>NC_140465.1:3641545-4841545 GCF_051167445.1 Perissodus microlepis
ACCGTGAAAGCGCTCAGGTGTGGTTTGAGCAACCAGGTTAACGCAGCAGTTTTAGATTAAAAACTGGACGAGTTTCGTTCGTTTAAACACACACTCAGTGTTTCAATGCAAATAGGAAACAGATAATAAAGACATGAATTAGTGATTTGAGAGAAGTTTTGCAGTTGCTGTGAAGCAGTCTGCAGGTTACAGGCTGGAATAAATCCTACAGTAAGTCCCGGGAAAGCAGCTGTCTTTATCGCCATTATCCTCGGCGGTTTCCTGCGCACCTGTCGGGTGTAGAAAGGTACTTCTGCTTCTCGAATCGTTTCTCCAGGCCCATCAGCTGCAGCTCGGTGAACACGGTGCGGCTGCGGCGGCCCTTCTTGGTCTTGCTGCCTGCGTCGGCTCCGTGCTCCAGCTTCCCGCGGAGGTGGAGGTCCAGCGGCAGGTGGTGGGACGCCGCGCCTACCTGCAGGCCCGGGGCCGCGGACAGGAGCGGGGAGCCCAGCGAGCAGGACAGCGGGGACATGGGGAACTTTAGGAGGCTCGTCTGGTCGGCTTTAAGCACTGTGAACATGCCGGGGAAAGGAAACAACATATTACCCACGGCAATGAGGAGCAGATTTCAAAACGAGTTGGTTTTATTTACTCGATGTTTTCGAGGAGTGGGGACCCAAGGGGAACAACGGCGTAAACTACAAATGGACCTTCAAAATCGATTCCCTGATCGTTTAAGGTGGGCAGCTCTCGGAGGCTAAACGAGTTCCCCGCAAACGAAAAGTCGTTTTAATATTGTGTGTTTTCTGCAGAGGACGCATGTGACAGCACGCACACGCTGGAGCAGATTTCAAAGCGCTGCTGCCACACGGACAGAAAAGCATGAATGACGTAGATACGATTAAGTTCTACTTATTTCTGATACCAAACATTATAAGCGTGGAAGGTTAGAATAAGGCGTCAGTATTATTGTGTTATTGTCGTTAGACATGTTTGGCCGGCCCCCTTAAAACTATATTCTTTTTCAAAGGTTAAAGGTCACATGATGTGAACATTAAACGAAACAAAGCACAGCTTCAAGCTTTAAAAATTGGAGTAGCTACTGTGAATATTACAGAGGCCTGAAATTATTATTAATAATCGGGAAAGGAAATTAGTCATTCTCGTTCTGTGACTCGAATTGGAAAAAAGGCAAAAGCAGTTCTACCCTAAACTATTATTATTATTATTATTATTATTATTTCTAGATATTGATCCATCATATTTAGATACCGTCACCGAGCGCTCATCAAAAGAAGATCTAAGATTAACATGAATCTCATCGGGTAATCCACACTTTAACTCATTTAATCTTCTAATATGTTTTTGTTTCTTATGTTATATTCTGTTTCTTAATCAGATAAAATCCATTATTTAAAAACTTTACAGTAATTCATTTTCATAATGCGCCTGCCTTTTTCTTGTTTACAGTGTTACTTAAAAACAGCGATAGGAAAGGAAACATTTCCCCCATGCCTACATTTGTAATTAAATGTGAAATCCCCTTTGAATATTTCGCTATTGTATTAAATATTAATGCGTGTATTATCCCGGTGTGTTTTTTCCACACCGCTATGAAAGACTCATCCATCTTTTGCCTTACCCAGTTGGTTATGGAAAGGCCGCGCGGAGAGTAGAGCTTGTACTCCGAATTTAAGCAGCTCCCCGGCCGGAGCCGAAGCTTTGTGCTCCGGGTGATCTGTGAGGATCTCCTCTATCATGAAACTCCTGTAGCGATGAGTTCTGTGGTCTGCATGAACATCCGGAGGATAGTAATGCGCCCCCATGTCCAAAGGATGCTGCATAATCTGGCTGTCGGTCACCGGAGCGCGTTTACCGATTATCACTCCCTTTCAGTGGCCCAAGCCGGAACTCATATTCCCTCTGTTGCGCTGCTGTAGTCCGAAGATCAACGCTGTGGGCAAAGTTATCCTCAGATTTAGGATCAAGGCAACTATTGAGTACAGGTTGCCGACTTTTTCTGTGCGCCTGCGGCTCCTGGTTTCTTTTTTTTCGCTTTTCTTTCTTTTTGTTTGTTTGTTTTTTCTTACGCTCTACTTCTGTCCAGATTTGATCCCATGTGGAGCAGAAATCTGGAACCGAAAGCAAACTTTTGACCCAAAACTCCCAAATCCTGCCGCGTTCATGCCCGGTCCCTGCGTGTGAAGCGCGGAGCTCGGAGCTATTTGTCAGGAGCGGAGCTCGTCACCTTGGCAGTGAGTTGAGGAATAAGCTTCGGATTTTAAGAGTCTCGTCATAGCTCCACCTCTTCTCGGGGTTTGTGTGCTGTCTGCCCTCGCTGACTCAAAGTTACATGCAAAGCCACACTTGTCCTGCATGGATTTATGCAAAAGGGAAGAAAATAAGGACCTGAGAGGACGGGCCTGCAAGTGACTTTTATATGTTATTAAAGTCACGAGCCTGGAGACTTGGAGCAGTTAGTGTGATACTGCAAAATGGAACACAGGGAACTCTCAAATGTTTGATATGTGATGCTTTTTTTGAATGTGATATACTTTTTTATTCATAAGCAATCTGTTGTTGGTTATTACCCATATTAGGCCATTGCATTAAAATGCATTCATTTTCGCCTGTAACGCTGTTGCCAATAAATAATCAATAAATGAAACCCATCCCCCTTTCTCTACTGCTGTGTCTTTAATATGGTGCAATGAATGTAAAAAAAAATATTACCGCAGATATGATTCAAAATCATTGCTGTCTCACCGCTGAGGTAGTTCCCTGCTTTAGGTGAAACATCTCCGGCATCTTCACTTTTCACTATTTTTTCTCTGAAATTGTGAAAACCCTCCCACAGGACAGCTTCAGCGGCTTTTAAAGGCGCTTGGTCGCACTGTGTTTTAATCTATAGAGCAGTAGAAGTAAAGGACAGTGTTTCACACAATATTTGTTTTGAGTTAAAGAGCAGTGGATAGTAGCTAATGGATCATACCACTGTGAGGCATAGGAAGGGGAGTTTTCCAAAACGTAAAAATGTGTTTTTATTATTATTATCATTATTATTATTAATAATAATTCATTTATATTTATTATATATTTTAACATTATGTAATTCTATTTACTCTGATGCCTAAAGATGAGGAGAACAAAAGGATGATTTTTATATCTGGAAAGTTTTTAAGTGAAACGGCTATGAAAATTATTTTTACAGATTTTATTTCTCTCTCTCTTTAAAAAAATACGTAAACAGCTCTAAACAGAAAATCTAAACATCCACCACAACAAAAGAAATGACCAGGAAGTAACAATAAGGGCATGTTGAATATCCAATAATCTGCAAAAGGTTTTAACCACTTGTTGGTTTCAGTTCGCATTCTTAAATCCACAGTCGATTGCATTAAGCACTTTGTGCAGCCACATGGCTGTGAATGATAATTCCTGAAAGCTCTGCTCGATGTGCAAGAAGACACCGGGTCAGAAGAATAGTGCTCTGTGTTCTCACAGATCCTTGTACCTGTCAAATAGACTCTGTGTGGCAGCGTACTGATGAGAGCTGATGCTATTTCAAAGGTAAAGTATGATAATGATTCAGCTCGGCACACTGCAGGTTGTTGGGTAACAACCTCCCCCTGGTGGTCATTTCGGAGATTGCAGATTATGCTCCTTGATAACGTTTCTGCAGTAAAATCAAGAAAAAATACATATACATGCCTTTAGATGCTTCTACTGCTGCCCTCCATAGTCACGTACACAGGTTTTGCTTTCCTCACCTTGTATGTTTTCTTAACATACATATTTCTCACCAAAAATAACAAAACAAAACAAAAAACCCAGAATGTGAACATTTTGTTCTTTTCACTGTTTTTCATTTTCAGAGAACGATACAGTCAACGGTCATTTATTAAAGCAAAATCTAAATACAGATTATGTTTTCTGAACAATATTATAGTTACAGTGCACAAAGTAATCTAAACCATATTGGTCTGGCTCATTATTTACAATGTGAAGATATGAGTGTTTCTTGAATCTTTACATAGTCAAACTAATAAATTGTATTTAGGAAAAACAAAGCGAGTTCCAACAAACAATATGCTACCACTAAATGAGAAGAAACATTAACATTTTTTGAGACAAAAACATTTAATAACGTCACTCATTTCAGACAATGAAGCAGATCAGTTTCTTCACAGTTGATCACACTGACCTTGATTTTCTATACACAAAACTTAAAAGAACATCAGAATACAGTCACTATTCAGTATACACACCTTATCCTATGTATTGTACCAAAACAATGTCCATTTATTTTTCAAATATAGAAAGAGCATCATCATCTTTTTCAAATTTTTCATTTGCTGACACTGATACAAAACTCAACGTCTTACAGGGTATAAGTGAGTTCAGCTACAGAAATGTTCAGATTGATGTGTGTGGTAGCTCATAGTGACTGTCAAATATCACTCATGACAACTTTTAGCTGGTTTGTATGCTTGTATTTGCTGTTCTTACCTTCCTTTACCATGCAGCCTACCTGCATCACTATAATAAACAGCCACTAGGATGCACCAGTGGACTACAGGAACGAGCTCGGTTTCTCAAGGATCACCTTTCTGTTATCCCACAGAAGCAGCAGTGTGGCCTGTCGAATGAGCTCTGTACAAAGAAAAGAAATCTGACTTCTGCTCTCCTAACCTTTACCATATCATTTTTCTGAATTCAGGGGGTCATTTCAACAGCTAAAAATAATTGCTGGTACCCAGTGGTGCTTACATTGTAGGTATAGTGGAACAGGGGAGTAAAAAATAGACAAAAGCAGTTTAGCACTACAGCTAAATATTGTTTTGTGTTTGTTTTTTTCTCTTCTTCTCTTTTGCCTACATTTTAAGCACCAATAGGTGCTAAGTTCTTTATATCAAGGGCGTAGATTTGGTTTAGGCATTGGTGGGGACAGATGATTCAACCACCGAACGCTGCCTGTTTCTTTTTTTTTCCTTTTTGTCTTTGCTTCTTGATAAAAGCAGAAATATACTGGCCTACATATGCTATTCTTCATGCTTTTAAACCATTTAAAATTACAATTCATAGTTTTATATGTGAATTATATAACGTTAAATTACTATTAAGCAAATGACTAAGTATTTTAGGCTTTAGTTTACTTCAGCCATATTCCATATAAATCAGGTATCATACAAAAATAAAAATAGCTTCAAATACAGTTATGACAATAAAAGAATATGACTTTAAGGACTTCACAACATTAGTTCAGTTATACTACACCAACATCTGTTATACATTAGCACTAAGGGAACACTGAATGACCTGGTGGCTTTTGTCCATAAAACTACTCATCTAAGATTACCACAAAATTATCAATTTCACCTGTGATCTTGTATCACCATTGATCTCTGAGCTTTGTGTTGGTTCTTCTGTCACCTGACAAATAGGACATACATTACAATAAGAATAAAATGTGCAGCTGCTTCAGTGTTTCTGTCAGTTTGTGCAGATCTTGACTCATCAGTAATGTTTGTAGCGTGAGTGCATTTTAAAAACAATTTGTGCAAACTGCACTACAAGGTGGAATATTTGCAAAATCATGACTACTTTGTGATATTTTGTCTCAAAAATTAACCCTATGAAAATATCATTACCATTAGGATGAAATTATTGTGTCTCCAACATTTTAACGTTAGACATAATTTTAACAGCCTCTGTAAACTAATATCCTGGCTTGCTCGAGGCTGCCGTTTTCTCTGACACTTTCAATCAAAATTAGAAATGCTCCTCTGGGAGACTGAGATAACTAATAGTGCTGCATGTTGTACAGTTAGTTTCCAAAAAACGTTATTCGTGGTTACATACAATTTTAGACTGATGTGGGCCAAAGCCTAGCATAGCCTGTAACGTTATTGTGACAGACACACTTTATGAGTGAACTTGACTTTAAGTGACTTACAGGTTTCTTTGAAAAACACTTTCTTATATCCAGGTTCTTCCTTTTTGCTGCCATCCTCCTCTCTCCTCCCTCCTCCTTGCAGGTCCTCGCAGCGCAGGCTTGCCGCTACTAAAACTAAACAGAGCTCCCTGAAAGGCTCAGCCAATCACATTGGCCATATTTGTCACATGAGGTAGGACTCCAGTAGAGAACGTAATTTAACGCTTGGTGAATGAGACGTTGACAGATCGTTTTTTTTTCTTTTTTTTTTTTCTTTCTATCGATCAAATTATTGGTGGGGACATGTCCCTTCCGTCCATGCCAAATCTACGCCCTTGCTTTATATACTGAAAATGATATCTTAAATTTAGATGAATAATTGTGAAATTACACCACAGGTGAAATTCTTTACAGCTTTACATCGGTTGTACAGTTCCATTGTTTTGTTTTGTTTTTAAAATTCTATCGCAATAGAGCCCAAATGCCTTTGTTTTCACTTTGGGGACAGTGGCTCTGTAGCTTCTGGATAAACAAACTACCAGACTACAAAATGCAAATTGAGGGGTGCTCGTGGTCACGTGACGCAACTGGACCGTTCCCCACGACCAACGTGTCAGGTTGCTAAGTTAGCTAGTAAGCTAGCTGCACTTAGCTGACCAAATGATGTGGCTCGAAGAAGAAGATGCCGCTTTGCGACGTGCCAGCGATAAGACTGTTAGCTGGAAGAGATGAATCGACTATGTCAAAAACTGTAAAGACAGCTACGTACTCGGACGACAGGCAAACAACGGTAAGCTGGGCCTTTTCTAGTCACTGTGCTGGCTTCAGCTAATACAGCAGAGTAAGCTAATCAGCTAGCGGTAAGTCCTCATCTTGCATCATCAGCACCACCGGGCCAGCGTTACCCAACGCTCCGGAGTCTGTCCTGGCCAAAACAACAGTGTGTCTCACACAAATTCTGATACATGTAAGATAGTGCTTGTGATGTTTAAGCCAATCGCATCGTTCATAACTATAATATTAATGTAACCATTAAGACTTTTAGCCAAGCGTTAATTGTTAACGCTGATAGCGGGACCGAGGAAATCAGAGCTATAACCTCAGCAACCGCTGACAGCATGCTGTTTGTACAGGGACAAATCTGCGTTTTATATCAGGGTGCTAACAGCAATGGGGGCAGGAGGTAGATGATGAGCTCAGCAGGTCAGCGTAAAGATTCTCTTGAAAGCTTAGGAAGGCAGCATGTTCACGTTGGTGTGAAAAAAAGAAACTTGTCAGTGTGCTGCTATGTTTGCTCAGACGGTTATTATTATTACAGAATGTAGTTCTCTGTTTAAATGTGCTCACTCCGGTAAATCTTTCTTCATTTTAATGCCAGGCTCATCTAATAGCCGGTATTTCTTCAGTGTTAAAAGAGTGAAATGTATGTTATTATTATAATATATTTAATATTGTAAAAATTTGACCGATTTGAAAGCTTACTTAAAATGCAGTTTGATGATATGACAGCCAAAGCTTCCTGAAGAAACATTACTCTACAGACTATGTGACATTGCCCACTTATTCTTCCAAACAATATAATTTGAAGACAGATATTATGTGCACCTTACTGAGGCAAATGTGGGAGTTAATGATATTGATACTACTGAATTGTTTTGCCTGATTCTATTTTTTAAGCAAGAAATAGTCACTTCCTATTGTGCACATCAAATACGTGAATGTTATGAGGCTCAGTGCTTAATCTGACCAAGCAGCACCTTCAAAGGTGGTGTTTTTGGGATCTGATGATCATTGTTTTCCCATTATGTGACATTTGTTGATTTAAAAAACAAAAAAAAAAAACCAAGCAGAATAATCAGCAGTGGAAATGCTAGTACATCACCTTACTAATTGTTGCTCAGAACATTTAAGACTTGAGGGCAAGACTTCACAGACTTGCCCTCAAGAAAGATCATTCCATGGCTCTAATTGTGTTATTTATGACTCTCACTCATAAGGGTTGTCGGTGGTTAGGGGTCATTCATAATTCTCCTGTCAGACTTCTCCCTGTGTTGTGTGATTCTGCCAGACAGAAGTGACTGGGTGTGTGAAGTGATTAGTAAAATGTCCCACTGGGGTTCTGTTGCTCTGTGGTTTAGCTCGTTAATGAGTGACAGGTGAAAAAGGATGAACACCAGCTCTTAGCCTGACAGTAAATTGAGCATTGTGCTCTTTGGCACATCATCCAGGTTTGTGATCACACAGTCCAAAAACATTGGTCTCTTGTTTTTCCCTAATCACTTTTCTTGACTTTGATGGAAAATTTTATGAGGTGAAGGAAAAGAGTATAACTCACGCACACTAGTCTACCTAATAATGTGACAGTGGATGTTGTTGACCTAGATCTGCTCTGTTGAAACTAATGTCCTGAAGGTGGATTACGAAAAGCGTATCTTAGGTACTTAAGTGTCATGCTATGTTCTTAGTGTGTTTTTCATTTAAATGAAAAATCTCACTTATCAGGTTGTATTTTCTTAAAGGAATGTATACAAAGTGAATTGAGATGTTTGTCGTCCTGAGGTTAGTTGTGCACTCTGTTTACTCGTATGTTCTCTTCCTGTTGGAGAGATGAGAGATGATTTCATTAAACAAAGGTCTGAAATATCATCGTTCCTCATGCATTTTAATACAGTGAAATGGATTTTGAAATAGCCGTAACAGTTGTATTAGTGTCTGTAAATAATAGCTGTCAAATAACAGAAAGTGCAATTTAACAGTATTTCAACAATGCTTATAATAATTTTTTTTTAAATGAACTGGAGGAACTCTAATAATTGGGTGGCTGTAGCTCAGGAGGTGGAGTAGGTGGTGGTTCGGTCCTTGGCTCCCCCAGTCTGCATGCCAAATATCCTTGGGCAAGATACTAACCCCAAGTTGCTCTGTGATGCATCTATCGGAGTATGAATGTATGTGAATGTTAGCTAGAAAGCACTTAAGTTGTTTTAAGTTAACTGTTACTTTAGGAGTGTTTGCATTCATAAATAATAAAAAAAAAATAGAGCTTTTGAAAAGGTTTCCCGGTTTCTTCTTTTTCCTTACCTACATTTTACATATAAACCATCTCAGCAGGAGGAAAACGAAAAGTTTCACATGTTAAAATATAAATGATCATTCAAAATCTAGCGATAGGTCTGGGTCGCTAAAGAATGACATCTGGTCCAGATCTGGATCTGGAACAATGTCTGCCTACTCTAGAGTTGGCCTGTGCTCTAAAGTAACGTCTGTGACTAAAATTAATAAATGATAATAATAATAATTCATAATAATCCTTAAAACAGATAATACAGCAGCACTTAAGTTGAGGCTACAAAAATTGCAAACTGGATAATAGCAAACCATCGATTTACTCTGCTCATATACTTTATTGAAGATCTTTTTCTAAATCTGTGCCACATAATGGTTCATTCCTGTGAACAACTTTATAACAAGCACATTCACATCAGCAGCGTGGTGCTGAGCTGTAATTTCATGCATGATATGGTCCATCCTATCACAGCTGACAGGGTAAAATGCAGGTTACACCCTTGCCAGTCAGTCGCGTTGCTAACAGATGGGCAGCCATTCACATTCACACTCACACCTACAGACAGTTTCAAATCACCAGTTAGCCTACATTATAATGCCAAAAGTATTCACTTGTCTGCCTTCACACAGATATGAGCTTAACTGCCATCCCACTCTTAATCCATAGGGTTTAATATGATGTTGGTCCACCCATTGCAGCTATAACAGCTGGTAAGGCATTCCTTACCAGAAGAGTTGAAGCTGTGTTTACGTGTGGGAATTTGTGACCATTCTTCCCGAAGCACATTTGTGAGGTCTGACAGTGATTTTGGATGAGAAAGTCACCTCTGTAGTTCATGCCAAAGGTGTCGGGTTGAGGTAGGACTCTGTGCAGGCCAGTTCAGTTGTTCCACACCAAACTAACTTATCATGTCTTTATGGCCCTTGTTTTGTTCACTGGTGCACAGTAATGTTGGAACAAGAAGGAGCCATTCCCAAACTGCTCTCACAAATATCATCCAAAACGTCTTGCTATAGCATTAATAGATTATTTTCACTAGAACTAAGCTGAGCCCAACTTCTGAAAAACAACCCCACACCGTAATCCCCCTTCCAAACTTAACACTTGGCACAATGCTGTCAGACAAGTACTGTTCTCCTGGCAACCATCAAATCCAGATTCATCCATTGAATTTGTTACTCCAGAGAAAACAGCTCCACTCTTCTAGAGTCCAGTGGCAGCTTGGTGTACACCACAGCATCTGATGCTTTGCATCGTGGTTGGTGATGTAAAGCATGGATGCAGCTGCTCAGCCATGGAAGCCTATTCCATGAAGCCCTCTAAGCACTGTTCTCGAGCTAATCTGAAGGCCACATAGAGTTTGGAGGTCTTAGGTCTATTGACTCAGCAGAAGGCTGTGGACCTGTGCACACTATGTGACTCAGCATCTGCTGACCCCACGCTGTGATTTTACATGGCCTACTACTTTGTGGCTGAGTTGTTGTCATTCCCAGTCACTTCCATAATGCCAATAACAGCTGACTTTAGACTATTTAGTAGTGAGGAAATTTCAAAGCTGGTTCATCCTGTCACAGTACCATGCTGAAGTTCACTGAGCTCATGAGAGTGACATATTCTTTCACAAATGTTTGTGAAAGAAGCAGCCTGCATGCATAGATGCTTGATTTTATGCGCCTGTGGACATGGAAGTGATTGGAACACCTAAATTTAGGTGATTTAGGTTGAGTGAATACATTTCACAATATAGTGTAGCATGCTTGTCCTTGGACTGTGAGAGGAAGCAGGAGACAACCCAACATGCATGGAGAGCACAGTCAAACTTCACATTTAAACTAGGATCTCAGCACAGCGACGAGAGAGAGGGGGCCAGGCTATGCAACCGGATTTGTTAATCACCAGTTGTTAGCCAGCGCACTAGAAAAGACGAATATATGAACTGAGACACAGAGTTGTGCTATATTCTTATGGAGGCTGTTTACTCTGCTGGCTGACTTGTTTCCAGATTAGTCACATTACCATACCTGAAACATGGTGTGAGGAAAACCATTTAGTGGGCCATATTTCTTTATTAGCACTCAGTGGAAGCGACTGTCACATCCCACACTCATTAGCTGGTAACGCTCAGCTTTCACACACTGGGTCATGTCCACCAACACACCAGCTTCCCAGAGGAGCTTATGGATACGGCACAAATGCGTGAGGCGTTTTGGCTGATTTGTGTCTAATACTCTGTTGAGTGAAGAGATTTATTCACAGTGGCTTCGTTAGATCAGTTTCACATAACTGTTAATATTTGATACACATGCGTCACGTTGGTCATGAAGAACAGCTTCTCACTCACCAGCTTGTTATCGAGAGCTTCCTATAAACAAAGCCAAGCGGTGTCAGGCTCCAGCCCAGCAGAGTCTTGAACTGATTGGATAGGCTTCTTACCTATCCAAAACACAGGCTGAAGGTGGAAGCACTTCAGCCTGTGTCATACTAAAAAGACAGGCTATAACTTTACACTGTCAATTATTCAGAGACATTAGGAGTCTCAACAATAGTGTCCTAAACGTGGAATGCTTTCAATTGTGTTAAAAAAAAAAAAAAAACCTGAAGGGATTGAAATCTGTTAAATGACAGAAGCGGCTGCCTGAATGTTTACTCTTCCTGTTTGCAGTACTAGTCAAATACTTATTTTTAGGCCTCACAAACACAGACTGCTGGATGCACCAGAGTTTTTACACTTTCAGTCTGTATTTGGTACCAGACATGAGTCCACGTGTTCACAAAAAATTGGTGGATGCATGAGTTTCGCGCTCAGTGACTGATAGAACCGTAAGACTGGTTAGATCACTCCTCAGTACCTTGTGATTTATTTTGCTGGAAAAATAAGAGCAAAATTTTCAGCGATTTCTGAAAAAACAGACAGGTTAGAATGATTTGAACATTTTGTTGGTGCACATTATGTTCACGAGATTGCTTGCTATTTTTTATTATGTGTTCAAAGCTGAGCTTGTGTTTTACAGCTTAGCACAGACTTGGTTGTTATCGTACAGCCATCATTAGTACACACTTGTTGAGCTATTCACTCTTCTTTTATATAGATAGATAGATATATAGGTGTGTGTGTGTTTGTGTGGCAAAAAAGCAGGCCATTAAGGCCATTAGTAAATCTGGCCTGCAGCCTCGTTGCTCTTTGATTAAGCTCTCTGCATTAACTTCAGGGAGGAAGGAAAAGTCAAAGGTCAGGGAATCGTTTGCCCATCAAAAAGTCAGCATGTGCGATACAGTGACCCTGCTCAATTTTTGATGGGTCTCACTGAGGCAGACCGCTTTGAAGGTGCAGAGTTTCACTCCTCCAGCAGTAGTTAGCACACGATGTTGAAGGCCTATTAGAGCTCTGGGTGTAACGTGAGAGATGGTTGGTCCCCAAAGTTAAATCGACACTCTGGGAGATTGGTGTGGCACAACTGTGATATCAGGCTACATGTTCAAGTAAGGTATTGGTGCTCTGAAAGAGGATGTGGTCACCTAAATAATTGATAAATGTGTCATCAGTCTTGTAAAACAGGAGAAATCGGAACTTATTGAAGTGGATTTGGAACAAATTATCATGCAGCGATTTTACTGCATGCTCATCTTGTAGTCTTTGTGATTCTCATACTTTGTAATGCAGCAGCTGCTGCTGTTGTCCCCAGGCTGTATGCACCTGCTCCCAGAGGTGCAGTGGTCAGACCAACACACAATTTGCTGACACGGTGGCTCAGTTTGCACATTTCCCTCTCTCCCCTGGGCTCTCCTGCCAGGCAACGCTCTTATATCTCATCCGTGTGCACACCTTGTCACTGTTTGTGTTATCGGCACGAGAAAAGCTCCTGCTATTTTTTTTTTCTCCTCCCACCTGCGTTTGACACAATATTTATTCCCACCTTTCAGCCCGTGCCATGGCAGCAGGTGTCAGCATACTGAGTGACCTGCCTAACTCCATCGGTGGAGCCCGCAGTGGAGAGACCAGCACAGAGATGGAGGCAGGTAGGAGAGCTCTGCACCACACAAACAACACAGGAACAACACCTGCTTTTTATTTGGCAAGGAGATGGCACAGGACTGAGTTAGGAATGAATTTCACGTCTGGTTGGGTTTTCTTTAATGTAGGTTTACGGAGCATCAAGATAATCCTTATTTTATTCTCAGCTCTTATACGCAAAACAGATGAATGAAAATGTGTGTGGTGTACTGTATATAACAGGCGGATGAAATGAGAGTGTGTTGTCTGGCTATTCCAAAACTTGTTGAATGATTAGAGAGCCACTCAATTCATAATTGTCGATTCAAAGGTCACTTTGAGTTTCAAAAAACAAATATGGTGGTTGAAAACCTATGTTGGAGTCCAAAATCAGAGGCTGATGTAATGGTGGCTGGTTCCATCTTTTTAATACTGTCACTGTTGATAATGGCTTGGGAGTATGTAGAGGCAAATATATTGGGAAGTGAAGTTACGTTCCTGTCTCATTGTGTGTCAGATTGTGAGTTTACAAGCCTGGGGATTTTCACAATGTGTACCAGCAATCTTTTTTCCAATATACACTATGTGAAGTGAAGTACTGGACAAGCAACAGGTTACATCTACAGGAGCTGCTCTGCCGTGGAAACCCACGCCATGAAGCTCCCAACATGCTGATGTTAATGCCAGAGGAGGTTTGGAACTTTGCATTTACCGAGTGTTGGCAACTTTCATGCACTATGCACCTCAGCACTTGGTGAGCCTACTCTTTAAACTTTATGTGATTTTTTTTTTACTGCAAAGTTGAGCAGCTGTGGGTCGTAAACAATTAAATTCTGCAATAAAACCACTTGGAATACCCAGAAGAGAAGACATTTCACAGACTGACTTGTTCCAACTGTGACATCCTTTTTATACTACTGTGCTTGAATTTAGAGAGCTCTTTAGAATAAACCATTCTTCCACAGATGTTTGTAAAGACAGACTGCATGCCTAGGTGTTTGATTTCACACACCTGTGGTACTGGGACTGTGGGCCAAACTCTTGTCCATGTCATGTAAGTTTGTGGTGTGTGATTTCTAAACTCAGTCAGTAAGGAGGCAGTGTTAGTAATGTCAGGGCTGCAGATGTGCAGACCCCAAATCATCATCAGATTTATAACACGTGTTACCTGGAGAGGTACGTTTTCACTGAGCCAAGAAAGAAGAAGAAAGTTATGTAGTGTCCGAGTGAGAAGGCACAAGACAGACAGCTTTCCAAAGCGATTCCACTGCTGTGACAACCATTTAATAAATATCTAAAAAGTGATGGTCAGGCTGAAAAAACAGAGGTTCCTAATAGTGAATCACTAACTCAATCACTCAAGTTAAACAAAGTTTGTCTAAAATGTCTAATTCTCCAGTATCCATATGATAGTACCAAGAAATATAAATGCAATTTATATATTGATTAATATGAATGTTTGTCTGAATGTTTTTGGCTTTCTGTGATAGTTTATTAGTACTGTCAGATGTCTGCCTGGTTGCACTGACTGAAAGACTGTAAGACAGACTGATCTGTGAAATATTACAGTAGGAAGTATGGAGGTGGCAGACTTTCAGCCGGTGTTGTTGAGGCTCTGTCCCTTGCAGCTAGTGAAAGCAGCTCTCACTTTTTTGTCAGCCAGCCGTCCTGCTGCTCCCATGCACTCACAGAGCCCACAGTATCACTTCACCTTTTGGATGCAGTTTAGTGGTAGACTAGCTGATGAACTGTAGCACAGCCTTCAACCACAGCTTGTTGTCTTCATTTTAACCAGTGCATTCACATTGTTACAGCAGTTGAGTTTGTGTTTGATTTGTTGATGCAAAGACATAATTGCTCTTGTATGTGTGTTACATGTGTGTTATATATACAAGAGACATACATGTATGTCTCTTGCATTGCTTTAGATTAATATAATTTGGGAAATATGATTTGGGCCAATAACAAGGATTTCATTTAAGCTATCCTGTGTATAATTGACGATTACATTACGTTAATATGAATAGGAACTCACCTGGCCCTCCAGTACAGTTTTCTGCTGAATATATTTGGATCCGGTGCACTTGGTTAATAATGATCCAGTCAAAAGCAGAAAAGGTGTGCCATTGTACCTGCTGACCAGTGCCGTGTGTTCGTGGCTACTGTAGATGTACAGCTTTAAAAACCAAACAAGTGTGACATTTTACAAGCAGCCTGCCTGCCTCAGATCTGTGACATGGTGTGTGTGCGCACTGTGTGAGAACAACATAAGCCCCTGTCCCACCTCCCATTGACGACTTTGGAGATGGTTGTCATGGTGACACTTCAAATGCTACTGATGAACTGATCAGCAATGGGCGATTGTTGAGCCATGATTCATCATGGGCACAGAAGTGCTGAGCCAGGAGCCTTTGTTAGCACAGAGGCGCTGGCTGTGGTGTGCAGGCAGCAGCACTATAGGATGCAGCAGCATCAAGGACGCCGCTCCTTCGCCGGTGAGATGTTGGCCAGAGTGAAGTGGCATGACCGCAGGCGCTCTGCCTCGGACATCCTGCTGAGGGTTCTGCAGCGGCAGTGCAGATTTGCCCTGGAGTTCCTCTCCTCTTCCTCCTCCCACACGGTCATGGTGGCTGTCAGCATGAACCAGCCTCAGTCCGTCACCCAGTGCAAGACCAGCAGATGTAACCACACTGAAGAAAATGATAAATGTTGCAATTTCTATGATATCTTCTTCTGCAAACGAAGAATTTCCTTATGTTTCTTTTTGTACCATTAGCCAATACAAGGGTCCCTACTGCAAAGTACACCAAGATGGGTGAGACCCTGAGGCATGTCATCCCCGGTCACATGCAGTGCTCCATGGCCTGTGGAGGGAAAGCCTGCAAATATGAGAACCCCTCTCGCTGGAGTGATGAGGAGCAAGCCATCAAGGGACTCTACTCATCCTGGTATGTTGATATCTTAGAGTGTCCATGTAGTTTAAAGTGGGCAGATGTACAGATGTACTGTTCCTCTAGTGGAATATTAAATAGCCGCATTTAATAGCCATATTAAATGGCCATTAACATGGCCACAATTTCAAATAATGAGGGCAGTGTATGTTTAAGTAAACCGTGTGAGGGTTGTCATCTCAGCCACACAGCTCTGACTCTGAGCAGGGCAACCAATCAAAAGGAAGTAGAGTTAAAGGGAGAAGAAGCTAAAACAACTCGTGTCAGGCATAGAATAAAGTGAGGGACTGCACCAAACATTCAGTATTAGCTACTGAATAGTTTTTAGTATTGATATTGACCATCTTGCTGTTTTTACTTGTTCAACCTTTCATCTTCTCTTATTACAGGATTACTGACAACTTGCTAGCTATGGCAAGGCCTTCCACTGAGATCATAGAGAAATATAACATAATTGAACAATTTCAAAGGTCCATTCTATTTCTTTCACATCTCATTTAAAATGAACATCGTTATAAACAGAAGAACTGTGAGACATAGAACAGCTCTGAGTGTCTGTGTTGACTTGTTTTGTGGAATGCTGTGCTCAGGTGTGGTTTGAAAACCGTTATTAACCTGCAGCGACCTGGAGAACATGCCAGCTGTGGAAACCCACTGGAGCAAGAGAGCGGCTTCACTTACCGACCTGAAACTTTCATGGAGGCAGGCAGTAAGTTCTCATATCTATTTATTGCTTATACACTGAACTGCCCCAAACATGGCCAAAAACGGTGTGCACGAGTAGTTGTGTGACTAGGTCAGGGGTCGGCAACCTGCGGCTCTTTAGTCTTTATTTTGCGGCTCCGGGTGGTTTGGGAAAATAAATTAGAAGTATTTAGCTGAAGTGTATTTTATTTGTGTTTAGTTCTTTTTTTTTTTTTTTTAACTTGTAGTTCTAAATTGGAAGATTATTGTGATTTTGAAATATAAAAATAAAATTATATCTTATTATTTTTTCATCTCTCAAAATAAGCGTCACACTCGCAGAAGCCGGTATACCTGCCAAAACGCCGTGCATTTATCGAGACTTTCAACCCCAGGTAGGCCAATTATGGATCTTCGGATCCACATTTTGTCAGCAGCTGTTCTCCACCATGAACTATGTTAAAAACAAACAACGCTCACGCCTCACAGATGACAGCTTACAGTCCTGCGTAAAGATGAAAGCCCCGATTTGCAGACGCTGTGCGCAGAGGTTCGGGACCATAAGTCTTATTGTAAACATATCACGGCAGACCCGACGATGTTTGCATGAACACGCTTTTCAGCATCTCTTTATTGACCGCTTTTCACACACGGTTGCTGTACGCATACAGCCGGCTGTAGCTTTTCAGCTCACAGCCCGAGTCCGACACACACCAACACAACAGCAGAGAGAGCACAGACTTTAAGGCGGCGAGGCGTGATTGCGGGTGCCACTCAGGTGCGTCCGCCTCCCCTGCAGCGGCACTGCAGACCACGCCCCGCCGCACACATTAACCAGGTAAAATACATATTTAGGCAGAATTTTGCAAATATTTTTTTTTTTTTTTTTTTAGCAGCATAGAGCTTTTTTTCCCAATTACTTTTTAAAAGTCAGGTCAAGGCTCCAAAAGCCCAAAGGCGGTATAAGGGTGGCTCACAACAGTTTTTGTTTGCTACATGGATCATTTTAGTTCAGCTTTCCTTTTGTTATATTTAAGAGTTCAAAATTCAATTCAATTCAATTCAATTCAATTTCTTTATTGTCCCACAAGGGGAAATTAGTTTAGCAGCAGGAGGATAAAAATAAACAGAACAATACTATAAAATAATAATAACAATAATAATAATAGAAAGTTCAAGGACAATTATTTGCCATTAAGGAGACAAGACGCAGTAGGGATAAAAGAGACCTGGAGTCTTTTAGTCCTCCTCACAGGTACTCTAAAACGGCGGCCGGAAGGCAACAACTCAAATTCACTGTGAAGTGGATGGTTCACACAATTAATAATAGAATGAGCCTTTCTAAGCACATTTCTATTGTAAATGGCCAAAAGTCCATCTTGCCAGCGCCCTGAAATTTTGCTAGCAGTTTTTACCAGAAGTCCCAACCGATTCTTATTCTTCACCGTCAGGTTACCAAACCAGGCAGCGATACAAAAAGACATCACAGATTCGATAAAACTTCTATAAAACAAGGACAACATCTCAGATGAGACATTAAAAGATCTCATTTTCCTTAAAAAGAACAGTCTTTGTTGAACTGTTTTAGTAGTGGCATCAGCATGAGATTCAAAACACAGTTTATGATCAAGTACCACACCTAGATATTTATAACTCTCAACAATCCCAACATCGGCAGTTTTAATGATAGTGGGTGATGAGCTATAAGAGGACTTCCTAAAATCTATAATCATGTCTTTAGTTTTTGACACATTAAGTGAAAGGAAGGACTCATCACACCAATTCACAAAATCATCAACAACCTGTCCATGGCCTGACTCGTCCCCCACTAGAAGACTGACGATCACTGTGTCGTCAGCAAACTTCAGGATGTATCTGTTTGTGAAATTGCTGCGACACTCATTCGTGTACAGAATGAACAGAAGGGGAGAGAGGCAGCAACCCTGGGGTGATCCAGTAGAGGAGGAGAGCACATCAGAAAATGCATGATTCACCCTCACGCATTGTGACCTATTGATCAGAAAGTCTGTCACCCAGCCGACCAGACTAGTGTCAAGCTTGAAATGATTGTAGAGCCTGTCAGCAAGTAAGAGGGGTTGAATTGTATTAAATGCAGATGAAAAGTCAGCAAATAATAATCTTGCATGGGTGTGGGGGGGCCTCAAGATGCTTATACAAGAGATGCAGGAGTGTGACAACAGCATCCTCCACACCTCTCCCTGCTCTATAGGCAAACTGGAAGGGGTCAAGATGGTGTTCAACCTGCATTAAAATCTCCTTCTTAATTATCTTCTCAAATGACTTCATCACTAAAGAAGTCAGAGCCACAGGCCTAAAATCATTCAGTGCCTTAGGAGAACTGCCCTTAGCAACAGGAACAATAATAGCATGTTTCCAAATCTTAGGTACCGTCTGTAGCTCTAAAGAAAGTGAGAAGATATAGTGAAAAATCCCACTCAGCTGATCAGCACAAGTTCTCAGTACCTGTCCACAGATGTTGTCAGGTCCAGGACTCTTGCTTTTGGTGTGTCTAAAAAGATTAGCTACCCCCCTCTCATCAATACAAATAGATGGGGGAGTGATAGTCTTTTCCCTCAGTGTGCTGGTCTGCCTAGAACAGTCAAAGTTCTCAAAACGAAGGTAAAAACTGTTAAGACTGTCTGCCAGATGTTTGTCAGAGGTAAACCCCTCTAAGGTAATGCTACTTTTACCTTTCGTGTGTAGCCCTGCCATTGTTTTCATACCAAGCCAAGCTCTTTTGAGGTTGTTACTGCTGAGTTCTGCCTCAATCTTATTTCTGTACCTCATCTTGGCGATCTTTATTGCAGCCCTCACCTCCTTCCTCAATATTCTCATAGTGGGAACGTCTCCCTCGTTAAAAGCAATTTTCCTTTTAAGAATCAGATCCTTAATATCTTTAGAGAGCCACGGTTTGTTATTGGGGAAAGTCTTAAATTCTCTGACTGGAACCACAGAGTCTTTGCAAAAAGAGATGTAGCTACACACCACATCAGTGAGTTCATCCAAATCAGAAGTGCTCTCTTGAAACAAGGACCAGTCAGTGCAATCAAAACACCCCTGAAGGGCAACATAACTGTCTTTTGTCCAGACATTAGTCCGCTTCACACAGGCCTTCTCCCTCCTAATCACACATCTGTAAGCAGGGAGGAGGTGAATAACATTGTGATCCGAAGAACCTAGCGCAGGTCCGGCCACAGACTTATATGCCCCCTTTATTGGTCCATAACACAAATCCAGCGTTTTGTTATTCCTTGTAGGACAAGTGACATATTGAAAGAAATTGTTCAGTGATTTCTTAAGATTACAATTGTTAAAATCACCAAGAATAAAATTAGGAGCATCCGGTGAGAGAGTCTGCAGATTGTGTACCACTTTAAAAATGGCATCGGCAGCAACTTTAACGTCAGCCTTAGGATGAATGTAAACAACAGTGACAAAGATTTGAGGGAACTCCCTCGGTAAGTAAAAAGGCCTGACAGATACTGAAAGGAGCTCGATGTCAGGAAGACACAACCGCTCCCGCACAGTAAAGTTATTACACCAGCCCTGGTTGATATACAAACAAACCCCTCCTCCGTGAGATTTGCGTGTTACTCCACAGTTCCGATCCAATCTGACAGGGGTCCCAAAGCCGCTGATTCGCAGTGAAGTGTCACTGTCCATATCGGTCAGCCATGTCTCGGTAAGCGCCATCAGACAAGCCTCCCTGTATTCCCGTAGATGAATCACATTTCCTTGTAATTCATCCGTTTTGTTCCTAAGAGATTGGACATTGGCCAGAATCATAGAAGGCAGAGGAACACGATTCTTCCTCCGAAGTTTTCTTACATGCTGACGCACGCCGCCTTTCTTTCCGCGTTTTCTCAAGCAGCGGGGCTTTCCAAAATTAGTCTTTGACCGGGCAAATAAATCCTCACCAAGAATCACATCTGTCCGAGCATTAGAAGAGTCGTACATAGACAAACAGGACCACCGTAATCCAAGTAGTTCCTCGCGTGTATAAGTGATTGTCAGTGAGAGTGAATGACTCCAGGTGAATATCGCCAACAACAATAAAACTAAGGTGTAAAAGATCTCCATCTCGGCAAAAAGTTAAAACCACGGTTAAGAACAGAGTTAAAACAAAGTTAAAAACAAAAAGAAAAAGAGAAAAAGAGAAAGAAAACGCCAATAAACACCTGCTGCAGGTCGCCACAAGAGCAGCGCCCTTCCGCACACCACCAAATGTGTTAATTACATAAATAAAATGTAACTTTCTCTGTAGCACTTCATGGATTTCATAAGCAACACACCTTAGTTGCTCTGTGGATTCTTTTAAAAAGTAGTTAAAAACTTTTCTGTTCAAACAAGCCTTTTGTTGATCTACGTATTTTATATTCTTTACATTATTTACATTTGACCTTTTACATTGTGTATAATGTCTATTGATTGTATTGTTTATTTTAATCTTTGTGTACAGCACTTTGTGACTGCCTGTCTGTGAAAAGCGCTTAATAAATAAACTGTACTTACTTACTTTAGTTGTTCACACAAAGCATAAAGGTAAAAAAAACAATATATGCAGTGTTATCTTCATTTTAGATTTTAAAAAGTATTTGCGGCTCCCAGTGTTTTCTTTTGCGTGGAAACCGGGTCCAAGTGGCTCTTTGGGTGTTAAAGGTTGCAGACCCCTGGACTAGGTAGTACCCTTTTATAATCATGGTGGAATAGCTTGTTTGACGGCCTCATTTCTAAAACTCTTAATGTCCATCACACTTAACTTTGCAGCTGGGCTTCATTCATGAGGTTAGCAAGGTTTGGCTAAACAAGTTGCAAATATAAATTCTATTCCTTCAGCAGATAATGTATAGTTCAGTTAAAACATGTGCAAAAAAACTGTACAAAAGCACAAAAAAGAACAATTACACAGTTATTCACTGTTATCATACAACACTGAAAAATTCTTATGCCACCCCTCATTCCTCTGTGCTCTGCTTCCACGTAACCAGACATTCTTTGTCAAGTTTTTTAAGCAGTCTTGAGCAATTATTGTATAGTTTTTTTATAATGTGCTAAGCACATGTGCACCTTTATAGAGCTGTTGTAATCTTGTTATACTGTGTATAATGACAATGAAGGCGTTCCGTTCAGTTCAATTCTATTCAGTAGTCGACCAGACCTACTGAAGGTCTTTTAAAGACTTTTCAATTTCCGTCCAGTGCTTGTACCTCATCATTTATTTGTTAAGCCACTCAACACTGACTTATGAATGTTAACTTTGTATTATTGTACGGGCTTTACCTTACAATATAAAGCACCTTAAGGCAACTGTTGTTGTGATTTGGTGCTACATTATATAAATAAAATTGAATTGAGTTGAATCAATTTTTCAAGCATAAAAAGCCACCAAACTCAAGGGATGTATGTTGTGTCTACACATAATAGACAACTTGGCAAAGAAATAATCTTTTTTAAACTTTAATGTTTAGGTACGTTGTTACTAGTCTGAAAAATTTCAAAGGTATTATGTTTGACAGTCATCAGATAGTATTTTACAACCAACAAATTGCTTCCTAAAGAGCGACTGGCTGAAAACTTGGCATATCTCAGCATAGTGTGCAGTGTGTCCTTACGTTTTTTTAAGAAACTGGATAAGTGGAGGACAAAGGAGAACATGTCAGGCCTAAAAGAAATAAGTATACAGCAGATGAACAGTGTGTGAGAGTCATGCCTTTAAACAATAGGAAAAAATCTAGAAACCTGAGAGATTGGTCTGTTCGCAGAAGACCCAAAAGAACCCAAAAGAACTGGCCTCAGTGGAAGGGTAGCCATGTTTTTTTCAAGAAGTCATTTTATGAAATGGCACAAGTTGAGGTTAAAGCATGCCAAATTACAAGAAAATTATACATGAACCAAAAATGGAAATTTTTGTTTGAAATGATTGTCAACAGACAGAGGAGGTCAGGACGAAGGTATAACAATGATTATCTACAGCCATCTAAAGCACGGTGGAGGCTCAGTCATGGTTTTGGGGCTGCAATTTAGCCTGTGGTGTTGGGGATCAAAAATGAATGTAGAAGACTACAGTCATATTTTGATCCACCATGCAAAAGTGTCTGATTGGCAACAGCTTTATTTTTCAACATGACAGTGATTCCAAAGACCTGCCAATGCAGTAAAAGCGTAACTGGATAGAAAAACACACAGCTATCAGTCGTGGATTGGCCCGATGTGTTAAAGGCCTTTCAAGCTCAGAATTGTTCAGACTTTGTTTTTGCCTTTGGGCTGCAACGATTCTTCGAGTAATTTGAATGATTCCATTATAAAAAAACCTCGACACAAGGTCTGTGCTTTCATGTGTTGTTTAGTGCATGGCTCTGTAGCGTGTTGATGTGTTAGACGGTGTAAACGCCAGTGTTTTATTAGCTAAAAACAGACCTGCAATACAAACGTATTTAGGAGCAGCGTGTGGGCAAGAAGTCTGACATGAAGTTAGGGGTGGGCGGTATAAACGGTATACGGTAGAAACGATATGAATTTGGCCAATGGTAGAGATTTTGACACTACCGCGATAGCGCATGTTGATGGTGACATCAAGCTGCGCCTGTTTCGGTCGAAAGCATCGCAGCAGCAGCTGCAAGCAATATCATCTGCAAATTATGCCGTGCGACAGTAATAGCGAAGAGACGAAACACGTTTTGGAATATGAGAAAAGCCAAAAACTGCACTTCCTCTTCTCTCGCAGCTTCTCTATTCCCACGTTGTTGCAGTATATTAATGACTAACTAACTGGATTTCTCAGTTGTTCTCCTGACTGAAGTTTGATCCATTTACAGCATCCTGCCATGCAATTGCATTTGTCCCTAACCATCAGGAACCCTCACGTTAACTTTCATCGAGTGGAAAAAAGTTAGTGTTCATCCTCCAGCTTCACTGTGGTTATATTATGCTAACATAGCTGTGTAGCTAGCGAATTTAGACAGTTTTTAAATCTCAGTGATGCCACAGTGTTCGTTTGACTTTGGGACCTGAAGCGTACGGAGTTTTGGACCCAGATTCCTCCGCAAGGCTCCTGACTATGGTAGCCATAATGCTCCGACAATCCATCAAGCGGTGTGGCTTTGTAGCTTACCAAAATTGTATTTTGAGCGCCGTGTACCACATAAAATGGGTTTGAAGGTCAGTAAGCACAACCAGAATTCATAAATAAGGCACACTGTCGATTTTTGAGAAAATTAAAGGATTTTAAGTGCGCCTTATAGTGCGGAAAATATGGTATACACAAGAAAAGAATATATCAAGATATGTATTGTTACCGCACATGTTTCAGATTATACTGCGATATGGATTTCAGGCCATATCGCCCAGCCCTACGTTAAGCCCACTCAGGGCCCAGTTTGAAACAAAGACACAAAGGCAGCAGTGAGGATGACGCTGGCACAGTTTTCACAAGAGCGAAGAGGCGGAGCGGTTACCGAGACGGTTTGGTTTTTTTATGATGCTGTACACAGTCAAACATTGTAATTTCTAGAATGGAAGCCAAAGAGAAGTTCATTCTGAAAGACCTTTTTATTAATAAGACAAAAGTATTTCTTATCTGATTAATTGATAGATTACTCGATAACTAAAATTATTGTTAGCTGCAGCCCTAATAAATAAATATATACTGTATTTCAATATGATACTAATACTGTTTGTTCTCATTTTAATAAGTTGCTGCACCTTGAAGGGGTGGCTAAAGACGTGGTAAATGGACTGGTTCTTAATTAGAGCTTTTATCGCCCATTTGCACTTTTTTCTGTATAAGTGCTTTCAGTCTAACATTCACACTCCAACGGATGCATCGAAGAGCAGCTTGGCATTAGTGTCTAGCCCAAGGATATTTGGCATGCAGACTGGAGCAGAAAGGAATTGAACCACCAACCTTCTGATTAGTAGGTGACCTGTTCTGCCTCCTGAGCTGCAGTGTTCAGATAGACTATTGCAACATTGCATGACGTTATTGTGTCACTGACAGTTTAATATACTCCTGGTTCTGTTTAAACCGTCCGTCTTTTAAAGAGCTGTTTCTCATACACCACTGACTTGTGTATCAGTAGCTTTTTGATTGGATCCTTCTGGAAGTGGCCCTAACAGCAGATGTACTTGGCACCAACAGCTATTGAAAACGTTGTGAGGATGTAGAATGAGGAGACCATTCTTAACATAGAAGATCATGTGACCAGATAGTAATAATGGAAAAAGTATACATTTAGTTTTCTTGAGCCTGAGTTATGGTACAAGGTATGCAGTTAGTGGAGCAGGTGACAGGCTAAGGTAGATTTAACATTTCCCTCAATACCATCTGTGTTGTGTTTTGCCTACATGCAGTCCCTAGTAACCAAGTAATTGCAAGGGGATTTATTTCATTCCTCCTTCTTCCTAATAGGCTCTCCTGGGATTCTGACAATGTCACCTCATCAAAACGTGCATTTTGCGTACTCCAGTGTTTTATTTGACAGTCTGTAAAAAGTCCCAAGTCTAAACACTTGGCCTTAATCTTAATATTGGTCTTTGTCGTGCAACGTTTTTCACTCCTTGAGAAGCAAATCTTATGAAAAGTGCCAAAGCAACAATCTTATGAGTCTGTTAATCACCTGATCACGTATCATGTTAACATTTTCCCTTTGTGTCAAAGTCAAAGATCTTTACAGAGATGTTGGAAGTGATGGCTGTAAACTAGTCTTTGAGGTGTGTTTCTAAAATAATTGATAGTTCCTGTATTTTGTATAGAAAATATGCGTCATTCAGTGTAAGACCAAGGCTCCTTTATGTGTTTTGAATCGCTTTTCAGCAACAACTAGTTCAAGTTCAACAAGTTATTAAAAATCCACCAAGCTTTAATCAGTGGTTTATATTTAACCAAATAATAATGGAAGGAGAGCCTTTCCATAGAATGGATTGATCCTCTAACAACACATTATTCTGGGAGTTGAATTTAAATGGTAGCAGTAAGTATATTTTCGAGGGGAAACAGTTTTATCTTGAGGTAATAAAATGTGCTTAATGTATTACAAAACTGTAAAACTGTATTACACTGTCAATATTTATTTAACAAAACCCAAGCACAAAAGCTGAAGCAGTGGTTGACAAACTTGAGTACACCATGAATCAGTAGCTTAGAAACACCTTTACCAACAGTAATAGTTACGTGTAGGGGTTCATTAGTCTTTCATGTCTTTTTTTAGCTCACTTTTCTTTACAACATTGCTTCAGTTCATTGTGGTTTGCAGGCATTGCTTTATATGTGGCTTTCTTCATGTCTTATTGCAGCATCTCAATTGGGTTCTGGTGTGGACTTTGACTGGGCCATCGCAACACTTGAATTCTTGGGACTAGAAACGCTGATATACAGAGCAGTTCATAATTGGTTCAATGCCTTCAAGATGCCCATGTCTTGTGGTTGCAAAATCAGCTCATGTGATTGAAGTTTGTGCCAAACATGTTTATGGTCAAACATGTCCACTCAAGACATTTCCTGAAAAAGGTGTCAAAACTATTACAGCATTCCGCTTTTAGAGTTTACGCTACAACCCAGGTAGCTCTGGAGTTAGTAGAATAGAGAATAGAGTTAGGGAAAAATCACGCTCTGCTTTGGTGCAGAAAATGCAACAATGACTGAGGAAGTTATTCAGAACTAATTATATTCATCCTAAACATAAGTAGCCAAATAATTTATTCATCTAAAAAATAATTTCTTTAATACAGTGCTGTTTATAACACTTACAATCTTATTCATGCACAAGATTGATTTATTCCAAGTTACTTCAAGGTTGTATGTTTTACAACCCTATTATTGAACCTGGCTGACTGCGCCAGTCACACTAGACTGGAGACCAGTTGGTAAATACTTGGGAACCAGTTCAATTCAATTCAGTTTTATTTATATAGCGCCAAATCACAACAAAAGTCGCCTCAAGGCGCTTCATAGATACAGAGAAAAACCCAACAATCATATGACCCCCTATGAGCAAGCGCTTTGGCGACAGTGGGAAGGAAAAACTCCCTTTTAACAGGAAGAAACCTCCGGCAGAACCAGGCTCAGGGAGGGGCGGGGCCATCTGCTGCGACCGGTTGGGGTGAGAGAAGGAAGACAGGATAAAAGACATGCTGTGGAAGAGAGACAGAGATTAATAACAGATATGATTCAATGCAGAGAGGTCTATTAACACATAGTGAGTGAGAAAGGTGACTGGAAAGGAAAAACTCAATGCATCATGGGAATCCCCCGGCAGCCTACGTCTATTGCAGCATAACTAAGGGAGGATTCAGGGTCACCTGGTCCAGCCCTAACTATATGCTTTAGCAAAAAGGAAAGTTTTAAGCCTAATCTTAAAAGTAGAGATAGTGTCTGTCTCCCGAATCCAAACTGGAAGCTGGTTCCACAGAAGAGGGGCCTGAAAACTGAAGGCTCTGCCTCCCATTCTACTTTTAAATACTCTAGGAACAACAAGTAGGCCTGCAGTGTGAGAGCGAAGTGCTCTAATAGGGTGATATGGTACTCAGGGCTCGCAAAATTTCAAAATCCCTGGTAGCCCTTCGGGCAGGGACTCTTCAGTTTTTGGTAGCCCAAAATAAATTTAAGTAGCCCGAATAAAAAAAGAGAGCAATTTTTTGATTGATGTTTTGTTTCCTGTTTTGTTTCCTTTACAATATTATACATTAAAGTATAATATTGTAACGGAAACAAAACATTAATCAAAAAATTGTTGAAACACAAATTACAACATTGTATAAAAATTACAATCATCAACTCAAATACTTGGTTCTAATTGAACAGAAATTTCTATGAACTTGTAAGAACTGTGTAGAACATGAATCAGCCTGTGTCAGATCCTGAATTTGAAATTTCCACTGAAGTCACGGGTAAGAGGCAAGTGGAACCAAGATCGAGGCCATTTGCTTTTTGAAGTTTGCAAAGACTGCTAAATTTTGCCAGTGGTAGTTCACTCTTTGCAACATAGTACGCTGTTCTAAACTGATTTTTCAGGTGTATTTTTAGTATGTTATTTGCAATTGGTGTTTGTTCTGGGAAAGATATTGCAGACTGAGCAATAATGCATTTCTTGCATTTCTAATGGGGGTCTTTCTTAAAATTACTGGTCCCAGTAACAAAGGCGCTTGTCGACTCAGAAATCAAGGGAAAACCAACAACACACCCGGCAGAACATTATGTTATTTACACGGGTGCACATAAGTGGTCCGCATGTGCGCATTTGCTGTCAAAATAAAAGACGCGCACCAGATAAGAAGTTGCAACGCGTGTTTGCGTCCATATAAAATGCACTGTTTTTGTCCGCTGGAGTGGGATTTTCACGGCACATTCCGCACCACACCTCTGTGCGTTCATCATTTGTTTGAAGCCAGCTCACCTCCTGCAACTACTTTTCCGAGAATACGCGCTTCTTTTGTGGTTCGGAGTCCTTCTGACATTTCTTTGGAGGTGGAGGAACACCAAAGTAATTGCTTAAAGGAGCTTGCTTCTTCGACATCTTTAAGAGTTCTAAACAAATGTCTGTCCTCCTCCAGAAAATCTTATGTACGCAAACACGCGTTGCAACTTCTTATCTTGTGCGCCTTTTTTTATTTTGACAGCGAATGCACCTGCGGACCACTTATGTGCACCCCTGTTTATTATTTAGCTTGTCATATTGCAGCCACAGAAATTCTTTTGTCCATGAAACCATAAAGCTGCACTTTATTTTTTGCCTTATAGTCTGATTTGTCATAACTTTTCCGTTTTGTGGTAAGCTTTTCTTTGGCTGTCACTTCTTCACCCTGACCTGTCTTATTTGGCTCAGCAGAACTAAAATATATATCCTGCTGCTTTTACACACGCACTCACATAACGCTCAGCGATTCTCTGCGCGATCAACCTCTCACATGTTTAAGCTTGCTGCGGGAGATTTCACTTGTCATGTTTGCATAGTAAGCTAACGATTGATAAGACGATGTCAGAGGAATTGGTGCGCAAATTATCGTCACTCACCAATCAGTACTGTCGCTCTCTATACACAGTTCGCGCGATTGCAAAGTGAAAGCAAAAAAAACAAGCAAATTCAAACGAAATTTCCGAAAGAATGCAAAAGCATTGACATATATTTTCCCTTCCTACAATAGCCCGACGGGCAGGGCAGAGATAGATTTTGGTAGCCCGACTGGAAAAATCGCTAGCCCCGGGACGTCGGGCTAGCGATTTTGCGAGCCCTGGTACTACAAGGTCATTAAGATAAGATGGGGCCTGATTATTTAAGACCTTGTATGTGAGGAGCAGGATTTTGAATTCTGGATTTAACAGGAAGCCAATGAAGGGAAGCCAAAACAGGAGAAATCTGCTCTCTCTTTCTAGTCCCTGTCAGGACTCTTGCTGCAGCATTTTGGATTACCTGAAGGCTTTTTAGGACTTCCTGATAATAATAAATTACAGTAGTCCAGCCTGGAAGTAATAAATGCATGAACTAGTTTTTCAGCGTCACTCTGAGACAGGATATTTCTAACTTTAGAGATGTTGCGCAAATGGAAGAAAGCAGTCTTACATATTTGTTTAATATGTGCGTTGAAGGACATATCCTGGTCAAAAATGACTCCAAGGTTCCTCACAGTGTTATTGGAGGCCAAGGTAATGCCATCCAGAGTAAGAATCTGGTTAGATACCATATTTCTAAGATTTTCAGGGGCCGAGTACAATAACTTTAGTTTGATCTGAATTAAGAAGCAGAACGTTAGCGGCCATCCAGGTCTTTATGTCTTTAAGACATTCCTGCAGTTTAACTAATTGGTGTGTGTTATCTGGCTTCATAGATAGATAAAGTTGGGTGTCATCTGCATAGCAATGAAAATTTATGCTATGTCTTCTAATGATATTGCCTAAGGGAAGCATGTATAATGTAAACCGAATTGGTCCTAGCACCGAACCCTGTGGAACTCCATAATTAACCTCAGTGTGTGAAGAGGACTCTCCATTTACATGTACAAATTGGAGTCTATTAGATAGATATGATACAAACCACTGCAGCACAGTACCTGTAATACCTACAGCATGTTCTAATCGCTCTAATAGGATATTATGGTCGACAGTATCGAATGCTGCACTAAGGTCTAGCAGGACAAGCACAGAGATGAGTCCACTGTCAGAGGCCATAAGAAGATCATTTGTAACCTTCACTAAAGCTGTTTCTGTGCTGTGATGAGCTCTGAAACCTGACTGAAACTCTTCAAATAAACCATTCCTCTGCAGATGATCTGTTAGCTGTTTGACAACTACTCTTTCAAGGATTTTTGATATGAAAGGAAGGTTGGAGATTGGCCTATAATTAGCTAAGACTGCTGGGTCTAGAGATGGCTTTTTGAGTAAAGGTTTAACTACAGCCACCTTGAAGGCCTGTGGTACATAGCCGATTATTAGAGATAGGTTGATCATATTTAAGATCGAATAATTAATTAATGGCAGGACTTCTTTGAGCAGTTTTGTAGGAATGGGGTCTAAAAGACACGTTGATGGTTTGGAGGAAGTAATTATTGAAGTTAACTCAGAAAGATCAATTGGAGAAAAAGAGTCTAACTTAACATCAAGAGTAGCTGTAGATAATATTACATCTGTGGGATGATTATTGGTAATTTTTTCTCTAATGATAAAAATTTTATTTGTGAAGAAGTTCATGAAGTCAGTACTAGTTAACGTTAAAGGGATGGTTGGCTCAAAAGTGCTCTGACTTTTTGTCAGTCTGGCTACAATGCTGAAGAGAAACCACTCTTACAACCACTAGTTGTAAGAGAAAAAATATCTGTTTCTTGAGCAGTTGAGAGTTGCTGGCAGTTGCTGGGAAATGGATTGTTGAAGTCCCATTCACACAAACCTGAAGACCAGGCTGTGACCCCTCTGATAACCAACAGTCGCTAGGGTGTGTATTCTGTGAATGGTGTCTGGAGGTTGCTGGAAGAGGTTTACAGTGCTGGATCTTGTTTTCCGATAATTTGAATGGAAGATGCCTACTAGCTTGCAAACACTCAAACTATTCACCAAGTGGTAGTGTGAGTGTAGCACAAACTGGAAATGGCGACCATTCAACTTCAAAGTAAAATATGCACCTTTTAAAATGTATTGGTTGCAGTGGTACAATACTTTACTTTGAAGGTGAACATTCTCTGTTTTTTGTTTGTCATACTGTTTCACTACTGCTCGGAGAGAAAATTGCGTTTGCAGACGAGTCAGTGGCTTTGTTGCGACTCATGGTGACGACAGTAGTCTGCTAGCAACCAAAGCAATCACAAGGTTTTTGGTGCAGTACCTACTAGAGATGGACCGATCCGATATTAGGTATCGGTATCGGTCCAATACTGACGTAAATTACTGGATCGGATATCGGAGAGAAATAAAAAATGTAATCCAATCCATTAAATATCAAAAAAGCACCTCACAAAACTTGCGACACGGCGTAACTTGGCTCATAACCGTAGCACGTTGGAGCAGTGTGCAGCACGTGATAGAGCAGCTGTGTGTATTTGTAGCCTTGCTACCAAACCGGCATTTCATCTCCGAGGAAGTTATCCCAGAGAGAAGTAAAGCAAGTGTGCAAGTTCATCTCTGAATGTTTCTAAAGCATTCCCACGTTATGCTTAACAACCGATATATGGAGCGACTTCCTCTTCTTGCTGCTACTTCAATCGTGAAACTGCTTAATGATCAGCTGATCGGCTTTTCTGTCGCGACTCCGTCTCTCTTGTTTGTTTTTGGCCCACTTTGCACCAGAAAGAGGAAACCAGCGGCTGAACAACAGCAGCACGTTTAACCTTGATAAGCTGTTGTTGGAATTTATTGAATATTACTTTCTACACCAGGATCCTTTTCTACGTAGCTGACGGCTGGTAACTGTGCAGGGGCGGATCTAGCAAAGTTTAGCCAGGGGGGCCGATAGGGCATGAACAGGGAAAAGGGGGGCACAAAGACACACTTTTCTTTCTTATTCTCATTTAAAATGTCGAGCTTTTAATAAATAATTATCTGAATCTTACACCCAAAGTTTTAATCTTATGTAAAATATATAGAAGTCCATTGCTGTATATAGTAACTGTTAAGTCTAATATACCCTAGTAAGCTATAGTACTTTTTTCTTTGGGAAGATACCATCTTCCCATTTTTTTTTTTTCACACTGCATCAAATTAAAGTTGATTACGTCGATTAAGCATCATGAGGTGGAGGTTGGGGGGTTGTTCCCTATTTATTTTTTGCTGGGAGTTTGCAACCCTATTAGTTAGGTTGTTTAATATTTCTGCTAACTACTCTTTAAAATACCAGAATAGGGAGGATGGAGTAGGTTTAAGTTCATTAGATTGATCAGTTTCGCTGAACTATGAAATATTTTGGGCGCAGTGTATTTTTTACATACAGGTATAACAGAATAGCTTTAGTGTTGTTGTTTATTTAAACTTGAGTATGAACTTATACAAAATGAAGCAATATATTAAAAAAACAGTTTTGTTGATTAAAAAACACTATATCGGATTCATATCGGTATCTGCAGATATCCACATTTATGATATCGGTATCGGACATAAAAAAGTGGTATCGTGCCATCTCTAGTACCTACTAGGAAGTAGAGATGGCACAATACCACTTTTTTTTATGTCCGATACCGATGCGTAATATCGGATTGGTCCATCTCTACTAGGAAGTGCAGGAAACCTCCAGCAACCACTTAAGAACCAGTCAGAGAATTCACATTTCTTCCTGGAGACCAGAAATTGCCAGGGGATTGCTGGCTAATCTCTAGGCCTGTGGGACTGAGACCTTGTTTAATTAGCAAGCTAGTTTTGGAGGGAAGGAAAAAAACAAGTAAAACTACCACCAACTTGTCATTGCTGCTCTTGTTTATTAGATTATCTCAACTGATTTAGGGTGCAATGTTTGCATCTCTCGACTGGCCTGGGAACACCTTGGTGTTGCTCCGGACAAGCTAGAGGAGGTGAGTGGGGAGAGGAAGGTCTTGGCTTCTCTGCTTAGGCTGGTGCCCCTGTGACCCGGCCCCGGATAAGCAGAAGAAGATGGATGGATGTTTGTGACCATGTACTGCACAAACAATTAAAAACTCCTTTTGATTCTAATCTCTGGCTTTTTATCTTTCAGTATATTATTACAATTTTGGATGGAAAGATTATGGTGTGGCATCTCTGACTACAATCCTTGACATGGTAAAAGTCATGTCATTTGCTGTCCAAGAAGGGAAGATGGCTGTCCACTGCCATGCTGGCCTTGGAAGAACAGGTTTGCAACACGAGCAGTTTGAAATCGCTCAAATCTGCATTTGTACTTTATAAATATATCAGTTTTTTAATTTGTATTTTGCATCATTCAGGTGTGTTGTTGGCTTGTTATTTGGTCTTTACAACTCGTATGAACGCTGACCAAGCCATCCTGTTTGTGCGAGCCAAAAGACCCAACTCCATCCAAACCAGAGGCCAGCTTCTCTGTGTCAGGGAGTTTGCCCAGTTCCTGGTTCCTCTTCGAAGTGTCTTCTCCTGCGCTGAACCCAAAGCAGGTGCCGTTACTTTGTCCCAGTATCTCACCCGTCAACGACACCTGCTACATGGCTACGAGGCTCGGCAGATGAAGAACGTGCCAAAGATTGTCCAGCTGGTGTGCAGGCTGCTAATTGACATCGCAGCCAACAGACAGGTGGTGATTGAGGAGGAATGGTTGGAGATTCCCGACCTCACGGCTGAGGTAGAGAAGACGGTGTCCCAGCAGGCCCTTCAACAGCTTGGGAAGGAAATGAAAGGGAAAGGGATTCCCCTTCTATGTAGTTCATCCCATCCTCTTAGTCCAGTACTGATACAACCTAGACTTGCTAACGATCAGCCTCTAATTAGTGACAATGAGCTTGACCCCTTGTGGAGGCAGCAGAATGGAGAGAGCCCCCAGAGATCTTCTCTGTGCGAAAACAGGAGCTACAGCGATTCTGTTCTTCACAAGCTGGGGCAACGCCAGCATCATTTAGGAAATCTGAAGAACAACCAACCAATCAACTGCCTGATCAAACATTCCTTGTCTCACAGCAGCCTTACTGCCTGTAACCCTTCCAGATTTTGCAACCTCTCTACTCAGAACATTTTTAAGAACAATCAGAACTCCAGTACAGAAACAAAGGAAGACCTTGGATCTCCCATTTTAAAAAGACCGCTCCGTGAAGGCCATCAGAGTTTGCCTTTAGATTTCTCTGAGGTCAGTAGAAGATTCCACTGCAATGCCACACTGCCTGCCTTAGCAGTCAAGAGCAAACTGGTAGCTGGTAAGGAGAATGTGTCAATGGGTGGAAGTGCAGGTGACTTCTCAGAGGTTCCTTTTATCACCCTCCAGTCTGAGTTCTCACCAGAGAGCAGGTGCCTCATGGTGGCAAAAGCTCTGGCCCTGGAACTGACAGACAAGGATCTCACCTCCAAGGTGTCAGTGTGGCAGGTGAGCCCCACCTAACTTGTGCAGGGATTATTACACTTCCTTTCCAGCCAGATTTCCAACCTGCTTAACCAGATTTTCTAAACATTACAATCTCAAATTGTAAATTGCACCACCTTAAGTGCAACTTTGGACTGTCTCATAGTCGATACGCTAAATTCTTACTTTTTATGCAATTGCCAGAAAAGCTATCTATGACTCTTCATAAGGGAAGGATGATAGATTAGCAACCTTCCAGGATTAGCCTGTTATTTTTAGCAGCGGGAGAAAGAGAATACCTTTGACCAATAGGGTTTTGAAAAGAGTGCTCTGTCTTTACAGCTTTGGGATTACCCATCTTTGTGTTGACTGCTAGGTCTACTGTGTGACCTCAAACCATAATTGTTTTTAATGCAATCAAAATCAAAAAGCAACCAGCTGTGCTAGGATTAGCCAAAACAGTGATAATACATACATGTGACCGACTAGATTCCAGGACCCCGAGGCACCAGTGTTAACCATTGCACTACTGTGCTGCTCTAATTTTGTCATGCTAGCAAACAGGAACTTCCATTCATGTGATTTTTGTCAGTAATAATGTTAGCAAGCAAGATAAAGGTAGCTAGCTAGGTATAGTTTAGCTGTGCTCCCAGAATCTAGCTAATAAACGAAATTAAAAATGGGCAGCTCAGTTAAATAATCAGATTAAGATCACGGTGGTATTTGCTCCACGTGTAGTTTTAATGTGTTAGCAGACCTACCACTTTTAGCTTACATTTGCCAAAAAAAGACAGCTCTGGGTCTCATGTATCATAGATTGTCTTGCAGTGTATTTAGAATCACACTGCCGTTACCATAGGAGATGCGTGTTGAGTTAATCTAGTCCCTCATTTTACAAAAAAACTATGTTGTACATAGTTTGACTTGAACCTGGAACTGTGTTCTTACTGGCACTTCATTTCAGTCATTTCATTGTCAGTCTGTTTTGTGTTGTGCAGATGGAGCTGAACTCCAGAGAGGGAACATGGGAGAGGCTGTGCAAGGAGAGAGACCCTCTGGTCCTATCTAGTCTGATGTGGTCATGGGTGGAGCAGCTTAAGGATCCAGTCATCAGCAGTGAGGATATAAAAGCCCTCACTGAAAGGAATGTAAACCCACAGAACGCCCTCGATTCACTGGAAAAGGTAGACTGTGTCAAATATCTTCCAAGCATTGCTGTCTAAACCAAACAGGGATAGCAGACTTTGTTAAACAGCTGAATGACGTGAAAGGTTGCACCGTATATTAAAAGAAAATATTTCTTTTAACTTTGAAAAATCAAAGCTACTGTAGTGAAATGTACACAAGAAAACATGGAGCATGAAATTGGCTTAATTAGTTCTTTTTAATGTCTTTAAATCCCAACAAAGAAAGTTCTGAATTGGTTTTTAAAAAAGTTTGTAAAAAAAATGGCCCAGTCTGTTAATGGAACTATTGTCCTTCTGGCCCTTTGACTCAGTAATGGGCTTGAAGAATTAGTCCCATGATGCCTTTAATTAAGCTGATAATGTAATTTTTCTTAACATCAATACTAGATATTCAAAAAAGTCTGCAGTAAGGCTCAGGAGTAGTATTCGACCTCCACTGGGTGGTGTATGTCAATAAGTCAGTAAGTGAGGAGGACAATGAAAATGTATTGTTTGTCTAACTTGTTTAAATTGTGAGGCTGGTTGGAACAAGTGTAACCCAAGTTATTTTGTTATAGCTACAATTTACAGATGTCCCCTAAACCCATCACATGTAAGCAATCGTTAAGTTGTTGCTCTCAAATGGCGACACCTACAAAAAGAGTGCCAAGTTAGTTCATCTTAACTTGCATTCATAAAACTACTTAACTACAAACACGGTTGAAGCTACTAGAATTTCACTCACAAAAGTGAAGCACAGACTTGTGGTGACAAAGGTCTGTACAACTAATCTGATCATAGTATTTTTCAGATAACTGCATTGGACGTGTTTCATGAGGCACCAACAACACAAACAAAGTTGCGTCTCCCTCTTTGCTGAGTCTTGAACTTTCGGTCACTTCCCCGAGTCGTGACCATAGGTGAGGGTTGGGGCGTAGATCATCAAGTAAATCGAGAGCTTCGCTTTTAGACTCTCTTTTCACCACGACAGACCGGTACAGCGTCCGCACCACTGCAGCCGCAGCACCAGTTCTTCTATCGACCTCCTCTTCCCTTCCCTCTCACTCGTGAACAAGACCCTGAGGAACAAACTCCTCGACTTGGGGCGTTAACTTGTCCCTGACCCGGAGTGAGCACTCCACACTTTTCCGTCTGAGGACCATTGCCTCAAGCTTGGAGGTGCTGATTCTCATTCCTGCCTAGGGATGGGTATCGTTTAGGTTTTATCCAATACCAGTACCAAACCGGTACTTTTGAAACGGTGCCGGTGCTCGAACCGGTGCTTAAAGAATGGAGAACACAAACTTTGTCCAAAAACCTCTTATGTTTAGCTGTTTTTTTTGTAAAAAGATAACAATGTTAGCCTTTTCTGCAGCTATAGGGCATATATGGTATCACTCTTGGCTGGAAGCAGTGCTTAATCAATGGAAAAAACACCAATTTTGTCTTAAAACCTCTCATGTTTAGCTGTTTCCCACTTTTTCTTTGGTCATTTTAGCCTTTTTGGCCAGGGTGAAGGGAGTATCTGCCATCAAACAAGAAGACAGCCGCATGTAACTACAACGGTGTTTGCTAGTTCACCTTACATGCATTAATGTAATAACGTGGTTAGCCTACTCAGCGTAAATTACACACGAACAACATTAAGCTACTCACGCAGAGAAGAACGGCTGCTGCTGCCATCATCATCCGTCATCATTTCTGCTACACTGGCAGGGCTAGGGGCCAGGACTCTCCTCTTCTGGTTCTTGGGGGATGTTGCAAACTCCGGGTCCGATAACAGGCACCACACCCGCAGTAGATGTGCTCGGTGTGAGGTCTCGCAGCAAGCTATCAAATACAGTGCATTTCTCGGCTTTTAAAAAACCGCTATGCGTCGCCAGGTGTTTCATCAGATTCGAGGAGTTACCTCCTTTGCACAGTATCACCTTAAAGCACTTGTTGCAGGCTGCTGAGTTTGCATCTTTTGCTGTGAAGTACAGCCAGAATTTGACCTCTTTGCCTTGGGCATTTTTAATCTGTAGCTCTGCTCTAAAAGAACGTACGTACCTGGGCCCGCCTACTACACTTGCAATGGTAAAATTGCAAGCGTAGTAGTAAATGGTAAAATTGGCTATAATCCAAAGTGTATGACATCTCAGGAAAGAAAAGCACAGAAATAAAGCACCGAAATGTGTGCTGGTTACTACCGTTTATGTCAGAACCGGTGCCATAATGGCACCAGATACCGGTACCCATCCCTATTCCTGCCACTTAACACCCGGCTGTGAACCGCTCCAGTGTGAGTAGGAGGTCATCCTTCTAGAACCACATCGTCTGCGAAAAGCAGAGACAAATTTCTGAGACCAGCCAAGTGGAAACATTCTGCCACGAGGCTATGCATAGAAATTCTGTCCATAAAAATTAGTAACAGAATCAGTGACAAAGGGCAGCCCTGGCAGAGTCCAACCCCCAGCCAGTCCGACTTATTACCGGTGTTCTGACAAACCATCCTACTTTGGCAAAATGTCCTACCGTAAGTAGTTTATGCACATTTCTGCTGTCACAGAGTAATTCCAGCACCAATTTAAGTAGGTATGACAATTTGCCACTTAACTTTGCTCATCAGATTATGCTTGTAGCTCATTTTCATACAGCCAGGATGGTTTGGCACTTAATTTTACCCGTCAGAGTATGCTTCTAGCTCATATTCACAAAGGTAGGATGATTTGCCACTTAATTTTAGCTGTTTAAGTATGCTTGTAGGTGACATTCACAAAGGTAGGATGGTTTGGCAGTTAATTTTACCCATCAGAGTATTTTTCTAGCTGATATTCACAAAGGTAGGACGGTTCGCCACTTAATTTCGTGTTGTGCGCATGCGCAGAAACAACGGGTAGGATGGTTTGCCAGGTTGATGGATTCCCAGAACACCGGCTGTGTGAACCAAGGTCTTGCCATGGTTGTTTAACGACCAAAGGCTTGTAACAACGGGCCAGACACCCCATACTCCTGAAGAAGAATACTCCACAGAATACTCTGAGGGACATAGTTGAACACCTCGAAGTCCACAAAATACATGTGGACTGGCGCCGGTTTAGCTCACTTGGATGAGCAGGTGACCATATGCCGCATGGATGAGAGCGGCTGATCTGGGTTCGAGTCTGACCCGTGGCCCTTTGCCGCATGTCTTCCCCTATCTCTTTCCTGTCAGTCTTCATTTTATCTGTCTAATAAAGCCAGAAAGAGGCCAAATAAAAAGGATGTTAAAATGCCATTAAATAGCAAATTTAGAGGCCGTTTTAAAAAAAAAAAAAAACAGTGTTGACATCTATGGATAGTTTCCACCTTAGTAACAAGATGGTTTTTTTTTATAACTCACCATTCATAGATGCTTCATCTCAGCTAGTTCAGTTACTGAACAGGGCCACTCCACTATATTATAGTCTCTAATGGAATAAACGAACTGGTAAGGTCATTGCAGGGAATAATTAGGTATTAGCAGATATGTGTGTCTGTACATTGCACTTGGTTTTTGGATGTAGCTTGCTAACCAATCTTGCTAAGATTCAGATTCATCCCTCGCAGATTAGCGACAATTGAACTGCTATCCTGACACATCCAGTGTCTCACCCAGCACTATGTGATCCTGTAGTGTGACATACAGTATGGTCTCCTTCCTTTTGATAGGGTCACCGGCTCACTTTGCTGTGCATCCTCGACTGTGCTGCTCATCTCCTGCCAGTGCCTAAAGAATTGGAGACCAGTTTTCTTAACCAAACCATTAAAGTGTTTACTAAGGTGAGCTTTAACAAACAGCATGTATTGAACATGTTTACTTAAGTTCTTACTGGGCATGATGCAGTGCAGTTTGCTTTGCAGATGGACCCTGCCTCAGAGGAGAACAAGTCTCTGTATGCAACACTGAAAGCAATCCTGACTCCCATTCTTCACGAGCTGCATGACAAAGCTGTTCAGGAGAATGAAGCCTCTTGATTGGCCCCAATCAGCCTGCCGAGAAGAAGACTCCCAAACGAGGTTCCACTTTTATTTGTGGGCATTACTGCATTAGAAGCCACCTCTTGCACCCGATGCTGCTGAGATCTGCCAGTCATGTAGTGTTTGAAGCTAAGTGTTTTTTCATTCTGTTTCCTTTGAAGCTTGTAATTGACTCTGAGTACTGCTACTCTGTGTTAATGTGCCACTGTGCTCACTCTGAACTTTTTGTTGGTTACCTGTTCTTTGTCTGAGACTAGATCTTGCTTTATTATCTAACTCATTGCTGTTAGGGACATGATGAAGAAACATTTCATTACGTGAATGTAATGTTATTTAAATGTGTGACTCAGCTCTCTGGGTTCTTGGGGTTATTTAAACCAAAATATGTTTTACACTGTGCACATGCTGCAATGTGTCTTATTTATTCAGATGTTCTTTTTTGAAATGCACAAGTCGATAGAATTGCTATAACTTGCTTTGTTGCTGTAGAATGTAAGGCGTTCTCTTAATGTTAAACTGTGGCTGTTACAGCAGTGCAAACTCACAAGGCCACAGTGCGTTTTCTTTTTCAATCAATTTTATGTACTTAATACTGTTTACCAAAAAAATCCTCCGTGTATTGTGTCATTCATTCATTTGTAAAACATCAATCTGCCTCAACTCCTGCATTTAGCACTCTGCCTCGACTCACATGGCCTCTGTTTGGACTCATTTTGTGTAATTTTGACTCGCGCGCGTGTGTGCGTGTGTGTGTGGCTATTGACAAAAATCTTCCACCTCACCTCATCGCTTATATACGGACAAAATTCAGTGTAGATGCAAGCTGAGTGTGATATACTAATGGTACTGTAGTAATACGAAGAACATGACACGTTGGGCTGTGGAGGATTTTCAGCAAGCACTATTTTTTCATTGTTCCAACGGGTTACTTGGAGAAATAAACATAACTGACTGAGTCTTGTTTGAGTGTTTGTTTTTTACTGGGGGTGGGTGTTGTGTTCCCCAAATTGCTCCTGGGCTGGTTTTTGACTTACTGGAAGAGGCTGCTGCCTGTGGGGAGTACTTTTACAATGGCAAGTGAGCTTGGTTTTCCAGCAAGAAGTTGCACTGTTATTCGCTACACCAATAAATCGTTTAATGTTGAGGTTAAACATGTACAACATTTTAAAAAATTATACTATAAATCAGAAAAAACCCCTCAAAATTACATTTGTTAGTGGCAAACAGAAGATTAGTCAGCCTTGAGTTAAAGCAAGTGTTGGAGCATCTGAGAGGGAGAGACGTTGTAGGAGTTAAGTAACTCCTAAAGATGGCAGTAATGTAACATTAAGGATACTACTGTTAAACCCTCGAAGAAGAAGTAGCAGCTTCACGAACCACGAAGAAGAAGCAGTCAGAGGGTGGAGGATTCTTTCGACATGGCAGGTAGGTGGGTATACTTTGTTAATCATACATTTTGGATACACATTTCTTAGTAGTTGGGGTAGTATTCTTTCAAGCATACATGTAAAGACTCGGTAGTGCTGCAGAGGCCGCTGCCGCACTTTAGCCTGACGTTTGCCTTTTGGGACTTCCATGCTGGAACGTGCTGCTAGCTGCTAGCCCGACAGGGTTAGCTAGCCATTAGTAAGGAGTGGTTATTATCGGGCGCAGAATGAAGAGTACGGGGGCGACTGGAGCACTTCACGCGTCTCTTCTTATTAAGCACTGAGCGGGACTTTACCAGCGAGGGAAATGGGCATATGGGATCTTGTGCTTCTTCTGTTTCTGCTAAACATTAAGCCTCTACACTGGGCAGCTTTGACTGTATTTTAAGAGCAGACACTGGGCAGGGAGCAGTTTCATGTTGGGAAGAGGTACTTCCTTTCTAATGGACACGTTAAGCTCTTCAGGGTTAAAGGGTCTTTGCGTGTAAAATCATTTGACTGTAGTAGTCAATGCCCTCATTTACGAGGCTATTCATTCTTCAAGCAAACAAGAGTTTTAAAAAAGACCCTTATTGCGTTTTCCTAGCTGTCTCTAATCATATTTAATATGGGTATTTCAGTTTACATCATAGTGTAATATGTGCAAGTAAGCCCTCTAAACAAAAGCTAGGGCTTTGGACTGATCTAACTGCTCAGGTTCAGTTTTCTCGTTGGATCTTTATGATGTCGCTGAGCTTGGAGCTCTCTAATATGGTCATCTCAGGCACGTGTTTGCCCCACCCACCTGCTGCAGATGAGGTGAGGTGCTGCACCAAGGCCTGAACAGTGTGTGGGACAGACACAGCTGTCTGGTCTGCCTGCTGTCTGGAAAATTATGAGTGCTATTTATTTGACTTCTAATTTTTTTTTCTTTTCCCCTGGCTCAAGTCTTTGGGAGGCAGATGTAAGCAGGGTTGGCCTAAATGTAGTTAATGCAATGAGTCTGTGATGATGAAACAATTCTAAGTATTCATTTCTGAAGGCCAGAACCTCATTCATCATATTTATGGAGCACGCGTTCACAATAGCCATCTCAAATTGCTTTATATTTTAAGATCTAGCCTACAATATGGGGGAGAGGCCCATCGATCAGGAGATCCCCTATGAACAAGAACTTGATGACAGAGGAAAGAAAAACGCCCTTTGAACAGGAAGAGACCTCTGACAGAACCAGTCTCAGAGGGGAAGCCCTCTGCTCTGACTGGTTGTGAGGTTTGGGGAAAGATGAGATTTCTCTTTATAGCTGCTAATCACCTATTAAAATGCTAAGTGTCTGTCAGGATTTAAATAGTTTGAATTGAAGCTGATTAATATTAACTGATATTATTCTAAGACAAACTTCATTTAGCTTCCTGAGTTTAAAAAGTGGTAAATCTGTTGTTTTGGGTTTGCATTACTTTACATTATATGATTGGATTGACTTCAGCATACCATGAATGACAGTGGATGAGTTGGTCACATTACAGCTACTCTGCTGTTGGATTCAGCAATATTAACAGAACTGTCAGAATTTGTCATAAAACAAACACAAATTCCTGTTCTGAAAAGCAAAACCGATACGGAGGTGCCTTAAACCTGGAATGTCTTACATGACCAACAGGAGTCCTGACTTGTTTGGTTGCAAACATTCACTTCAGTCCAGTTTTAATTATATAGCACCAGTTCATAACAACAGTCACCTCAACATTCTTTATATTGGAAAGTAACAATATCAGAAAGAAATCCCGACAATCACAAGACCCCTATAAGAGCAAGCACTTGGTGACAGTGGGAAGGAGAAACTCCCTTTCAACAGGAAGAAACCTCCGGCATAAAGAGGACATTGACTTTGCTGATGGGTGTCGATCTTGTCCTGCTGTAAGGTTGAGAAAATTGAGAAACTCACAGACTCTGCTCATTCATTGGCTAAAGACTTGTGAGAAAACTCTCACCTACTTGTCGACGTGGAAACTATAAGGCTGGAGCTATAATGGCTTGCTTAGACGCATGCATTCAGTTGTGCATACCTGGAATTAGTCCTTCCCATTTCTCTTTGTTCAAGTCTGTTTGGAGTGGCCTAAAGGACACATGATTAGTCAGTGTGTTGAAATGCAGTGCGTCATGCATGTCACTCAGATAGTTGTGAACACAGAAACTGTAACCTCTGGGGAACTCTGCTGTTAGAGTTGTTGTACTGTAGGAACATACAGTGTCCCTCAGTTTCTTAGTCATATCCATCATCCTGTCCCCTCCCATTCTCCTTGGGTGATGTCATGGTACCAGTATCCAACTTTCGTGTACTGTCAACGTGTCTTTGGGCTGTAAAATGCCTTCCACCTTACAGGCGCTGCCTGTTTGTGATGAGGTTGATCAACACGCATAGTAAAGCAATGCAAGTCATTGGTAAAGATGTTTGTAATCTCAAGCAGTTTCTAAGTATTTTATCATGCGCGTGTTAGACTCGACCCTAAAGAATGCTGAAGGTTTGTTGTTTTTGCAGTTTAAGATACAATGGCCCCAAAACACTGTCATAATATCCACAACCTTCACTTTAATCAGCTGTGCACACACAGTTTGATAGGCTGGCACAGGACATGTGGTTCAGGGTGTCTTTAGGATGTCAGAGAAAACAAAGCGCGGTAACGAACATTTGTAATCTCTCTTTGAAAAATGTAATTAGATTGTGACTAATTTTTCTTACAGTTGTTAGTTAATCTGAACCTGCAATAATGTATAATACCAGCAGTGTTTCACTGAGGCAGTATAAACTAAATAAATCCCAGAAGTGTAATAAATTAGGAAAAACAGTTAAAGACAGCAGTGCATTTTCAGCATTAAAAATTTCCTCAGAGTAAAACTGCTCGTCTCCTTTTTTGTCAACACTCACCTCGCTGTTTAACTTTATTGGAATTGTCATCAAAGAAGCTGACTGAGGTCTTGCATTGGGATAACACACTGGCATTTGTATCTACTGATTACCCAGTTCTAACCCAGTACCAGTGTTGGTGAAGCTGCAGTCCTCGCTCTGCAGCAGAGACTCAGAATCTTATTTGCAGAGGTCCACAGAAAGGTTATTGTCACAGGTGTAACATGAACGTTTGCTGTTAGCTTTCTGTGTTAGCTCTTCCACTAACAACTGGTCTGCTGCTGCTGAAGAAAAACAGAAATGAATTAAACAGATCAGCCTGTCGGCGTAGATACCTCATCAGCTTTTTGTCTCTCTTTCAAATTTTTAACTCGTGTATCCTCAGCCCTGCATTCAGTGTGAGCTCTGTGTGGTGGCTGGTCAGTTGAAATGTACAGTGAGAGCAAGTTCAGAACTCTTGTCCGTTTACTCACAGAGTACAGGCTCCCCCTGGAATGTTGTGACAACATCCCATAATGAACAGTTGATTGTTATTATAAACAAGCAGGGTCTGAAATTAACCAAATGGTGTGTTGGCACAGCTTGACCTCCACCATGTTAGTTTGCAGTCTCCATCTACATCAGAGGTGGGGAACTCCAGGCCTCAAGGGCCGGTGTCCCTGCAGGCTTTAGATGTGCCCTTGATCCGACACAGCTGATTTAAATGGCTAAATGACCTCCTCCACATCTCTTGAAGTTCTCCAGAGGCCTGTTAATGAACTAATCACGTGATTCAGGTGTGCTGACCCAGGGTGAGATCTAAAACCTGCAGGACACCGGCCCTTGAGGCCTGCAGTTGCCCACCCCTGATCTACATGAAGTGTTCTGGATAGGCTACAGCAGGGGTGGGCAATCTCAGTCCACGAGGGCTGGTGTCCTGCAGGTTTTAGATCTCACCCTGGGTCAGCACACCTGAATCACGTGATTAGTTCATTAACAGGCCTCTGGAGAACTTAAATGGCTAAATGACCTCCTCCACATCTCTTGAAATCAGCTGTGTCGGATCAAGGGCACATCTAAAGCCTGCAGGGACACCGGCCCTCGTGGACTGAGATTGCCCACCCCTGGGCTACAGTGTGACCTCAGTTTTTGGTCCAGTATAATGATGGAATGGTTCACTCTGTGTGTTTTGTTATCTTTATCAGTCTGTTGGTGACTGTCATTGTTCACAAAACTCTGCATTTTGGAGTCTGTTTGTTGGCTCAGTGGACTTGGCCTGCGGGTGGATGTCCTGAAAGTGTTCACACTGATGCCAATTCAGCACTCAGCTCGAGGGAAGGTACTGAAACATTACCTTCTGTTAAAGGTTACTAAGCTGTGCATTTGAATCCAATCTGAACATTGTGATGTGGTCACATGTGGCACCATGAACAGGTAGGCAGATGTAAATCCACCGTCCAACTGCGCAGGACACTTGGAATTTAAGGCATCAGTTCAGCTGCTCTACAAACTGAACAGTGGGCAGCTGGTATACTCGGCTTTCTTTCACTGCAGCCTCAGGTGTTTGTCTCCTCACCTGCTCTCTGTCTCCACAGGCTTCACTGCTTCACATCTCTGGGATCAGTCGGGTCCTTGTTAAAGCCAACAGCATGTGCTCAGTGGGATGAGGTAGTAGGTTGTATAGTTTTAGGGTCATACCCACACTGGGAGATAACTATTCAACCTACTGTCTTTCCCAAAGTGCCAAACAGACATCTTAATGGTCCCTGTGTGGATTCCGGAGGTCTTCTCCCTCAGCGGTGTGTTCGTGGATTCAGATGTTGCTCTGTATTCTGCTGCTCGTCCAGTGTGAGGTAGTAGATTGTATAGTTTTAGGGTAGTGATTTTGCCCTCTTTAGGAGATAACTATACAATCTATTGCCTTCCCTGAAGAGTGGAATCTCTCAAGCTCTCCTTCATCTGTGGAATAATTTTCATAATGTAAGAGTTTTGGTGTTATCGTATTTATGAGGTGTTAACATATATACTCATATTTATATGTTAACACCTCATATTCCTTATGTTCTTATAACTCTGTTTTTATTCTTGATTCATTTCTTGTTGCAGACTGCAGTTTGGGTTTTGTCCTGTGTATGTCCTTAATGTATTACAGAGCTGACAAAACTGACTTTAAAAAATAAAAATAATGTTGAACAGTGTTGTGTATCTGTATTGTTTGTGACCTGAGCAGCAGAATGATGAACTTGGACTGTATTTCCACACCTATAAAAGGGATCTGTTTACCGGATACGTTTTTTTTTTTTTTTTTGTTGCTTCTTTTTAATACGCTCTGATATGTTGGACACTGGACTGTGGATTGATGTATAAATTTGTAACTTTGTGTTTTGTTTGTGTTTCTTGAGCTTCCCAATAAAATCTGACCCAGTAATTAAAACAGAAGTGGACTGCTGTGCTATGAATGTACATGAAGGAACTAATCTAAAGGTCTTTAAGGTAATATTTAAAAAAACAAAAGGGGAAAAAAACACTTCACCTGCAGTTTCAGTGACAGAGAGGGCCTAGAGCCTATCCCACCTACCACAGGGCGAGAGGCCCTACACCTTGGACAGGTCGCCAGTCTGTCGCAGGGCTAACACACAGACACAACCATCCACACTCACATTGACACCTAAGAGCAATTTAGATTCACCAGTTAACCTACCGTTCTTTTACACTTTGTGCAAATTTCTGCTGAAGCGTTTCTCCCGTCCTATCTTTTCCCCAGTTTTGCAGTGATGTGCTGACTCCAGCTTCTTTTAATGGAAATACAAGGATCCCTTTTAGATTTGGGGATAGGATGCATGTTGGCATCATTATTCCAAAATATTTCTGCTATTTGGAGTTGTGATGATGGAGAATTCTGTGCAAAATGTCCATAATTCTTCAGCTGGGTTAAGATCTGGTGACTTGGAAGCCCAAACAATCTGATTAGAATGATTGTTGTACTGTTCAAACCATTTAGTGAGCACTACTGCCCTAAAAATATAAATACACACACACACAGCATAACACAGCCACTGGTTCTGTTTACTGTACAGTCAATAAAAAATCTCATCTGGTCAGATGAGACTTAGTTGATTGATGCACATTCAGTTTATAGCAAACACATTTCCTTAATGATTAATTATCTGAATAAATAAATATTTGATTTTATAATTTTGCACATTTCAGTTAAATTTTACTCAAAGTTTTCTCTTCAAGTTTCTTGAGGGTGTAGGGTAGTGTTTTGGGTTTTTCCTTTGTTACGTGTTTGTACTTAGGAAATCTCTACACACTAACAATGAAGGCAGCATTTCCCACCATTGTGTGTGCTGATGTTAACTTGGAGGTAGAAGTGCGAAAACAGCTTTTTGTTCAATGTTAGGTTCACAGGTGTTCCAGCAGATGGCGCTAGAGCGCTTTGACGGTTCCACACAACGTTCACTGTGGATCATTTACTGGACATGAGGAAAAAGTCTGATCTGGTCTTTTCTAATGTTTCTGCAGCTGTTGCATAATAAACCAATTACTGTTGGACCAGATGTGCTTGTAATGACAGTTTTTAAACAAATAAAACATTTTATGGCTTAAGTTATGTTTCTAGGCTTGTTTTTCCCCCATGACACAGAAACTGTGCACGACAAGCCAAAGACTTCTTATTTAAATCTTTTTTCCCCAGTTATGAAGTTTGAATTTCCAACTGAATTTGTTTTTGTAACCTTTTCAAAATATTTAGTTTGACGATCAGACTTCAACTCAAATGCTCTATTATTCTCTGGTGGGTAAAATTCTCTGCTTATTTACTAAGTAAAAGCAGCCTCGAAAACACATAATATAAATGCGCTGTTACAAGCATCCAAAATGACAAACGTTCAAATATAAAGTTCCTCGGTACTCAGAAAAGTGTTCTTGATGTTTGAACCTTACTGTGCAGAACGTTACATGCTCACAGTTTAACAATCTCACTTTAACACCTCAGACTCATATTTACATTGTATCCACTATTTATCCACTTGAGCAATGAAAATAATTGAAGGTTTAACTGATGGAACAGATATGTGTGCCATCTAATGAATTTCTGGGTTTGTATGGAATTTTTTCCCCAAAGAAATCCAGTACTTATAGTACCACAAATTTTAAAACTGGGGAAAAATAACATCCTAAAACCACTGTTATACTGGTTGAGCCCAAGCACTTAATTCAAGTAAATAACTAAAGTAGTGAAATTCATTCGGGGGTCCTTGGCTGTGTAGCACTGACTCAAGGGGAACTGAAAGGAACTGACTGCTCTTTAGCAGTCTCTAATAATGACCAATGTTAAAATAATGTTCAGTCAAAATATTTACCTTTCAGCTTTAATGAATTAAAAGTTGCATAAGGACCTGAAATACTCATGTAAATACATTTGCCGTAAAAGTGTTCAGAATGTAATAAAGACACTGACAGCTGACTGACTGAGAATTGGGGTCTAAAAAACACAAAACTAGCTCAACAAAATGTGACCAACGACAAAGAACAAAGTGAGAAACTGCAAAAAAAGACACAACGAAAACACAACAGATGAAAACAAATTCAAACATGCAAAACGGCTACAAAATACAAACATAATTTCATATCGTTTTCAATCATTCATATTCATATTATGATTGTAAGATGATGCCGTTTGACTTCAGATAAAGACGCAAAAAAAAAACCCTACAAAATGACTCAAAATGAGCACAAAGACACAAATGACATTACAAGTGTAAAATGACTGTACACACAAAACAAGACAAACAAACAAACAAACAAACAAAAAAAAACCCTAACGTAATAATAATAATAATAATAATAAAAACACAACTGCCAAGAGACAAAAACCTTTAAAGAGACTCAAAATGTCCACAGTGACACTAAATAACTGCAGGTGCAAAAAAATGACTACCAAGGCACACAATCAACTACAAAAACACAAAATGACCGCAAAGACACGCACACATATTACGCACAGCTAAAGATGACAAATGAATATAAATACAATATATATATAGATATATATCTATATATATATAGATATATATCTATATATATATAGATATATATATATATAGATATAGATATAGATATATAAGTCTGACAGAGTGAGCCCCGTAATCCGTCCATTTGGGCTGAGGTGTGTGTGTGTGTGTGTGCGTGCGTGTGTGTGTGTCGGTGGGAGGGGCTTTTATTTTACTGCTAAATAAAAAGTAACGGTGCCCGGCCGGCTGCCAGTCTGCGGTGTCGCGGGTGACCTGTGGTTTAGGATGAGCCGCCGCGTGTGAGTGAAAGGACGTGACGGCTCCGCGTGTTTACCACACGGGTCTGCGGGAGCCGCAGCGTGTACCTGCAGGCTGTGTGAGAGCGTGTGTGAGCTGCTCGGAGGCAGATCTTCCACAGAACACGCCCTAGTAGAAAAGGTAGACACACACACTCACGGCGAGAGAGAGACACACACAAACACACTCACACTGAGCCTGATCACCGAGGAGCCGAGCTGCCTTACCTGTACACAACAGCCCCAATGCTCCCCTGCAGGCTGCCACCTCCAGCGCACTGTCACCAGATGAGAGCAGGGCGCGTTTACTTCCACACACTCTGGACTTATCGTATATTTACGCGCGGGGCTCTGAACACCTGGAGAGCCTGCGGGACTCGGCAGGAGGAGTAAAGCTGGGTGTTGTTGCAACAGCGGAGCGTTCATCCACCGGCAGGGCTGAGTACCATGAACAGGAATACGCGGCGCTGGATTTTCCATTTTTTCCTGTGCCTCGGGATAGTGTATCTGAAAATCGGGTGAGTGCTCAGGTGTATTTGTTCTGTTGTTCGTGTCTCAGATCAAATGGGAGATTCTCCAGACACACACGCACACACACATACACGCACACCGGGGTCTGCTGGGTGCTGGGGTCTTTTATGGTTTCAGTTTGTACATGTGTTGTTACAGAATCCCACGCACCTGCCCCCCCTGCATCCACTCACACGTGGTGTTCTCAGAAAGAGCCGCAGAAGCGAAACGCCACATTTCTAACCTGTCACCTTCATCGCAGGGGGCTGTCGTCGGTGGTGGCGCTGGGAGCGAGCATCATCTGTAACAAGATCCCCGGCTTGGCCCCGCGTCAGAGGACTATCTGTCAGAGTCGACCCGACGCGATCATAGTGATCGGGGAAGGAGTTCAGATGGGAATCAATGAGTGTCAGTTTCAGTTCAGGCACGGCCGCTGGAACTGCTCAGCCCTGGGGGAGAGGACCGTGTTCGGGAAAGAACTCAGAGTGGGTATGTAGTTGTACACGCTGTACCTCAGTGATACGCTTAGTTTAGGAGTAGAGGCTGATTCAGGAGGGCGGTTGGCTTTTATCTTTCAGTGGCATATAAATAGAATAATACTCCTAAATATAATTATAATGCCATTATAACACTACTGAATGTTGTATCTATATCCGAATAATGCTCATATTCTAATTTCCTAAAGCACTTCTGTAAAAATAATTTATCTTTGCCTGCTTTAAAGGGTTCCATCTCTCTTGTCACCTGGTTCAGGTGGACTTTTAGTAGAAATAGTTTGTCAACAAAAACAAAATCATCACATTAATGTTAAGATTTTCTACAGATATTGAAATAAACGTTTGTGTCTCTGAGCTGAGCTCCACTTTTGTCTTCTCTTTCCCCTCTGTCGATCAAGACAGGTGGCTGCCTCTTGCTCAGAAGTGTCTTTCTGTCAAAAGGGAGTTCTTCCTCCCTACTGTCACCAAGTGCTTCTCACAGGGCGATCAAGTCGGGGTTTTCTCTCTTTCTATTCATCCCCCCCCCCAAATGCTGGTGGCAGATGGCTCCCCCTCTGTGAGTCTGGTTCTATTGTGAGCCTGGTTCTACTGTGAGCCTGGTTCTACTGGAGTTCTTCCTCACAGGGAATTGCTTGAATGTTGAGGTTCTCTCTCTAGTATTGTAGAGACTTACCTGAACATTTAAAGTGCCTGGAGGCTGCTGTTGTGAACTTGCACCAGAGATTTTAGCATGATAATTAAACAACAAGTTTACATGTCTGTAAGCTTTGCTCTTTTGTGGTCGGCTTTAGCGCACGAGGTAGAGCAGGTCATCTGCTGTTTAGAAGGTTGGTGGTTCGATCCCTGGCTCCTCCTGTCTGTGTGTTAAAGTATCCACAAGTTGCTCCTGATGTCTCCATCTGAGTGCGAATGTCATATATAGAGTGCTCAAGTAGAAAGGCACAATATAAGAACCAGTCCATTTACATAGTGAGAACCCTTTAAAACAGATATGTGAATGTATGTCAACTAATAAAATAATTATTACACAATATTTTCTTTAGCTTGTGTGTTATCTTTAGTACATTTCCAGTATCATTCTAGCAGATACAGGGGAAGTAAGCTGGACACTGATTGTTCAAAATTGCTTTTAATTCTCCAAAAACATTTGGAGGAGACATTCCTCCGAGGTACTCGAACTCTGACACTTGGACAGATGTCTGTAAGTTTGAAGCCCAGGCGCACTGCATCTGCTCTCAGTGGGAAAATAAGCCCCTGATTTGATCCTGTGTGTGGAACAAAGCTGGAGGCGATGCTCGCTCCAGAGACAGCACTGTGGATAAATGAGTTTTTAACAGGCCGGTATTCTGCTGTCCTGTCCTTTAAGTTCAGCCTGTCATCTCAGACGGAGAGCTGAGGGTGTCGTTTTTCATGTTGTGTGTATTATAGCTCATGCTGAGCCTTGATTGCTGCGTTGTGCATGACATACTAGTTTGAATGAGTGCACCAACCCATTTTCTTTTACCACTTATTTAATGTGATGCATTTGACAGCTGCAAGATACACATACCTACATGCTCCCTTCTTCTTTTTTTATCCACTGTCAGTGCGACTGCCTTCATGTATGTTCATAAAATACACCCCTCTCCCCCACCCACACCTCCCAAAGCTTCAAGTTCAGACAAGTACTTACTTCTAGGTTTACAAATTTACCTCCCGGTTCTGCAGCTTTGGCAAAAGACGCTGTATGTAGAATGATTTTTAGTTCAGTGCTTCAGGGCAGAGCAGCAATCTTTATCATCAGATTAAAGTCAGCGAGTAAAGATGAGTGCAGATCTTTTCAGAAAAGCACAACTGCAAAAGGCTGCTTGGGTCCGGCTGCCCAACACCTTGTCTATGTGAATCTATTGTTTTGTTTCAGTGAGCTGGAATGCTGATAACTGACAGAATACACCAATTTGGGATCATTGTTGGCAGCAATGCAGGAGGGTACAGTAGTTTGGCATTAGATTCAAGCATCCTCCCCACCCACCAAGTTGGCTGCTTGATGTAGAGAGTGAGTACGGGCTTCTCCTTTCTTGGCTGCACGGGCAAGCGATTGGACAGAAGAAAATATCTCTAGATCACAAATGTAAAGCCAGGATGTTGCTTTGTGTGATGTCCCATCTACTTTGAGATGGTCCTAGACTGATAGTGAGAATCAGGACTCGGTGTGCATGTGCTCCAGCAAGGTTCAACAGCTGCACAGAAGTGTGTGTGTGTGTGTGTGTGTGTGTGTGTGTGTGTGCATATAAAGACAATCTGTGCAATGTCGGAAAAGTCTCTGTGGCAGTTCAATCTCTTAACATCCACTGGCTCAGTTGGGACAGGTCCAGGGGGACAAGTATGTGGTTAGGAAAATCAACCAAGTTAAACTTGGAGTAGAGTCAATGACAACGAATGTGCTGGCAAATGTCACTCAGGGCTTCAGTGGAAAGAAAACAAAACAGGAACCCTGAAATGAACATCAGAACGAGGCAGACAAGATCTACTACACAGTTTTATTTACATAAAACAAGTGACTAGGGTTAGGGCGACGAGGATCAGCTTTAAGTTAAACTACATGTTAGGGTGAGGCACTGAAACTGACTTGTTAGAGCTAGAATTAACCATTAGAACTGCAGAAAGGTATCGCAGAAGGAAAAGTGGTTACAGTTAGACAAGTGTTACAATATGACAGAAGCAAAACCCAGCTCCTGATGAGAGTTGGGTTGTTCTTCAACCACAAAATGTTACCTTTCAAATAAAGTCTCATACATTCAGATGCATATAGTGATTTTCTTTTAAAGGTATCCCATCTGCTTGTCCCATATAGGTCAAAATGCCTCTAAATAATACCCCTAACCTGGGACGGGTCACCTGGCAGAGGTTAAGAAGTTAGTAGTTGAATATGATGACTTTATTGGCCATTTCTGGATGCTTTCCCATGTGCTCAGAAATGATCTCCGCCTTTAATTAAAAAACTACAGCTGAAGAACTTGGATTTATGGAGTGGAAATCCATCCACGTAGGGAGGTTGTGCATGCCTCTCAGATTCCCCTCCGCAGGGTGGATCCTGGAGAGATGGCGGCTGGGACAAGGGCCAAAGCTGATGCCCGAGCTTTTAATCTCTGATCTGCCTCTACTGTTTCATTATGCTCATCCGATCAGTGAAATAGTGTAATTACTCTCCTGCACTTACAGTAGTATCCCACTTAACCATACTTCATTACACATTCAATACAAGTTGCTTGAAAATACCTTCCTTTATTAAAGGTGTTCACTATTAGAGCTGTTAGAGGTACGCTTCCTGCTGAAGTTTATCTGCTTAAAGAGAGCTTGATTAATGAAGGGGACTTGGCTCAGCTTGTGTATTTCATGATTTGGTTTGAGGCAACTATGAAAGGTATGTAAGGAGGCTTGACAGTGCCTGAAATAGTGAATCCTGTTGTCTGTGATAGTGATTAGAAATGTCTTTCCTCTTTATCGCAGGCAGTAAGGAGGCTGCTTTCACCTACGCTATCATAGCCGCAGGGGTCGCCCATGCAGTCACAGCGGCCTGCACCCAGGGGAGCCTGAGTGGCTGCGGTTGTGACAAGGAGAAACAGGGTTTCTACAACCAGCAGGAGGGCTGGAAGTGGGGTGGCTGTTCTGCGGACATCCACTATGGACTGAGTTTCTCCAAGGTGTTTGTGGATGCGCGGGAGATCAAGCAGAGCGCCAGGACACTCATGAATTTACACAACAATGAAGTGGGACGCAAGGTAGGTTTATACATCGTCATCACCTGACGGCAAGCATTCTGACAGAGCTTCATGCACGGTTGTAATAAAGCCATGCAAATGGTATATCACAATATGCAAGACAATGTAGGCAAATCAGAAATGACATACACACTGTCTCACATGCTGTTAACGGGGTACAGCCTGGACATGACAGCAGTCTGCAGGCGATCCGATTTCAAACAGCCCACATTTGCTCCCCTAATACCTCAGGCCAACTGATGTTAAGTTTAAAGTTTGTGTCACTTCCTGCATGGATCTCATGGGGTTCAGCTTTTAAGCGAAGCAACCTGAGATCAGTGTTGACTGCAGCACTGAAACCTGATTCAGCAGCATGGCTTGATTGTAATGTAACTACTAACAGTTGTAATGTGGATTGCTCACAGTGATATCAGATCCAGCACTCTTTATAACTAACACATGTAATTAGGCAAACACTTCCATATCCGCACATACAGGCAGTTCAGAGTTTGTAGTTCTTTGTTAAAAAGACAAAAATCTGAAAATGCTAACATGGTGTTGTAGTGTGTACAGAGAAAACGTAACTTTGCCAATTAAACAAGAAGAATAGCAAGAAGAAACAACAATGTGGGCTTTATTAGGGAAACTGTAAATGAGACTTTTTTGACTTTTTTCTCTGATTAAACTGGAGAAAAAAAAATCAGAGAAAGTATCTGAAAGTGATGAAACTCAAACAACAGTTAAAATAGCACACAGAGTGGTGGATGAGGTAAATGTTAGAATTTGTTATACCCACAGCAGCAAGAGCAGCAAGTTTTAGTTGTTTGAGTATACTTGAGTCAAAGATAGCACCCACTCAGTTTAATAATAATTGCTCAACAAGGCACATACCTGTCTTCTTTTTGCATGTTCTACATTCTTCATGTGTCTTTTCCAATATAATGTCTATGGAGAAAATGCTGTTTAGTCCACATTTTGACTTCTATTACCTTCATTTGTGTTACCTGGAAGCGGCACACAGAGGTCTCCCAAAAACTGTGAAAGCAGTTTGACATCTGCTTAAAACTGAAATCTGTTGTTATCTATTGTGTTTTTAACACTGTGTCCAAAACACCAGAATGTTCTCATGGAAACAAGGGTTTTAATTATTATTTCTTTAATCTTTATTGGTTTTCTGTCATAAGCTTCAGTGAGCTCTACAAACACATTCATCTTAGAAATAGAATTAACGGTTTGCCATTAAAAATGGTGAACCTCATCCCCTTATTTACCCATATATTCATACAGTACTTTCCTTCCATGCATACACAAATTTATCTGTCACACACATCTGCATCGAGGGTTATTTCTATCTTGGACACTTTAACATGCAAAGTGGAGGATAACAACACAACATTCCAATGAATGGACAACCTGCCCCACAGCCACATAAATGTTTATAGATACACTGACAAAAAAATACCTGCAGGTAGTTTGTACAGGTTGTATCAGAAAAAATTGGGTAGTAAAATATAGTACTGGTTCCTACTGTTTAGTCTTTGTTAAAATCTTAATGGCTCATATCAACATGAAGGTAAAAAACAGTTGTTTTTTTACATAGAAATTTCATTATCAGGAGCCACTGAGGGCATCGTGTGGTCATTGCAAAACTAGTGCAAAAATCATTTCGAGAACACGAACTCATGAAGTAACAGTGTTTTCAAAGAAACAAATTAGGGTAAACCCAAGACGACCATATTATTATTATTATTATTATTATTATTATTATTGTTAATTTATTTCCAATATGTAAACAATATACAGATACATTTAGTAAAGAAAATAAGAGAGAGAGAAAAAAATACTATACAAAAGTCAATACATTTCAATATAGCTACCATCCTGATTCATTTACATGTTGAAAGGGAGTGGGAAGAAGTACACATTTAATCCCACCCCTTTGCCAGAAGTTATCAGTTAATATTTTGTCATCTTTCTTACTGATATAATCTGTAATAAAAATAGTGAACAGATTTCTGATATAAAATCACATCATGAAATCTTTTAAATAGAGACATTCACTTAATTTCAATATTTTCCCTTTCTTTATAGTTCGAGAAGATCATATTTTTTAACTCTTTTTGAGCTGTTTTATGTTTGGATGTTGCTTTAATTCCGTATTCAAACTGTTCCACAGTTTCACTCCATGCACAGAAACACAAAAGCTTTTTCTTGTAGTACGTACCGTCCCTGTTTTGAAGTTACAAAAACCCCTTAAATTATAACTTCCTTCTTTCAAAAAAAAACATACTCTGAATATTACCTGGCAGTTTTGCTTTGAATAGAATTTGTGCTGTTTGGAATTTCACTAGATCGTCACTTTTCAATATTTCAGACTGCAAAAATAGTGAGTTTGTATGTTCCCTATAACCTGCATCATGGATGATTCAAACTGCTTTTTTGATATGGAAGAGCATTACCCCGACGCTGATATCGTTAGCAGCAGACAGCAGTAAGGAGCCAGACGACCGACTGATCAATAGAAAAGATTGTCCTCAAAACTGAACCACAAGAAAACAGTCCATTGAAAAAGCACTGGAAGGCATCGAAGGCACATCCTGCTCCTACTATTAAAGTGGACATGAATGTCTGCATGCTTTAACCTTAATTTACACCACGGAGTCCAACTCTAAAAACAATGTCACCAATTTAACACTGTCCATGAAGCTAGATTTAAATTTTTTTTATGGTGTTTAGAGCATGTGTAGTGCCATCTTGTCAAGTACGGACAATTCAATTCAATTTTCAATATTTATACAGTGCAAATAACAACGACAGTCACTTCAAGGTGCTTTATATTGTAAGGTAGACCCTACAATAATCCTTACAGAGAAAACCGAACAATCATATGACCCCCTATGAGCAAGCACTTTGGCGACAGTGGGAAGGAAAAACCCCCCTTTAACAGGAAGAAACCTCCAACAGAACCAGGCTCAGGGAGGGGCGGGGCCATCTGCTGCGACTGGTTAGGGAGAGAGAAAGAAGACAGGATAAAGAAATGCTGTGGAAGAGAGACAGAGATTAATAACAAGTATCTAGAAAACAAGAAATTGATGTCAGTAGGTTGGTTGGTTACTACTAATACTGCTACACCATTTTATGTTAGCTAACTAGTGACAGAAACAATTATTAATTGGAAAACAAGTAAGTAAGTAAGCTTCTTCACTGTTGGCTAGCTGCACTGAAATGGGAGAATCCTACTGGGCTTTGTTGAGCACTTTATAAATCAGGGTCTTTGATTATTTATTGTTGGGCCAGACAAATATAGAAAACCATTACATCATGTCAGACCTGAAATCTGATTTTAAAAAGGAGGACTTTACTTGTAAGCTTAACATTTCCATTTTTATCAAATGCCACTGAGGAATCCTTACCTTTAAACATAACCTTAGTTTGTTCCTCCATCTCTGAGTGAAGTTATCTTGCACTGTATTCTTTTCCTTGGAAATAAAGCAGCCATACTTTTAGCTAGCAGATGCACTGTGGGACAACCTGGACACAACATTTTGTGTGTTCGTTGAGGTGATGGAAACATTGTATTTGGTGTTAATGTTTCTCCCTTTATGCTCACACCTATTCAGTAGCACTTGCTAGATGCTATACCATGAATTGTGTTCATCTGCATCAAAAGCACTGTTCTATAGCACCATAAATGATGAATAAATTAAAGGTTTTTGGCTCTTTTCTCTGTTGGTATGTGTTCTTCTATGTGTTATTGTTCCCCCCAGTTAGGCTCAAATTGGTATGAAATAAACACTTCCCTCAAATGTGTTAAGTCTAAAGTAATAAGCCTGTTTTGAGAAAGTAACAAGGTACAAATATTTTTGTTACAATGTGGGGAATAAAAGCGAAAGATTGTCAGATAAATAAAAGCCAGCTGAAAATTCTACTTATAATTGGTAATGTGTACGTCATACTTCCCACCTCTGAAACTCACAGAACAACTACACCCATTCATGGGGTTCCCACCTGCTGAGTGCCTGTTTAAATTACACTTATACTTAAAATTGTCTCCAGTATAGCGCTTATGAAGTAAATTAGTAAATAATAGTTATAGAGTAAGATAAATGTTTTTGTTTAAGGCTGTGAGCATGCTTATTTCAATTTAATTCAATTTTACTGTATTGATTACACATTCAGATGACCCCCTATGACACTGCACTTGGAGACAGCGGGAAAGAAAAACCCCTTTCAACACAAAGAAACCTCCTGTAGAACTAGGCTAAGGGAGGCGAGCCTTCTGGTGTGTTGGGGGAGAAGATAGGACAAAAGACACTGTGGAAGAGAGCCAGATAACTAATGATTAAACACAATAGTTACGTAGAAGCACATTGAGAGTGTTTATACAGCTAAGCAACAGCAACTAAGGGGTGGTTCAGGGTCTAGCCCTAACTATAAGCTTTATTCAAAAGGAAAGTTTTAGCCTAATCTTAAAAGTAGAGGGGGTGCCTGTCTCCAAAATGCAAATTGGGAGCTGGTTTCACAGAAGGGCCTGAAAGCTGAAGGCTCTGCCTCCCACTCTATTTAGGAAAACTCTAGAAACCACAATTAAACCAACGATCTGAAGCAAGGAGCTCTATTGATACAAGAGGTACTATGAGGGCTTTAAGATGGAATGATGCCAGATTATTCAAGACCTTTCTTTTGAGGAAGGGGATTTTAAATTCAGTTTTGCTAGTGAACAGATCCTAATATTGGAGAAATATCAGTGTCAGTATTCTCACTGCAGCATGCTGTAAGCAGTCCTAAATATTTGTTTGTTGCACAATGGAGGACATAGTCTGGTCAAAAATGACTCGGAGATTCCTCACAGTGTTACTGGAGCCCAGGGTAATGCCATCAGAATATGTATCTGTTTAGACAATATGTTTCTGAGATTTTTAATGCCAAGCACAATAACTTCCGTTTATATTTAGATGCAAGAAATTAGAGGTCATCCAGGTCTTTATGTTTTTAAGACATGTCTGTAGTTTAACTAGATGGGTAGATAAAGCTGGGCATCATCTGCATAACAATGAAAAAGTAGCTATGCTGTTCTAATAACACTGCCTAAGGGAAGCATGTATAATGTAAACTGAATGAGCCCTAGCACAGAACCCTGTGGAACTCCATAATTAAGTTAATGTATGAGGAAGACTCCACATTTATATGAAGAAATTGTAGTCTATTAGATAGACATTATTCAAACCACTGCATCACAGTACTTTTGATACCTATGTTTATGCTCTAATCTCTCTAATACAATATTGTGGTCAGTGTTATTGAAGGCTGACACGTCAAACATAGAAATGAGTCCACTGTTTCTTAACTGTGACAAATTCTGAAACCTGACTGAAATTTTTCAAATAAGCCATTCCTCGGCAGATGATTTGTCAGCTACTCTTTCAAGAATTTTTGAACTCAATAAAAGACTGGATATTAGTATACTATTAGCTAAGACAGCTGTTTAAAGTGATGGCTTTTTACGTAGTGGTTTAATTAAAGCCTGCACTACATAGTCCATTAAGACAGATAAAGACTGAAGCATGAATAAATGGTAGAGCTTCTTTGAACAGTAGTAGTGGGATCTAATAGACAGGTTGATGGTTTGGGGGATGTAATTATTCTGTTAAAAATTTGGGCATTTCAAGTCTTTGGAGACGGATTGACCTTTGAAGAATTTCAAGGAACATTAGTTCAACGCTGGCCTTACTATTCAGCCTGAGAGGTTGCTGCTTGCTCTGGTATCTCAACCATTTTTTATATAAATACTGATGGTTCAGCCAGAATAAATCCTACTGAATTTTGTTATGCCCTGACTATGTCCACACATGGATGGTCATTGAAATTTTGTCAAGATAAAATATATGCTCCTTTATTTAATCTCTAACTTTTCTGAAACTGGTAATATGAACTCCCAGAAGTTTAGGAAATATTTGCATTTTCAACAAGCTAAAGTTTTATAATGACCACAACATTGTGCAAATGCATCATTATGGAGGATGCTCTGGAGATTTCTCTAGTGTAGTTGATTTTAGACCTGTGGTTGGACACACAGGCAAATTAAAAATGTATCAGAACCTATTTAGCAAACTTCAAACTTTTTTTTCTTGCAGTTTAATGGCATTTTGGTACTAGAATAGTATTAAAAGCTAATAGATGAAGAGATATGAAGAAAGTTAATTGTAGTCAAACAAAAGTAAAAAGGAAATCCGGCTCAGTCTTTTATGAAGTTCAACTGAATCAAATATTAGTTTCTGTTCAATAACATGCATCAGATCATGTAACTGACCATGAGATGAGATTATTTTAGGATGTGTATAGAGTTGATGAAAACCTAATTTCTATGTATTAAAGACAGAAATAGCAGTTCCTGCAGACCCTTACCTTACATGCATCAAATGAAAAATCTAAGCAAATCTTTGTCAAAATTTCTCTGTGTGCACAGCTTTACTTTAGAGGAATGCATCTAAAATGTTGTTTGCAGAAGGCTGTGCGAAGTCTCTCAGGATGAGGCTTCATATTTTAGGCCTGACATCAGTCACAATGTGATACAGTGCGTGGATCTCTTAATATACACTTACTAAACTGATACCTCTGTAATTATTGTAGGAAAGCTTTCATGTTTAATTGGAGATAATGTCAGTCTGTGTGACTTGAGTGCCAACCTTCCAATTTCTTGAGAAGAATAAACAAGAGTGTAAAAGGTGCCACAGGAGGCTTACGGGGCTTCTGTTAGACAAACAATGGCATCTTCACTGGGATTTCACTTCACTGAACTCCATGAATTAAATGTTTGCCGGGTCTCGGGGGCATGACCACACTAAGCTGTATGCATCCAAGGCTTTTGACAATTACCCCACGAGACTCCAGAAAGTCTGAGGCCACATCAGAGTAGAATAATTAAAAAGCAGGGTGAGGCTTCTCTAATGCGTGCAAGGGTTCCCACTCAGTGAGGAGGAAGAAGGGTAAGTTGATGTCATTCAGCCAGAAGCACAGACAGAGTCCCCTGGCTGTAGTAACAAATACACTGAAAGGTTCCACTCCTAAACTGTAATTCAATTCATTTCAACGACTATGGATACTCAAGATTGTCTTTTGAAGCTCATCCTGACTCGTAAAAATGGCACATGTATTGCTGGTAGCTATAGACTGACATACTGTAGCAGCTCTGGGATCCCTGGAATGCTTGTATTCATTTGGAATGTTTGTCTCAACCTGTTGAAGCGTTAGCCCCCCTCCCCCCGACTCATTATGGAAATACAGCAACAAGCAGTCTACCGAAATTGTATAAGATGACAAAAATTGTAATTATGCACAATTCTTTTATCAGGAGGCATGCATTAGTTATAAAATAACAATTTTTCAATGGCTTAAGTTTGAAAAGATTGCTTCATCTGAGCTTTTCCTCTATAGGTCCTGGAGAAGAGCATGCACCTAGAGTGCAAGTGTCATGGGGTTTCTGGATCCTGCACCACGAAGACATGTTGGACGACACTCCCCAAATTCCGTCAGCTGGGATACATGCTCAAAGACAAGTACAACCACGCTGTTCACGTGGAGCCTGTGCGCGCCAGGCGGAACAAGCGCCCCGCCTTCCTGAAGATCAAGAAACCACACTCCTACCGCAAGCCCAAGGACATGGAGCTAGTCTACATCGAGAGGTCTCCCAACTACTGCGAGGCTGACCCTCTGACCGGAAGCATGGGGACGCAGGGCCGTCTGTGTAACAAAACAGCCCAGCAGCCCAACAGCTGTGACCTGATGTGCTGTGGTCGGGGATACAACACACATCAGTACTCGCGTGTTTGGCAGTGCAACTGCAAGTTCCTGTGGTGCTGCTATGTCAAGTGCAACACGTGCAGTGAGAGGACAGAAGTGTATACCTGTAAATAGATATATTTACTGGACATTCCTTTAGCGTGTGTTGTTCGTGGGTTTCAGTATCTGTGGAGAGACTGCCTTGCTGCCCTTGTGTTACAGCAATCACAGCTTTTTCATTCAACTTTGTCGATTATAATGATGCCAATGGACATCTGCCACGACACTGGACTTGAGCTATCAGCTTCACAAATGTTCTTTTTGTGTTTTAAATTGATTGACATTTTGTGCTGCATGCTTAACGTTTTCACAGGCCGTACTGGTCTACTGGCATGACTCACCTTAAACAGTAGGCCTAACAGGTTTTTATTTTATTTTATTTTTCTTTTGTTAATCGACTAATAATTTATTTGATGAGAAAACTACTGATCATTTTGAAGATTCACTGCAACTAAATCTAGTAAAGGTTTGGTGGTGTAGATTCCGGTTTTTAGAAAAGAAAAAAGAAACGGGCACTTAAGGTTTTTCTTTGTTACTTTTTTTTGAAGACTTAAACACTGGATATAAAAACTCAAACAGTCTGAACTAACCAATAGTGAATATTTGGGACACTACAGCAGAACATTAAACTACTGATTATGGGTCAAGTATGATAGTATTGTTTTCTACTTGTTCTCTGTCCCATTTCCTCTTCACTTTGCTGCTAGTTGTCTGGAAAGGTGTGGTCGAGCAGCCACATTTTTAGTTAACCCCAGGAGCAAATGCAAGCTTCCAGATCTAAATCCCCATGTTGCTGGTTAATAGAAAATATTTTGTAAGAGTTTATTTTTATATAAATATTTCTTTATTTATTTCCCATCTTTGTTTAAGATGTGCTTTCCCTTTACGTTAGTAATTGTGTGTGTTACTGATTTCAGGAAATGACCCACTACAATTTAAATATAAGTCCTGCACACTTGCTAACACGTTTATTAAGTCACAACATTTTGGTCTGACTGACCTTCAAGAGGTACATTGTATGTCTGTATATTCACACACACACACACACACACACACACACACACACACGCACACACACACACACACACACACACACACGTGTGTGTATTCATATCCTTGTGGGGACATCTCATTGACATAATGCTTTCCCTAGCCGCTTACCCTAACCATCAAAAATGAATGCCTAACCCTAACCTTTACCCTAAACCTAACCATAACCTCACTGTAACCCTGACACTAAAACCACATTTTGAGTCTCAAGAATGCCTTCAATCCTCTGGGGGTGGGCATTTTGGTCCCCAAGTATACAAGTATAGTAAACTTCCAATTTCTGGTCCCCACAAAGACATCTAAACAGGTACACACACACACACACTGCTGTGAAAAAGTATTTGTCCACTTTCAGATTTTGTTTCGGGTCAGCTAACAAATTGTAATCTTAGACAAAGAAAAATTATGATTTGATTTATTATGGGTAAAAAAAAAAAATCTGACTCTGTGTGAAAAGTCAGTGTTAATGATTTAACAATAAGAAAGAGACTGGGCAAGGCACGTCTCAGATTTGCCAAAAATGCCCTGATGATCTCCAAGACTTGGGTTAGGGTAGGGAAAATATCCTGTGGAATATTACTCTGTTTGAGCTCTGTTAGATTTTGTGTAAAAAAAAAAAGTAGCATCATCTCAGCAGACAGACAGGGTGGTGGTAGTGTGATGGTCTGGAACAGTGTGAATTCTGCTCTCTACCAGAAAATCCTGAAGGATAATGTCCGGCCATCAGTTCATGCCCTGAAGTGCCAGCACATTTGACTTATGAAGCAGGACAATGACAAAGAGTGGGCCAAAATTCCTCCCCAGTAATGCGAAAGACTCATTGGCAGTTATCGCAAACGCTTGATTGCAGTTCTTACAGCCAAGGGTGGCACAACCAGTTATTAGGTTTTGGGGGGCAATTACCTTGTCACACAAGGCAAGGTAGGTTTAGATAACCTTTTCTTTCCCTCAATAAATTAAAACATAACTTAAAAATTGTTTTTATTTATTTCCTTGAGTCATCTTTGTCTAATATTGTTTAATGTATGAAACATTTAAATGTGACAAATATGCAGAAAACTAAGAAGTCAAGAAAGAGGCAAATACTTTTTTCACCCCACTGCATATAATAATCACTTAATGGATGACACTTCCCATGTGTATATGCCATTATTCAGATAAAAAACCATTAGTCTGACATTTTTTAAAGCTAATCATAACACATATACAACTACTCTCCTCTACAGAAACATCCGCACAGATGGAAATGGTACAATGGCTAATCGTTGTTGAATGAGTTATCTTTAAATTGTTGTGGCATTTTTCCCTGGATGCACCTGTTAACCATTCAAATGTACAGAGGTTTTTTGAACTATGAAATCATTCACTGAAACACTGTTTTAAAGATGTGTCTTTATCCTTGTTAGCACAATATAATTCTTTTACACTGAAATGTGTGTTCAGGAAAATGCTAATATTACCTTCAGGATAGGTGTTCCATGAATGTTTCTTTTGTCTGTATTATTAAAAAAAATACCATTACAGTTTCATCTTATCTGAACTTTACAAGCTTCTTTATTCCTTAATTAAGCAGGCCTAGATAAGGGTCGCTGATTCCCTGGCTGGTCGTTAGGGGAAAATGCGTACACTGCAACCAGTTGTGAATGGATGCTAGAGGTTGCTGGCAGTCACTAAGGTGAACGTGATCAAAAAGACGTATACAGTGTTGCACTGAAAGCCTCCTCGCCATTGCTTTGGTCGCTAGCAGGTTGCTATGGTCACTAGTAGTCACATGGAAGACTAACTTGTCTTCAAACACTCATCATTTACTCTAGAAAAAGTGTGACACAGACCTCCAATGGAGACTATTCACCTTAAAAGTAAAAGCTCTCGAAGTTTTTGTATTAGCATAACCTTTTCCACTTCTAGTTTTAGCTATACCTTCTCAATTGTTTAAAGTTTTGTAAGTGCTTGCAGACAAATCATGCAAACTATGGGAGACCATGGCAGTCTACTAGTGACCAAAGCAATCACAAGGAAGTTTTTGGTGCAGCACTTTCTTTGCAACCGATTTCACATTGTGATAGCAAGCAACTTCGGGCAACCATTCACCACTCAGTTGGCTAATAGACTTTTTCCGCTTGCAGCTAGAAGTTGTCAGGGGGTTACTGGCCCCAAGACCTGTGTGACTGATGCCTTAGCCACCTAGATAGGTAGCTGGTTTAGCTAACCCTTTAGCTAAATAAATCAAACATAGATTTTGTTAGCATGCAACATCAATCAACTATGAAATGCCTGTGGCACAGATTCTAGTTTTGTGTTATTGTTCAGCTTCATTATAAGTTATATTATAAATTCCTATTCATTTTCTCCATTGAAGTTTCAGAAACTCCGTATAAAATCCGTTTTGAACGTACCCAGCCAACTATCAGGTGAATCATGACCATAAAAAGAATTTTGATCTGCATCAAAAAGAAAAAGAAAAAGGTCAAAGGTACAAAACTTTTTCAAAGTAAAGAAATTACAACTACTGCCAGTCCCAAATTCCACAGCTTCCAGCCTTCCTAAATCAGCCTTCTTGAATTTAATTTTTTTAGTTACTATAGTGTTGCATAACAATATTTTATACTAATAAGTTTTAAATATTTATAGTTTGTGATGTGTGTAGAGTGAAGTGCCGTCTATGTACTGGTATAGTGCAGTGCTACATTCATGGCTGTACATGGTTTCTGAACCTGATTGCGACAAGTTTAAACATCTATGGTAATAGTAACTCCACCAATCAGAGACATTGAGTTTAGAATATACGATTATAGATAAAATGGTTCTTTTCCAAAGCATCGCCAATAAAACAAGTCTTTGTTAAAACAAGGCTTCTGCATATACGATTGTTTCACAATGTCACAGCTTGTATTAAGTTTACTTTGGATGGTAACGACATAATTACAACACGCAACCATAATAAATTTTTACTTGAGGAAAATCACTCTTGAGCTCAATATGTCATACTCCCATCTTTTTATGAGAAACTACATTTCACTTGCAAAACAATTTAAAATAAAGTTTGGCTTCTGGAAATTGTGTAATTAGATTTGTTCAAGTTTCATCACATGAGATTTGATTCAGTTACAAAAATCGCATGTTATTAAAATGATCTGTATCAGAGTTCATGGGTGACTTACTTCATGTAAAACCGTGCTTCTCAGCTCTTGTCATGGTTTATTTGGGTAAACTAATGTCTCAGAATTATCAGCAGGAATTCATTTTATGTTTAATGCACATATTTCAAGCTTTGCGGTTACTGTGAGGATAGTTTGGAGCAAAGTGGGTGTTACTGACAGCCGTGGTGCCGTGCAGAGGGTGTCACAGCAGCGTTGTTCCTCAGTGAGCAGTGGGAGTGTGGAGCTGCTGGCTGATAGATCACTCTGACATCTGCTTCATTCAGCCCTCAACAACGTTGCTACAACAACCAAACCGTGCCCCACAAAAATGTTCCTCCTCTCATCGAGAGGCCAGGCTGCCATTAACAAAATGGTAACCATGAAAATCCCAGATAAAATCTGCATGCTGTTTATTTTCTGGAAATGGCAAAAGGGGAAGAAAGTGGGGAGGGGGCTTTACAATTGGCAAGAGGATGATGTCAAGAAGGATTTCAATCCGAGCAACAGAAAAGATCTTAACTCCGTGAATAATTGGCACAAAACATTCCTCAGCTAAACATTGCCTCAATAGTGTGACGCTTTCAAAAGGCAGCTGGCCAAACAGCCTTGGTTAGAGTAACACCGAGGCTCTGTCACTAAGAGCTCAACAACACTGTCCAAGTGTCTCACACAGCACAGCCTTGTTCAAATTTCAGTTTTGATAATAATATGACTTCCATCTAATTCTGTGAACATACAGCAGACACAAGAGAGGAGTTGAGGAACTGAAACCTAAGTATAGTTATTGTTTTTACATCTGTGAAAGGAGTTTGACTATTCCTCCCTTTCCTTCAGATTTTATGTGTATCCCTTAAATATTTGTTTCCACTTCTGTTAATGCCACTTATACTTTGTCTCATGACATGGTACGTCTTAATTGAGGAACTGTGCTAACTATTGCGGTAACGTGTAGTATCCTGACCAACTAGCAAGAAGCCAGTAACTACACTTTTATTGTCACTCTACTATAAATAGCACCAAGCCAAAACGGGCAAACTATAAAAGGTTTGATCTTCAAATCACAGGGAATATGGACCATTCAGAGTTTCCAACACCACACATTCTGTAATATCCACGTCAACATGACAATTTCTCATCATTTCTCTCATCTAGATGCCCATGCTGAATGACTGTGCTGCATAAAATTTTTACTGGAGGTTTGAGGTGTCAACTAATGAGAAAAATGTTAAATATGAGGATTTATTAACTTCTGTAACTAGAAAATTTGCTTAAAGGCTCAGCAGACTGCATTGTTTGCGTGTGGCTGTATGGTATGTTCGGTAAGTTTTCTGTGAACTGTGCAGGAAAAAAAATCACAGAAAAAAAAACAACTTCAAAAACATGAACTTGTTTTTAAGGTCAGCTGTTGCAATGCCAGCTTTTCTAGCACAGCACAGCTTTTGGGTGTTGAGATGATTTTACACTTTACTATGTGGCAAATGAACAAATTCAGCTCTAAATGGAAGATAAAGAGCTACTAATGGAAGTTTTGAGCCGTGTCGTGCTTGAATTGAAGATTCCCACAAAGCATCTTACAATCACCTCCTCAACAGACTATTGGAAGCTACTTGTTATTACTCATTAGCAGAGATGGGCTGTGATCCCATTACTTTTTTCAAGCAACAAGTAATGTCTATTGCAAAAAAGTAATTAGATTACTGTTACTTTCCTATAAGCACGTTACTAAACCGTGATTTTGTTTGCAAGAGTGTCTCATAACAATGACGTACGAGTGTGTGACGTCCATGGCAGCAACAGACGAGTGCAGATCAACAATGGATAATATGGAGTGTAGGAGAGAGTACAACCATGCAGCGTTTAAAGCTTGGAAGTACTGACATTACTTTGAGTTTGATTCTGTAAAAAATTACAAAAACATTAGCGTCTGCTGTTCACTCTGCGTGGGAAGAAAATATCTTTCTACCGCGAAAACTTAAACTTCAAATCTGAGCGAGCTCCGAGCACGCTGCCACGGGAATGTGACATTCACAGAGAAACCCCCGGATCCTCCCACTGACATGACCACTGTGGCACCGGGCAAACCTCCACCCGCCCCACTCCTGCTAAACAGGTGACAATAGATTTAAGAGCGACAGGACTCAGTGCTGCTGAATCTATTTGAAAGAGTGTAAACACAAAACTTTATTTTATTTTATAAGCTGGAATATGCAGAAAAGGTTTAAATGTTAGACAAATTTCTTCCAGTCAGAAACTGCTGCATATAATTAAATTTTTGCTTGATGCAATGTGCACGAAGTTAAAAGATTAAAACTAATAAAACAAGTTTTAAAAAGAGACTTTTTCATTTGATTGAGTTTTATATGATGGATTATGCAGAAAAAATAGAATTGGGCTGAAAGATCTGTTGCTTTATTACTTATTCAGTTTGTGTATCAAGTTTTTAGAAAGTAACTAAGTAACTAATTAGCTTTGAAAATAAGTAATCAGTAAAGTAACATGATTACTGTCTTAAGGAAGTAATCAGTAATTAGTAATTAATTACTATTTTCAAGTAAATTGACAAACACTGCTTATTAGTCATTACTAACATCATTTCTAAACTGATTTGCTTGTGAAAAATGATCAAACAAAAGCAGAATACGTCCACATCATTGAGCTCCGTTTTTCACATTTTTGGGAAACATTTTAACCAAGTAGCATCTCTGGGGTTCAAACATGAAGCCAAGTTCCTCAAGTGACCACCTGAAGAGTGAGTCAGTTCCAACTGCAGTCTCATATTAATTTCATCTGCAGGCTGAAAGTTAGCAGTGTGTTGATTGACAACGATGCTGACACTAGCTGCTGTCTAGCAGCCGTCATCTCTCCTAGTTTTCTATTAGTCTCTTCTATCAGCTAGCTCTAATTAACTCTGTGCACTGTAGCCTTACTGTTTATGGATGTACTTTTTAACTGAGCTTGTTAGCCTCAGCTGATAGCATAGCATGCTACTCTCTCTTGTAAATATGCCCATACTCACATATGGCAATATTTACAAACTGGTAGGTGTTACCTTTCTATTATTTTTGCTTAAAACTTTTTTGCAGCCAGGATAATGGGATTTTGGGATTATAACATTTACCTATAGCAGATGGTAGTATTGCGCGAGGTGATGATTCACATGTATTAGCAAAATGCACAATACAAAATGATTTCATGCTGTTTATTGGCTTCAGTTTTCACTTTACGTGACATATTCTCGAAACTAACCTTAAATCAAACGATGCATATTCAAAGAGAAAATGCACCATGGCCCGTTTCAACCTTTACAAGTCAAGAGCAGCTCACAGATCACTGGAGCATTAATGAACTGTTTCATGGTGTTGTTCCTATAAACAGTGTTACGTCACGGCCACGGTTCCAGGTAATTAATGCCTGTGCTTGTTAAAGGGGTCTGTGTCTGCTGGTGCCAGTCTTGCTGTGTGCAGTGCACCTGTGAACACCTGCACTAAGATCGTCTGAGATTTATGACTGCCTTTCTAAACTGGTTGTCATTCTGCCCCTGCCTCCATTCGGTGCCTGTTCCTGGAGCTCCTCGTCTTAGGTTCCTCAGAGATTCTCAGAGCTGTAACCCAGAATTTATATTTATATTTTCAATAAAGGTCTTTCAGCATGACAAGCTCGCACTTAATAGCAGGCGGTTATGCCTGACTTGTGTAGGAGTCTTTGTCAGAATGTTGATTATTTAAGACAGGGGCTGCTTAATAACTATCATTACAGCAATGCCTTGAGAGCGAGGGCCAATCAGGGTCCAAACAGCAAGCTCTTCTGCCAACAATGACGTTGACGTTGAGGAATGAAGAAACAAGGTACACATACTTTGGAAAATCAAAGGGTGTTAGGAAATTTTAAATTTTAGGATGCATAAATCAAACATTTCACTTTAAACGCTGCATCTATAATAAATCAGAACCTGCCTTAGAAGAGAAATAATGAATGATGTGTTATTTGTTGGTTAAAGCGGTCCACAGTTGAATCATGCCGTTTAATGATAACTGTATAGCCCTGAGCTAAAACTTTATGGTGTGGCTGTAAAATGTTTTTATTGTTAAAATGTCTTCATCGTTCAAGCAAACTCAACAAAACGGCTTCGAAAACATATCACGTTTCATTCTTGGTCATTTGAATATAAAATCAAACTCAACTTTGTCTATTTTTCTCTGATGCAGGCTGTGATAAGACCATGACTGTCATGTTGGAGTGTGTAGGTGAGATCCCAAATGCAGTCATGCAGAGGCAGACTTCAACTAATAAAAAGTGAGCAGTTTTAAAGTCCACAAAGCAAACTCCAACAAAGAGACAGAACACACACCATCGAAACACAAAAGTGATAAAAACTGTGGAGTTTAACCAGGAACAACAACAAAGCAGAGACGGGCCGGCGTATGACGTGACAAAGGACAGAGGCTGACAGAAGGTAATCACGGAATTACACACAAGGGGGTGATGAGGATTAAGTGAAAGGGATTACACAGGTGAGCTCAATCAGGGTAAACACGAGGTAGAAGTAAAACTGAGGCACACAAGTGAAATTACGGGAAACAAGGCTTCAAAGTAAAGTTGAAAATAACCGAAAGACGCTTGTAAACAGAGAGGCGAGAACTCACAGTGAAACGCCAAGAGGGACAAGGGAACATGGAGAACAATGTTGCAAAAAATGTACCACAAAGAGCAAAGATAAGGGAGGAAATCCAAAAAGCATGATTTTGATTTATGTCAAAAGTTGGAACTGGGAGTGAGTGTCACTGCTGAGTTGAGTATGTTCCAATACCAAAGTTGGAAAAACAGGATTTGTTTTGCTCCTTAGCAAGATTCAATAATAGAACTGTGGGGATACTACTATTAATACTTCAGTTCAGTTTTTCACTTATGTAGCACCAAATCACTGAAGGCACTTTATAAAGATTTAGAATCCCAAAAATCAGATGAACCCCTATGAACAAGCACTTGGTGACAGTGGGAAGGAAAAACTCCCTTTTAACAGAAAGAAACCTCCAACAGAACCAGCCTCAGGGAGGGGCGGGGCCATCTGCTGTGACCGGTTGAGGGTGAGGGGACAAAGAGTGACAAAAGACACGCTGTGGGAGAGAGCCAGAGATTCATAATAATGAATGATTAAATGCAGAGAGGTGTATAAACACACATAGTGGACGCTCCAAGTAGCCTAGGCCTGTTGCAGTGTAACTAAGGGAGAATTCAGGGTCACCTGATCCAGCCCTAACTATATGTTTTATCAAAAGGGAAAGGGTTAAGCCTGATTTTGAAACTAGAGGGTGTCTGTCTTCTCAATCCAAATTGGAAACTGGTTCCAGAGAAGAGGGGCCTAAAAGCTGAAGGCTCTGCCTCCCATTCTACTTTTAAATACCACTGGAATTTAAAATAAGCCACAGTCTGAGAGCAAAGTGCTGTATTGGGGTGATGTGGTACTATGAGGCCTGTAAGAGAAGATGAGGCCTGATTATTCAAGATCTTGTATGTGTTGAAAGCATTTTCAACTTTGATCCAGGGTTTGATAGAGAGCCAAAGAAGAGAACTGAGAGAAGAGAATGTCTTTGTAGTGCCTCTCAGATATACAGTACATATACAGCACAATAACTTGTTCTGTGTCTAAAAACACCAACTGCAGCATATTAATGGATGGAGCCTGGTAAACAACAGTGGCAGTACAGATTAAAAGTTTGACAGGTTTATTTGTGTTTATATTGACTGCCACCATCTTGGATTGTGTGTGTGTGTGTGTGTGTGTGTACATACTTGGAACAAAGTTATGCCAACATTTTCAGCTTTTTCCAGTCCAAACAGAAATCAGAGTGTGGAAGAGGTAAAGATCTCCTGCCATTAGCACTGAGACCTCATGCTATTATACTATGGTTTCGCACATGAAGCCATGCTGGAGGTCCCAGGCCTCCCTTTGTCTCCTTCAGTTATTGACAGGCAGCTTAATCCCACAGCCAAAGGAAATAACATCAAGATGCAGTTAATTGCATTTTTCTCTCTCCTGCAGGCCTTTCTACCCCATGTGTGGCGTATACCTAAAATTACACTCCATGTATGAAGAGGATTATAAATGATTGTCATGCTTGTGTTAGCTTGCAGTTCATACCAATTTGTGCAGTGTATAGAAGAGTATCGTGCTGTTATTAGAGCTTTCAGCATGAAGGGGTGGGGGGGGGACTAAATTATGAGTTGTCCATACAAAGGTTTACATCAGACGCTGCACCCTGGGCTCCTTTGACTGTAAAAATGTGCGAGGAATGTAGTAATAATACATGGTGAGCACCTTATGCACTGACAGTACACGGGAGGTACTGTATGTCCCTGTGGCCATGCTTACATGAAAACCAAATAAGCAAGCCTCAGCTACACAAACGACTTCCTGCTTCACACCCATCGGGCTATAATTTTTCCCAAATAAGAGGATGTAAAAACTTCTCAGAGCATACTGAGGCATGAAATTATGAGAAAACTCTGATGTTTAAAGCCTGAAGGAGGTGGAGGTTGAACTGAGAACTAAGGCAAATGCTGCAGCTTTAGTTTACTCCAAAAGCACTTCTGATTAAGCAAAGGAAAATCATTCTTTGCAGGGGCAGCGGGTATGCTTTAGGTGGCACATAAATTCCTGTGTAGAATCTGCTCGTTTGCGATGGTTTCATCACCTCGCGCAATTCACAGGTGATTTGGACTAAGGAATGTGGTGGTGATCCTGCACTGAGAGGGCGGCTGGGGAAAGCTGAAAACAGTTGTGACAGTCATGCTAAAATAAGTTTGAGTAATGAACAACCTGATGACAGACTAACACTGTATCAGTATACGCAAAACAACTGAGTCCTCGTTAAATGACTTGAGAGATGAATGAGAGGGATTTCTGGAAACATTTATACCACAATAACAGAGCTGGTAGTGAAGCTAAAACCAGTGGTGTTTTCTCTGTACGCGTCCAAGTTACTGTTCTTGACCGCTGACTGGTAGATTTGATCATACTTGTAAGTTTGTTGATGTTTAAGCACTCTAGCAGTTACACATTCTAGTTTGATTAATCTTACCCTATTCTGAAGTCAGTGACTTTAATAAACTTGGCAGTTAGCAGTTTCACCTTTAGTATTTTAAGTTATGTGAGCAGTTTGAGTTGACATTTAATCTAAAATCTGTTATGATTTACACCTCATAGCTTTTTATTCTATATAGCTTTGATACATCTATGTACATTTTTAGCACTAAACTGCAATGTATTGTAAATAGAGTATAGGAGTTTATAAAAATAACAGTATGTGTTTTTTGTCACGAGCTGGTGGAGACCAAAACAGTGCTTTAACGATAAAATACCAGACTTATTGTGTCGACAGACACATAAAACGCTTGTTTCGTTCCATATCAATTGGAACTTTTGCATTTAGCACCATTCAAGAGAAAGCAAATCAGAGTGTAATAGATTTTTAAGGAAACAGCTGTTTGTACCCATTTACACTCGCATTTAAACTCCAAATATCTGCCCAGAAGTAGAATTTATGTATGTATCTAATGTGTGTAGATATATATATATATATGTTATACTATATAAATATATAATATATATATTATATTCTACATATATATAAAATTTTTTCACTTATATATATTATTTATATATTTTCACCACCTTCTATAACTTATAGTTTGTCCTTCATGTGTGGATATTTTTGCTTTAACAAATAACAACTGTGAAGTAAAAAGGCGTGCTCATCTTACCATAGTACACAGCTGTCTGTGGTCACCACCTCTCACATCATCAGGAGATGAGCAGCTGTACCTGACACACAGGTGCATCTTAGGCTCCTGTATCAGACATCATTATATTGCCTAGCAACCGTCTAGCAATAGGCTAAAATGATCCATTGTCACACTTAATTTTTCCACATTAACATCTCCAAGACGTTAGTTACATGTGATATATTATGGCACCATCAGGTTGCTTGGCAACAGTTTTTTAGCCTTTATATTTTGCAGCCTTTTTGCAGTATCCTGTCATTTTAATTTAATGTCATGAGAATAATATCTCATTCATATCCACAAAAGCTGAATTATGCATAACTAGCTCTTTTGTTTATTTTGACAGCAAATGTTGAATTAACTTTAGTCAGTCTTTTAACTAAAACTAAATTTAGTTTTAGTCATAATAATTCTTTTAGTCATTCCCTCTTCCGCTGCCTTGAAGCCTTGAAATATGCAATTGTTCTAAAAAAAACCCCAACTCATTTTTTTAGACTGACTAAAGCTAAATCAAGCTTTACTGACAGTCATCTATATCATCCGTAAGATTCGCTAGTAACACTTTCCGAGCACAAACACTAGACCGGACTCCGCTATGACAGATCAAATTCTTCAGACCTAGAAGGCCTCTCGAAAATCAGGAACAGTTAAGAAATCTGAGCTTTGTTTTCCTCTGAGTGCTGAGTGTGCTTACACTACCTGTGCAGGACCTCGCCACATGTTATCTTTATGTCCAATCACCTGTCTGTTTTCGTCTGTGCATTGCTTCAGTTAGGAAACTATTCTGCTCACATTCATCAAGCACATATCTTTATGAGCTTCATGAGGAATTACTGAGATAAGACATGCTCATATTGTAAATGTGCAAGACTCTGGAGTTTGCACCAAACCTTCATGCTTCAGCTGCCTCAGAGATACAGTTCTTAATCACAGGAATCTTTTTCACATGCAGAACAGAAACTCCATTAAAAAAGTCTTTTGATTTGTCAGTTGTCAGGTTCACAGTAAGGTCATTATGATGGCACAGGCGTATAGGCTGTGGAAACTAGGAGATTAGTATAATAATGATGACTGCAAAGCTTAGTCATTTGTGCTGGCAACATTAGCCCTGGATTGGATCATCGAGCTCTCGACTGTGTTGCTTTAAAACAACAAGTTTCAACAAGTGACAAGACATGGGTTCTACAAAGGGGAAAAAAACCCTCGGCTCTCGTCTGAGCCAAACGTCATGTTTGGGAAGCCAAGACAGCCTTGACTACTAGTTGTCTGTGCACATTATGCAGTTTCATTGTGCATCTGGGTAACATATAAAAAGCTAGATTAAATGTCAGGGTAATGATACTGTGGAGAAAACAATATCTGCAACATTACTGTACCTGTGAGTTCGGTGACCTTTCATCTTGCTGCAACCTCTGATGTTCAGACAAAGCTGGCACAGATAAAAAGGGAGACAGAGATCAAAAACATCTGAAGATCTATAATGCAATTATACTCTTATACACTTTTTTTCCAAGTTGAAAGAGATTCCGTCATAGTTTCTACAGGCCTGTGTCCTTGGCACCTGCCGCACTGGTGGGATGGGTCCACAGCGAGTTATTGTGTAAAGAGCAATTACATAAATCTTTTAAGAAGAGTAGGAACCTGAGGCACTCTCCCTATTCAGCCCAGCAGGAAGGTTTCTTAAAGGGGTGAATTTTTATTCTGCACTTGACAGAAAACTGAAGTGTCAGTGCAAGAACATAATGACTACCACTGTGGGAACGTGAGGTTGGTCTGATTATATATATTCTGATTATTCCAAAAATATCCTTCTGTTATTTTAGCAGTGTTAGATGACAGATCAGTGCAGCTCAAATGTGTTTGCAGCTACTTAGCTTTGACAGAGATGGCTTAAAGTTCCAGGTGTATATTTTTATTCTGAGGTAAAAACCTAATTATTGTTCTTTAGGCATCATGCACTCAGTTTAGCCTCTGTCAAAATCAGGACCAACAGGCATCACTTAAAATTATGTTCTCTGAGCTCAAAGTAAACAGGTACTTGTAAACAGGTAAAGTAAACAGGTACTTGTAAACAGGTAAAGTAAACAGGTACTTGATAGAAGTAAACAGGTGAGCCGTAGGCAGCAAAATCAAAACAAATCTATAAGAGTGATGTCAGGAACACAAGGAGAAGCCAAATCAACAGTTTGATACAGTCTCGGGGAACAAAGAACACATTGGTTACCTTGGCAACATTAAAAAAAGACATCTGGAGAAGACAGCAGTGGTGAATGATCACATGATCTTTTTAGTGGTTAAGAAAAAACTGCCAAATATAACAACACTGATTGGACTGTGACACAAAACTACTACGAAAGCAAACCAGATGTGATGGGAAACAACCCCCTTTGAGCAAGCATCTGGTGAAAGTAGAAAAGAAAAAATTCCTTTTAACAGGAAGAAACCTTTGGTGGAACCAGGCTCAGGGCTAAGCAGTTGGGGGTAGCTGAAGGCATGTTTCCATTGCTCCCTTATTCACACTGTGTTGCTGCAGCAGATGGATCTGTTGTAGCTGACATTAACACTGGATAGAAGAGTTGGCCAGATGAAGCAGGTCACCGGTACCCTCTCTAGGGTTAGTATTAGGGTTGGGTTTTGTTTTAGATGTATGTTACACCAAGAAACTAAAATATGTTACCTTTCAAATAAAGACTCATATATTCACTGTGGAATTACTATTTTTATGACTTACGTTTCCATTTGGAATTTTAAAAAAACAACTAATCCCTAACCCTGAATGTGTTGCTGGTGACCTGGTCATGGTTAAGAAGTTAACCATAGTTTATTTGTTGTACCCAGAATCTTCTCACAAACATTGGTATTGCACCTAAGAAAATTGAACAATGAACATGATATGGGGTTTTGCAGAATTGTTTCCAAGTTCTTGCCTGGTCATGAAGTTGTGTATTTTAAAAAGAGAAGGTCACATTTATCTTATAATTTAAGGTGACATATAAATGTGGCACTCAGGCAACCAACACTCATGCTTTTTAAAAACAATAACTCTCATAAGGTTTTAATTAATGTAAGCTGCTGACTTACCTGCAGTGCTGACAGAATCATAACACTTCAAATGCACAGATTCTTGCCTTTACCCTGGCAGCTGTCAGCATCTCAGTGTCTAAATTCTCATGTGGTTTATGACTGTGTATATGTAAATAACATCACGTCTGGAATCAGTGAAGCTCTGCACCTGGTGGCTCTAAAAGTTCAAACAAACACATGTGGGATCTAAGTACATATTTCTCAGAATAAAAAAAAATAAAGGCTATTTCTTCCTCCTGCTTCCTGAGATGTGCATTCTGCTTTCCCATGGCTGCCTCATGTTGCTTGTTGCTGTCCCCCTTCTGTCATTGTTTAGACAGCTTGAGGCCTCCTCAAGAAGGGAAAGTTCATATTTATGTTAAGGCTTTCAGACTGACCGTAAGCAGGAGTAGCTTTTGCGCAGACTCAGGCAGTCTGACACTGATACAAAATATTACTCAGAACTAGTAGGCAGGTTCAGACAGTGACCTTGACATGGAGCAGGTGAGCCCTCTTGGTGTCTTCTGTATCCTATAAGCTCTAACAGGCTGTGTCGTCAAATGCTCCAATTCTTCTGAAAAAGATGTTCCATCTGTATTTAGGTCTTGAATTTGTTCCAATGATGGCTAACTGCGAGAGTGGATCCCTGCTGCTGCATGATTGGCTGAGAGTGTAGTTCAACATGAGGTCGGAGGCATCTGTTGGTGTCATCCTCCGCCCAGAAAAACACAGCTGGCCTGACCAGTGATGTCAGGCTGAGAATGGTAATTAAATAACTGATGCTGGCTGGGCTGATTGACAAGGAGCTAATATGCTGTGTGGAGACACAGGATGAGCCTGAAGAAAAGGCAAGATAACTGCACTGGAAAGCACTGACTACTCAGCGTTTCTAATTATAAGCTGCAGTGACCTCTTGGGATGTTTTGAGGATGACTGTGACACATACTACGAGTGGAAAGTTTGGACACTCTTACTTATTCAACCATCTTTCTTTCTTTGTGTTTCTAAAACCATAAGCTGAAAAAGTCACATTTTAGATTCTCAAAGTAGCCACAGTTTCTGTTGATGGTAGCATGTGCACAATATACTATTAGGAGCTTTATACCCCTCCTGTAAGTTCTGTTGAACCTCTGCCTCTGCAGCACATCTTTCAGTGCTATCAAAATGATTTGCATTGTTTCCACATGCCGTTCTCCCTCAGGCACTATTGTAGAACTCACCAATAACCATAAAAGACAAAGTCATGAAAAACAAACAAATACAATTCTCCCAACCTGATGTGCCATCTTCAGGCTTGGAATTTTTTTTTAACTTGTCTAAATTTCTAGGTGATAGCTCAAGATCCAACCATTACAGCCATCAGTGATCCAGCTAAGTAACATTAGACATTACCATTAGATAAGTTTGAAGAAGTTGATCATTAAGACCTGCCAAAGTGTTTCATGTCAGAGGTGAATTTGTAGATGTGTGGTTAGAACAAGAGGCCGTAGCATGTGTCAGAGAAATGAATGAAAAACAAGAAAAAATGATAAAAGATCTTTGGGCTTTTGAACTTTGATCAAACCTCATATGACCCTATATATTTTCACCACCTTCTACATATCATCACTCATTAAACCCTTAGATAAAACTGGCTCTCAGGGCTCTCAGTGGTCCAGGAATTAGACAGGAAGTCAGGATGTTGTTCTAATTAGCGATTCTGATTGTGACCACTGTGACTGTGTGAAATGGAAAAACCTGGAATGATGGTATCCGTGTGTGTGGTTCTCTTTGAGAAGCACTGAGGAGGAACTATGATGGTATGGGTGATATTTCTGGTGACATGGTTAGCTACATGGTGTGACCATAGTCTGTGAGGGGTAACTAGTGATTGAAGTAACTCTGATGGTCGCTAATTGTTATTTTTGTTTGACACATAGATGGAGCAGGCAGCTACATAGTCCTTTACATCTTTTTCTAAGGTTCACCACCAGAAGTGATGTTTGATTAGGGAAATGGGCCTGCTTACTCTGGGATGGCAGGGGAATCTAGTGGTCTGAATCCAGTATGGTACCTGGGTGGGTTCATCCTGTAGTGCCTGATTGATGGTGTCCTCGACTTCCCAGGTGATGGCTCCCACTTTGCAGGTGGCAAAGAGGATATTTTAGGGCTCTGGTAGTTTAGCATTGGTGGTGAACTGGTGGGACAAGTAATCATGCTTGACATAAAAATATATACTTTATTTATCCCGTAGGAAATTTCTTAGTACTCTGCATTTAACTCATTCACTCAGTGGGCAGCTACCAATCCAGCAACCAAGGATCAGTGTGTGGAGATGGTACCTTGATCAGGGGTATCACTGGGTAGCCGTTTGGTGGATTTGAACCCCTGACCTTCCAATCATGAGACAAACACTATCTACTGAGCTATCTTTGCCCCTAACTGAGCTAGCTCTGCCCCTGGAATTCCTGAAACCTGGACTGTATGAGATGATGAAGTGAACTAAATGCTACCAGCTAAAGATTTTTTGAGTGCCATGATTCCCACTCTGCAGTTTACTGCTTTTGTTAACATCTCGATACTAGGGGTGCAAAAGAGTTAGTAAAACCAAGTTAGTAAAAGTAAAAAGTGCTCGTAGTGCACCTGATGTTGAGAGAGAAAGCCAGATCAAGTGTAGCTTATTTGAACACTGGTCCCTAATTTCTGTGCCACACAATAGGCTTTAAGAGAGACACAATGGCTATTCTTCCCCCTGGAATAATCCAGTGCTCCTTTGGAATGCTTAACAGCCTCCTAGAAGCCATTCCCTGTTCGGCAAATAATCAGTACCAGGTAATAAAAGAGGCATTTGTCTGATATGTCAGCGGTGTGTGAGGCACCTAAAAGCAAAGAGATGGTGTGGCGAGATTGCATTCACTTTTTTCTCCCATAGGGGAAAGCTATACTATTATTACCAGTACCTACTGACACAATTACAGTACTTGGAATAAAATGTGGCAAAGACACGGTCAGATGATACCTGTGTGATCACAACCAACATAATTGACAGTTCCTGTGGCCCAATGCGTCTCTGGTTGCAGCTTTACATACAACAAAGGCTTGTCCTGTCTCTTATTCCTAACAGAAAGAATTATACAGAGGAATTTGACAGAATTTATTTAGTTTGCCTTCTTTTACAAGCAAAAATCTTTTTCCAAGTCCAAAAGATTTTTTTTAATCATTTTTAATTCTATGTGCTAATTGTAGTAGGGTTTCTCCAATTCACTTTGCAGAAAGCACCACTCAGTGAATCGGTATAGCGACATTGGTTGCAACACGTTTTGTCTACCAAGGAAAAGCGTGGGCTGGTAAAATATGTGGTCAAAGTACCGGTTAGCTATCGGTCTGCTTGTCCAACAGGATCAACAAGAACTATCAAGCTAAATTTTAAGATCAGCTATATGTCTACTGTCGATAACTATCATAATAAAAAGCTGCTGGTTATTATTTATTTATTGTCTATTCAGTCAGTCCTTATCTCAGCCGAATCTATTGAATCTCTACACCTGAATTTTTGCATTAACAATAATGTATTAACGATGCTTATATCTGTATTAATGATATAAGCATGAAAAATCTGCCTTCACTCTTCCTAAAGACCAGGAAGAGCATGCATGAAAACTCTATAAAAATTGATTCTTCCTCACACACTAAGGTTGATAAATGAGTTCCTCATAAGTCTGTGCTGAGACCAAATATGTTTCCATTATACATGCTTCCCTTATCTAGCATTGTTACATGTTATAGCAAATATATGTGCTATATGTGTTATAGCACATATTTTCATTTGCTATGCAGATGATACTCATATCTATCCATGAAGCCAGATGATACACACCAATTAGTTAAACTGCAAGCATTACATGTCTTTATCCTGTCTTCCTTCTCTCTCCCCAACCGGTCACAGCAGATGGCCCCGCCCCTCCCTGAGCCTGGTTCTGTTGGAGGTTTCTTCCTGTTAAAACTGAGTTTTTTCTTTCTACTGTCCCTCATAGGGAGCCATCTGGTTGTTGGGGTTCACTGATATATAGATATAGTTCTTGTTTAAAAAAATCACAATTGTCAGTTCAAGGTATGAAATAATAGAGAGAAAAGTCTTGAATATTGAATACCTTGCCAATGTACATATCTCAGAGATGCTATCTATCTATCTATCTATCTATCTATACATGTGGATACAGATACAGATGGACAAAATGGTGATGGCTAACCAACCGGACATACTGGTGGTAGACAAACAGAAGAAGACGGCCGCAGTGATAGATGTAGCGTTCCCAAACACAGCAACATCAGAAAGAAGGAACACGAGAAGCTCGAGAAATACCAAGGTCTCAGAGTAGAGCTCGAGAAAATGTGGAGGGTGAAGGTAACAGTGGTCCCAGTGGTAATTGGAGCACTAGGCCAAACTAGGCGAGTGGCTCCGGCTGATCCCAGGAACAACATCCGAGATCTCTGCGCAGGACCCTCATGCTCCCAGGCCTCTGGTAGAGGACCCGAGCTTGAAGAATAAACCGCCCGCAGGAGCGAGTGGGGAATTATTATGTTATATGTTTTTAAAAAAATACATTTTAGTGATTGTGATAGCAAATAAGACAACACCTAGTCTGTGACGTTATGTGCACCAAAATACCTGAGAAACCACCTTACTAGAAACAACACACACACGCACACACACACACACACACACACACACACACACACGCACACACACACACACAAAAAAAACAGCCCTCAGAAAATTATCTTAATGATCTCACTTTGCACTGCACTAGTCTGACCTGTAACCCTGAGACAAATCTAATAACCACTGATTTAAGAGCTTGAGAAAATTCTGGTTTACAAGAAAAATATTCTGTTTTGCATGTTGACTAGTCTTTCAGTCGTGCATAAAGACAGGCAGCCAGAGAGCCATAAAACTAGTCTGTACATGTGTGTTTTCCACATGCTACTTAAAACTCATAGAATCACACAGGCTTGTTTTGTCTCATCTGCCTGTAACTGTGAGCTACAGACTTATTAAGCCCATTCATCATTTCACCCAGCGCAGACCGTGGCAGCTGGAAAACACTGTTTGTGGAAATATCAGCGTTTGTTGACATTTCCATTTGTTCTGGTGTGATTTTGGTGAAGGCACGAGACTTTTTCCATCTTTTTCCAGTGTGTGAGGGAAACAGGGTCACATGTATGAAGTGCATGTACGTTTGAAGCTGCTGAAATATATACAATACAGTAAAAACACTTGAGCTGCACTTTGAGCTGTCATGACCAAGAATGAGTAATCTCACACATGGTTATCATATATGCACATTTGTCCACTGCATCATGGTTTACAACTGAGCCCCCACATGTGGATCTTCACTAACTCTCAGTTAATGACCTCATCATTCTGTCACAGTAATTATGCCTCTGACAGACTGTCTAGATAACAAACTCCTGCTTTATTTTATGAATAATTCAGAACACTGTTGTCCACTTGTGATAAGAAACACCCAGCCTATGATGTTATGTGCACCAAAACTATTCTAAAGCTATATAAAATGTAATCTTAGTCAAATGAGTGAGAGGTTTTTCCTCAGACAGGCCTGTGATTCACGGTTAAAGAGTTCTATAAGAATGAACATATGTGCCCGCTGACTGCTGGAGTGTGAGTTTATCCTCTTAGCTGCAATGCAATGTCAAATACTGACAATGAGTACCCATAATGTGGCTATCAGGAGCAATCTCACGGCAGTGGAGATGCTAAAGAGCCTGGCGTGTTGGGTTAGGGCCCCAAAGAGAAGAGTGAGCCTTCAAAAGAAAGAATATATTCCTCGGATAGGGTGGCTCCTGAGCTATGACAGAGATGCCTGTCACATTTTTCTCCCTGACTACAGGGGCTCCCTTTCAGAGGAGCTCTCTGGTACTCTGACACACAAGCCCCCTTCCAGCCTTGTTCGCATTCAAATGTGATAAAACTAAGAGGTGACTTTCCCCCACAGCTGGACAGAAAATGGATTAGGTCAAAGAGTCAGGCTTCTTGGAGATCCTGCCTCGCTGGCTAGTCACACCGAGGAAGAAAAGAGGCCTCACTGAGCTCAGCTTTGGAAGCCAATTGAGGCTCTTTGCCATCCTTTTCACAGTCTCAGTGTTCCCAATGGCAGCTAGCCAGCTATAGTGACCAGACAAGGTTAGTCATTCAGCCCAGTCTTCTTCCATTGCCAAGAAGTAAACTCCTCCCCAGCTCTGCATAACTGTGGGGTTACATTTTAATCGGGGGTATCAGATAAATGTAAAGTGTTTTGTCATGTTGAATGGAATTAGTTGGTTAATACAAGCAGTCATCCTGTAGAAAGAAGCCAGTTGTTCAAGAGCATTATTATCTGTTCGGTTATGTGTTTTTTCCTTCTTTCTGTTTTTGGGAGCATATCTTAAATGCTATTGTGCAAATGAAAGTCCAATTTGATTTGCAGATTCATTCTTCTTGCAGACCATATGAACTTTTCTAAATATATATTTAACAAATAAAATGCAAACAAAGCTCTAAAACCTAAAATAAAACATCCAAACCCTGATAAATCTAATAAAAAGTAAATAAATTTTGAAGGCCAAATTCAGAGGATATGTGCATGTCTGCATTTTTCGCGTGTATCTGTCCACTTAAACATTACACACAATCATGAATATGAAGGCAGAACCGCCTCTCTGGATACTTTTTAGAATATTTTTAGGCGCTGGTTGACTGTTTATTATTGAGCCATGTTTCACTCTTAAATGTATGCCATGCTCCATTGAAGAGTTTATTTTCTAAAAGATCCCTATCCTCTGTTTTTTGGCCCCAGATTAGAAGGGGTTGACTGTCTCTACAGCACAGTTTGTTTAAAGCTTAGCTCCCTGTTGACATTGGCTTAATCCACTGGAAGACACAGGATGCTTCTATTTGAAAACAAGCAAACACAATTCCATCTACATGCTATGGGACAGAAGTTCACATTGCCACATGTTCAGGATTCTCTGTTCTTCTTTGTTTAATACAGTATTGAACATGGAAAAGATTTTACCTAAGCACTCAGACGGCACGTGAAACGACCATGTTGCAAAGTATTACCACACTGCCTCTAATATTGATTTATTCAGTGTATTGATCGTGGTTGTATATTCCGACCATGTGTTTGTACATAGATTCTCCTCAGTGCTTGGCTTGATTATTAGGGAGCTCAGGAACTGGGGCGCCATCTGCAGGTAAGTTCTATCAGAGGGCTCTTCCATTCACAAGCTCTGGTCTACCTGACTCTGAAAGAGTGGTTTAATAGCAGTTAATGAGTATAAAATACACGAGTTATATAGATTTTTTTTTTCAAATAAGAGTTTTTTCAAATATCATTTTTTGGGAGACCTGTCAGATCACAGAATAAAATCAACGCTAACTCACATGCTATTAAGGAAATATTGTCTCTGGTATTGAATGATATTAAATGTTTCTTACCTGACTAATACTTGTGCTTCACTATGAAAATAATGAAAACTTAGAGCATCTCTATTGAGTCTTGAGAGGGAAAACTGAGCTATCTTTATTAAAGGAGAGGATAACATGTTGTGTGTAAGGGAAGAGCTGTTGTTTCATGAGGCAAAACTCTTTGAAGAGCTTCAGAAGAAATATCAGAGACACCTCAAAGATAAGTGCCAAACTGCCAACCAGACATCTGTGTGTATCCCATGTCATCACTCACACATTACCTGTCAACACCTTAGACACACACACACACACACACACACACACACACACACACACACACACACACACACACACACACACACACACACTATGTGCCTCAGCACTCTGTGACCCTGCTCTGTAACTTAATGTGGTCTGCCACTTCGTTGCTGGATTGCTGCGCTTCCTAAATGCCTCCACTTTGCAATAATACTACTTACTACTCGTGGAATATGTAGGATATGGTGCCATCCTATTACTCTACCATGTGGAAATTCAGTCAGCTTTTAAGAATGACCCACTCTTTAAAAAATGTTTGTAAACTCAGAATGCATGGATAGCTGCTTGATTTCATACACCTGTGGCAGAGGGACTAAAAACAGCAGAACTCAAACATTAAAAGGTGCGGTCCATACAATGTACCTTAGCTTTAAACCAAGTCTTCATACTATGGACTTTTTACTGCTAGCTCCATTAGAGGGGTGCCAGTGATCTGGTGGATTTGAAGGAATGAATTCATAATGAGTAAATATGTTTCAGAGTAAGTGTGCACTTTAACACAAACATGGATGCAGCTTCTGGGTCTGAAATGTGAAGCTATTACAAAAAATCCTTCAGCCTGTGTTCTTCCTACTGGCTAGCACTGGAAGAGTCATGTTATAGAAAAAAGCAACCTAGTTGTATAGAAGTCTATATGAACCACACCTTTCTCGACTTATAACTGTATATATATTAAATATATATTAAATATAACATCATATTCTTTTTTTTTAAATCGTAGTCCACATTACAATGAAAAATAAGGATAAAGCAGCGTCTACCAAGTCACTACCTGATGAGCGTCACGTTTTTCTCAGTTGCTGGATGGGAACTACTCTTCGTCATCATGCCTGTCATGTCTATGCTAAGTGACTACACGACACCCATCTACATGAATAGATTTAGAGGGGCACCAATTGAGCTCACTGATTGTGCACATGTCCATAGGTGAAATACAGCAGGTTTAAGCCTGACCTGTGGCCTACTCTTTTACCGATACATGCAAAAGGCCAATCAGCGAACACATGCAAGCGCTTAATTCACACAGATAAGTATAATTATATGAAGAATAGGAAGATGGATAATGGATATGGATACAATTGCAGCCAAGAGAAGGTCTTACATCACAGCTACTTCTGCATCTTAAATGATTTATTACCAAAAAAATCACAATCTTGATCTGAATCTTCTTACTCTAATCTTAGTTTTCCAAAACCATAATTCATCTTTATTATATAGAGTTTGTATAAAGTCTGAGTCTAGTAAAAAATCTGCTGGGTGTAATAATACCTGAAAAACAAATTCTACTGCAGGACACCTTTACTGTCATCAGTGTTTTCCATAATAATTTTTTTTTTTCACGGAGAGAAGTGCAACATCTACTGCTGTGTAGCAGTCATAACAAAGTTGTTACGGGTATATAAATGACACGGATGGCACAATTACAACATGAATCACCTGCCATGCAGATGGCTAAAGATTATAACTGTAGTTTTAATATATATCCTGCTTCACTTTTACACAACAAGACTGTAAAATCTTCTGAAGAATACAACAGAGACAACACATTCAGTCAATAAAAGTTGCAATGAAGTCAGTTTTGTCAGTCAGTAACATCTTACTAACATAATAACACAGCCATAGTTAAAGTGGGTTCTTTCTTGGCTTATCATGTTTCGCCAATCATGTTGCTGATGACTCCGTCATGTCTGTGGATAGAAACCCTAAAGACTGACAAACAGTCTTAGCTGTGTTGTCAACATTCTTAGCTAAGAAAGGTGAACATCAAACAAAAAGGAAATGTTTCAGGACCTTGGAGAGAGACACAATAGACGATTAAACTGACCAAATGGCAGCACATTTCAAAATGGGCATCTAGATCGGTACATGTACTTTCCTGGTAGTTCTTTGATGGATGGACTTCCTTTCAATTTGTCTTGAGATATAACTTTGAGGGTATTGGTGCTGACTTAATGCTGAAATATACAGCTATCACTCGGGCTTACGAGAGTAGCAGGAAGCATCTATGTGAAATACTTGAACACATATTTATAACAGTAATCTGGCTTGTTTGTAGCTACTATTGTTCCCAGTAGAACTCATAACTTTTAAGAGGCAACCTATTAGAACCAAAGGTGTGGCTCATAATCACCTATAAAATGGACTGCATTAGGTCAATGCTGAATTTCCTGAAGGAATATTCAATAAATTAATCAATCAGCCAACATTGTTGCACTACCAACTTGGCAGTTTCATTTTTTTTAAAAAACTTTGTTTACACAAGTAGAACAATATTCACACAAGATATGGACATGTGCAAATAACAATAACAAATAATAATAACATGTTTATAAATGGAAAAAAGGTATTCAGACCTGCCTGGCTCTGTGTGGAAAAGAAATTGTATGGTTAAGTCAAAGTGAAGTAGACTAAGAGATTTCAAAAAGCAGCACAAAATGCAATAATCTAAACAAACTCACAGATGAGAAACAAAGTCAACAGCATCTGCCAGTTTGGGAAGTCTTACAAAGCTACTTCTAAAGCTTTGGGACCTTAGGGAACCACAGTGAGAGCTGTTATCCACAAATATAGACCAAGTGGTGAACCTTCCCAGGAGTGGCCAGCCTACCAAAATTACCCTAAGAGTGCATCAACAAATCATCTTGAAGGTCACAAACAAACCCAGAAGAACATTTAAATGACTGCAGACCTCCCTTCCTTCAGCTAAAGTCAGAGTTCATGATTCAGCAGTGGTCAAAAATGGCATCATGGGAGAACTCCAAGCAAAAAACACTGCTGGCCAAAGAACACAAAGGCTCATCTCACATTGGTCAAAAAACATCTTGATGATGCCTACGACCAAAAAGTTGGACTTTTTGGAAGGTTTGCCTTCTGTCACATCACAACATTTCATGAAAAGAACATCCTACCAATGAGCTGATAAAATTTTACACAAATTTTATGTGGAGTCAGTTATGAACTGATTGGATTTTGGTTAACTTCAGTATAACCTCACATCCATGCCATTAATCTGAAAACAATATATAGGAAGTACTAGAAGAAGGTTTTGTTACCATTACATCTATTTTGATTCAAGGACACTGTTTATTATATTATATATAAGAAATGCCTCAAGGGACTGTCTTTACTATTATGCCCACTTGAAGTTTTTATCATTTTTCACAATAATGCAATAAATCATAAACTCATTATGACAAATTTCCACTCAGGCCTAAGATGACAAATGAATAAATGATGACATTTTACATCTCAGGTGACAACGGTTATGTGAGGGACCCAAAGTGCAACTTCACTGCCTGGCTGAGGCATGCAACTACAAGGCAGTAATTTGGACGAGAGATAGATGGTTGGTAAAAGGCTGTTTGACTGTTCAAGGTCACAGTTCACATCTGCACCTGGTGTCCTTAATGACACTAAATAATGTGAATTATAGGGTGCGTTTGATATGTGTTTTATCTAGTCTATCATCACCTACATATAGCTGCACTTTGGAGCTAAATTGATGTCTTTATTATTGGATGTGCTGATAGAAGGAATCCTGCAGGTGAACATACAAAGGAATGATGTCCTGAATCAAGTGATTCTAACTTTGTAGAATCAGAGAGATGTGGCTCCACACCTGTGCTTCAGAGCAAAGTTTAGACGTGAAATCATTGTGGCAAATGTTACTGTTTAATACCAAAGCCTGGCTTTATCTGAGAGCTATGAACCTAATTATATCTTCAGGTACTCTGATGACTCAGACGGGGGGAAATTACGGAGCTGTCATCATTAGTCTGGCTGCAGAGCCAGACCAAAGAACTGTCACTGTCACCTGTTGGTGACGTAAACAGCGATAATTAATAGGAGTAGGATACAACACCTGCATTGCATATTGGCAGGAATGACTATGAGCTTCTGCACATTAAATTCCAAAGCCTGATAAAAACTTACATTTCCATTAAGTTGAACGTGTTTATTAAGACTCTGGGTGTCAACAACACTTTGAGTCATCTGCTGTCAAAAAGTTTTTCTTGTAATACTGTTACCGCTTATAAATCTTGCTTTTGATATATGGTCTCCATACAATAAAAATCAAAAAGACTGAAACTAGCACTGAAAATAATAAAAACTAAAATAAAACGAAACATTTTCAAAATTTTTCAAAATAAAAAGCCAAAATGAAATAAAAATACACACTAATCATTAATAACTCAATGGTGATGCTTGTTTTGTAGCGAGCAAATATTTTGGCATACAGTCAAATATCAGCATATGTACATGTCTACAGTGCAATAAATACCGTTGCATGTGAAACATATAAATAGGGTCTGAGGAGGCACTCTTAGTCTCTTTAGGATGTTTTTAGAAGAATGTGCACTGACATACTTTTAACCAGAGCTCGGCATGCCTTTGGAATGACAGGGATAATGTGAAGGAGGTATTTATAGGTAATGAGAGGGAAGGTGACAGCCCTTTCACATGTATGCTGAATATGTGTATTCAGGAAGTTCAACACCTGGTCTGTGCTCTTCATTGTCATGGTGAGTTCGTGCAGGCTACCTCCTCAAATTATCACGTCTTCATAGTTGTCCCCTAACTGATTCCACCTCCATATTAAGTCATTAAGTTCTCAGCCTCTCCCTTGCAGGTTATTAATAGGCATAATTTGGACTTAATTACAGGTTTACAAGTAACCAGTAATGATAGGAAGCCCTGAGCTTCCCTTTGAAGGAAGATCCCAATCTTCTGGAAGATGGATAAGCATGGGTTCTGCAGATCACACTGATATCTTCATGTCGAAAGCCTCAGGCGTTATGAAGAGAAAGGCCTGTTAATTTGTAAAATGCACTCCTGCATCAGTTGAGAAGATTACACACAGCACTCACGCTTGTATACGGTGACACAGTGGAAGTGAAAAAAGTATGTCCTGCTTTTATATGTGTGCTTTTGAGGGTCTGAGAAGTCATTAGTTGAGCCTTAAATGTCAACATTTTGCTTGAACAATATCTGTGATGGAGTGTTCATTTCACTTTGTATTTTGTTAAGGAAAAATAATACCTCTGCATTTAAGACAGTTTCATTTTGTCAGGTTAATTAAGGTCTGATTAGGTGGATTTCTACTCCCACCAGTTAACTATTAAACACATAAAAGAACATGAAAGGCTGATTCAGATGCAGCCTATTTTGAACAATGTTCCCTTTATGTGTGGCCTTCTGTGATCGTGTGTCACCTCCCCCCTTTCCCATTTGATGCTTTTTTTGTTTCCCCACATTCAGACAGCTCCAGGTCAGGTAAGTTTTACCTGCAGATGAACTCTGCACCACCTCCTGCTGTAGCTGGCAGCACCGGCAGCGCTCACATATCCGCTAAACAAACGGTGAATTCCAGGTCTGTGCCCTGAGGCTGTGAAACGTCCACCAAACCATAGCCCACCATGTACAAGTATATGGTCTATATACTTTTAGCTGCAGCTCATATCATGCTGCTTTTTTGTCAGAACATTTTCCTGCTCAAAATGACATTTGTATCAGTTCACTTTGATGAATTATCTTCTCATTTTGTACATTCCTCAGTTGTGTTGCAAGATGGTAAATTACAGTCTTACCCTTAAAAGAAAAAAAAACCTGTGATGATTGTAGGTTTACCTATTCAATTCAATTCAATTCAATTCAATTCAATTCAATTCAATTTTATTTATATAGCGCCAAATCACAACAACAATCGCCTCAATGCGCTTTATATTGTACAGTAGATCGTACAATAATACATACAGAGAAAAACCCAACAATCATATGACCCCCTATGAGCAAGCACTTTGGCGACAGTGGGAAGGAAAAACTCCCTTTTAACAGGAAGAAACCTCCAGCAGAACCAGGCTCAGGGAGGGGCGGAGCCATCTGCTGTGACCGGTTGGGGAGGGTGAAGGAAAACAGGATAAAGACATGCTGTGGAAGAGAGACAGAGATTAATAACAGATATGATTCAATGCAGAGAGGTCTATTAACACATAGTGAGTGAGAAAGATGACTGGAAAGGAAAAACTCAATGCATCATGGGAATCCCCGGCAGCCTACGTCTATTGACGCAAACCAGATATGCATAGTGTTGTAGAAGAGTATTAATTATATTTTGATTGGTTATTCATTTCTTTTAAGTGTTATTATGAATAAATAAGCAATAAAATAAAAACAAAAAGTAAGTTAATCTGCTTCATTAGTACTGTATTGGTGCAGTTTTATTAAATTCAGTGTTTGTGTGCTTACATCTAGCTCTTTATAATTCTACTCTATAATTTAACATGCAGTAGCCTATCAGGTCTTTAAGTCTGACGTCATTAGTCATTTCTGGGTCCAAACTCCGCTTCAGGTCCCAAAGTCAAATGAATACTGCAGCATCACTGAGAGTTACAAACTATCTAAATTCTTTCATCTTCAATAAAATGATCAGCGTTGCTGCTTTTTACCAGGTGTAACAATTAAGTTTAGCATCCAGGCATCCATGAAAACAGAAGTTATGAAATTTAACAGAGTTAGAAGTTAACAGGAAGTTAGCTCGCTAGTTTCCATCTAATGATAAACCACCATGTTCTGACTGAGAGATTTCTAAAAAAAATTAAAATGTACAGCTCTGCTATCACTTCAGAAATAAATGAAGACAGAAAACTAAACAGCAGTGACATTTGTAGGGTTAATGAAGTTGGACTAGCTGGTATATAATGATGTGCTATGTGGTGGCTAGCTACACAGCTATGTTGGCATAACATAAACACAGTGAGGCTGAAGGATGAACGCTAACTTAAGATAAAAGTTAACGTGAGGGTTCCCGATGGTCAGGGACAAATGCAATCGCATGGCAGGATGCTGTAAACGGGCCAAACTTCAGCCAGGAGAACAATACGAGGTTAGTCATTAATGTACCGCTGCATGGGCTGGGCTGTAGTTACATCGTAGGGTTTTAAAAATAATATGAATAATAATATGAATAGTGGTAATAAAAACCGAGAGGCCGACAGTGATCACTGACTTTTTAGGGGCTTGTTGAGATTAAATAGAAGAAGATACAAAACATTAAAACATGTTAAAAACACAACAGCCTTAATAAACGCAGAGTCGTTTGGACCCGGAAGCAGCTTTCATACATCATCATTTAAAGACCAGATAGTCTGCTTTTGGCTGCTCCCTTGTCACAGCGGGCAGCTCTGCATGTTTGATTTGGCAGATTTTTACACCCTGCCCTTCCTGCCACTTGAAAAAGCCCTTTCAGTCTCAGGCTGGAATCAAACCAGTGATCTTTTGGTTCCTGAGCAATGTGTTAATCACTACATTTTCCATGATGTTGTCCAAAACAATTCAATTCAATTTTATTTATATAGCCCCAAATCACGACAGCAGTCACCTCAAGGTAAAGACTGCATTATTGCACATGTTTGAGAAATGTTGATGTTATTACAAATGTTTTAACAATTCCTACGGTGCAAAAGTCAGCGTATCAGCAAAAGCAACAAAGTGCAACAGAGTGTTAGTGAATAAGGGCTGACAAACATCAAGCGGCTGACTGGAGAGATGAAAAATAGCAGCAAACAAAGACAACTGTGTGGCGCAATGAGGAAACTGGAGTCTTCATTGAAGAAATCAGTCTTGACTCCTAGTGATTATGATCCCATACCACCAAAATGCAGTTTTAATTATGCTTTATCTCCAACATAATGGCAGGACTTTTAGAGGACTAATGAAATCAGCAAGAAAGGCCGGTATAATCTTTGTATAATCCACAAGATTTTCAACCAGGAAACAAGGGCCCAACATCCCTTAGTCACCTCTCTGGCAGGCAAGAAGAGCACTTTATTTGAACACTTAAAACAACAACATGTCTCATTCAGTCAGACTTTTTCTGCGTGAAAGTGCTTTCCATAGTAACATTCTGACACACACACATGGGTTCATTTTGTATTTTGTTAATGCAAGTCCTGCTTTTTAACAAAGGCAGATGTAGCTGATCGCTAATTAACGGCTATAACCACACAACTAATTATGGTTTTGTGAGACGTACAGACGATCTGTGCTTCAGTTTTAGTATGTCAGATGATATTTTATTTGTCCATTTCACATCTGTGTGTGTGTTGCACCTTAAAATTTATGGATGCTGTTTGCCAGGGAAGCTTGTAAGAATAACCTGATATCTTTACCTTTTTCTTCAATACAACGTGACTTTAGCCAGAACAGTGCTAAGCTTTTCAATTGCAGAGTTCAGAAATGTCAAACCTAATTTGGCCTGGTTTAAATGTCATGATTTGAATCGATACAGAGGTCTCCATGAGTTCTGTACCTTTTAATAAATGCAGCACCAAGGGTAAACTATTTGTTATAAACATTATCACCTCCAAGTCTGGCCATGGTTCAGAGCCTGTGAAATGTGTGCAGTGAGTTGCTTCATCTATATCAGAGTCTTGTTCACAAATGAAAGAAAAGTGAAACAGAGGAGTTACTTGCCGATCTAGGTTCCTACACCTATGGCCACAAACTGTAAGAATTCATAAATACAGGGAGGTGGAAGTGAGCTTCCTCCAAATGAAAGAGAGTTTTTGTTATGATTGTCTAGCATGTAAAATATTATAATATAATATAATATTATTTTTCAAATGACTGTAAATACTGAAAAATGGCTCATGCCTCATATGTCTAAGAGGTCTGATACAACCCTGTTTAAGATGTTGGAAATACAAAATTTACTTGTCCTCCATTCTCATTCTTAAAATGTCCAAAATTTACTAAATGGACTCAATGTTCTACTCAGTGTGAACAGAAATAAGGGAATCAGTCTATAAACTCACCATGAAAGTGGTTACTAATGCCATCCTTGAGGGCCAGTTTCCCATAGACTTCTATTGGACTGGAAGTGTTTTTGCAACAACAGGGGTGCATCCCCGGGTGGCCATTAAGAAGAAGGCAGGTTAAAGTTAGCAATGCGTGAACACGAGCTTTGCACAACACTGCAGTTTACTTAAAGGCCTCGGATGTCATTACTAACAATAGTTGTCTGGGGTTATGTGAAGCTGTTTACAATATGATAACTATGCTTTATTTATATTGGGAAATTTAAGTTGGGAAATTACAGTTTTACAGCAGTCAAAACATGGAAAAGCGCTTCGATCAATAAAATAAATACAATATGACCAAAGAAAATATCTCAGAAAGGTGAAAAAACAAATGAAAGTTCAATGGACAAATACATGTGGACAGAAATACACGCCACTAGAACCTTCAAACTCAAATTTCAAAATGATTACATTTCAGTGATAGCAGATATTTACCCCCATAAATACAATTCATATTATTAACTTGAAACAAAATAAAACAAGAAAACATCCCTTTGGAAAAGTAAAATGAATAAATAACAAAAAATTAAGACCAAATGAAAAATCTGCAATATTTCTCCATTTCTAATAAAAACACCTCATAACTGTACAATCTGACTAATTTTTAAAACAAATACTTAAATGGATTCATGCAGAAATCAAAGATTTTTTGGTGGAGAGTTCAACATCAGCCGCCAAATATTAATGTTTAACCTGCCACATTGTACAAAACATATGTACAATATGATATAATACAATAATGTGACTGCCAGTTTACAAAGAACACGAAATGTCAGGCAGAAAAGGAGCTCCACTGCAGCTCTACCTGACACTCTTGGCACTCGTATAATGAGTCTTTCACATGGAGTCATTGTTACATCTAAGTGTACGCTGTGCAGGTTTAAATTGCTCAGAACTGGCTGGCACCACAAAACATAGGGCTACAACTGTAACAGAGTAGCATAGTCGGACTGCACACAATGGCAGGTTTCATTATACTTTCTCAGACAGGGTGGCATGAGAAACCAAGGGAAGGAAACCAAGTGCAATTAGGGGTTTTTCCTGTGTTTTGTAATATGTTTTGCAAATGATCAAAGAGGTCCTGCATCTACTAGTTTTATATATATGACGAGAAGTAGAGATTAATGAAGAATCCTGAGGTTCAGAGCATTTTTTGAACCTTATTTCAACAATATTTCATTCTCATCCCGCTGAATCATCAGCGCTGAATCACCAGACTGTCTGCAAGGCCTCCGCATTATGGTAAACAACAGCAACAGTTGCAAGAAGACAGGAGGGTGTTGCTTTTTGTCTCGATTTATTGACAGGTTGAAACAGAAGCAGAAGATGCTTGTGCTTTGCAGGCACTATCGCACACAATTAAACACGGGGCTGTTTGGAGTTGAGCACACAAGCAGGTTTTACTAGTGAGGACAGGATTGCGCTGGAATTCTTGAGGTGTGCAATAAGTCGGCAGTAAAAACACTCCATGTATCTATCCAGGAGTCCCACACACATGCAGCCCAGTGTAAAGTGATCACGCATCCTGACGGATCTGTCACCAGATGCTTAGTATGTCCCACAGTCGCTGACGGCCCAGGCCCCGGCTCTTTGTCTGCCTGACTGCTGCACAACAGAGCAGATTCACATTCCCCACATCCACAGGCAGCACTCTGCTCAGCTCTGTGGGAGAATACTTTATGACACACATTTTGTCTCCACAATTTGTCATCCACTGAAAGGATGTTCATTAGCTGTGGATGGGAGCTGTTTCCAAGCTGAAAAGCATTTGCCCTTTGTGGTGTGGTCAACTGCAGTCACAGATCCTTCAGCGTAGTGTTGAGGTTACATTTAGCCTAAGGTACCTGAAGCTAGGAGTGGGTGAAGTGTAAATCAGAGCTAACCTAGTAAATAGTCCACACTGAAGACAGAAATATATTTTTTGCTTACAAATACTGGAGCAAATCCTTGAGAAACATTGTTTCTTACAAGAATTTTCCAACTTTATTGTGCAAGTCTGTACTTTTCTTAGCTTTTGGAAATTTACTGGCCTTTCGCATTTGCAAAAGACAACATGCATTCCTGAGCTGATTTGTTACTTAGGGCAGTAACACTACTCGGGCATATAGGAACAGCTGGAGAGGAAGGGGGAGATACAGACACAGACAAAGATTAAAACGTACACTTACTAAAAGTAAGCTTCCTATAAAACCAGAGGTGATAACTACCTTTAACATTTATACCATTGTTTCTAGAGTTATAACATTGACCTTAAAGACCCACAAAGGCACAAAGACCTATGTCTTTCCCCCCAACTAGGAAGTTCTATGACTCTGAAAACACTAAAGCCGTCAACACTCCTCCCACCCAGCGTGTTCCCATTCCAGCGTGTCACATAATGCAGTTCTGTCAAAGTTGGCCTGGCCCATTTAAGCAGAAGGTGTCTGTGGCCTGATGCTTATGGCACATTAGTGAAAAGGGTGTGTAAATTCCAGCAAGGGTCCTTCCATCAAAGACCAACAAATTTAATGCAGGCTGCAACCTGCAATCGTGGTCTTTTTGGGTCTTCAAATTGGACCGATATCGTTCGGTGGTCGATACTGCTGTAGCCCACACATCAGTGTAACAAGGCCAAAGAAAACTTTGGGCTTAATGTGGGGATGCAAGTAACATCGTTGTTTAAACTTTATTTTACTGTGTGGTCAAACTCTTCACATCACTCTCATCCTGTCTCATACTACCGTGTCCGTGGGCAGAAGTTGCATTGCCAGCAGGGGGAGATGATATATTTAAAGCCAAGAAGAAAAACATATGAAGTGCATTCCAGGGTCTTTAATTGACAAAAATGATTAAGGTAGGTGGCTAATATGTATGTACATGTAAATGTGTTAATAACGTGTATTTAAATGCTGTCCTGTGATTATTTTCATGTTGGCTTGAAATAATATATCTCCCTCTGATGTCAGCTTACTGCAACTTTTGCATCCGTGTACATTTCACACACGGTGGACTTTAAATTATGATTCAAGTGTCCAAAAATGCGTACTGAAACTATAAACCTGTTTGCCACTGCTTTTGCTTTTCTTTGCATGACCAGTTGTATGAAAAAGGATTTGTCCTCTGCCTGGTTTCTTATTTGTTGCATATTTTTCACACTTATGTTTCAGATCATCAAACAAATTTTAATATTAGACAAAGTTTTTAAATCAACTTTTCATTTATTAGGTGAAAATAGTTATCTCTGTGTTAGTATCCTGGCTGGCTGAGGATAAGTTTGCTTCTTGTTGTCCTTTCCTGTAGGAACAGGTAGGTGGCTGGGCGTGGCTATGGTGCACTGGGTTTCCCTGGCACACCTCAGGATCATTTTACTGACACTTTATTGAGAAAAAAAAATATTGTTGATCATTTTGAGAATTCAGAATTCCAGTTTAAACGAATCACAAAACCAACTGGTTACCACTAAAGCAAAGTGGTAACCTGCATTCTCCTTGTTTACTTCTTGCCAATTCTCTGCTCAGCTCACCAGTTTCCCCAGAAGCTTGCTGAAGGACGCCTGCCAATACTTCATTTCACTTCCACCGGCTCGGTTCACCAACGTATATCCTGCACCCTGTTTGTCAGCCACTAACTGCCATTTCCCCCTCTCCTTAGATCGCCTGCGATCCTTGGTCCAATTAGCTTCTGTGCCTAGTTATATTCAATTGTGATTGCATTTATTTTCTCACTGAAGTGTGTGTTTGAGTTGCTTCTGTGATGCACGACACCACAACTACCTACCCCTGTTTGGAAAAAAGTCCTTGCACCTTAAATTAAAAATTCGTTTTCTTTACTACCTTTTGCAGCAAGATTTGTAGTCACCACTTTCCAGTGAGTCTTTCACATCACTGTACAGGAATTTTGTACCACTCTTCTTTGCTAAATTTTAATTTTGCAGCAATACTGGAGGTACGAAGAACCTCTTTAATGTCAGGCCATAGTGTCTCAGTTTGCGTTTAACTCCAAATTTTGACTAGGCCACTCGAAAACCTTCTTTTTCTTTTTAGTTTGTGAACCATTCAAAGATAACTTGTTGGTGTGTTTTGGTCCATGCTGCATAACCCGAGTGTACTTGCACTTCAGAGCCCACTCTCCTTCAGGATTTTATAGTAAACAGCAGAATTCATGTTTCCATCAATTAAGCTTCCAAGGTCCCAAAGCACACTATCACCACCAAGTTTAACTGTTGGTATGTTATCTTCTTTTCATGAAATGCTGTACTAGTTTTACAGCAGACATGATGGGATGCAAACCTCCTGGAAATTTCAACTTCCACAGACTGTTTTTCACTGTTTCTTAGGGATCATCATGATAATTTGGGGTAATTTGGTCAACAGTGGTTTTCGCCTTGGAACCTGCATGGATGCGAATTTTGCCCAGTCTCTTTTTTATTGTTGAATCATGAACACTGATAATAATTGAGAGAAGTGAGGCTTGCAGTTCTTTAGATGTTGTTATTTTGCAAGCTGCTGGATAAGTCATCAGTGTACTGTTGGACTGATTTTGGTAGGCCGGCCACTCCTGGGAAGGTTCACCATCGTTCTTAGTTTTTCCGTTTGTGGATAATGGTGCTCACTGTAGTTTGCTGGAGTCTCAAAGCTTTAGAAATGGCTGATAGACTTTGTTTCTCAGCCATTTTTTTAGATTGCGGCATGATATAGGTTGTTTTTGAGCTTGCTTCACTATGCCAGACAGATTCTATTAAATCATCTTTTTTCTTCCCCCAAAATTTGGTTAATCACAGTTAATTCATGATTTGCGAGTGTGACAAATATGCACAAAATAAATAAAAAAAATAAATAAAAGAAACATCAGGAAACAGCAATGTATGTATGTGTGAAATCCTGTGAGTGTGATTCTCTTGTGTCTGCTGGAGTCTGGTATTTTCTCAGCGTAAAATAAATCACCTTGAAACTGAGCTGATCTCTCAGAGCCCAACAAGAAGCTTTGATTGAAGTCCAAACTAATGTTGTAAAATGTGTGCGTGTGTGTGTGTGTGTAGTGCATCAGTGGTAGCAGCACAGGAGCAGAATGCATGCCACACAGTGAGACAGCTCTGGTATCCGTCATCACGACCATTATCCTTTGTTGTAGTCAGACCCACCTACGTCAGGCGATGAAAGTTCAGGTTAAAGTGCACTCGGCTGAGAAAAAGCTTCTGGCTCTCAGTTTTCTTAAATCCCTAATTTAATTTGGCTTGATTGGACAGAACTTTTTGCATCAGTTACGTGACTGAATGACTCACTGTGCAGTGACCTTCAACGGGAGCTTTTTAAAGCACTTTTACAAGAGAGCACAAGTTGTTTTTAACTCCTGTAATGATGTATTTTACATTCCTAACGTCACATCCGAGAGCTTTAAACAAAATGTTCCTAAAAAGAAGTTTGATTTGTTCATGAAATTCTATTTGTATTTATCTAGCATTAAAAAAAACATACACTGCAGTTTGTACATATTAGTTTAACAGCTGCATTCTGTTATGGGCATTTCAACAGGAGATATACTGTCTCAGAAACAGGGGTACAGTAACTTCAGTTTCTGTCCCAACATGTAAATTCTGCACGAATGTACTGATGCTGCCAATATTTACCTTTTCAAGGGTCAACGAGATACATATATATTCCCAAGTAAAAGGTACATATTTGTACAGATTTGTCTTGATTTCAAAGTGTAATATTAGGAAACAGTCTGTGTTTGGACAAATTAAAAAAGTAATCAGGTAAATTCAGGAAATGTCACCCGAGGATTAAATTTTAATTGTTAAATTAAATGAAAACCATTTAATACAATTTGATGAATTTCATTCTTTGCTTTTGTCTTGCACCTCTGTTCCAGGATTTTGCACTGGTTAACATTGGTGACTCCCAGAGATTCCGGTTTTAAATCTTCCTGAATCATTCCCTGTGTCTGCTGGGTTTTAGCTGAGTGCTCTGTTTTCCTCCCGAAGGCTAATTGGTGATTCTTAATTGGCTGAAGTCCCATGTGGATTAAAAAAAGCTTTGAGTGGTCAGTAAGTAGCGTAGTAATGTAGGAAAGAGCTCATGATTATTGTGGTACAAACATAAAATTTATAATCAAATTAAAAATGAAGTTTCCATCAGATCAATTGAGAGGAAATAAAAACAAGATTTGGAGCAGGGGACTTTTTCATGACCTTAAACAGGCCCCTCCATTGTGATTGAATGAAACACTTTTAAACAATTATAAAAATGAAGATTGGGACAAAATTCCTCCACAGTGATGTGAAGGACTCATATTGAGTTATCGCAAAGGCTTGACTGCAGTTGTCGTTGGCAGGGTTGGCACAACCAGCTATTAGGTTTAGGGGGCAATTACTTTTTCACACAGAGGGAGGTTTAAATAACATCTTTCCCTTAATAAATCAAATAAATAAAAACGTCTTTCAAAAAATGTGTTTTGTATCCCCTCTAATCATCTCATCTAATATTGACATTTGTTTGATGATTTGAAACGTGAGTGTCACAAATACTTTTTCACATCACTGCACTCTTAACTGCTCCACCGCCTCGCAAATTCTGCCATCAGCAACATCCAGCCATTCTCAGACTTCTTATCTTTTCTCTCCTCTCTCTGGCTAGCTTTATTCCTTTTTTGTTCATACTGCCACCAAGTTCTCACTCTCATGGTCTCCTTCATACAAATACAGAAGCTGTCATGAAAGCAGTTTACTTCCTCTTCTCCAGTAATCCAGGCGCTTTCTTCTTAGAATTAAGCAAGCTCTTGCTCTTTTGAATTTGCTTCCTGTTTGCTTTATGCTTGTTGATCATCATGCTGAGCCTCTTAGCCTGCAGCTTCAGGGCTACATTTTCTTGTGCAACAAGAGCTTGTCTGAGCGTGTGCACATCCACACTGGGAGCTGCTTATTCAGTTGACCTGTCTGCCTTCTTCAGGGCCGTTGATGTGTACACAGAAACATGTCTGCACTATTCGGATATTTTTGCGATCAGCTTTTTATCGTGACATACATCGTCATTTGTTTCACTACAAGACATAATCATAACAGGTCTGCCAAAGTTGTTAAGAGTGTATATAGGTGAATACCAAGAAAATAAATGCTTGCACATGCTATATAAAAGACATTGTTCATTGCAGATATTTTGGCATGTTGTAGCAGGAAAAGCTCAGGTATAGCTAATGACATTAAAATGATTGCATTCCATTTAGGTTAGCTGGTCCCAAGGTCCTGCAGCTGTGATTGGCTTTATGGTCTCTTGTTGCCATTTATACTGGTTAAGAGTGCATACTAAATGTTAGAAGCAATGAAACAACAACTTCATGCAATGCAAAATAACAAAGCTCTTTTTGCTCAGAAGGTAGAATGGGTCAGTTGGAAGCAAAAAGACAGATTTCTGCTACATCCTTAATGACAGCTCTGCACATTGCTGTTAAGTATTAAAAAAAATTGGAAGGTCTCTGAGAGGATGTCCCAAGATTGTCTGAATTAAGCCACAAATTCTATATCTGACTGTGATCTGAAGAATTGTGCATTTATGTAAGTGTAAACGTGAGAAAGGAGAAAGCAAGGTGTGACACAAAATGTGACACAAAGGGTCCATTATGTGACAGGCTGGAACTGATACTGCGTTTAAGCAAGATAAAACTGCAATAGTTACTCAGGTTTTCAAGACCAAACTGATAAACGTCTGATTATATATATAAAGAAATTCCCCACTTGCCCCTGCGGGCGGTTTATCCTTCAAACTCAGCTCCTCTACCAGAGGCCTGGGAGCTTGAGGGTCCTGCACAGTATCTTAGCTGTTCCTAGGACTGCGCACTTCTGGACAGAGATCTCCGATGTTGTTCCCGGGATCAGCTGGAGCCATTCGTCTTGCTGGGGAGTGTCACTACACCTACTGCTCCGATTACCACTGGGACCACTTCACCCTCAAAATCTCGAACTCTTCTCTGAGCCCTTGGTATTTCTCAAGCTTCGTTCCTTCTTCCCGATATTGCTGTCATTCACTATCGCTACATCTATCACTACGGCAGTCTTCTTCTGCTTGTCTACCACCACTATGGTTAGCCACCACCATTTTGTCCGTCTGTATCTGGACATCCCACAGGATCTTAGCTCGGTAATTCTCCACCACCCTAGGGGGCATCTCCCATTTTGACCTCGGGACTTCCAGGCCGTATTCTTCACAGATGTTTCTGTACACTATGCCGGCCACTTGGTTATGGCGTTCCATGTATGCCCTGCCTGCTAGCATCTTGCACCCTGCTGTTATGTGCTGGATTGTCTCAGGGGCATCTTTACACAGCCTGCACCTGGGGTCTTGCCTGGTGTGCTCGACCCCAGCCTCTATGGATCTTGTGCTCAGAGCTTGTTCCTGTGCTACCATGATTAGTGTCTCTGTGCTGTCTTTCAGTCCAGCTTTGTCCAGCCAATGGTAGGACTTCTGGATGTCAGCCCCTTACTTTATCTACCAGTGGTACATACAGTGCAGGGGCTTGTTCTTCCATGATGGTTCCTCCTCTTCCTCCTCTTTCTTGGGTTTCTGCTGCCTGAGGTATTCACAGAGCCTGTGGTCGGTTGAGGCCATCTTCCAGAAGTATTCGTGAATGTTCATTGTCTCATCCTGGACTGTCGTACTGACACTTACCAGTCCCCGGCCTCCTTCCTTCCGCTTAGCGTACAGCCTCAGGGTGCTGGACTTGGGGTGAAACCCTCCATGCATGGTCAGGAGCTTCCTGGTCTTCATGTCAGTGGCTTCTATCTCCTCCTTTGGCCAGCTTATTATCCCAGCAGGGTACCTGATCACGGGCAGCGAGTAGGTGTTGATAGCCTGGATCTTGTTGTCAAAGGAGCTTTGACAACAGCTTTGTTCTTACCTTTCAGCTGACTCCTCAGGACTTGCCTGACCCTCTGCAGGTACTTGGTGGTTGCAGCTTTACTAGCGGCCTCTTCATGGTTCCCATTTGCCTATCGGATCCCCGGGTACTTGTAACTGTCCTCTATGTCTGCAATTTTGCCTTCTGCTAGTTTGATCCCTTCAGTTCTGACTACCTTCCCTCTCTTTGTTATCATCCGACTACACTTCTCCAGTCCGAATGACATTCCAATGTCATTGCTGTATATCCTCGTGGTGTGGATCAGTGAATTGATGTCTTGTTCACTCTTGGCATACAGCTTGATGTCATCCATATACAGGAGGTGGCTGACAACTGCTCCATTCCGTAGTCGATATCTGTAGCCAGTCTTGTCAATTATCTCACTGAGGGGGTTCAGGCCTATGCAGAACAGCAGTGGGGACAGAGCTTCTCCTTGGTATATCCCGCACTTGATGGTGACTTGTGCTATTGGCTTGAAGTTGGCCTCTAGTCTTGTCCGCCACATCCCCATTGAGTTCCTGATGAAGGCTGTCAGGGTCCTTTTGATCTTATATAGTTCTAGGCATTCCAGGATCCAGGTGTGGGGCATTGAGTCATAGGCCTTCTTGTAATCAATCCAGGCAGTGCACAGGTTGGTCAGCCTAGTCTTGCAGTCTCGGCTGACTGCTCAGTCTACCAGTAGCTGGTGTTTTGTGCCTCTGGTGTTCTTGCCCATCCCCTTCTGTGCCCCACTCATGTATTGACCCATGTGCCTGTTCATCTTAGTTGCTATGATGCCTGACAGGAGCTTCCACGTGGTGCTGAGGTAGGTTATTGGTCAGTAGTTGGAGGGGACCGATCCCTTCTGGGGGTCCTTGAAGATCAGGACTGTCCGGCCTTCGGTTAGCCATTCTGGGTGTCTCTCGTCAACTAGCAGCTGGTTCATTTTTGCTGCCAGGCACTTGTGGAGTGCCAAGAAACCCAAGAAACCCAAGAATGAAAACAAAAAGAATGAGGAGGAAGAGGAGGCACCATCATGGAAGGACTGGTATGTACCACCGGCAGATAGAGGAGGTGGCTGATATCCAGAAATCCTACCAGTGGCTGGACAAAGCTGGACTGAAAGACAGCACAGAGGCACTAATCATGGCAGCACAAGAACAAGCTCTGAGTACAAGATCCATAGAGGCTGGGGTCCATCACACCAGGCAAGACCCCAGGTGCAGGCTGCGTAAAGATGCCCCTGAGACAATCCAGCACATAACAGTAGGGTGCAAGATGCTAGCAGGCAGGGCATACATGGAACGCCATAACCAAGTGGCCGGCATAGTATACAGAAACATCTGTGCCGAATACGGCCTGGAAGTCCCGAGGTCAAAATGGGAGATGCCCCCAAGGGTGGTGGAAAATGACCGAGCTAAGATCCTGTGGGACGTCCAGATACAGACGGACAAAATGGTGGTGGCTAACCAACCGGACATAGTGGTGTAGACAAACAGAAGAAGACGGCCGTAGTGATCGATGTAGCGGTTCCCAAACACAGCAATATCAGAAAGAAGGAACATGAAAAGCTTGAGAAATACCAAGGGCTCAGAGAAGAGCTCGAGAAAACGTGGAGGGTGAAGGTCCCAGTGGTAATCGGAGCACTCGGTGCGGCGACTCCCAAACTAAGCGAGTGGCTCCAGCAGATCCCAGGAACAACATTGGAGATCTCTGTCCAGAAGTGCGCAGTCCTAGGAACAGCTAAGATACTGCACAGGACCCTCAAGCTCCCAGGCCTCTGGTAGAGGACCCGAGCTTGAAGGATAAATTGCCCGCGGGGAAGTTTTTTTTATATATAAAGTTTTGTTGTTGTTGCTGTTGCTGACAAAAATCTACACCATTTTAATGTAGGCCATTTTACTACTTTTGTATTTATTTTATTCTAGGAATGTCTGGGCTAGTGTGTATGACATGAAGTTGTTGGAATGCAGGAACACTGCACAGCCCAGTCCAGCTTTTTGGTGCTTGAGTCTGAACGAGGCCAAGCTGTGGGAGTGGAAATGAGCTACCCATCTCCACACAGAAATACTGCTCAAAGTGCTGCCTGTAATATTACGCACAATATTGGCTTACATCTGTCTGAGTTTAACTGTCTGAGCCAGTGGGAGTGGAAATGAGGCCTGTTCCACAATGTCTGAAACAGATATGTGAAAGGGCACACAGCATATGTGTGGCTTTATAAAACAATTAGTATGCATGATTCCTTTACTTTGGAATTGGCAGAGTTTTCTGCATCTGTCATCTTTGTGGTAAATCTTATAACTGTATGAAATGTATATTACAACAAAGCAGAGAATTATTGATTAAATATGCAGAAATTCTGCAACTGGATTCAAAACTGCACTTAATTCCCCATAAGACTCAGAGGGAAACCTCAAATGCACGAGAGGCCACCCAGAAAAAAATGTTTCTCATAACAGCTCTAATCTGTACTGATAAGGCCAGAACCAAGATACATAAGAACACGCTCCTCTGCCAGCTTTCTTGTTTACACTGTAAATATTACAGGAATATGCAAGGCAGTTAGTCAAAATGTCCTCTTCTGAGTCTGCCACACCCTAACTAGGTCATTAGCTGTGGGCTCATCCTAGCCACAAGTAAAAATCCTCTTCCTTAAGCTTTCCAGAAATGTAGTCCAGGGATCAGTTGAAACAGCTCCTGTGAATTACCCTGTTCTTTACACTGACACACCGTTCAGTGTGTATTCAAACAGATCTGCTTCAGTACACCTTTATTTTTAATGACACCCATGGCTGTTAAGTGAACACTGCAGTGCATATATGTGCAGCTTGTACTGGCACACAAAATGTACTTTTCTACTCTAACTGAGCACTTATAGCAGCTTATACAACTTGCCTCATTCAGCAAAGACTTTTTTTCCTATGCTTTTTCTGCATAAGTTCTTTGTGTCTAACACTCTCAGTCATTTGAGCAGCTTGGTGTTAGTATCTCGCCCAAATATATTTGGCATGCAGACTGGAGCAGATTGAACCAGCAACCTTCTAATTAGTAGGTGACCAGAAAATATACAAGTTGGATCATGGTACACACACACACACACACACACACACACACACACACACACACACACACACACACACACACGCTGTCCTGCATAATTACACAGCACTATTACATGTGTTGTGTGTCATGTATGTTGTATAACAGCTGGGAGACCAGTATAAGATTAAAATATATGTGTTGAAGCAGCTAAAGCTAATACACACTGCACAGTTAAAATTTAGCCACCTTGCTAAAAAACAACTGTTGGTTCTCTTTATTGGTTTGTGTTATTCTAGTATAAAAGATCCAGGTCAGAAAAGTGAGACCGGGACGGGAATGCCTGTATGTAATGTAACTCTGCTTACCGAAAGACTTCTGGTTATATAGCGTCCTTATCTCCCTGCATCTGTGACCTCACTAAACACTTTCTTGATGGGTTTATTTGCTATTTTTGTGTCCTATTCTATACAAATGTAGTGGAGCCATGTCGTCCATCTTTTATACATTCATTGCCTGATATGTTATATAGTAGGTAGATGGCTAGCCCAAGCTTGCTTACATTATCATTAGTAAAATATTATTTCTTTGTTCTTATGGGAAATTTATGTTGTACCTTTGCGTTCTTTGTGTCTTTTGTGTTTGTTTGTGTTGCTCACTGTTGATACAGGGAGATCAGGCAGTAAGATGGACATACCTTCTGGGTGTGGAAAGGGAAGCCACACAGAAATGCCTAAAATCTGCATTCTTTCTATCACATAGTGATACCTGCAAAAATACTTATAGTTATGCTGGGACCTCTTAAAACACTTCGCTACTAAGTTTTGGTCATTAAAAGGCCCTGAGAAAACTGAGACGATTTTCAGGAACTCTGTTTCTGTGTTTTCATATGGGTGATCATTAGAGGTGGCACCTGATACTTCAGGCTTTTCATTTGGATGAAGATGGAAAATCCTTGTCTTAAAAATACCCATGTATATGTGGACATTGCACAAGTGTCAGAAAGGACAATTATCCAGGATATGTTCATTCACCACTGACCTATCAAAGTCAAATCTGTCTTGGTTGTAACTTCCAGTTTCAAAATGCCAAGAAGGTAAAGGCTTCAAAATGGGACTTTACAAACCAATAGATAACTTTTATTTGTTATGCAGAAGCCAACAAAAAGTGTAAATGTACAAAAAAGTACTAATACATGAAAAAATTGTTTTCTAATGCATGTTTTGGATATTCAACTGAAAGCACTTGACATCAAAAAAAGGACTGTTTTAGCTTGCAAAATGGCCAAACATCATATTACTAAAGCCTGCTTTCCTTTTTAATCTTGTCATTTGAACTGCACATGTCCTGCTCCTCCAAAGTCATTATCACCTCAGATGTGTGCATGTTGAGAAGATGAAACAGATACTTGAACCTTTTCTGTTTATCAAACAGAGAGCTCGGTAAAATATCTGCCACTTCACAGGGGGAAACACTGTGTGGCCAGTCTTGAAGGAAGAATTAACAGGAAACACAAAATCGTGCGTCGAAAGACAACTGACGGAACGGAAGCTGAGTTGTACTTTGTCGGCCCATCAGGTGTTGTTTCTCTCTGACCTCTATGTAAGGTTTCAGACTGTGCACACACAGCTAATAACTTGGGTACAGTGCAGTCTGGTGTTTTCGATGCATTTTGTATGCAGTCACTGTCATTTACATGTTTATACATGTTTCGCACCACAATTCCAGAATATCAAACAGAACAAAACAAAGACAGCTTAGAGGAGGAATGGTAAATGGACTGCTTTCTGTCTGACATTCACACACATTCATTCTCCAATGGATTCATTGGAGAACAACTTGGGGTTAGTATCTTGCCCAAAAGCCAGCACTAGTACTTGAGTTGACAAAAAACAATAACGAACAGGTGAATAAGGAGAAAATGGAAAGAATACTCATCTACAGATTGTATGAGATTAAAGAGAAGCCTTTGATTGTAGGTTTCAAGAGAAGACAGCCAGCTCTCTGAAGTCAGTTTTTGTATATTGTACAGATAATTAAATCATTCCTTTAAAAAAAAAAGTTATAATGATTGGAACTGGGCCAGCGAATAATACCAATTATCAGGAGTAGGGATGGGTATCGAAAACCGGTTCTTGTTGAGAACCGGTTCCCACCGTTTCAATTCCTTGGAATTGTTTGCCATGTTTGCAAACGATTCCCTTATCGATTCCAGTTTCCCCGAATGACGTCACCACGTTGCGGAGCGTCATTTACCTGGCAGGAAACATGGCGGCTCAAACGCTCAAAAGTTTGGTTATACTTTTTGAGAACGGATGACAACAGGGCAACTTGCAATACTTGCAAAGTAGATATTTCATTTAAGGGAGGAAACACTACGAATATGCAAAAGCATTTGCTCACAAAACACACGATGACCTTAAATGAATGTCGTGTTTTTAATTCCGCTCCGGACTCGTGAATCTCAACCCAGCAGCAGCGGTAACGTTTGCACGTCCTCTCCTGTTAATGCGGCAGGTAAATAATCAACAACAGTGCATATTATGTTATCGCGATCTGCCTTATTACAAAACCTGCCATTACTGTGCATTTAGGTGACCATGATGAGAGAGACAGACGGAGTCTGGCTGGCTCAGATGCTGGCAGTTCTCGCTGCAGTCTACCGGTAGCGTCTCCTTTCAGGCCAGGATAGAGGCTTGCACCCATTTGCCACAGCAGATGCCCCGATTTTCGGTAAGTGAATGTGTTTAATTGTAGGCAGGGACATTACTGGATATTCTTGTGTAATTGCTACAGAATAATTTACGTTATACTTTGTTATTGCTACAGAAGAATATTTATTTTATTATTTTACATTTACAATTTTTTTTCCTGGGGACCCTGTGACACCCCATTGAAGAGCCGTAGGCTGGATCTCTTAAGATCTCACTGCTGGGTTTGTAAGGCCATGTTACTCCTAAATTTCTATCTTGTTCAAAGAGAAGATATAAAACAAAGTTCTAAGCTATTCGACCTTAGTGTTCTCCTTTTTTAAAAAGAATCGATAAGAGAATCGATAAAGGATCGAATCGTTAAACAGAATCGAAAATGGAATCGGAATCGTGAAAATCTTATTAATACCCATCCCTAATCAGGATGTCCTAAAAACTCGCTGAAAAGCCTTCAGCTAATCCAAAATGCTGCAGCAAGAGTACTGACAGGGACTAGAAGGAGAGAACAGATTTCTCCTGTTTTGGCTTCCCTTCATTGGCTTCCTGTTAAATCCAGAATTCAAAATCCTGCTCCTCACATACAAGGTCTTAAATAATCAGGCCCCATCTTATCTTAATGACCTTGTAGTACCATATCACCCTATTAGAGCACTTCACTCTCGCACTGCAGGCTTACTTGTTGTGCCTAGAGTATTTAAAAGTAGATTGGGAGGCAGAGCCTTCAGACCTCTCTGGCTCTTCCCCATCATGTCTTTTTCCCTTTACTCGAACCGGTGGCAGCAGATGGCCCCGCCCCTCCATGTGCCTGCCTCTCCTGGAGGTTTCTTCCTGTTGAAAGGGAGTTTTTCCTTCCCACTCTTGCCAGAGTGCTCATAGGGGTCATGTGATTTTTGGGTTTTTCTCTCTGTAGAGTCTACCTTACAATATAAAGCACCTTGAAGTGACCGTTGTTGTGATTTGTATGAATAAAATAAATTTAAAATTTATCCTAAAGAGGTGATTAGATTAGCCTTTATTGTCCCCTTGGGAGTAATTTATCTTTGACAAACAGTGTATCATTGTGTCCATATCCTGATTAGTTTGAGTGACTAATCAACTCTGTATTCACTGTATTTGTTGAATGATTAAGCACCCATTTAATTCCTATTTACCTATTTATCCCAAAAAGGTTGCAGGGCAATAGGCCATTTTTTTCAAACAGCTGACTGGATCTTTTGGTTTGCAGTCATTGCTGTCTGTTGTGCTGAGTATAGATGCTTATATAGAGAGAGACTGTAAATACATTGCTTAGATTGCTTATATTTTACTCCAGAAGATTTTCCCATAGTAGTGAATCTCAAAAGTAAAAACATATTTTACTTTACCACATAAAGTAGTTCCAGCTTCCACAGGTCTCATTTGCATAACACCAGCAAGCACAAGCAGGAGAAAATGGCCCACATACACTACAGACTTTGATCTTTTTGGTAGCTTGATAGCAATCTGCAGAATTTTCTGTGTGCTTCGCACCAACGCAACCATGAGCGTGGGGAATGCCCAGATGCTCCATCGCATCTGTATATAGGAGAGTTCCTCTATGGGCTATATCTGTTAATCCCCCATCACATGGCACAGTTCCTGTCATGACCCTTACGTAGCAAGCAAACCCCTCACTCACAAAAGCTTTTCACAACTACAAGAATGTCGAATGATAAAATCAGTTAGTTGGACAGATGTGATTAATTACCCTCTAATTGTTTAACAGTTATCCCAAATGAATGGCAAACATGAAAGGTGCCTACAGGTTATTCAGGTTATGCCGACATAAGTTATTGTACATTTGTACAACAATACATCTGTGGTATAGTTGAGAAAACACTGTTGATATCTTCTAAAGGAAATGTGACAGCTACTTAGGCCTGCTAGATATACATAAGATAAATAGACGTGCTTCTCAGTATGCAACAAAAGTCAAAGTTATTACAGTCAGTTGTAATTTGTTTCAGTGTGTGGTTGGTCAGCACTTTTATTCGATTTAACTGGTTATTCTATAATTTCGTAAGACAACCTGTGTTGTTGTCCTGTGGACTAACCTCAAAAGATTAAAAGAAAAAATAATGATTTGATTAATTACATGAATAAATTATATTAAAAATACTTTGTGACAGTAAATTAAGGAGCAAATATCAAGTGTGTCTGCCAAAGGTTTCTTATCACTTGGACAGACTCTAACTCCAGCGTCTTGATGTTTGTGATGGTACTCCTCGTTCTGCTCTGCAGACTCGGTAGCTACCAGCATTGACGAATATAATCCAGTTTTCAAACTGCTGCAGGTTCTGGATAGAGTGAACCTTCAGCTCAGTTACATCATTAGCTTTAGTAATTGGACACAACAGAGGAGCCTGCTGGTAGGGAGACTGGAGACAGGAAAGGTCTGTGCTAACTGTTTCGTAGTGACTGAACCTCTTAAAGTAAGAGAACAAGTTTGTCCAATGTAGTCATAGCCAACAGTTTTGACAGTGGCACAAATTTTGTGTTTTATTCACTTTGATATTTCAGGGTTTTTTTCAGCAACAAAATTTAGCATTTGGTCATTTAGGTGTTTACGTGTTTTAGACTTCAAGCCATCATTGACTGCAAAGTATTAAAATAATTCTTCTGTTACACATCATGTTAGTTTTTTCTATTCATTTTAAACCTGTGAAAACAGAAGACCATGTATAAAAATGACTGAAATTTGTAAATAATTAATGCAATACCTTTTTCAAACCCTGGAATTAGTCTGTTCTTCATTCATCTTGATTGCTTGATTTATAATCCAATGTGGTATAAAGGCAGAGAGAGAAGAGAAGAGAGACGCTGAGCCAGTGAAAAACCTCAAAAGCAATCAGAGGCCATTAGAAAGGAGTGAGAGAGCCTGCTGAGACTTGACAGGTCTGGAGAGACGAGAATGAGCCTGCAATAAGGCCTTATTGGAGGCGACTGTTGTTATGAATTGGCAATAAAGAAATAAAACTGAATTAAATTATAAAGAAAATCAGAAGTTAGCATCCTCATTTCACTATCAAGGGAGACAGCTCAGTCAGTTTACAAATGTGCAGCGTTCAGTAAACTCATTGTTGGCACACCTTTAAACCATCTGTGGAAGATCTGTGAAAATATATGACTTTGATGAAATGATAAAACCTGAGAAGACTGAACGTGTTCAGAGAATGAATCCCTGCCGCAATCCTCACAGCAAACACATCATATATAACCCCTGTAAAGAGAGAACTTTTGGAAGAAAAAGAGAGGGAATTACCACGGTGCCCTTGAGGGCTGAGGTAGAGCTGATAATAGCTCCACTGTACTCATCAAGGCATGCAATGAGTAATAAAAAAGGGTCCCTGTAGTTTCTTGCCTCCAGTAAGCAAGAAAGAAAGAAATGAAAAAGAAAGAAAGATGACCAGATCTGGGGATAGTCAGTATTTTTATAATAATGATGGCTGCAATGATTACTTATAATGTTAAGAAAAAGTTAAAGATCACTGATTTAATTGTAACTACAATATGAAGTATAGATACTTAAGTATACATTTATACATACAATATATACAGTATATATCATACAGATCGGAATGTCTATAAGAGGATAGATACATAGTTAAAAAAAGTAAAAAGTAGTTCTTTGAAGGATATTTCTACTAGCAAGTGACAGAAGGAAATATAAGCCAAGACAAGCCACTGAAACACAAACCAAACAGAGAAATGACACCAGATTTTAATAATATAGACATCCTGATTTTGTTGTTTAAAATATCAAATTGTCTTAAAAACCTCCAAAAACAATTTTCTGTAGCTGTGAATGCTTTGCTGCTTAAAACAGAGACATTATCTAGAGTGTACCTTTGAGCCTTATAATCACAGCTATGGAATGACCTGTGGGTGATTCAGCTGACCCGTGGATCAAAGCGGCTCAGCGTACCTGTGCGAGCATCACTTGTTGAGTACAAAGAGCCGCGCTGTCAGACAGACCCTCAGCGTGGCTGACCTGTGGCACCTGCACTGACTCAGAGGCGAACACTCCCAGCCTCAACAAACACACTGGTGGACAACTTCAAAAACAGCACTCAGCTCTGAACTTCATTACCTCACTTGAAAGGAAAAGATTCGTCTTTCCTTTGAGGCAGACGGATCATTTGATACAATGCACTGACCTAAATGGACACATGCAGAGTTTCTTTTTGACTGTACAGTTCTATAAATCCCAGTTCTCTTTTTTAGGAAATCTCTAAGGCAACCTTCTGTTATGTGAAAGTCATTTCATAAACAGGAGTGATTCTGTATAAACGGAAGCTAATGAAAAGAAGCTAATATGGAAAAAATATCTGATTAATTATTAATTCCAATAGATCATTCTAAGAGCAATAAACACACAAATAATAATACATGAGGTTTTCAACATTTTATCATTCTGATGATCATCATCACATAAAAGGTTATAGTAATATTTTGAACATGAGCGCACTCCTAAATATTAGCTTAATGTGGACACTGAAAACGATATCCTAGTCAAAAATGATTCCAATAGTATATAATAGCTATTATAAATGCTAACCTGGCCATAGCCACACTATCCATATGTTATCATATCTAACATCTATGGCTAATAAATTGATGATTTATTCGATGATTGCAGAATTCATAATTAAATGGAGTAAAGTGTCTGTCAGTAACATTAGCAGTTACCAGTATAACACACTTATTTGTGCCTAAAAAGTGTTATGTTTTCTCTTAAAAGTTGCAGATTGCAGCTGAGAAAAGTCTACCAGCAACTAGACAGAAACAATGACAGACTACCTTATCTATCTATCTATCTATCTATCTATCTATCTATCTATCTATCTATCTATCTATCTATCTATCTATCTATCTATCTATCTATCTATCTATCTATCTATCTATCTGTCTGTCTGTCTGTCTGTCTTTCTGTTATCTTCTATCTGTATTATTATGTCACTGTATTGCTTAATAAAAAAATAAATGTTGTGTCATTTTTAATTGTTCTGATGTTAATTTTGAAAAAATTCCACTTTTTTGGCATTTTTTCCCACCTGTGTTATTGAAATTGGGATAGAGTATTGAGTACTTTCTTGGGTATGTAGTTTTAAATTCTAGTATTATGACAACCCTAGTGGCTGATGGGGGCAATGAGAGGCTCCAACTGAGCTTAATAGAAAGAGCTGGAACTTTTAGCAAAGAGTGTAAAGGAAAGACAAGAGCATAATTTGTAATAATTTGAAAAATGAGAAGTTTTTACCAAAAATCTTTTTTTCCAACTCACTCCTGAGTCAGAGTTTAGGATGTTTTCTGCTAAATGGTACTGTAGTGAAAGCCCAGAGTGGCACTCGGGCCCCCTTAAAAAGAACTTCTGAAGATCTGAAGCGGAACAACAGAGTTAATAATAATAATAACTCATTCATACTGAATAGCTCAATTTTTATTCCACAGTATTTGATAATATCAAAAAGCTATTTTTGCAGCTTTAAATGTGAATGAAACATATCTGCAATCATTTTTCCAAAATGTAAAACATTATGTATGTTTTTTGTCCCTCATTTAGTACCTGAAAGAGTCAAATTGAGACCTAAATAAAAAAAACTGTAATTAAAAAAATAAAAGAAAAAAACACATTTTATCAGTTTGCTTTCCTTTACAAAAAAATGTACAAGCATTTTTTTCTTCTGGAATAGTCTTATTCAAAGGGGCAGAACGGTGACACGGTGGTTAGCACTGTTGCACAGCAAGAAGGACCTTCTTGCCACTCTTTCTGTGTGGAGTTTGCATGCTCTTCCCGTGTTTGCTTGGGTTCCCTCCAGGTACTCCAGCTTCCTCCCACTGTCCAAATACATGCAGTTTGTGGGGATAGGTTAACTGATTAATCCAAATTGCCCATAGGTGTGAATGTGAGCACGAATGGTTGTCTGTCTCTGTGGGTTAGCCCTGCGACAGACTGGCGACCTGTCCAAGGTGTACCCCGCCTCTTGCCCTATGACAGTTGGGATAGGCTCCAGCCCCCCCCCCCCCCCTGAAAAAAAGCATACGCGGAAGCGAATGGATGGATGGATGGATAGTCTTATTCAAAGAAACTCAACCAAACAATGATGAGTTACATGTCAGCCAGCCACGTTCCCTGCAGGCCGGAAACAACTATGTTAAGACATGATAAAGTGAGCTTTCAAGCTGTTTACCCTCCTTCTACTGTCAGTGCCGTAGGGGAAGACAGTGCTTGGTATGTTGGGGAAAGTCTTACCCTTCCTCTAGTCATACCCATGTACTTAATGAACTTTGATTCATTCCTGTTGGTTCACATGTTAGCTGATCAGTTGACATAAAGAGCTTGACTGGTTCAACTCTTATCAGCACAAAATGTTCATTAAGTGAAAATATGTTAGAATATTTTATATTGAATATTTCATTGGCTGCTTGCACATAATGACCATTTGTTGGAAAGGTTTTGCTGAGTGTTGCTGATTGTTATCACTGCTGCTCCCTCCATTTATGCTATGATTTCAAACTTTTAAACAGGCACCACTAAGAGCAAGTTTGTGTTTGTACTGGGAATGCTCCAATGTCCCAGGCCTTGCTGTACACTACAAACTCAATGCGTCTCATGTCTCCCTTTATGGTAAATGGCCTGTATTTGTATAGCGCTTTTCTAGTCCCTAAGGACCCCCAAAGCGCTTTACACATCCAGTCATCCACACATTCACACACTGGTGATGGCAGCTAAATTGTAGCCACAGCCACCCTGGGGCGCACTGACAGAGGCGAGGCTGCCGGACACTGGCGCCACCGGGCCCTTTGACCACCACCAGTAGGGAACGGGTGAAGTGTCTTGCCCAAGGACACAACGACTGAGACTGTCCGAGCCGGGGCTCGAACCGACAACCTTCTGATTACAAGGCAACCTCCCAACTCTTGAGCCACGATCGCCCCAATTTATAGAAATTGATTTTAAAAAAAAAACCCTGCAAAGTGGAATGTATAAAAAACAATGAAAAAAACAAACAAACAAAAAAAACCAAACACTACCATACTGTTTTTTAAAAGCTCTGGAATTTTCAGAAAGTAATTTCCTTGGTTATTTAAATGAAGGTACATGGAAACCTACATATGTGCAGTGAGTGATCTACTGCAGAAGGAAAGTAGAAAATCTGGAAAAGCAACTTTACTATATCCTCCAGAGAACAGAGGGAAAAAGAATCTTTCCATTGAACATTTTTTTGTGATTTCCTTCCTCTTTGGAGCTAAGAAAGGCCTCCCTTCCCTTTTTGCTAAAGCATATAGTTAGGGCTGGATCCTGTGACCCTGAATCCTCCCTTATTTATGCTGCAGTAGGTGTAGGCTGCTGGGAGATTCCCATGATGCACTGAGTGTTTCTTCTTCAGTCACCTTTCTCACTCACTATGTGTTAATAGACCTAACTGCACTGAATCACACTTGTTATTAATCTCTGGCATTTCCCTTTATACAAGACCTTCCTGGGATTCCCTTCCTGGATTGTGGTGAGCCTGCTTGAGTGTTTTAAGATGAAGAGAGTTGGATATTTGTTCCATTGGACCCCTGGAGCCCCATTCCCTCTTTCGTATATAACACATTGTTAGTGATCACTGTAAACCAGGGGTCGGCAACCCTAGGCACGCGTGCCACAGCTTGCACGCGAAGGGTTAACTGATGGCACGACCATAGCTGGATCGATGATTTTTTATTTATTTTTTTGTAACGGTATAAACAATCAAAGGTGGTGGATTGGTCAGATGCTGGCCGGTGTATAAAAATAACTCAGTTGTTTGGTGGTGGCTGTGGTGTAGCTTCCATAGATTCAGTAACATTAGCAAGTGGTGGAGGCCAGCGGGTGGATGAGAGAAAGGGGAGGCAAGAGGAGAGACTTGAGGCAGCCGCCGGTCCGAGTGTCAGGTGACCTGAACTTCAGGTAAGAAGTTATGACCTGCAGTCTATCTGGTCAGATATAAACCAAGTTTAGGTGGAGTTTATTTTCGTTGTGCTGACTTTTTACAGTCAGTTACAATAACTCGTACTGCGTACCAGCTAGCATGAACTTTATTTTATTCATAAGTTAGTAGAGTTGCCAACCGTCCCGTAAAAAGACAGAATCGTCCGTCATTCAGAGAAAATATTATGCGTTTCGTATTGAGCTGAAAAGGAACACAGTTTGTCCCGGACTTCAGCTAGAATGGAAAAAGACACAAAGCTGGAGTTATTCTGTGTCTTTACGCTGTCAGCTGCATCTTCTTCTCTCATTCTCTCCCCCTTCCTCTCCTGTTGCTACTTCAATCATGAAACTGATCAATGATCAGCTGATTGGCTTTTCTCTCTTGTTTGTTTATCGCCCACTTTGCGCCAGAAAGAGGAAACTGCCGGATGTTGTGCTAAACAACAGCAGCACGTTTAAGCTTGATCAGCTGTTGTTAGAATTGATTTAATATTAATTTCTACTATCAGCTGATGTTAGGTGATGGAGAAACAGGTTTACCTTTTACGTGACATGAATGAGTTGAAGGGAAGTTATGAACTGTTTCTGAGAGACAAATAACACCAGGATCCTTTTCTAAGTAGCTGACAGCTGGTAACTGTGCAGGGGTGGATCTAGCAAAGTTTTGCCAGGGGGCCAGGTAGGGCATTAACAGGGAGAGGGGGGCACAAAGAAATACTTTCTTATTCTCATTTAAAATGTCTGTTATTAAATAATTATCTGAATCTTACAACCAAAGTTTTTCTCTGATGTAAAATGTATAGAAATCATACATATACCAACAAGACTGTACATCACTGTCACAACAGCGTTTGTTTTCATTCAAAGGCTTTATGGCTTTAATATGTGGTGGGCCGGTCTCTAGTCAAAATGCCTCGGATCACATTAACATGTGTGTCTCTGTATTAACAAACATGCCATATTGGCCCAGTTTATTTTTCTTATCATTGTTGTGAGGAGACCATAAATAGCATTTGTATTTTCTGTTGTACAGTCCATTTGCTGTCATGGATAAAGTGTCTTTTTTTTTTGTTTCAAAATAGCTGATAACTATTCGCTGATAGCTGCCAACATCTGCGAACAAATATAATTCTATAAAGTGGTTCTATATAGCGTGTAACTGTTCATATAGAGCGTTATTAAATTTATTGCTAATGCAATCATATGGCACACTGACTTCTGAGGAAATTTTAGATGGCACTCGTCATCAGAAAGGTTGCCTACCCCTGCTGTAAACAAACGCACCGAACTTGTGACATTATCGTGTCATTATGTCTTTAAGACATTCCTGTGTGCGTCATCTTGCTTTATTGAAAGATAGAGCTGGGAATCATCTGCATAGCAGTGAGAATTTATGCTACACCTTCCAATGATACTGGCTACAGGAAGAATATACAAGAATATACAATGGATCCTTTTCCAGGCTAAATGAACATTTCCTAAATTAGTGATACACTATTTCCCCTCCAGCTTATGAACTGTAACCTAGGGCATTCTGGTACTAAGGGCAGATGTGGATAGTCATGTTCAAACATGGGGTTTGTTATGGAAAAAAACCGGATAGCACAGTCCAATGAGAAAACAGTGCTCAAGTTTAGATTGGGCAGGATGTTAGTGCCAGTCACACCCCTCCAGGTCATACTGAAGTCATGCATTAGCTTAGGCCTTACTCCCAACAGAAAAGCGACGTTCCGTATTCCATACTCCTGTATTCGTCAGCAGGAGATCGGACTGCCTGGATCTCCATCTCCAATTGTTATGGACTCTCTGAGTGGGGTGCTTACTGGAGACTGGGACCATATATTGCTTTCAGGCTGTGCCCAACCAACCTCTAAACTAGGTGCTTTCCTTCACCGGTTCCGGTTCCAACATAGGTTCAACATAGCTGCTGGGATCGTGTGGGTGCACAAACCCTGTACAAACCCCTCCACCACAAAAAGTCGGTGATTTCAGATCAACACAACATTATAGGTAATTCAATGAGGACCAAAAAACTGCTTTCTGATGGAGACTTAATACACACGAGGTAATGTTTTTGACTGAATATATTAAAAAAAATATTAATTTATTGCCATTAAATTGTCAGTAAATATGGAAACTATCAAGTTCTTATATGCGATATGCCGAGGGCGTGTTTAATGGAAAACAATGCAGTTTTCCTGACCCACAGATTCGCCCCAACATCCACCTGACGTTCTCTTTTCCTGCTGTTATATTAAATACTGCAGTGTATTGTGTTGAGGACATTTGCTGTGAATCGTGTTTAACAATTGGGTGGAAGGAGCTACTTGTAGAAATTAGCAAAGGGGTTGTAGTCCTTGCTCTTAGTAAAGGCTTTATCAAGAACTTGGTCTCATCTCATTTAAACATCTAGAACTTCCTAATTTGGCCTTCTGCTTAGTACCAAGTGCAATTTTTCCTGCTATGACAAAGCATTTTATTCTATTTTGTAGAGTATGTTATTCTACTTTATCTTATCCTTTTCTATTGTGTTTTTCTTAATTTTACTGCTCTTAACTTGCACTTTCTGCCGTGACCAAAAAAATTATGCCTAATAATTTATCTTATCTTATAGACCTGTTATTATGTGGCAGCATGAAATTGACAGTATGACCAGAGGTAAATTTTAAAGAACATTGACAATGCTTCTCAATATAATGCTTCTCTTCAGTATCAGTTGATCCAAAAATGTGTCAGTTTCTGTTGAGAGTCACTCAGTCTTAGTTAAATTTTCCTTTTTCAGTTCGTTTTTTACTTCAGACTTAATGCGTATTTAAAAACAAAAAGAAAAAGTACTGAATATCACCGCTGAATGGTCCACATCATGCACACTGGTGTTTGTTTTATTTTATCTTTCCTGCTATTTTTTTCATACAATTTTATTTCTAATTTGTGTACCTTTCTACATTTACCATACAATTAAGGAGAGCCATGGGAGCAATTGTGGTAAAAGTGATGTGGAATTTTCTATAAGGAGCCTTTCCAAGAAAAATACTCTAACCCTTGAAACAGCATATCTTCATTATTGCATTTATGACCAAATGCAATGCAGCCTGTCGCAAGAAATATTCCAAAACACATTAAAGTCAAGAAGGCTCTGATAAGTGACTAATTGTGGATATGCAGGCGAGGTAGGGCACGTGGTAAACAAAAGGAGGATCTTATTGATTTCTCAGTGGGTTTTATGAGGCACACACAGGCCTCACACACACTGGCACAGTGTGATAAAGAGAACATTATTTTCTCTATGATTAGCTAAAGAAGATAAATGGTGTATAATCAGCCAATCAAAGGCATCATTTAACTGGTTCCCTCAAGGAAGCCTGGCCTGGTGTTCATAGATGGAGTTCTCTGCTTTGGAAGAAATGCATCACATCTATCTATGGAAAAGCTTACTCAAGATTTCACACATGATAACTGCCCACTGATAGCTCACATGATGACTGGGAGTAGGTCTGAGCACAGCAGTTAAATGGAATCACTGGCGTGGTTGTGCAGTGAGGAAGCCCCTGTGAGAAGAATGGGAATGTGTTTGTGCTAACATGTGCTGGAATGGAAAATGTAGGTATGCATTTGATGTGCTGATGCACAGACAAGTTACGCAAGCATATTGTGCAAGTAAACATTCTTTCAGCTGCATGCTGACATATTGATGCAGTCTGCTGCCCTCTGTTGTCCACCTACAGCTCACTACACAGTTTTCTAAGCTTTAGGGCGCTCCAAAATTCACATGAAAGAAAATATAAAGAACTGTCATTCTAACATTTTGGAGAGACTGTAACGGCACATCAAATTTGGTTAACAAAGTGAAATATAGGATTTATAGGTTAAGTGGCAAACATAACCAAAAATAAATGTCACAAATGTACACATACAAAAATCAAAAACACTGTAGTTTAAACTAATAAATGGTCAGGACAAAAACAGACAGAGGAGGAAGAATTAGCAACGAGACAGCTTCAATCTGTGCTTTAATTAACATGTTAAGATGCACATTTTATTAAATAAAAATTACTATTAAACACTTTCATAGATTATACACTCACTCGAAACACTGCATGGTCCGCAACAATATTCATATAGGTGGTATTAAACTGGGCCAAGTAAAGATCCTCCACACCACTGGAGCTCCACCTGGCTGAAGTGATGCTCTGCCACTTTTTGTTTGATTTATTTTTAAATAAATATTTTTTATATATTTATAGAAAATATAGAAGTTTATTTGCCTAATTTCAATAAAGAGGACTTTATATTGGAACATCAATGTTCACTTTTATTGAAACCACCTGTAGAGCAGCACATCACTAAAAGATGAATAAAAGCACATCAGAGTGTTTCAGAAGCTGACCACTGATAGGCCAGCTCACTGACTTTGATCTTTCATTGAGATGTAAAGAGGATGAAGCAGAGGAAGCGTTCTTTCTGGAACTACAGAAACCTCATCTTTTTATACAGTAATGTAACAGAATAATATTTAAAAGCTGCAGCCGAATGGAGAAGTCACAGAAAAGGCAGCAAACACAACTAAACATAAATCCAGTAGACACAGTTGAATACTGAACAAACAGCCTTTTTTGCTGTGTTGTGGCTCACTTTGAAGAAATTTAGCTCCTAACCCTTTGACGAGATCAAAGCTGGGACCAAATAGCTGAGTTACCTCCGTTAAGGATCGGTGAGTACCTACTGGCTAGTGTTACAAACCATGACTGGAAATAAGTTTGATCTCCAGCTCACAACTTCCTCGATTTAATGGGAACCTCCGTTAAATAGAAACTGCTGCTAACAGCTTTGTGTCTGATCCCACTGGAAGGACCTGATGTTCCAGCATCATAACCAGTCAGGCCCATATACCATCGCTGGAAATGACCAAGCTGTTTTTGTGATGTCACAGCTCTGCAGCTCCTGGAAAAAGATAGCAAGTGGCCTCCAGAGATTTACCACAACCACAGGTCATAAAGGCTTTTTAATACACAGTTAACACTGTGAAAGTCTGTTTTAATGGAAACTATAACATTTATCTAATTGAAACCATAGTGTGATGAAAAACTACAATTATAAATGATATTTTCCTTTGGTTTCACACGTCACACAAACCACAGCCTCATGGGTGAAAGTACTTTGTTTGACTCATCCAGCACAAACGCAACTTTATGTGTGGAGATCTGGTTGTTCTCACGTTGCAGTAAGAAGGTGGGTCCTGGCCACATATTTTTAGCTGTCTTGATAACCCTTTGAAGTTGAGACAGATAATCAGAAGTCACACCCCCACATGTGTGGGACGACGCCTCAATAGCCGGATGTGTTCGGGCTTCAGCAGAGAGGAAAGAGGCCACCCATGGCACACCAGTATCACTGCTCTACTGGCTGAGCAGTTTCCTAAACAAGCTTTCTATCATCAGTCGCACAAACCACAGGGATGCACTGATTCTTCACTGTGCTTGTAGGCCTATTAAAGGCTTTCATTTGGGAGGGTATATTCAGGGAGGTTTAATCTAAATTCTGCTTCTACATTTTTGTTTGTGTATTCATTTTGAAATTTGTAAAAGAATAACACAGACAACCAGGCATTAACCACAGAAACTTACAGCTGAGAGAGCACAGCAGAGGACATGCTGACTAACAGAATAGCAGTAGTAGGAATACAGTTACCAATAACATGCACTAAATATGCTATAATATTGACGAGACCCTAATATTTTATAAAGCTTTCAGCCTGTACTGTGTTGAGGCTACAGAGAAACTGTCACGGTTTGCCAGGGCAAGCCGTGTGGAATATTTAGGACCAGGACGCGGCAGCTCTGGTGCAGGTGAGTATTTATTAACAAAGGAAAAAAACAAACAACAAAGGCACTGGGAATATGAAACTGGAACCTAAACTGGATAAAACTAACAAAACAAACCAGAAACGAAGATGCAGGGAGGTCCAGGGAAATACACATGGAGAGATGCAGGGAGACCGAGGGGAAACAACACAGACGAACCAGCAACTACTATGACAGAAGACACAACTTAAATACACTCAGAGAACACAGGGAGATTACACACAGGTGGGGAACACAGCTGGGAGTGATTAACGTGACGAGACTAGGGAGGCAAACTGAAAACACTCACATAAGACGCAGACCTTCACAATAAAACAGGAACTACGCATGAAAGGACACAAACTCAGAAACGCGGACTAAATACAAGAACACACGGCAGAACAGAGTAAACACTAAACAGAGGAAGAACAGAAAACACCAAACGCTGGGTCAAAAGGACCCAGGATCATGACAGAAACGTCTGTGTGGGCTGCTGGGTGCTCCAGTTTTCATTACTGCAACAAAGACGGCATATGTCAAAGGAAGCAGGTAAGAAGAGTTGGTTTGCTGTGATTGTATTGATATACACTATTCGAAGGGACTCTTTATTTCTGTGAATCTTTGCTATGAAACGTGTTAACTTGAGCTCAGAAACATAATAGACACTGTGACAAAGTGGCTAGAACGGAATTAATTTGCCATTTGTCACTTGCATATATTGTTATTTTGTGTTCTGTTATTTTACAGTCAGCCATAATGCTTTAATTTAGACATTGCTGGTGTAACTTCTCTTAACACACACTATCCCGGGTTTTGTTTGTGGTAGCAGTAGTTACATCCTTTACATCCATGCATGTGTTTTAAAGCAAACACTACTAACCATCAGATCATCTGAATTTTCTTCTGTTTACAGGCACATGTCTGGTAAATTATGTTTCTTTATGTTGCTTTGGTTATACTTACTATGGTGTCCATGTTGTGTATTCAGGTCCTATATGTGAGACAGGTGTATGGGAAGGGCCGCCCACTACTTCCTGTTTATATAGGGTCATGAGGTCAATGATTGCATCACTGGGTGTAACCAAATGGAGGGTTTTTCATTTTGTAGTGTTTTACTTTACAAACCATTTAGTTGAGTAAATGAGTTTGTCAGTTTCATGCACGACTTTATTCCTGTTCTTTGTTTAGAATTGTATTATTTGGTTTGACCTATTTTGTTTCAATGGTAGGGACTAACGAGGTCAGGTGTGGGCAAAGTCTTGTATAAAGCCAGTGGGATTTTTGCATGCCTGTTTAATTGTTTTATGGTAAAATGGAGATGCCAGCAATAAAATATGCTTAAAAGAACTTCAATCGTCTGCTAATGCTATTTACTTATCACCTTCCTTGCTGCTTAAGTTATGCTACATCACAGACACATCGACGTGAGAATATTTCAAGTACCAAGAAAATCTAAACGCTCCTTTTGTTGTTTTAGAGTAAGTCAGACTAAAAAGACTTCATAGAAAATAAAGTCACTTTGAGTTGGATTCAAATTCAGAGGAAATGTTGGGCCTCTTCATTTTGTTTTCACAGCCTATGAATTCTTACTGCATAGTACCAGCATAAAAATTCAACACAAGCAAACAAACACTCAGAGATCAGAGAGAGGGTTTTTATGTTTGAGTAGAATTTGCAGTACCCTCTGCAAATACAACACATGTATATACTGTGTTTAGTTTTTATTGTTATTTATTGAATTATGTTAAAAAAAAGATCGCCATCATCCTTTAGAATAATTTATTCTAGGATTCGGTAAAAAGCTCTTCTGACATTTTATGTTGGGTGATTTCACACCCAGTAACTGCAGTCTTAAAATATCAGTGTTATTATTCAGTAAAACCTCCTATCAGCCAAACGGTGGTGTTTGATTTTTACAGTGACCCCACCCTCTAGTTTCCAGTTGAACTGTCATCTATTGGAATGTATTAATAGGCTGGAGCGCACACTTTCCGGGTGGGAATACCACAGGGTGGAACACAGACGACATGTTCCTTGTGGAGCAGCGGAAGAGGTGATAAAAACATTTCAGATAAGAAGTGCCCAATGTGTGTGGCACAGCTGTTTTTCTTCATAATATCTAAATTACTTTATAAGTGTATTAATAGTGGGACCTTCTGACACCAGTAGATGGGGATGTGGGTTCACTGTTGACTGAGGAACCAGCGGTCCAACGTGTGACGGTGTTACTGACGTGGACAAACGCACTCTGACACTGTGCCCTTTTATTGACAACGGTTTGATCATCAGTCAGTTTACAGATACAAACGTACATGCTGTGTGAGGCCAGCCTGCAGTTAACGCAGCAGGCTGAGTCAGTCCTGCACACCACACAGGAAATTGTCTAGTGTGTAAAAGAGAATGTGGTTTTTACCCTGAGATAATTACACAGTCAAATAAAAAAGATGCATCTGGTTACAAACTAAAGAGTATAACATGAAACAATAAAATGTAACCTCCCCTATAATAATACTGTCAGTGCTAGAATGACATCATCACTACTTTTTTGTGTGTTTTGAACTCATTTGATCAGATCACATATTCATAAATAATATACACCAAATGCTTGACCAAATCAAAAATTAAGCAACTCTATGGAGGTCCAAAACAGGCAAAATAATGATGAAGAAAAAAAAAAAACTGATTACTTTAATTTACGTAGTTTTGCTTTTAGTATATTTTATGAGATGGGAGAAAAACTTTTTTCTTTTTTCTTTTTAAATTGGAGAAACGCTCCATTTCCCCTTTGTGTTGCCCAGCTCTGTGGATATGTCACTAACATTTATCATTTACATGTGAAATATGCCAAATCACAAAAAATACCAAGTGAAATAAGCATACGATACCAAAATAAATATCCTTTATTTGATTTTTTTTTAATCTAAAACTATTGAAAGATTATTTTTTAAACTACACAAATAAAGATTGAAATTGAACGATTTATACTACTTCCTAGACTTCTGAGACCATTTGTTCTCATATATTCATTTTGTCGGTTTTGGACCTTATCTATGGAAAAGTGGCCACTATGCATCGTGTGATGTCACCACAGCCACATCACCATCCTGGTGCTTGAGTGTGCCGTATTCTCCCGGATGACAGCTTTTCAGGCCGTTGTAGCATCTCCCTCTCTGTAATGTGAAAATCTCTCAGCTCCTGTGCTGACATATATGACAGTGAAGTGAGAGGAAAAAACAACACAATCTTACAGTTGTATCTTAAAGCCAGCCAAAGGTGCAAAACATCACCAAAAGGGTAATGAGGGAATAAACCAATAACCGAGACCAGCCAACGTCTATACACACAGTTGAACAGACACTAATAGTGCGAGTGTATAAAAAGCTAAATTATGTTTGCTAGAGTGAAGCTGAAAAATACATACGTAGAAATACAAGGTTTTTCAGGAAACATTACTTTCAAGGAAACATAGCAGAGAGCCTACCATGATAGGAATAATTCAATCTTTGGCAATATTCTACAAGATTCCTAAATCATGCTTTAACCTTTAGAGGCATTACAAAAATCTAAACGCCAAAAATGTTTAGCACCATATGAAATGTCTAGTCTCTGTCTGTCTCTTTGGTATTACATAGTGCTGGGTGTTATGAAGACGTGAATCTTGGCCAAGAATGAAGTTAACGTCCCTTGCCTCAGCAACTTCATTTCCACGTCTATCAGGAAGTCTTTGGGCTCGCGGACCTTTCTCTGCAGGTAGACGGCACCTGTGAAGCTGTTCAGCTTGCGTGTGCTGAAGTATCCCTCTTCATTCCCCTTTCTGATGCTAATGACAATATGATCTCCAGAGTAGGCTGGGTTAGGGCCAATTCGGAAGATCTGAGCTGGAATGATGATGTTGGTCTCATACGTGAGCTGGTAGTAAGTGATCCACAAGGGAGAGTTCTTACAGTCTAAGGAACTGGCGGGACAGTTGATCCGCTCACAGCGTCTGAAAATGAGCCAGGGAAGATGGTGAGAAGACGTAAGCAAAACAATGTTTGGACACTGTGCTGCTCACTGAACACTCAACACACAAAATGTCTTGACATTACTTTTGTGAGCTGGCATCAAATAAATAGAAGTGATCCTATAGAACCAATTCTAGATAACATCATCACAGATCATCACAGACCATGTCAGTAAGCTACAGCAGCCTCTGGGCTTTCAAGACTGTGGGGGCCCATAGAGGTGAAAATCAATGTAAGAAATAACCAGCAAATATGAAAATACTATAAAAGCACATAAAACACAGCAAAATTTGAATAAAACAATAGAAGTAGAAAAAAAACAAATGTCACAGAAGACAACTGCCATGTTTTTGGGGACGTGACGGACCACCTGGGAAAGTGACACAAGCCATATGAGGGATTCCACTATGCTTTAACTACATGATTCATATATTACTGTAGATATATGTTTGCTATGAGCTGTTTACTGTCAGCTTGCCACATCTGCAGCTGTTCCATCACCTCAAAAACACTTCTGTTGTGTGGGGTGTTTTGTGAGAGCTTTTGCAGCATTTTCGTCTTCTTTCCTTGTCTATTTTTTAACATCCGTTGTGTTTATGCAGCATTTTTCTTCTTATGCATTTGTTGCAGTGCCTTTCCCCTCTCTACACTCCCTGAACATTTTGAACCAAGCTGCAGCGTGATGCAAAATCATTTGCTTCTTAAAGCACATGTGATTTTTCCATTGCTACTGGAGTGCTATTGAAAAGAGGTAGCATGTAGCACTGCTCTTTCACATCACTGCCCCCTGCTGCAAGGATTCCATAATAACATAGATGAAGACTGTGGATGCCAGTGGAAATCAGAAGCCTTTTGAATTTGTGGGTCTTTCCCACAGTGCAATCTGAAGCTCTGTGACTGTTTATCCATCACACATCAGAATTTACAGCCTGGAGTTATCGTTGTAGTGCACCGTAATATTTGCACAACTCACATCAAGACAAGAGTGCCTAGGAACCTAATACGGGAAGACCAACACACATTTTAATCTCAGCTGTCTGTCCGTGACTGCCAAGTCTGCTCATGAATGAAAGATGTCTCTCCATGGGGAGCCAAGAGATGTCACACTGAGGGTAATAAGGTGTCTCTAGGTAACACTGATAAGACGTCTCTTGTGGGCTGACAGGGGAGTGTGAGTGTGTGTGAGTGTGTGTGTGTGTGTGTGTGTGTGTGTGTGTGTGTGTGTGTGTGTGTGGTGTTGCTGTTCAGTGGAGCGTAGAGCAGGGAGAGCTGCAGAGACGGCTCTGGGAAGCACCGAGCTGATCAAAGCCATCTGACTTCTTCACACAGTGGATGTGAATCATGTTCAGTTAAACAAGCTCACAGCTAACAAGGCCCTTCTGTGCAGAACACTGCGCTGTAAGCACATCGATGTATAATGTTTCACAGCCTGAGAGGATCTGGACTGAAACCGTATACACAGATATAGGCCAATGCAGCTGGAGACTGCAAAAACAAATTTTATTGGACCTGTTTACAAAGACAACTCAAATATAGAAACTTATAATACCCAGATGTTCTAATGAGCCTTAACCTCTGCATACTTTGATGTAGTAAAAACCTGACTCTGAGCCAAAAGCGTAAAACTTTAGCAGGGAAGCAAATATAAATTTGACTCACGTGTTTGACACTTTCTTGTAGTGTTGAGGGCAATCAAAGGAGAGACACCTGAAGCCTCCCTGAAGGTTGTAGCAGGTCTGCCCAGTGGAGCAGTTGTGGGTGCCAGTTGTGCACTCATCAATATCTGGAAAAAGAGCCAATAATAAATCTAATAAATATCATCATTTTGATATGATAGGCTTTTGTGACCCAATCTGAATGATGCAGTGCTGTGCAGTGGTCAGTGGTTGTGGTTACCTCTGATGAACCTGTCCAAGAATCCTCAATAGGAGACAGACACAGTCTAAATGCAACGTGTCTGGATACACTCATTATTCAGAATGACCTGCACTACTCTGAAACTGTGTGGGTGTCCTACTGGAACAGCCGCATGGCTGGGTGTTGGTACCAGTGCAGGCTGGAGCACCCTGTCCAGTCCCATTACCACCAAAAATGATCACAGTTGCAAATCTGCATCAACAGCCCAACCTCAGTCAACTTCAGTCAGTTGCAGCACGGTGATGTTGAGCATACGGTGTTTAGACTACAATGACTAAAACCAATCATAGAATAGATTTGGTTTTTCTACAAAATGAAAACAATGCAGTGAGAAATGCATCTGATCTAAGCAGAGACTAAACATGTTTATGACATAAAACATTGTTGTTATCTATCATTGATGATGATTGGGATGCAAATACAGGCATCCCTGTATTTGCATCCCCTTGGCACTGTGTATGTAATCATAAAGTGGGAAAAATTTGAGTTAGGTTTGCTGTCAAAATTCCACAAGAGTAACAAAAATTCCATTAACTTGGCAAGAAAGCAAATTTCCATAAATGTCTAGCACCAAATTGAACCATTGTTACACTTGTCAAACAATATCAGTTAATAAGGGCTATACAATATGAGCAAAAGTTATACAGTAGTGCAGTTGGAATTTAAGGATTAGTAAGTTAAGTGAAAATTAGGAAGAAAAGGGAGAAACTCATTAAACCCATAGGTATGCATAGGTAGAGCAGTAAATGTTCTCTCCCAGATTCAGATTTAGTGTGCTGCTGTTTGCATAGTGCAGCACGGTGGCGCGGTGGTTAGCACTGAGAAGAGTTTGATTTCACCAACTAGCCGGGCCTTTCTGGAGCTTGCACGTTCTCCCCGTGTTTGCGTGGGTTCTCTTCAGGTACTCCAGCTTCCTCCCACAGTCCAAAGACATGCAGTTAGTGGGGTTAGGTTGATTGGAAACTCATAGGTGTGAATGGTTGGCAATTTCTATGTGTTAGCCCTGCGACAGACAGGTGACCTGTCCAGGGTGTACCCTAGCTCTCGCACTGTGGATAAGTAGAAGAGAATGGATGGATGGATGCTGCAATTTGCTGAATCTATTCTTTAACAGCCTGTCACACTAAGTGTACCCACTGCATTTTTAACAAGATTTCTTTGACTTTTTTCTATATCTATTAATGTAGTTACTACATGCATATAACAGCACTGACAGAAAGGTTTTCAATGCTCCAGTCAAACAGTACAAAAATGTAACCTGCATCAAGTCCAAGAAGACGATTACTGTATATATCAGCCTCACCTTTGCAGGTGCGTCCGTTGGCAGCCATGACATATCCATGAGGTGGACAGGCACACTGATAGCTGCCTGCAGTGTTAACACACTGGAAGGCACAGAGGTTCCCGATGCTCTGGGAGCACTCGTCAATATCTGTTTAAAACACACACATGCACATCTCGTCACTGTGATTAAACTGTGAGGAAAGAAAGGTTCAAAAGCAGTCGGGCTTTTCAGCTTCATCTCGAGCATTGTGTGTATATTTTATGTGGAACATCAACTACAACTTGGCATCAGGAGAAGTTCTCTGGAGCTGGAACATCAGCCCCTTTTATGGGAAATTTATACCAACACATTTACCTCTGTTTTATAGAAAACCGTTCCTGGGTAGGTTATTTTGGTATTGATTGTCCTGTCTGATTTCATACATCACTCATCCGATTTCTCTACTGTGAAACTAACAGCAAGAGAACGACAGTCTAATTTTAAAGGTGTTCTATGTATTCATCATTTGAAGCACGTTTTTCTGTTGTTGGCTTTCCTGACACAACCCCAAAAAGGATGTGTGTCTTCAGCAGGAGTTGAACCAGCAACTGTGTAAACCACTATAATGCAGCTATAGTGTATTATATATGTAAGTGCAGTCTGTGTATGGTTTTGGATAATAGAAACACTTCAGTAAATGCAGCTGAGGTTCACAACTCTCTGACTGAGTAAATCATAAGTGTCTGAATTCATGGGTAACTATTTATTAAATTTCACACGTGTATCTGATTAGATGTGTCTAAATGTGTTGACTGTAAATCACAAAAACTGTAGGAATAGAGCAGTATGCTGGACTGAGGTCTCCATCGATCTCTCTGAAGTGTTTCTACCACACTGGCAACCTTGGAAGAAAATACCTTCACAGGTGTGCCCATCATCTTTCAGGTAGTAGCCTGGGCGACAATAGCACTGATATGAGCCATAGATGTTGGCACACTCCTGGCTACAAGGGTTTTGGTCACACTCATTTGTATCTGAGCACAGAAACAAAAAAATACAATCATAAAATTAGACATAAACGTGTAAATATTTATGCAAGCTGTATGTTAGGAGTTAGAAAAAAAACCAAATATTTGTATGTATATGTTGTAATGTTGCTGCCTCCCCAAACACCTTTGCTGCTCTAGTCATTTATCCAAGACACTTTGTTCAAGACAAGTAACTTGAAAAAAATCAATCTTAAAAGCGATAATCAAAACCTAATGATATCCTTCAGACAAGCGTTTATCTATAAACCTCGATGAACGCTAAGCTTCACCTTTGGAACAGAAACATTTACATCTGGATTAAGTTCCTTCAGTCACGTCTGTGACAAGCTGGACATAACGTGAATCATGATCGGCTTTGCTCTCTGAAGCACAGTCACATCTCCAGCATGCTGACGACTGACAGCACCTGAACCAGGAAACTATTATTATTACTCTTATCCCAGAGATGGAGACTAAATTAAATGCCAACGGAAAATAGTCTTTATTGATAACAGTGACTTACAAAGGAGACATAAACAGTTTCTCATCAATATACTTAATCTCCAAAGTCTGTGCAAAGACTGCTTTTGCCTTTTGATGCTGATGTTGTCCCCGGAGGCTCGCCTCTGTGATTTAAGTTCTTCATGAAAAATAAGACGGTCTGCCTAAACAAGGTGGCATTTAAATTTTCAATATGTCAGAGGAACAAGCTGTCTAGCTTACCTTCGCAGTTCTTGCCGTCGAATGCGAGGGAGAAGCCAGCTGTGCATGAGCAGCGGTAGGAGCCTGGGGTGTTTTCACACTTCTGGGCGCAGAGCCTGCCAGAATAGCGCCAGCACTCATTTACATCTGTCAGTACAAAAACAGGAGCTATTAGGCAGCAGATAGCCTTGAGGCCCACCAAGGACTCAACACACATACTCGATGAGCTTCCCTTGAAGGCCATCCCTCTTTTAAGCCAGCTTTCTTCTGATTGGCTGCCTCTCAGAAGCTTAAGGTTTGTCCAAACACCTATTGCGTGGGACTTTTGATGAATAGGAATACACACAATTGTAATACACGACAACAAAAACTAAAAAAATAACATATTAGGTCAACATTGAAGTAACTACAGCATACACTCCAATTTCCTGAAAATAAAACCCAGTTAAATATGACTTTCTTAAAATAAACACTCAATGTTAAATATTATTGGCTAATTCTTCACAATTTGTTCAGTTAAATTCAGATCAATTCAATTTCAGTTACATAGTTCAAAATCCCGTTCATTTTACCATGTCATTATTTATTTAACAAAAAATGGAGCAAAATGCAGAAACAGTGAGTAAAAAACTAGGTACATCCCATGATTCAGTACCTTGTAGAACCATCTTTAACAACAATAACTTCAAGTAATCATTTTCTACATCACTTTAATAGTCTCTCATATTCTTTTTTATAACGTTGCTTCAGTTCATTGAGATTTGCTTATACACAGCTCTCGTAAAATTACAGTGTGTAAAATATCAGCTGAGTTCTGCTTTCGTACTCTTTAGAACATTTAAGCCTGCTTGCTGACATCTGCCTGGAGACTGGACGGTTGCATGTCTAATCTGCTGACAATTAATAATTATGAGGATTATGAGAATATCAGGAATAAATATACTTTATGTTTCGTCCAAGAATTGAAATCCACAAATAATAAGCATTTTTTACAAATGATAGGCTGAAAGTGTAGAAAGTGTTATCCAACCCAATTTGGTCAAATCTGACATCATAACAGAAAAACTCAGTGAGCGGACCTCTGCACCCATAGCTTCTCTGGTTTCATAAAGTGCTCGATAAAGTGAACCTTCAGTCTGAACATCTTCACTTTGCAGACGTCACACAGTGATACGTACCAGTGCAGACTTTGCGTAAGGCGTTATACTGGTAGCCTGTCTGGCAGTCACAGCGGTAGCTGCCGGGGAGGTTGTGACAGATCTGGCCCACTCCACAGCGGTGCGTCCCCATCTGACACTCGTCAGTGTCTACGCAGGCAGAAAGAAAGATGAAGCACTTCAACAGTGACCCACTGAGCACCCGAGAGGGTATAACTTAAACACAGCTAAGGCTTGTTACAGGGCCAGACAGTACAAAAAGACCAGGCATCAATGTTCTCACTCTCTGGGTATTATTATTTTGTTATTTATGTTTTTAAAATGATTTCTATTTTTAAATTATTTTGGAAAATAATTGTTGGTGTGTATCAGAATAAATATTTTCTTGGGAGAACAATTTATTAAAAACAACAATTACAGACCACTTAGGGTTAGTTTAGGGAACCAGTGAGTGTTTCAGAAAATGGGCACAATAAAGCTTAATTAGTCAGTTTCCTTATTTGTGTGTAATACTTTTAAAAATATGGGGGAGTGGTGTGAAGGAAGCAAGATTTTAAATGGCAGGGACACCGGCAGGCCAGTGGGATGGGAGCTAAAACTGGATCTATTCAATACAGAATCACTACTATGGTAGAGTAAATGGCAAATGTTTGCAGACAAGTCGGCGTCTTCAACATACAGCACAGGCAACGACTGCAATCTGCTTGCGACCAAAGTAAAGTCACAAGGAGGTTTCTGATACAGCACCCTCTTTGTGACCCTGGTCAGGAAATGCACTCTTGGCGGCGACATTTCCTCTTGCTCATCGACATCTTGATCAAACAAATCACTCAGTGCTTGCATTGTCATTTATAAGAATACAATTAAATGAAGCATGATTTGACACCATTTAAGAACTGCATGTAAGCTGAACAAGATTTAGTTGTTCTCATTTTAAGTCTGTCTTTTTGAGCAGTTTTGAGTACCAAAGCAGCAACTGAGTGAGAACATTGATGCATGGTCTTTTAGAAAAACTCTTGTGCCACAACTGTACGATGACCTTTAACTGAAAGAATAGAAGTGATCATAAATAATATTCACTCTTGCATTTTTTCTGGTTGTATCTAATCGATTGAACCTGTGTCTTAGTCAACAACAGGGCCATCAGTGCTTTCATTCACACCTTTCCACAACACCATCCTCCTGTGTGAGTGGTGCATGTTGTGCTAAACCTCACCAACACACTTGGCTCCAGCAGGGCTGGCGTGGTAACCATGGCTACACATCACAATCTTCTTCTGGCACGTGTAGGAGCCAACAGTATTGATACAGTTAAAGCCTGAACTGCAGGGCTCACTCAGGCTGCTGCACTCGTTTATATCTGCAGAGTCAAAAAGATCAAGAATGAAGCTGTGACTGCGTGGAGGATCAATCCTGATAGACTTAAGATTACTTCAATTCAATTTTATTTATACAGCACCAAATCACACCAACAGTCTTCTCAAGGTGCTTTATATTGTAAGGTAGACCCTACAATAATACATACAGAGAAAATCCTCCCACCCTCAGTAACAGATCTGTGATGTATGTGCAGTCATCTGCAGGGAGACATTACCACTGATGATTACTTGCTCTGCTTTGGCTGTAGATCAGCCGAGGTACACGGGGCAGTTTTATGACATCAGGAGCACCCAGAGGTGAATATTATGTTTCGCTCATTTTGCAGTGATGTTGCCCTGCATGGTACTGAGAAAAGTGCAAGTAATCTAAAGAAAATTGGATTACATTTTGTTTAATCTTTGTGTTAGTACAGTGATTTGTGTTGAAGTGAGCTCAGGAACAAGAGAAAATCTGAAGTGTTGTCAAATACTTTTTCACAGATACAGCGTGACATCTTGCTATGATAAAGAATCCTTTAAAAAAATTCCTGAATCCAGTGGTGAGCTCAGCTTAATGCTCTGAGGGCTAAGTCATCATCAGCGCTTTCACCAACCCTAATGCTAACTCCAGAATATGTCACTTCTGTTACATTACTCTCACAAGACTCACAAGAATTAAAGAATCAAGAATTAAGAAGTAAATGCAAATCCATACGTTTTTGGGTAGCCTTCCTATCAAACAGATACAGAAGTGAGCTCATTGCATAAAGTGCTCGGCAGAGGTAAGAGCTTTTACCACTCATGGACCACTGTGTCTTATCATGTGTGTAAACTGTGTCAGAAAGATGACTTTACTATACATAGACTGATCAAACGTATTGTTGTGCATAATCACTGCCCCAAAAGACCCATGTTAGCAATCTCTTGATATCAGTCACCAGCAACGCCATCGGAGGTTAGGTGTATGTTCTTACTTTGGTTAACACTTGCTCCCTTTTAACCCCCCTTTCACCTATTTGGAACACTCAGAAAGCTTTACATAACACAATAACTGTAATGCAAAAATGAAGAAAAGACACTTGATTTAAAATCTTTTAGTTTGAAACTCTTAAGAAATATCAAGATATTTAAAGCCTGGTTAAAAGACGGTTAAATATCAAGAGTCCGAGTAGTACTGCAGCATGGAAAAACACACAGACACAGGCACAATGCAGAGTAAGTTTGATGGATGGCTCTGCTAAAGAGGCTCATTTTGCTTAAGATTTGTCCTTACAAAGAATAGGACCAACTCTATCAGCTGTTTACTGGTCCTGAGTTAGGATGTAATGCTACCCAGCCTGGAGAGTATGGACAGTCTCTTACCAATACAGTTGCCATGAGAGTCCTGTGTGAAGCCACTGATGCACTTCTGTTTGGGATTACACAGGAAAGAGCCCACTGTATTCTCACACACAAAGCCCATGCCACAGTTATGAGTTCTCATCATGCACTCATCAATGTCTGTAAAGAAGGAATAGATTTGCATTAGTTTATCTGCACAAAGCAATCTCTCAATGCATTATTCTGTTACAAGAGGCTCTGTAAATTTAGCTCGAGCTCTCAGGCTGTTAGTAGTACAGCAGGGGGCACTGTGACTCAAGCACAGAACATTTACAGACACTTTGACTCTGTCAGTGTTTAACTGGAGGGAAGAATTCAATGAAAACATCGCTTGATTCGACTCTGCAATTAACAGAAGTTGAACAGAACTTAAATGACAGTTATTGAATCTCATGAGGAATATGAGAGTTTTTTCTTTTTTTTCATGCCGCAAGTAGTTCATTTTATCCTGGGTCCTCTGAGCAGGTCTTAATTTGACTTTTCTCTGTTGTTAATATCAGAGGGATACTCTTCCAACATTCTGTCACTGCTTTCATATAACTAATTACTTTTTTTGCCTGCTGGATGGTTGACTAGATACTACCTTCATGTTATGCTTATACTGATTAGTCCTCTGTGATACGAGTCACATGAGCTTCAAAGTGCAGCACCACCAATCCTGCTCTTTGGTTGATTATCTTGTAACATATTGAACCTTGGTATCTGCTTAAACCCACACTTTACTGTTTGGGCCAAGGAAACATGAACTTCCTGTCTTATGACAATTTGCTGAGTGAGCCTAAATTAGGTGACTTTGGGTAATTGTTTTTGTATTAAAAGTAGTCAAAGATGTTGTCATGTTGTTTGAACAAATCCTTGATATGAAATATTTACCTATTAACATACCAGAACAACCCTTTAAGTTGACACGTAGGTAAAGTCAAAAGTTTTAAAGGTATGCAAGCACTTGAATCACAGAGGGACAGTTCGGTTGGGATTAAATCCACCCAGAACTGTATTTATTCTGGCTTATGTTAGCGCTCGCTATTATGCTGACATAGACCATTTGCAAGACATGGATCATATGATACCCAAACAGTCTAATAAATAAGCTGGCCATTTTCAAATTATTGCATTAGCTAATGAAATAACCATCACCAAAACCCCAGAGCATTGTTAATTTAGAGCTAGCTAGCTAACGCTATACGAGCTAATGAAGGACAATAAAAACAACAGCCAAATTAGGGGTGTGGTATTATTCAGTTTAGACAGGCTGTTGCCCGACATACACAACACAGAATACATAAAATACAACATAATGCTACCGTCAGTCTTGTGTATATCTTGTAATTATTTTGGTTGATGCAGGCTTGCACACTGTCTGTGAGTATATGCTGCATACCAATGTGACTAATACTCAGTGAATGTATTTAGTCTCCTTTAAGATGCAGTTGACAAAGTATGGCAGGAATGTTGCAGTGAAAATGATTTTTGCATATTTCTACATCACTAGTGTTAATTTGATCTAAATAAGTGAGGAAACAAGGATCTAGGACAGTACAACAGCAGCAGCACCTATTGCATTAATAATGATGCACTACAGTACACTGCAGTCTTGTATTCATGGATTTATGACCCCCAAAGGATTTCCAATAATATGTGTTTTCAGTAATACCGCTAAAAAGATCAGTAGAGAGGAGGAGGTGACAAACAATAGGACCAGAATGGCTTGTGTGTGAATCAATGATATACTGCCTCAGTTTGAGCCAGCATGCTGGACTTGCTTGCTTCTTGTTTCTGGACCCTCTTAAAATTTCTGAAAAAGTGGCAACAGTGAGTCCCACACTCCAACGCAAACACGAACCCCAGCCAAAGGTAAGTGCCAAGATGTGGAATTACACCAGAGGAAATCTCACAATAAGAAGACAGCAGCTATACCTTGACACACATAAATATGTGTTCGATGAAATGTTTAAATGGAGTATCGTTAATATTCAAAATGTCAAAAGATTTCAAATTATTTTCTTCACATCTGTAATGAGATTCCTGTAACTTTCTTTGTGTAATTTTTATTTTTAGTGTCTCATAATTTAATGTTTAAATGAAGCTGACTCCCTATACACAAGGCAGTTTTTGTCAGCCTCTGTACACAAGCCTTTATTAAATATATGACATTGATGCTGAAATTTCTACAGCTTCACAATAACTACATTAAACTGTAAGAAATATGGCTCACCAATGCTAGTTTAAACAAAGTATTTTCTTTAGTAAAACTCCCTTGCTTTTTGTTGTTCGTGCTGTAAATGGCTACAGCACTTGCTGTATTGTTGTATTCTTGATGTGTAGCTGCTAAGTGAAAAGAAATGAGAGATGCTGAGTGCATCAAGCCCTCAGCAGCCTGGGCCTATTGCAGCAGAACTAAGGGGTGGTTCCGGATCATCGGAGCCAGCTCTAACTGTAGACTTTATTCCAAAGGAAAGTTTTACTGTAAACTTAATCTTGTCTGACTCCCAAATGCAAGCTAGGAACTAATTCTACAGAAGAGGGGTCCGAAAGCTGCAGGCCCTGCCCATTCTACTTTTAAAATACCCCAGGAACCACAAGTAAACCAGCAGTCTGAGAGCAAAGTGCTGTATTGGTGTGATATGATACTATGAGGTCTTTAAGATGGCACCTGATTGTGTGGCTGAGTACAACAATCTCAGTTTTATCTGAATTTAGAAGCAGGAAATTAGAGGTCATCTGAATGGCACTGAAAATGTATGCCTTCCAATAATACTGCCTAAGGGAAGCATGTATAATGTAAATATTGCTCTCAACATTGAACCCTGTGGAATTCCGTGATTAACCTTAGCGTGAGAGGAAGACTCCCCATTTACACGAACAAATTGGAGTCTATTAAACAGACTGCAGTGCCGTACCTTTAATACCTTTAATACAGAGAGGTCTTATCTCTGTAGTAAAATATAGTTATCACATACATAGTGATCAGAGACCATAAGAAGAGCATTTGTAGCCTTCACTGGTGCTGTTTCTGCACTATGATGAATTCTGAACTGTGAAACTCTTCAAACAAACCAATTCCTCTGCAGATGATCTTGAATTACTCATTCATAAAAAGAAGATTGAGATTGGTCTATAATTAGTTAAGACAGCTGGGTCAAGTGATTTTGCTTTTATATCACTGTCCTTGCTTTTGTTTTTACAAAACCAAATCATCCTGAAAATAAAAAAAAATCCTGCATATTATATTGAAGAAGACATAATTTCCACCAGCTATTTCAGAGGCTCTGGAAATGACTGCTGGGTAAATTGGTTTAATGAAACACATCAGGATCAATGAACTCACCCTCGCAAAGACTGTTCCGCAGCTGGTGACCAGCAGGACAAGTGACCTGCAGCTCGCACACAAATGAACCCACTGTGTTCACGCAGCGCTGGCTGGGCTTGCAACTGTGGGCACCAGTCACGCACTCATCCACATCTGCAGAAAAAGACAATGGTGACTGTGTGTGAGACAGAGGGAGGGAGGGAAGATAACAGGGGGTGCAAGAATATGATGTGGAGGTGAGCTTGCTGATGGACGGGTCTCGTGCATAATTTTGCCCCCGTGCTCAGGCTCTCCGAGTGTCACAGAGATCGAGCTCAGTGAGTTGGCAACAGATGGACAGCAGCAAAACTTCAAATGAAAAGTCTCTCTTATGCGTAAGAATTTGTGGCAGAACAGGAAATTACAAGTTTTTGCTTTTGCTTACATGAAAACCATCTAGCTGGGAAGCCTCAGGCATGAAAGTCATTCAGTGCTCCAGCTAAAAACCAAGAGTTGCAGTGAAATGTACAGCTGAGCTCATTAATACTTCAAAAACAACAAACAGAGGCTCTTCTACCAGAATAATTGGAAGAGAAAAGTATGTAGACGGAGAGAAACAGGCCTTAGCTTGAAGAATACCACATCATCTGTCAAACATGGTGAAGGCAATGTTATGGCATGGGTCTGGTGTTTCTTGATTATGATGATGATAGAAGTAGTAAGCTGAATTTTTAGGTGTACAGGTGTGCACTCTGCTCAGATTCAGCCAAATGTTGCTAAATTAATTGCAAATTCCTTCACAGTCCAAATGGATAATGAGCCAAAGCGTTCTGCAAAAGCAAGATTGTTTTCAGGGCAAATAATTTGGATATTAATCAGTGGCCAAGTCATTCATCTTTTCTCAACCCAACAGAGCATGCTTTTCAGGTACTTAAGAAAAAATTGAATGCAAAGAGACCCACAACCAAGCAGAAAATGAAGGCAGCTGCAGTAAACGCCTAGCTCAGCATCTCAGGGGAGGAAATGGAGCATTTGGTGATGTCCATGTGTGCTAGGCAGACACTAACTGCAAAAAATAGCAATCTTTATAAACTTTATAAACCTAAATGAACCAATAATCTATTAACTCAGCTGTATTCCTGCTGTTACTTTTGTAGGGAGGTGGCCATCACGGTGCATTGTAGGTAGGTATGTCATAAATCTAACACATTATTATCCTATAATTTAATTTTATCCTTCCACCACCCCAGACAACCTCATTATAAGAACTTTATTAATCTATCGGTCTCTTAACCCCCTAAATTCCCAGTTATCACTGGATGGCACTCATTCTAATGCTGTGCAATCTACATATGTAATGTTTCTTCTTTTTAAATTGTTCTCCCAAGTTTGGGCAAAAAACAAAGAAAATTGTTTGTGTAACTAACACGCAAGACAAAAATTTCAATTCCCCCCCCCAAAAAAGGCTGTTTGTCCTTTCTCCAGCCTTTAGGGCTACAGCCGAGGTTATCACCACTCATGACTTAGACCTCAGAGGGTTAACATCCACCAGCTCATCAGCTACCTTTAAAGGTTTAAGGTTAAGGTCAGGGTTCGGTTAACATCCACCTCTTTTTAGAGGTAATAATTTAAATGTCTTCAAACTGGAACACCTGGAATAAACAAGCTTTACTTGAAAGATAACCTTTAAAAATGTGTCTATTTACTGCAGCATGTGGCCAATAGATGACCAAGTTGAGTTTTGTTTGTTCCTTTGTAATATTTGACTTTGAAGAAGTCAAATTGAAAATAACAGGTCTTGGCAAAAGCTACATGATATTTTGCTTGTTAAGCGTGTTTGTGTGAAATGAAAAAACAGTTGAGAGCCTTTAAATCTTTATCAGTCAAACTGTGCAGCAGCCAGTAAACAGGCGCTGTTGATTTATGACAGCGGTGGCCTTGTGCTGAGACAGTGGATCGCCGCTCTGTCGTGGCTCGTCTTTATCAAACGGCTGCATTCCCTTATCATGCATCACATGCGAGGCCGATTAGTTGGATGTACTGATAGGGTAACGCTGGGATTATTGTGTGTGTGTATGTGTGTTTGTTTGTGTGTGGCAGCCATCCACATTTGAAGATCACCCCAAAATATGGTGCATTCCACAGGGAACCAGACAAAAAAGGTGTTGTACAAAATATGCTGGAGAAAACAAAAATCTGGAACAAGAGGGAACATATTCTCCTGTGCTCCCCGTGTGTGTGTTTGAGTGCCAGCAATCCCTTTTTGAAAAGTCTTTGTCGACTTTCAAAGTTTTTGCCGTGGGGAATTTGAATAAACTGTGTGCCTTACAACACCTTCCCACAGGCAGGAGTAAAAACACAGATCTGAAGTTTTCAGCGTGTACCTGGCTTTGTCACATCCTGCAGCTTTTTTCCTGTTAACCTCATAAAACTGCACCTCATCACCTCTCACAGCTCAGAGCGTACTTTATGGTATTAAATGAGCCCTCTGTGGAGCTGCAGCAAATGCATTTGTCTAAATAAAATTAACAGTTTTCCCTTCTTGAGCAGCGCAGTGGTGACAAATTCTTGTTTGCGAGCTATCTTTGCAAATGTCTCAATTTCTTCCTCAACTGAGAGACATCTGTTATGAATATTGTAGGGAGGGATATTTCCAGGGGCAAAATCCTCCTGAGCTCATAGACCACCCCTTCCTCTGGGCACTGCTGGCCTTCAAGCACAGGGTTAGACAGGACTGTTTCCAAGGTTTGCGTATTGCCAGTGGTGCAGAAAGTCTCCTTCCACCACAGCGCTCTGGTGGCCAGCGTTATTTCCAGTTTGTCATTCAAATCCGAAAAAGCAAAGGAAATCGGGCCTAATGCTTCAATGTCCCTACACCTCTGCTGACTTGCCCCGTGGAGACAGCCTCATTACACAGTGAAGCGATCCAGTACAAGGTGGAAACAACTTATTTTTGAGAAATACAAATGCTTAGTTGAATGGACAAGGGAGACAGCAGTTTGAAAGGAATTCCATCAAGAGCGAGACAGGGAGATGTCCGAAAGGCACCACAGATGAGAACACACACACACACAGTTTTTCCTACACACTTGACCCAGCAGACAATGAAGTATTTATTTATTTATTTATTTTTTTTTTTTTTTAAGGTCATGCTGCAGTGAATGAAGTCAGCCTTGGCTTATTTGCCGAATTAGTTTTAAACGTGGAGGTTAAAGTTGCACACCGCCAGCCTGATTCCACTGTCGGCTGTGACAGCGGAAAAATTAAGGCAGCTAAACCACACAGAGTGGAACGGATGCATTCAGGTGTGTATACCTGCAATTTGGGTATTTTTTTCAGGCTTTTACAATTTGCACAGATGCAACTTTAGTTTCTAGGTTTTTGTGTACAGACACTGCAAATGATAAATTGATGAGCCAAAAGATCACTGACAGAAAATAAAGCCAATAATTTTGATTCAGTGTTGTCGATGTTAGTGGGTCAGAGCTGTGAAACTCGTCTTTACTGAAATATGTTAATATATGAAAAAGGACTGAAACAGTACGCCTCAGTTTTTCTAATGCTGCTCTAGTAAATGAAAGACATATGTCAGCAGGACTCTTGGGGCTCTGGTAGCTCATTGCTTAAATTGTTCTATAATTATAAAATAGAAAGTTTCACCTCAACCCATCCAGCCACCAGAGGTTTCTTGCTGTTAAAAGGGAATTTTCCCATCCCACTGTTTTCAAGTGCATTCTCATAGGGGGTCATCTGTTTGTTGAAGTATTGTATGGTCTTTACCTTTCAGTATAAACCCCCTTCAGGTAACAGTTGTTGTAAACCAGTGCTATGTAAATAAAACTGAAGTAAATTTCATTTACATTCCTTTCCAGGCATAAACAACCCAGTTGCAAACTGAATGACTTGATTGTCTGAGAAAAACACTAAAATATTGCCTAAACCTTGAGAAACACCAGGAACGTCTGTATGGGATGATGACATTAGAGTCAGATTAGAGATTACCTTTAGCCTAGATTGGACTGTGATTCAGAAGACATTGTGGTCAATCAGTGTCATCTTCCACAAAGACAATCCTGACCATGCAAGTGTCCAGATTATGGCAGCAATGCAACCACAGAGATGATAACATAGTGGGGTATGATTACATTTAGTGGAGGATGTCATCCATAGTTATCATTCAAGTAATAACTCTGTAAGCTTTCGATCTCCACAAAACACTCGAAGGAATGCAAAACAAATCCAGTCCTGCCCTCAATGGTTTGTTTAGTCCCAGTTCAGAAAAGGGTGAAGGTGTCAGCCACATGCACTGGAGCCAACTGTGTGTGCATGTGTGTGTGAATGGGTGTACACCCCTGGGATGTTCATTTGTCTGAACCACATGTATCATTCAAGTTGTGCATAAAACCTTCTCTTAAAAACAGTCTTTTCTTAAAAAAAACATCTCCATGGGAAGAACTGTGTGCTAAAATATTACCAGTTATTCACATTCATATGCAGCTGAAAGCGAGATCACGAAAAGCAGCTGTATTTACCCTGTAAACCTGCAAATTAAAATATAACAGTCTCAATAAGGGACGACTCACAGGTTTTCTGATGGAAGTGCTTCCATTTGCTAAACAAATTACAGAAAAGTGCAAATGATCCCAGGTGTTAATACTTTCACAGTGCTTTCACAGTCTGATGCACCCTCATTTCAAAAACACTCAGGATCATGTGCAAATCATTTAAAGTCTATATTCCATTAAAATGATAGAGCATATGAAACCCTCTGTGTTGCATCACCTCTTCTTTAAAAACAGTGCTTTTGCTTCATAACAGATTTCAGCTGTTCCTCCTTTTTTAATGTCAGCAGTCTTCTAATAGTTGCAAACGGTGGTTTGACATTGCCTTGCACAAATAAGCAAGTCTTTTCCTATGGCCCTGAAAAAGATGGAAGCATATGTTGCTTCAAAACCTGAACACATTTATGCACTGAAAAAATGTGAAGGAAACATCTGTTTCCTTCACAGATGTGCAACTAACTCATGACATGTGCACTAATGTGCAATCCCCGTACCATATGTATATTTGAACTGTGGGATGAAACCAATCAGGTGGTCCCTCCAGTTTTAGCCCACAAAGCCTGGAGACCATAACCTCCAAAAATAAGTTCAGCCCCTTTATGAAATGTTCTGCTTGCATTAAATTCAAAATGAGCATATACTTTATTTTGCACTTCATTCCAGCACAATATATTTTTGTTCATTTTACACACCTACCCACCCACCAAGCATAAACAGCAAGTACTCCAGAGGTTACTTCACAGTCTACTTATATATCTTTCAAATCCTCAGCACCCCCTCGCAATCATGACCTGTCATGGTATTTGCTTTGTTTCATTCCACTCTGCACTAAATGTTGCCCACCCACAAGTCCACATGTGGGAGCACTTTAGGGAAAGAAAGTGCTCACTTTGCTCACTGAATGAAATGATAGGAGGGAAAACACTTCCTTTAATGTAGTACTTGTTCATCTTGAGTGTTATCCTGTCTGGTAACAGACTCAGCACTTCCAGCACACACTTTGTTAATTTTAGTGATTTCGCACCTCCTACCAATGTCCCGAGCTACCACACAAACATGCTGAAAGAAAGGTAGCTGAGTACATACACAGATGCTGTGTGTAGTGTGTGATATTGCAACAACTGCTCCCACAGAGTAATTGGCTATGGTTGAATCATGCTTGAGGCGACAGTTTCCACCACCTAACATTGGGAGCCCAATCAGCTGATGCATTGTTTAGTATCACGAGACCTTCATGAGTGACTGAATCCAATTAAAAAGTGCCCCGACCTATGGACAGACACTTCATTTCACTGCAGCTCTGTCATCCGGCCTGTATATATTTGTTCCTTTATGCATTCACTGGGTTTGTTGTTGCTGTTAGGTTGCTTGTTACCTTGTGGTAACCAGGCTTGAGGGAGACAGCTTAAGGGATACATATGAGCTTTGTGAACCACTCCAATTACTGCCAATGGTAATGTGACAAGAAAGCACGGCGGCCCTTACCTTCACACATCCATCCATCTGTCATCAGTGAGAACCCCGGGAAGCAGGAGCAGCGAGCCCGGCCTGCCACGGCCGTACACTGTTGACTGCAGCCACCATTGTCTGCAAGAGACAAGCAGCATGATTACAGTCGTCTCTGCATTCCACACAGCTACACCTCCAGGGCAGTCATTTGCAGTTATGTTTCTCATCTTTGTACTGTTTCTCTGTTCTCTTGCTCTCCCGAGGCTACGATGGACCCCACCTTCCCTCCCGCACACTGATCATTTGCTCCCTGCTGGAAGGAGCCTCTCATGAGCCATCACAGTCACACACCAGAATCAATTCTCCCTATTTAACAGCTCAATAGCTCTGTCACAAAGAGGCATGGGCAGGAACTGTTTCCCCACAATCTCTAACCAACACATTCCCCTCTAAAGCTCTGTAGCGGCGAAGGCCGCTCTATACATCGATCAGGATCTTCTTATAGCTAACAGAGACACTTTAAAGGAGTGGAGGCTTTCACTTGAAGTTGGACTTTCGAGCTTAAGGGTTTGCTCATCTCCCATTGACATGATTAGGATTCTGCTAATGAAGCTGCTGAAAGCTTAGATTAACTAATACTAATCAGTTTATTAGTGAAAACATGTTGTGAGGCAGCTCTTCCTGTTTTGACCTGTCGTAACTCTGGAATGTTTTACCTGTGAGCAGTCAGGAGGCGCTCACACACATCGTGTTAGTAAGAGCAGAAATATATGACTTCTATAGACAGAGTTAGAAAGTGATGGCTTGTTCATTTCCCCACCATACATAAAGCCATAACTCATTCTCACCACATATTACACATGTTTGGACACATTTTGGCGAGGTCTCTCTTGGAAAATAAATTTTAAACTCAGTGAAAATTTTTTACTTTTAAATAAAGGATATTAAAAAAAAGCTTTAACGTCTTAACATCCACCATGTCACTGGCTACCCGTTCAGAGCTAGTGTTGGATTTTGTTTTAAGCCTACAGGATGTGTTTTTGACATGTAAGAATTATATATACAGTGGCTTGCAAAAGTATTTGAACTTTTCCACATTTTGTCACATTACAGCCACAAACATGAATCAATTTTATTGGAATTCCACGTGAAAGACCAACACAAAGTGGTGCACACGTGAGAAGTGGAATGAAAATCATACATGATTCCAAACATTTTTTACAAATAAATAACTGCAAAGTGGTGTGTGTGTAATTATTCAGCCCCCTGAGTCAATACTTTGTAGAACCACCTTTTGCTGCAATTACAGCTGCCAGTCTTTTAGGGTCTGTCTCTACCAGCTTTGCACATCTAGAGACTGAAATCTTTGCCCATTCTTCTTTGCAAAACAGCTCCACCTCAGTCAGATTAGATGGACAGCGTTTGTGAACAGCAGTTTTCAGATCTTGCCACAGATTCTCGATTGGATTTAGATCTGGACTTTGACTGGGCCATTCTAACACATGGATATGTTTTGTTTTAAACCATTCCATTGCTGCCCTGGCTTTATGTTTAGGGTCGTTGTCCTGCTGGAAGGTGAACCTCCGCCCCAGTCTCAAGTTTTTTGCAGACTCCAAGAGGTTTTCTTCCAAGATTGCCCTGTATTTGGCTCCATCCATCTTCCCATCAACTCTGACCAGCTTCCCTGTCCCTGCTGAAGAGAAGCGCCCCCAGAGCATGATGCTGCCCCCACCATATTTGACAGTGGGGATGGTGTGTTCAGAGTGATGTGCAGTGTTAGTTTTCCGCAACACATAGCGTTTTGCATTTTAGCCAAAAAGTTCCATTTTGGTCTCATCTGACCAGAGCACCTTCTTCCACATGTTTGCTGTGTCCCCACATGGCTTGTGGCAAACTGCAAACGGGACTTCTTATGGTTTTCTGTTAACAATGGCTTTCTTCTTGCCACTCTTCCATAAAGGCCAACTTTGTGCAGTGCAGGACTAATAGTTGTCCTATGGACAGATTCCCCCACCTGAGCTGTAGATCTCTGCAGCTCGTCCAGAGTCACCATGGGCCTCTTGGCTGCATTTCTGATCAGCGCTCTCCTTGTTCTTCCTGTGAGTTTAGGTGGACGGCCTTGTCTTGGTAGGTTTACAGTTGTGCCATACTCCTTCCATTTCTGAATGATTGCTTGAACAGTGCTCCGTGGGATGTTCAAGGCTTGGGAAATCTTTTTGTAGCCTAAGCCTGCTTTAAATTTCTCAGTGGATCTGCGTTCGACTACTCCGCCTAGGCTGCACTGTCGAGCGCAGATCCACTGAGCGCAGCACAAGCTAGCAAGACAGAAGCTAAGCTCGTTGCAACATGGCAAATTGAACCTCCCCCACCCTCATTCAGATGTGGCCTTTGGAACTATTTTGGTCTTCATGTGAAGTATGACCCTGAAGGTAAGCGCGTCATGGACAAAAGTAAAACAGTATGTCGGATGTGCCACGCAATGCTCAATTACATGGGTGGGAACTACTGCGTTAGCGCAGTTTGCTCGTTAACGTGTTGACGCCGTCCAGCCCCACGCACGGGGCGATCCGCGGTAGCTTGTTAACGGAGATTTGCCGTGTTGTGGCGTTAACGTCATTTCAGATTAACGCTGACAGCACTAGTGGGAACACAATGAATATGACTGCACATTTACGCCAACATCATCCCAGTGCAAAGACAAGTGGAAACAGACAAAAACAACAAGCACGCATGCTACAAACTTTACCCGAGTCATTTAGACAGCCGTTAGCACATGATTCTCCTTATGGGGACCTGATATGTTTAATATGCTGCTGAGAATATAGCCCAGAAGAAGCGTATAGTATAGCTTTTATTTTGGAAAGAGCCATTTCTCTGTAATAAACTCTTTTCCAAAGATGAGTGATTCCTCAATCAGATAGATTTATTTTTTATTACTTTGTTGTTTCAGCAACATTAAATTTAAAAACTGTACTTTTGAGTTAAAATATATATTTATAATTTTAATAAATGACAAATTAAAAAAGCATGAACTTTTTTTTGTATCGAAAAAATATCGAACCGTGACACCAAAGTATCGAACCGAACCGAACCGTGAATTTTGTGTATCATTGCACCCCTTATATATATATATATATATATATATATATATATATATATATATATATATATATATATATATATATATATATATATATATATATATATATATATATATATGATTCCTTGGGTCATCATTTATGATGGCTTAGAGGCTTAGAGCACACAGGGTCCAAAGACTAACAGAAAATGTGAGCCAAGTAAGGGATCAGTGGAGAAGCATAGCAGAGCCAAAAATCGTGTTTCATATTCTGACATTGGTGATATTGATATATTGAGTAAATCTATGAATAAAATAAGAGGCCAGCTGTGTTGACTGAAAATGTTCTCTCTTTGACTTTGGTATATTTATAACATTTATTGGTCCAATATATTATATTAGACTTCATTATTGCTTTATAGACCTACATCTCGAGTTGTTTGAGCTGTGTTTTTGAGCTCCTGTCATAAATCTGCATTGCAACTTTTGCATTTGCCTTTAATATCTTTGCTGGCCTCATTCATTATGTCTGGAGCAGTTTATCCAGTTAGCTGAATGATTAGGTACACCCAAAAAGGAGGTTACATTGTTTTGGGGGTTTAATAAGAGCTTAATCTGACTGTGAAACACAAATAACATACAAAAAATGCCCACTAATAAAAAATATGTTGTCTTACAACTGAAATTAACGTGACAGAAATAATGGAAGTCGTGTGTATGGATGCAATAAAAACAGCTTGCATTCATCTCTCCAGGTTACACAGGCGACAGATTACTAACCCAATATTTTTATTTTATTTTCACTGCTACACAGAATGCAGAAAATCTAATATTATACAAAATAACTTTTAACACAAGAAATCAAGAAAAAGATTGAAGCATCAGGAAAACATATGGACATCACCTACAAAAAAGTGTCCTTTCATAGGTGCACAGTGTGAGGAGCCACACCGTATGCTCACCTACAACCACATTTCCACTCTTTATCCCTCGGCTGCAGAATTAGACAAAAAAAAAGCTACTATGAAGCTTTTTTTATTAGTACATGACAGACGGGTGTGACCTGCCTGGACTATTGCCTTACTCAAGTTAATTATGCTACATGTGTGATAGCCGTCCTGTGGGTCTCAGTTAAGAATAAAGTAGAATTTCTGAAAAATCTTTAGAGAAGTTAGACACAACTACAACAACTACAATGCAGTTTTTGATATCTTATTGGAAATGTGGCAAAAAGGATCCAGATAGCAAAAAATGTGACACACATTTAACCTTTAACCTGACTGATGAAGCTGATTCAGGGTTTACCTCATATGGGCTACAGTTCAGGTGACAGTTGCTCTAACCCTTGAACCAAACTCACAGCGAGTACGTTTGAGCCCAAGAGCCCAAGACTTCTCCTCAAAAGACTAATCAAAGACTGTTGCACGCCACAAAACACCTGACAGCACTGTTACCAAGATGTATGTTCCAGATTATGGTCAATCGTGTCTGCTCTCTGGGGATCAGTTGATGTTTCTACCAATGGAGCGATTCTTATTTAGCACTTTTCTTCACCCAAGCACATTTTCTATGCAGTGCTTTTTATCTAACATTCACATACATTCAATACTGCAATGAATGCATCAGAGAGCAACTTGAAGTTAGTATCAGCAGCCCAGGATCGAACCACCAGCCTTCTGATTAGATGACCTGCTCTACCACCTGACTTACAGCCACCTCACTGCACATCAGAGCTGCTTTCCGAGACAGTTTGTCCCAGTGATGTCATTTGCTTTGTGGTCCAGTGTTTAGATTACCTGCACATGGATTGAGGCTAAAGGAGCTGGTGGTGGTTGTAGTAGTTTTAGTGGTAGTGGTGGTGGGGGAGAAAGCTGGACCGTCAACTTCTCTCAGTCCATTGTCCTCCTTGAAGCTCACTGCAGAACAACAACAGCACAGACTGTGAGAAACATGTAGCAGTCCAGCTAACCGAGGCTACTGCATTCGTACCATTTAATGTTTCTAATATATGCAGCAAATTTGAAAACGAGCAATATTCCAAGACATCATTTGACCCATGCTGAGTGTTTTTGTCATTATACTCTTTTATGGAGCAGAGAGAGTTCTATGAATAAATGAACATTTTTATTTGAGGTCGTAATGGGTGGATTTTTTATACTCCTCTTTAAATATCTTTCCCCAAGGGCCATAAATATGATGGCGATCAAATCTGGTGTTGGTTTAACCACAGCACAACCATAGATTAGCTTACTGAGATTTCTGCATTTAAGCTTTTAGTGGAAGTAAAATACTTGATTTTTTTTGTTATGCAGCTGCCTCATCTCGTGCCAGTGAATTCTGAACACGTGGAGTTTTTTTAAACTGAAGTAGCACAGGGTCAAACAAAATATGACAGGCACAGAATTTCAAATAATGTGACAAATGAAGTAATTAACACAACTCATTATGTCCAGTGCTTGGAACCTTGGTTCCTGACATGCATGTAAATGTTACTTTACATCTACCACCCACCTAAGCACTGTTGCAGCCCAAGAACCCCACACCAGCTCATGGCTGTGCAATAATACTTGAGGAACAGCTCAAAAAAACAGTGTTTATCTGGTTCTCAAACTCACGTGATCCCAAACAGCCTAACCTGTCCTTGAAGAACCTCAGAGACACTGTGTCCATGTCCTGACAGGTCATGGACACAGTGGGTGTGTGGTTTTTATGTCATGGCTGATTGTTATACACCACTCTCACTGTGTCATTTTTCTAAAATAAATACACAAAGCATTCATTTGTCTGTTTGTTAGCAGTGTAGCATCCACAGTTTTCAAGATATCATTTTAAAATTTTGTGCGATGGTAGATGCCAATAATAGCTCGAGTCGCACCAAATATGAAAATCAGTAAAAACTTTATATTACCCACAGCTTTTCATGAATATTCTTCAAACTTTGCAACAAAATACTTGATATTGGGGGAAATAAGTACCTGTATTGACTAAGCATTTGACCTTGACCTTCACTGTTAGTGCCCAAGGTCAAAATTAGCCTTGAAAAAATATTTAAAGAAACCATGGCAAGAGAGAGCTGTACAATACAATTTTTGCCCTTCGAGAGGAGTTGCGCTCTCTGAGTGCTCCACTGAGCTCTCTCTCAACTCATATTCAATCACCCTGCTAGCAACCCAACATAAAGCATGTGCCTACAGTAATGGGAGTAGTGAAATTCCTTTTGAAATAATCTAATGTCCATTTGTCACTTTCAGCTCTTCCTGAGATGTTTATGTTATACTACCAAACACATTGAAACCCTGTTCCTTTAGCCTCTATGCAATTAGTGCATGTCATGTTTTTGTGTATTCTGCATAACAGATATATATAACTACATATGACACATTGTTCAGCATTTCAAACACAGCACAACAATCTTGTCAAGCCTTGGATTTCTCCAAATATGAAATTAAAATTATGATTTTAGGCTCCATTTTGAATCAATCTGCCAGGACGAGCTACTGTACCTGGTGCACACGAATGTCCATCCAGCTGCAGGATGTAGCCCTGGTGGCAGCTACAGCGATAGGAGCCCCAGATGTTGGTGCATGTGTGCTGGCACAGCTGGCCAGGGTAGAGCTCACACTCATCAACATCCTCCTGCTCCTCCACAGTGTTGGCAGCTTCATCTGTGGAACTGATGGAGAAGGCTTCCTTGGGGAACTTATTGTCTGATACTGGAAGGAGTCCGTGGAGAGGAGGTGGGAGAAAGTGTGGGGGGGGGGGGGGGGGCTAAGATTAGGAACCAGATTTTCTGTATTTATTCCAAACACTTATCTAATGAAACTGACTTGAAGACACAAAACAACATCTGCTCGTCCCCTACAATTAAATTCAAAGTGTGTATGTGTGTTTATACAGTGCAGTTATACATTTCCTGTTTTAGTTTTACATGAAAACAAATGTAAAAAGTCAACAGTGAAACCCTCATTGCATTTATAGAACGCTTACCTTTCGTTACTAAATGAGAGTAACGTATTCTGAATACTTTGGATTACTTAATAAATGATCATGCTTTTGACAACCAATACCAACTAGATTTTTAAATCTTAATATAAATGAGTAACAGTCAGGTGGACATTAGGTAAATGGTAAATGGCCTGTATTTGTATAGCGCTTTTACTAATCCCCTCTAGGGACCCCAAAGCGCTTTACACACCCAGTCATCCACCCATTCACACACACATTCGCACACTGGTGGAGGCAAGCTACAGTTGTAGCCACAGCTGCCCTGGGGCAGACTGACAAGTAAGGCTGCACTTTTTGCAGCGATCTCGTATAGAAAACTATTCCGCGCGTATATAAAACAGGTCCACAGCTCCGAACCATAGTAAAGGGACCGCTGGCTAATACGTCGGGTTCGTGTCGGGCTCGTAGCCGAAAACTAGCTTTACTTTGTTGTCTGGGTCAACTTTGCTAGCGAGAGACAGAGAGAGGCATTGAAAGGCTGCTCCAAAGTAACGGGTATGACAGTCCATTCTCCCTGCAACACGGACTACGCTGCCCATAAGGCTACATTCTTTAGGGCTATGCCTGTAACACTCTGCCTATTGCCTTCACATTAAATAACTTTTTTAATAATAATTTTTAAAAATATTTCTCCACGTCATTATGCGGGACACAAGTAGTAGTGACGTGGTTCGCGAGATTGAGACACAGACATTGTTTTGTTTGGGTTTCCACCTGCGTGGAATTACTTGTATGCTTGAAAACCAGTTCTCTGCCCAACAAGGTGACAAATATTCCAGCAAGACTGTGTTCAATCTTGCTAAATCTTTATGGTCACATGACTTGGCAGGTGCATCCTCGATCAGATTTTAAGGCTTTAATACGGCTACTGTACGTGCCACTTTGGGCTAAATTTGTGAAGCAAAGTATTTTTGGACTAAATAAAGGCTGACTGGAAAAAAAATGTCCATAAATGTTGTGCTCGGGATATAGGTTATTACTGATGAATTTTCCCTTTGTAGAACAGAAGACATGGAGAGATACATTACAAAAATATAATTTATCAATAATATGTCCAGATGTGGGTTTTATAAAATATCTCTCACAGTCATTACCTGGGGTTTAAATTCAGAGGATTAAATGTTTCCTGCTTTAATTAAAAGGCAGTGAGTCATAAGACTCGAAATATCCCCCCCTGGAAATAATTACAGTTGCTTCTCATGCAATTTTTAAAATTCAAAATACACTCACACAGTAAAAGCATCTTTGCTGTGAGGGTGTTTGTGAGAATTATTAGATAGACTCAATGGACATCACTAGTTTTTGCAACCTTAAAACCTTGCAAAGCTTTCAGCAGGTTAATTGATTCCCACTTCAGAATGACATCATTCAGACTTTTTTTTGGAAGCTAAAGGAAATGAGCTGCAGTGGATTGTTCAAGCAGAGCCTATTAAAGGGCAGGATTATGTGGAATTCCTCTTATGTTGTGAATGAAATAACAGCCTAAAGCATTGAGAAGACCAACCTTACCTCACCATTGAACTAAAAAACAACTATTCCCATTAAAGGACAACCATGAAAATAATGAACTGCATTTCCATGCCGTGTGTCTGTTCCTAATATATAAAACTAAGAAGCCGGAAAAGGGTCTTCCAAACCGCAAACTAATGATTATGGAATGATTCTTCTGCTTTTGTAAAAAGTTTTATGTCACCCATCACAAACCTGATGTCATTGATGAAAAACATGCAAATCCCTTCTAATAGCGCCTACAGCTGCAAACAAGGTATGTAGGTCATATTCAGTGAAATGTTAACAAGCAGTCATGTTTTTGCAGATGGAATGAAAAGCAAAGGTTTGCTGAAATGCTTGTGCATTAAACCTGAGCTTCTTGACAACCCGCTGGATCAAAGACAGAGGAAAACTTTGCTGGCCCAAGTAGAGAGACAACAGCCCGAGCTGCCATCTGTTCCTGATTCATCACAGCTCCCCATTACTCTGCACGGTAACGTGACTCCTGACCGATCAACCCTGAGCATCTGACATAGGCCTGTATGAGAATAAAATACTGATGGCTCAGATCTGGACTGCTTGCTGTCGCAGTGCAGTTTTGCCAGTAGCCACAAATACGTGAGAAGTTGGTGAGGAGTGTGTATGTGTCATAAACTCAACGTGCTTAACATGAAAGATAAAAACACAGAAACCTAACCCATAACAAACATGCAAACAGACAAAAGCTATTAAATGTAAGCCTATGAGATTAAAAAGATTGTGAGTCTGTTTTTGAATGCACACATAGATGTGACTGATCTAAGGTCAGTGGGTAGCTTGAGCCAAAGAACAGGACCACAGTAATAAGAGCACCCTCAGCACACTTAGATCCAATTCTGGGAGCAGTTAAATTATTTGCACATGATGACCTGAAAGGTCCATTTGAGTTATAGACACTGAGCAAGTCAGCGATATACTGCCTGCGCACACCAGTGAATTTCCTTCAGCCATGTACTCATGCTTCATGGATAGTCCTGGTACACTGAGCTTTACAGTATTGTAACCTGTATGATCTGCCTGCATGAACAAATTTCTTCAAGTCACTTTGAGATGAGAGTTTTTTAAATTCTTGATTCTGGTAGAAAGCACTTCCAGCAATCTTATTAATGTGATGCCATATTAATAAGATCACCATAGATCTCATAGCATCATATCAAAGCTTTCAGCTCCCAGTTTGGATTCAGGAGAATCCAAGATTTCCCTTTCCCTTTTGATAAAGCATAAAGTCCTCTCTACCAGTCATGGGGGATGGCTTCCCCTCCCTGAGTGTGGTTCTGCTGGAGGTTTCTTCCTGTTAAAAGGGTGTTTTCCGTCCCAATGTCACCAAATGTTTGCCCAAAAGCAGGTCGTTTGATTGTTTTCTCTGTAATATTGTCAGGTGAATTGAACTTAGTTGAACTGAATGTCCGAACTGATGGAAACATTCCTGACTTGCTCACTGTGTTTCTGAGAAAAGGATGGTAAATATGAACCTTTTCTGTCTCTGGTTTCTTTGACCTACAATGACTTGTCTCTGTTCAGTTCTAAAACGTTCCTACACATCCAGCAGTTAATGTCATCAATGGAGCTCATTACGGAAATGTATTTATTTTTAAAAAGACAGGAGCAATATGGGGGATGTAAAATATCTCCTGTTTGTGAATGTATTTGTTTACTTTTTCATACTTAAGTAACTTTAAATATTCTTAAAGAGTTTTACACTCAGTCTCTGTTTCTTCGTATTTTGGATCACAGAACTGTGACTGGGAAACAAACACATTCCCCAAATTTCTCTTTACTGACCATCACAAAATGAAAGCAAACGTGAAGAGGAATAAAATGTAAAAAAAAAGATGAATTGGACTAATAGAATCTCCCCCGATTCATGTGGGAATAACAATGTGGCATGTTATTTCAAACCTAATTGTTGGACATACTGGAAAGACTGTCGGATGTTTGCTTTCGCTGCTTCTTGCAGCCTATTTTATAAAAAATGTGACATGCTGTGATAATTAACATAGCACCTGCTGAATTTAATGAGCATGTGGTAGGCCATGCACTGGAATGGATCAAAGGGCACATAGCTAACCTCACTAACCTCACTACATGAATATTTTTGTTGAGACAGGAAAGAACAGTCCACAAAGGTTCTGAAACTTTCTGTCATAATTACTACATTTTTTCACCGGCCACTTCCTTTGCTTGTTTTTTATTATACATAATATAAGTCCTAGCACGTGCAAAGTGCATAACATACGTGTTTTGCCAGGTGGAAATTGACTGTGCAGTGGATTATAGATACCTTTCCTGGGAAGGGCAGTTGGTCTTGGCTTCTGCTTTCTCCTCAACAGGCTCAGAGCATCCCCTTCCTCGCAGCAAGTGAGGAAGATGTGACCGCATGGATAGCCCAGGTGCTGGTGGGCATCACAACCCCGCCCTTCACTGCGAACACGTAAGCCAAGCACACAGCAGCTGCAGCACACCTGCCAGTCCGCACAACAATAGCATAGCCTGTTAGGAGAGTATCACCGGGGTGTCTTTCACATCTCTAATCATCACCTCACTTTATGGCCCTCTGCTTTTTGCTGGTTAGTAAACATCAGCATGAAAGAGAAACAGATGAGCAAGCTGCTTTATCGCACTGCAAAGGACTTCAGCTGCGTCATGTTTTGTAAAGAAAACCACATGTTAACCTGGTTTTTGCAACCATCCTCTAAAACCCAGCAAGCAGAAGACCTGGTACCGGAACATTTAACTCAGGTCGATTAGCCACAAGGTAAAACTCAACTACTTAGAAACTAGAAAATGTTGCATTTCAAATTAAGGCTTCAAATTCGGCATTAAAGATTTTAATTTAAAAGCTTTTGCAGCTGTTTTCTTCAAATAAGTCAAAATTCGAATGTGGTTTAAGTTCAGGATTCAACTGGCAAATGCAGCTTTCACTATTTTATTGTGACAGAAAAAAAAACATAATTTTCTCCCCGTTTCTGTTAACAAAGCAAAACAAGAGTGAGCCTCTGGTCAGCCAAGTGCTTGCTTCATGGAGAACTTGGTGGATCTGTTCACCATCTGTCATGACTCAACTGCCTTGCTCTTCCCTGTGAATCTTCCACTGTGCGTACCTGATAGGAGTCATCTAGACACGAGTCCCGCTCATCCACGTCACAGGTGTCTCCACCTCTGGCTGAGGTCACGCCTAGTTCACACTGTCTTTCCTTCATAGAGCTGAGACAGCACTGCTTCTGTGCAACACTGGAACACACACACACACACACACACACACACACACACACACACACACACACAGCAAGTGTTTTAGCACTTTCTTCTGCTTCATATTACTCCATATGTTAAAAGTAAATTATACGTTATGCATATTAATGTCAACTATATAAATAATGGAGACATAAACAAGTTAGTAAAAGTGTTTACTGCGGTCACAGGTGCTGTCCTCATAGACTTCTATACAACCAGATGGCTTTTTGTAAAAAAGGAGTTGCAAAAAGCGGCTTTACTTTTCAGACATCTTTTATAGACCGTCTGATGTTACACAGAAGAAAAACAGTTTGCTCCATATAACCCAAGCAGCAACTCCTTATAAATTTTTATTTCTGTTCTTTGCTGTGAAAGAAACATCATCCATGATGAATTTACGGATGGACAATCCTGTGGCTCTGATGTTAACAGGTTAATCCTATCCCCAGCCCTTCCTGACAGTATAAGTGAAAGATGTAGCTTCCACGTATCTGTGGTTGTTTAATGGGAAACTCGTTCCTGACAAGTTAACGGGTTCAGTCAATTTTTTGGGCTCAAGAAAGTCCATTTGATTGACAAATGAACGTGTGGTTTCATAGGTAGATATGTCTCTTTCTTGTCAGATGTGTTTATAGATAGAGAATGTGAAAAAGCTCATCTCAACACTTCAAACTGATGACAGCGGTCACAGTAGCTCACTATTTTTATCATTTTGTTATTTGTCTATGATAAATCAGTTAAATCAGCTATGATGGTATTCTAATATAATTTATATAAGACAGCGTGCAGTGGTTACAATGTTATCAAGATTCAACTGCAGTATAATCAAAACGTCTAAATTATAAAGGTAATAAAGGTCATTTTTGCACTAAAATTTATTTTCTATGGGGCAGTGTAGGAAATGGCAGCAGTGAGAGTTCAGTTATCCTGACTGTAACTCATACTTTGCATAATGTGCAGCACGATGAGTAAGTAGTTCATGTGCACAGTTAGTGTACAGCAGCTACCACAAAGAACATTTGTATAACTAAAAATTCATACTCTCATGTTACTTACCTGCAAACAGAGACGTTGTCATTAGTGAGCAGAGGCATGTTCTTGCAGTGACCATTTTCAGAGGCCCATCTCTGGCCAGCAGTGCAGCAGGTCTGCAGCAGGTCTTCAGAGGACACACCTGGATCTGCAGACAGCAGACATGCAGGTATGCATATGTCAGCACACACATGACTGATGGAATAAAAACAGTTCAGCAGTGTTCAGCAGTACTCTACATGTGTGCACAGCTACGCTGTATGGAGCAGACAGAAGCCCAAAGAGAACGGTGAAAACGTTAAGCTGCCTGACAGAAACATTTAGTAGACTGCAGCAGCCCTCGACGGTGCCTTAAAGATTTCTCCAGCTGACTAAAGAGGTACAAAATACAGTAGTGCATTTTATTACTGGATTTTTTTTCCCCTTTTTGGTCAGGTCTTGGATAACCTACTCAGCTATACGGCACAGTTTTTAAAAGCTGAATGAGAGTCCTTTGGTAGGGTTGTGAATATATACAGGACTCCGGGCAGTGTGCCAGAAGATGATGAGATTTTCTTTGCCAATAGTATATTTTTCCCTGACTGCTATTATAGTAAAAACTAACAAAAACACTATTTGAGAAGGTAATACAAGAAAATCCATAAAGTATTTTAAGGAAAAGATTTGAAAGCAATTTTACTCTTTTGTGTCATTTTGATGCAAATATTTCCAAAAGGATTTATCAGTCTGTGCCTTTCAGAAACAAACAGGTAAAAAGGACTGACCACTGTGTGATAAACTGCATAGACACATAGAGAAAGATGCTTTAAAATACATTTTTGGAACTTTTTTCAAAATACCACCAACGACAGACCTAGATTTGAAAGAAATCTCTGTACACGTGACACAAAACCATAGAGAAAATTAAACTTTGTAAACTGTGGATGACTGGTTGATGCCTCTGATGTTTGTTGTAACACCTCTCGTCAGTGATCAGTGGATCTACACATGTTAAAACCTTTCCAAGATAAAAATATTTCTGAACCAAATCCAGAAAAACTCCCACCTTCTGTGAGCTCATTAAAGTGGCCTGAGGCATCTGGCTTTAGAAGCCAGCATCTGTGATGGTTTGGGGGTATTTAGAGGATATGCCATGGGTAACGTGCATATCTAAGAAGTCTCCATTAATACTAGCTAATATGTCCGAGTTTTTGAGCACCACATGCTGTCATCCTACTTTTTCTGGGGAGGCTATGGTTGTTTTGGCAAGACAGAGTTAAACCAAATTCTGAAGAATCTTCTTCTCTGCTTGGCTTCTCCCTCTTTTGGAGAGTCCATTTTTGGATTTGTGCCACATCTATGATTTGCCACTTTTAATCCAGAGGTTTTCTAATTAAAGTGCCTCTGACTGGAGTTAATAAAATCAAATAAACAGATAAAAGTGAGGGCCACGAGCTTGTAGTTCTCTGTGTTTGGGAGTGAGGATCAGAGATGTTCTCTCACGCAGAGCTGATTCCCATTGAGGATGGCATGATGGCTCTGTAAATTAAATCAGTTGCAATCCTTAACTGGCCATTTTAGTCATTCAGTGAGAGAATACCAAAATAAAATCCCAGTAATGGCTCCTCTTTAAAACCGTCTCAATTGCCATCCATTTAGTCAGAGGAAAAAAATGTCATAATTTCAATGCCATCAACTGAAGGAAACGAGCACAGAATGCATATGAAACCAGGAACCAATTAAATCCCCACAATTGAATGAATGCATTTCATATTTCTAAACTTCACAGCAACAAATTACTATCGATGCTCAAAAGAGGGAGAAAAAAAAGCTCAATTTGTTGCTTCCATTTAGCTGATTGCAAGCAAAGATTGTCTACATCAAGAGGATCCCGATTTGGCAGCCACTGATCAATGGCCATCTCTGCCACACCGCAAGCTCCCAACAGAGACTTCAATGCCCCCCTCTACCACCACCTCCCTTCGGTGAGCATGTAACAGCAAGCCTGGCTGCTCTGTGTGAAGCTTAGTTGGGGGATGTACACACCATGAGACAAACTGCTGTTGCTGCCTGGCACTATAGAGAGCCAAGAGCTCGTCAGCCTCACCATCGCATCCACGTCAGTCCCCAAAACCGTCTCACCCTGCTGCTTTTATCCACATATTAGCATGAATGCTCAAGCACACACACACACACACACACACACACACACACACACACACACACACACACACACACACATCAAACTTCACTCAGTGCCCTTTGAAGAAAAGCCACTGACAAAGAGCTTTTGTTTTTCAACTCACTAAACCTTCTTTGGCTTATTTACAGCACACAACATTTGCATATTCTTCACACTCAGGCCGCTGTGAAATGAAGCTTTGTTTTATAACTTTGAAGACAGGAATATAATTTGTCAACAACAGCAAAAATACATTTACAAAAATCAGCAGTAAAAACAAAAGAATTTTAATAACGTTCATACTTTTCTATGCACAAAAGCATGTAGGCATTAAAAATGAGTGCTTCACACTCACACTCACACACACACACAGCTAATTACATTTCACTGTCTGGATTTGTGCTGAAACATGAAGCTTATTTCTCGTAATTAAAACCAGCTACATCAGAGAATTGGCTCCACAGAGTCAAATATAGCAGTTTGATAAGATTTAGCCATTTCCTGCATGCATGTAATATCCACCATATTCACCTCAAACCATAATTGGTCTGAAACTGTGCTAATCCCATTCTGCACGCTTGTACATTCATATAGGAAAAAAAAAAAAAGAAATAGTTCCCGAGAACACAGAAAAATAGTCGAGCTTCACTCTGAAATTCTATTTGAATTCACTTGCCTGCATTCAGCTTCATCCCAGTCCAACATCTTTTGATAAAGAACTTTTATAGCAAAAACTTACTGTGCATAATTATAAGTATTGACATTAAAAAACAGCATTAACTCGTAGGATGCTTGAAAGTAAAAAATGGCTTCTCATTTTTTCCCCAAAACATTGTCATTGTTAAATCTGTGAGATTTTACTGTCAAATGCACAAATGTCTTCTAAAATCTGTTAAATCTGTTTATTGTTTTGTTTGTTTGTTTTTTCAAAAATCTCTGTCTTCATTGGGCACCTACTTAAACTGCTGTGTAGGCTACATGACAGTATTCCCATGGCCGTGCTCTTACTCTACTACTGACAAACAAAATAGTTGATTTACTGAAATAACTGAATAATTAATTCATGGCTTAAATAAGTTATGAAGCAAAAACAGTGGCTGCAGAGCACAATAAATTACACATACACCTTACAAGTGAACGATCCCATGTTTGATTCTAGGCGGAGACACAAAGAGAATGCTGTGTAAAAATCAGCCAATTAAAACATGTGGAACCACCAGCTGTTGCGATGCTTTGTAAATAAGGAAACAACAAAAAGAATGTTACAAAAACATCAAAATAATGGTGCGATTTTCTTAAATGTGACAATTCTGGGTTTCTGTCAGTGTATTACAAGCCCTGTGGCTAGCCTGGCCCACATTTGCACCACTGTATTTAAGCACATGTGGAAGGTATTCAAAGAAGGACATCAGTAACATCAACCTTTGATTAGTCAAGTCCTGTTGTGAAGTTTCAAGTTGAGCATTTTGGCTCTGACTGAGACACTCTGGGACACAAAAAGCTCTTAGGCTTGTATCTTGCCAATAATTAATGAAAGAACACGCTGTTTATAGCTTTTAAGTCTGTAAATCATTGAAGTCCAGAGGTTATTTCCCCATAGATTTGCATACACTTACACTCTTACACTCAGCTTTCTTCACCACGATGGACCAGTACAGCATCTGAACCACTGCAGCCGTGGCCCCAATCCTGTCAGTGTCTCGCTCCCTTCTCCTCACTCATAAACAAGACCCGAGACTCTTAAACTTCTTCTTCACTTCAGTTGGGTACTCCACCCTTTCCTGGCTGAGTATCATGGCCTCAGATGCGGTGGTGATATTTCTCATTCCAGCCACAATCTGCAGTGAACCGATCCAGTGAGAGCTGGAGGCCACCAACTGAATTACATCATCCGCAAAATGTAGAGATGAAATCCTGAGTTTGTATACAGATATTCATTGGGGCAAGTTGAAAGCAGCATAATGTCTCACTGTTATCAAAAATATGTTCCAAGAGTTCCTGCCAAAAGCCAAATATGATTTTCAGATGCAGGGTCAGATGGAACTTAACAGTTAAGAGTAGCCTTCTAATTAGAAGGTAAGCACATATATTTATAGCTTAAAACCACACTTCTGTCAGTACCTTTTGTTGAAATAGTCAGAGCAGCTGCTGAGATGGCAGTGCTGCCTTGCCTATCAAACCAGCTGGTCATGTAGCAGATGGACTGAAAATAAGAGACATCCGTCCACCTAAGGAGATCCCATGGGGTTTGTCTGGACAGATTAGCCCAGGCTCACACAGCTCACCCATCATTACTTTGTCTGGCCAAACACAGACCTTACCACCCACCCACTGAGACCCATCTGCACCACCTGAAAACAAATGACAACAACCAGTGATCGCATGATGTCATGAGTGTCTGCTGCTTATAATGTGTCAGGAGTTTGGATGGTCTAGGACAGGGGTCGGCAACCTGCGGGTGGTATGGGAAAATAAATTAGAAGTATTTAGCTGAAGTGTATTTTATTTGTGTTTAGTTCTTTTTTTAACTTGTAGTTCTAAATTGGAAGATTATTGTGATATTGAAATATAAAAATAAGATTATATTTTATTATTTTTCATCGCTCAAAATAAGCGTCACACTCCCGGAAGCCGGTGTAGCCACCGAAACGCCGTGCATTTATCAAGACTTTCAACCCCAGGTAGGCCAATTATGGATCTTCGGATCCACATTATGTCGGCAGCTGTTCTCCACCGTGAACTATGTTAAAAACAAACACCGCTCACGCCTCACAGATGACAGCTTACAGTCCTACGTAAAGTCACTTCATACAGCCCCGATTTGCAGACGCTGTGCGCAGAGGTTCAGGAGCAGAAGTCCCATTGTAAACATATCACGGCAAACCTGACGATGTTTGCATGAACACGCTTTTCAGCATCTCTTTATTGACCACTTTTCACACACGGTTGCTGTACGCATACAGCCGGCTGTAGCTTTTCAGCTCACAGCCTGACACACACCAACACAACAGCAGAGAGAGCACAGAGTTTAAGGCGGCGAGGCGTGATTGCGGGTGCCGCTCAGGTGCGTCCGCCTCCCCTGCAGCGGCACTGCAGACCACGCCCCGCCACACACATTAACCAGGTAAAATACATATTTAGGCAGAATTTTGCAAATATCTTTTTTTTTTTTTAGCAGCATAGAGCTTTTTTTCCAATTACTTTTTAAAAGTCAGGTCAAGGCTCCAAAAGCCCAAAGGCGGTATAAGGGTGGCTCACAACAGTTTTTGTTTGCTACATGGATCATTTTAGTTCAGCTTTCCTTTTGTTATATTTCTTTAAGAGTTCAAAATGTGTTAATTACATAAATAAAATGTAATTTTCTCTGTAGCACTTCATGGATTTCATAAGCAACACACCTTAGTTGCTCTGTGGATTCTTTTAAAAAGTAGTTAAAAACTTTTCTGTTCAAACAAGCCTTTTGTTGATCTACGTATTTTATATTCTTTACATTATTTACATTTGACCTTTTACATTGTGTATAATGTCTATTGATTGTATTGTTTATTTTAATCTTTGTGTACAGCACTTTGTGACTGCCTGTCTGTGAAAAGCGCTTAATAAATAAACTTTACTTACTTTAGTTGTTCACACAAAGCATAAAGGTAAAAAAACAATATAGTGTTAAAGGTTGCTGACCCCTGGACTAGGAGCTCATGAAGTGATATATTTAGTCACTATATTTATATTTGGTCATCATGCAAATTCATGGCTCCCCAGAAATATCAGCCAGTTAGTGCTGATCACTGACGGAGCTAGTTCACGCAGGTAAAACGAGCCGCAATGTATCAATACATGCCAACATCCTCGACTGAAATATTTCCCATCTTCCCCTCTGTCTTGTCAGTGCCGCTGCTGCCCAGTCCCAGCATCCACCTGTGGGCCACAGGGATATGTTTATGAATCATTTCTCAGTTTCATGGGTATTTCCAGCAAGTGATGAGCCCAGAGCCTTGACACCAAACACTATTTGTATTTTGCCGCTATAAGAAATCACATCAACATTAGTAGTCTAACTTATTTTCAGTATATTTTTTTAATTCTAAAAATACTATACATAAGTGCATGCACTGGATATGGCTTAAAGGTGCATTAATTTATATTATGTGAAAGGGTAGTAGCAAACCAAATAACACTCAAATCAGCAGAACTCACTTTCTCATCGCGTCTTTAATCCTTTTTGATTGTCATAAAGAAGAATTTGTGTGAAAAAACTTCACACAAATCCAGCTCAAATGCTCGGGTTTCTTAATAGTTGCAAGTGAACGATTTAGAAAAAACTTGTTACCTGTACATAAAACATAAACATAACATCATCTTCTAAAAGTATCACTAGTTGAATTTAGGAATTTATGGCTGTGTTTCTGTCCAATTATAGAATAGAATAGAATAGAATGCCTCTAGGTGACTCAGCACAGCGTGGAGGGCTGTGGCGATGGCGTCTTCTGTGGATCTGTTTGCACGGTATGCAAACTGGTGGGGGTCGAATTCTGGGGGGAGGTAATCCTTGATGTGCTGAAGGACTAGTCTCTTGAAGCATTTTATGATTACCGGTGTGAGGGCCACAGGGCGGTAATCATTCAGGCTGGAGATGGGAGACTTCTTCGGCACTGGGATGATTGTGGCTGATTTTAGACAGGATGGGATGGCTGCCTGATCCAGTGAGAGGTTGAAGAGTCTGGTGAAGATGAGGGTGAGCTGGTGTGCGCATGCTCTTAGTACCTTGCCAGGTACTCCGTCTGGACCGGCCGCCTTCCTGGGGTTCACTGCTAGGAGCACACGTCTGACATCGTGCTCTGTTACAGTGAGTGGAGCGGTGCAGGAACCAGGTGAGGGTGAGGATGAGGATGGGAGCAGGGCTGAGGCAGATGAGTGCTGCTGTTGTGGTGTTTCAAAGTGGGCGAAGAAGCTGTTTATTTCCTCTGCCAGCTGCACACTCAGGTTTTCTGTTTTCGCAGTGCTGCCTCTGTGGTTGATGATGTCTTGCATTCCCTGCCACACCTCCCGTGTGTTGTTGCTGGACAGGTGGGACTCGATGTTTCTTTTGTGGTCTGACTTGGCTTTTTTAATCCCCCTTTTTTAATTCAGCTCGAGCAGCCCTGTACAGAGCTCTGTCACCTGACCTGAAGGCGGCATCGCGGGCTTTGAGGAGTGAGCGGACCTCGCTGGTCATCCAGGGTTTTTGGTTTGGGAAAACCCGAATGCTTTTGTCCACAGTCACATTTGCAGTACAGAACTTGATGTAGTCCAGTACTGATCCTGTGAAAGTTTCTATAAGTCCTATATTTACTCAGTTTGAAGCTCCATGTTGGTCTCCACCAACCTCAGGGAACTATGTATGGTGTTTCTATGTATGGTGTTTCAGCTGCAAAATGCTCCTGTTTGTTTATCAACCAAACACCACTGTTTGCACCCTTTGATACTCAGCAGCTGGTGTTGAATCAGGCTACTGAACATTTTTCGGCTACCTGTTTGATGAACTAAAATGGGAAAGTTGTGCGATTGTAAAACAAAAACAAAGTAGTGAAAGGTGCTAAATCCTGTCATTAAGTAAACTAGTTACTGGTTACTGGCGATCTTTGCCTTCATTTCAGAAAGAGGCAGATGAATCTATTGATGCTATAACCCCGTTCCATGCGCCGCCCGCTAACACTACGCTCTGCATAAAGGCGACATGCTAGTTGCTTTGACGAAACTCTAATATTTCACATAATATTACCACATATTCTGCATTTATACCAATATATGGAACCATTATGCTTATTATTGACAATCTTAGTTTTTCAAGGTTAAACATTGAAATTTCTCTCTTTTGTTACACTTGCACTTCTCTCCCATAAGATCAGTCTACTTTCTTCCTGATGCGCAGTGCTAGAGTCCAGAGTTAAAGGTGAATGTGGGGCAATATAAAGAATGTGAATAATAGAATAAATATTTAATAAAAGCTGCCATGCTTACCAAGTGCACAGTACATTTCTCTTAATAACGCTATAATAAATATTTGATTTACTGTCTAGAATGTTTAAGTAGCTTAAATGAACAGTGGCCTTCACCAGGCACCACTGAAGTGCTTAATCCAATACAATATAGTGATTTCAGAATCACATTAAGCCCTGAATGTTTAGCAAAGCCTAGAATCTTCTTAATTGTTCATCATGTATGACATTTATGTTTTCCACTAAAAGTACGTTTATAGCCAGAACATGCAAGAGGAAACTAGCCCCTGCCTGCAGACTTCTCTTAAGCCCTACCACAGACGATATTGGGAACATCAGCAGCGTTTTACTGGGAGTAGTTTGTCAAGTCTGGGCAACTTTTTAAATACACTTTTTATGGGAAAAGTTGGGCTATATTCTACTAAAACAACCCCCCTCTCATCCTAGTATGCCTATGCCAGACAGACGTTTAGTTCAGTAAGTCAGACTAGCATGCATTGATGGATAACTGATAATAACACCAGTTTATTGGAACCAACTCTGTGATAAAATACTTCAGTAAAACCCGAGAAAAAGGAAAAAGCTCCACATGTTCAAAAAATGTCAGCATTTTATTCTCTACATTTTAATTTTCAGCTTCCTGTGGGAGGAAGACACCACAGCCAAAGATCACACCTATCAACCATTTCAAACCATTTTTTGGCAGACAAGCCACTTTTCAATTTCAGTTCAAGAAACAGGTGTGGATTTACATGACAGATTGTGTTTGTGCGTCTTGTGGAAATTGCCAGTAAAGTTGGCGCATTATAGATGAATTGCTGCATCTCTTCAAGGTTATGCGATCAAAGGCCATGACCAACAGTCTAAGACAACCTAAGACATTATTGTGGTCAATGTATGGATTGTTGAATTTCCCAACAAACATCATGTGAGGTTTTAACATGACCACAGTGATACCAATATCATCCTCATTTCTTCTTGGCCTTTCTTCCCACTCAGCTTTACAGGGTCTCATCTGCAAAGCAGAAACTGCTGAGTTCAAAGGCCTATCCTTACACTGAGTCAGAGCTGCGGTTTGACAAAAATTGAAAACAAAAGCCCCATACAGTACTGTGCTGCTCTGCCTTCCTCGGAGGCAAAGCTAGAAATTCTCTGGGTTTATCTCCAGCTGCTTCATGAGAATTAACTTCTGCTGTTTTCCTCTGAGTATGAGACAGCAGGGCATCTTTAAATCCAAATTCAATGTTCCAAATTTGACCTAAAAGTTTAATTCACTGCCATCTTTGCAGGTCTACATCAAACAGACACAGATGTAATAAACTGCTGCAATACAACACCAATGTGGTGCATAAGCTCTAAACCTATCCACAGCAAATGTCCGTAATGAGTAATTTCCTTTATAATCTGGTACATTCACATTCTGTCAGTGTGCATTATTCTCAATGGTGTCTGCATCACGAAGGCTCATTTTGTTAGGAATCCCACAGCAGAGTTTGAGAGAGATGCACAGATTGGCCACAAAATGCAAACTTCTCTTTCAGATTGTCTCTCACATCTGTCAGTCACAGCAATCCCAAAGTGGAAGGTTTTGGTAGTGGCTGAAAATGTAAATATTAACATGGTATGTTAAGTTTGTTGTGTGAGATCATTCTCACTATGTGCTGCTTACCGGGCATTAAACTGTACAACCAGGTGGAAAACACAATGAAACATTTAGCAGCTAAAATTCGATTCAGTTCAGTTTAATTTATATAGCACCACTTCAGAAAATCAGTCACCTCAAGGTGCTTTACATTGTAATGTCACCATATCAGTAACACTACTCCTATGAGCAAGCACTTGGCAAAAATGGGAAGGAAAAAGTCCATTTTAACAGGAAGAAAACTCCCTAGCGTAACTAAGGAAGGGTTCAGGGTCACCTGACCCAATCCCAATTATAAGCTTTGACAAAAGGGAATCTTAAAAGTAGAGATTAATTATGGCGTTCCACAGAGTTCTGTGCCTGAACCAATTCTACTTACATTATACATGTTTCCATTAGTCAGTATCATTTGAAAGCATGGTATACATTTTCATTGCTGTGCAGATGATATCCAGGTTAATTAAATGAAGCCAGATGAAACGGACCAATTTATTGTGTCATCTTGAAATCTTTAAAGTCCCCCAGGCTTACTGCTCATTAAATCTGAAGATTTAACATTCAGCCTTTTATATTTAAAATGATACAGAGTGCTATAGCAGAGTTTATCCATATGTGCTTATAGTAAATCATCTTTATTCTTAATCAAAGATATAAATCTAATTAATATGTTGAATAAGAAATGCAGTTTGAGTAATAAAAATTATTCTAATCTCTAGATTTTATGTGTGTAGACATGATCCAGCTTCGACCTTGGCAGATTAGTGTCTGTGTGTGGCTACAGGAATCTGTCACCAACCCAGAGAAACATGAGCGAGTCCCCTTACCCATCGGCTCCATCTAAGCTGTGCACTGGGTAAAACTCATAGGAGTTGATTCAGACTTCCTGTATTAGGGTGCTGGTTTCACAGATCAATATTCTTAAAGACTTAAAAGCCTGAATGACCTCTAATTTCCTGCTTCTAAATTCAAATAAAACTGAAGTGATTTGCATTCTGCCCTAATCTCAGAAACATGGGTTCCAATGAGACACTTACTCTGGATGGCCTTACCTTGGCCTCCAGTTCCGTGGAACCACAACACCCTCTCTACTTAAAACTCTCCTAAGAATCAGACTTAAAACTTTACATTTTGAAAAAATTCATAATCAGGGATTTATCGCATGACCCTGAACCCTCAGTTATGCTGGAATAGACCTAGGCCAGGGGTGGGCAACTCCAGGCCTCGAGGGCCGGTGTCCCTGCAGGTTTTAGATGTGTCCTTGAGCCAACACAGCTGATTTAAATGACTAAATTAGCTCCTCAACATGTCCTGCAGAGGCCTGGTAACGAACTAATCATGTGATTCAGGTGTGTTGACCCAAGGTGAGATCTAAAACCTGCAGGACACCAGCACTTGAGGCCTGGAATTGCCCACCCCTGACCTAGGCTGATGGGAACTTCTCATAATATTGTTCTTTCTTCATCCTCCATGTGTTTATACCCCACTCCGAATTTAATCAGTTATTATTCATCTCTGGCTCTCTTCCACAGCGTATCTTTGTCCTGTCTCCCTTCCCTCAGCAGATGGCTGCCCCTCCCTGAGCCTGGTTCTGCTTAAAATCTCTTCATGTTAAAAGGGAGTTTTTCCTTACCAAAGTTGCCAAGGGCTTGTTCAGAGGGGGTTGTCTGATCGTCTGGGTTTTTGGTGTATTGTTGAAGGGTCTACAACTTACAATATAAAGCACCTTGAGGTGACTATTGTGGTGGTTTGGTGCTTGATAAATAAATTGAACTGAAATTACTTGCCACTTAAAAAATGCTTGTCCCCTTATGCTCGCTCCTCTTCTATAGCACTAGCTACAGTCCTGTAAAATTATCCAAAGTATTGCAGTAGTCAGTGGCAAATGCTAGAGATCCAGCCAGGCTCACAGCCTCCCCACATGAGCAAAGGAATCACAATGAACAAAAGAACAACAAGCAACATAATTAAAGCGCTCATAATGTATTTACAACAACAGTGGTACATTTCGCCCCATAGTCAAATGCTCAGTCTTTATATCAGGATGTTTACAACAGTTCTCAGAGTAGAAGGAAGAAGAGTTAAATCTGGCCACTTTGTGGTCCTTGAATTTACTTGGGGGAGAACTCTCTTGCTAAGACAGGATATTGGAAAACAAGTTTATGCCAGCACTCCGATGTCATACTCTTATTCCAAAACAGGCATAATGGATGCTCGAAGACTGCTCAAGAGTTCATCATGGTGAGGGAAAGTCTTCAGAATGTAAGATATGAGCAAGCAAAAGCCTAACAAATTGTGGACTTCATACAAGCTCTCGAGGGCTGACTTTTAGCAACAGGCACTAAACAGACTGGTCACTTCCTGATGTGAGGTGCCTTGGTAAGACTGTGCTTTTTAAATAGTTTTAATTGGTTAATTTGGAGGTGCTCACCTCGTGTGATGCAAGTGTGGTTTCCATTATGAAAAGGCAACCAGGACAGTATAATGTGCTACTTTTCATTCAGCTCGCTGTTTCATGTTTTCATTGTGAACCAATATTTGTGGCCTAGTTTGCTGCAAAAATAACAATCTTCTGTTTCCCCAATTACCCCTCCTCCTCATCAAGAGGTAGCAAAGATTTGAATGCACTCAACAGTAGATCCAAGCATTTGTTGACTCTGTCTCATGACAAAGTCCTAAAGCACAAACAAATGCAGTCTTCTGGATGATTAGCTGCTTGATGCCCCACTTTAGTTCTGGCAGGTCGCAAAGAAAGTGCACTGACTAGGGTGGTAACAAAAGCAAACTAAGCCATCTTTCTAAATTCATAGATAAGAAGAAGGGAGCCACTTCTATATCATTATCTACTTTTTACTTAAAGGATTTACTTCCTGCCAATGAGGCTTCACAAGCAAAATTGCCCCGATATCCACTGAGAACAAAGCGAGCGATAGCATGTTGAGAGACGGAAAGCTTTCAAAGATCCACTCAAGATATGTAAAAGAAAGCCATCAAGCAGATATGCAAGAGGGTAACAAGAGATGTGAATCAATATCATCCACTATTTACAACATCTATGCCAGATGCTGAATGCAGACATCTTAAGAGGCATCTTCAGTTATTGGGAATAAGAAAAGATTAAAAGAAATCTGTCTCTGATATTTAGAGCTGAGCTTTGTTCCCCTCTGTGACGAAAAAACAACAGCAGAGCAAGAGGAAACAAATGAAATGCGCGTCCTTTTGCGTATCCTTACATTGTGCTCTGTTGCTATGCCATGATGTGGGCCACTATGTAAATATTGGAACAGCCATAACACCGGTATTCTACAAGGTAAAATATTTAGTGGACAGTATTCCCAGATAGTCATCTGTGCAGTCTGTGTTTAGCTGGAGAGAATGGAGTATTGTTTTGGTGATTGGGGTCATACAGTAGGTCGGGCAGAAGTGGTTAGGGAAGCGGACCTTCATAACAGCAGTATTACCCATGGACAGGGCTGTAGGGGTTTGTAGGGCTCTCTCATTAATGTCTTTGTCTCTATCTTTCTTTCTCTCTCTCTTTTCCTCTCTCTCACACACACATGCACACAGGGAGATGGAGACAAGTTTCAAACGAAAAACAAAAACCTGGGGTACTTAAAGCTCTTATGTTATATCAGAGGCCTGGAGACAATGGGAAGATGCAGGGCACCCGAGGGTTGGAAAACACTTTGTAAATAACTGAGATTGTGTTCCTTTGTTTTGTTTGTCTTTAAATGACTGACTCTCTGTCTTGGTCAAGTCAATACTGCAGGCAGCACTATGAGAGAGCCAGATGATTTGTTGCTGCTGCAGAGCCTGGCATACTTCATTTGAAGGGTTTCCTTTTGACTTTGTGACTGCTTAATCTGGAAAGGGTCAAATGTCGACCTTCACGAGGTGACTCCAAGAAACTGGAGTTAATCCTGTGCTGTATTCATGCTGTTGTTATAGACTATTAAGGACATTTGCTCTGCCACCTTTCACCTTTCCCTGAATGAGCTAATATTAATTACTACTACTACAGTGTAACTATTAAAGTGGAAAGGACGTTATCAGACTTTTTTCCAAAACAGTTTTTCAAGAGATCAGAACATCTTAAAAATGGCTCAGAATAAACATCTGTAACATCATATCTATGTTGACCAACAGGAAACAGATACACACATAATTCTAGATCTGAACAATCAGTCATCTAAAGCTACGTCTACGATAAAGCTAAAACCAGGAAATCTGTCCTGCCTGAGAGAGCAGAAAGTGTGGCTCAGACTGCAAACAGTGCAATGGAAATGCTCTGTTGAAATTATTTCAGATAATGAGACGTGATTACACAAGCATCTGGGACAAACTGCTGTGTGTTTGCCACAGTGTGTTTTGACTGTTTCTTTTCCAAGCCATTGCAGTCAATAGTTTCGAGAATTGGCTACCACAAAATACTGGTCAAACGTTTTGGCAGCGGCACCACTGCCTAAATGAAATTTTAATTTTTTTTGCCAATAAAGTTTTTGAAAATAATAAAATGCTTGAAATTGTTCTTTACTACAGAAACGTAAAAGCAATCTAAATAAAACCTGAAGTATAATTTAGAATTTATGCCACTGTCAAAAATTTTCCCCATGACCGTATGACTTTGCCATGCTTAAATTAATTAATCCTAGGGGTCCTAACTATGTTTTCCAGTTTCTGGGAAGATTTAAAGGTAGAATTCGAAGTGTTTACACTGCCATTAGATATCATGAACTTCTGATTCAAGATAAATGAGCAACAGTGCTCACCTACAAAAAGCCTGCATCCACTACTGATATACCCTAACCTAGCATGAATATAACCCTTACATAATTCATTATCATTAACAAATTTTCACCACATTACAACCATTAAAATACTGATAAAGACAGAATCACCTTAAACCATAAAACTGTGGTTCATGGTACAGCATTTAATCAGTGCTAGCATACACAAACTTTCTCATTAGCCTGTTTAGCTAACAAAGCACTAACACCCTGCAGCCAAATGATATGCTGTTATGTCCAAGCAATATATGGAATATCTTGAATCCAGTAGCATTCCAACGTGACAAGCAAGTCAAGCAGTGCTTGTATGGAAGTGAAATGTAAAAATATCATCAACAAAAATATATTAAAGTAAAAAGATTTCTCTACTTTTATCTAAAAAGCATTCTGTCATAAAGATTCTCTACCTGTTTGTATGCGCACTTTTGATTACTGCCATCTTGTGCTTGCAGTTGGCTATTGTCTTTGGAAGCAAAATTAATTGCACTTGATTGCAGAGAAGCTGAAGTCTGAAGTGTTTTCAGAGGTGGTTCAGAGTCAGGCGAGCAGCTTTTTCTGGTTTGTTTGTGCATGTGCTTTGTGAATAAACCTCTGGTGTCTGATGGGAGGTGATCTAGGTAAGCTGCCATGGCTCTCTTTTTGCTGCTCTGAGATCATCATTAGGCTACCATCTGAAAAGTTAATTACTGGCCAAGATAATGCCATACAGAGTTAGTATCTGGCTTTTTACCATATTTCTAAGATTTTTAGCGCAGAGTACAATAACCTCAGATTTATCTGACTTTTCAAGCAGAAATCTGGAGGTTGTTCCTAGAGTATTTAAAAGTAGAATGGGAGGCAGAGCCTTCAGTTTTCAGGCCCCTCTTCTGTGGAACCAGCTTCCAGTTTGGATTCAGGAGACAGACACTATCTCTACTTCTTTTTGCTAAAGCATATAGTTAGGACTGGATCAGGTGACCCTGAATCCTCCGTTAGTTATGCTGCAATAGGCGTAGGCTGCTCACCCCAACTGGTGAGAGATGGCCGGCCCTCCCTGAGCCTGGGCCTGCTGGAGGTTTCTTCCTGTTAAAAGGGAGTTTTTCCTTCCCACTGTCGCCAAAGTGCTTGCTCATAGGGTCATATGATTGTTGGGGTTTTCTCTGCATGTATTATCGTAGGGTCTACCTTACAATATAAAGTGCCTGATAGGTTGCTGGTGATCTGGTGGATAGATAGAGGTAGATACTATAAGCTGCTGGATGCAAGCATTTTATATTTGCATATAGCCAAGTACTACACTATATTGCCAAAAGGTCATGAACAGATAATTTAATTCAGGTGTTTCAATCACTTCCCTGGCCACAAGTGTATAAAATCATAGACATGCAGACTACTACAAACATTTGTGAAAAAATGGGTTGCTATCAGGAGCTCAGTGAATTCCAGTGTGGCACTGTGATAGAATGCCACCAGTCCAGTTGTGAATTATCCTCACTATTAAATATTCCACAGTCAACTGTTAGTGGTATTATAACAAAGTGGAGGTAGTTAGGAACAAAAGCAACTCAGCCATGAACTAGTAGACCATGTAAAATCAAAGAGAGACTTTGCTGCTCTCCTTGTGTTTGTGCATGTATGCATAGGTACACAATTCAGCAGCCAGCCAAACTTCATGCATAAGACTACATCCAAGCTCCAGGTGCTTTATTTTAAGCTACACCACCATATACCATTGAATCGGAGTGAAACTAAAACATATCAACAAAAGAATTAAATAGCAATGTGATTAATACAGTTATATAGGCATGAAAAAGAATGAGGATTGCAGCAGTTAATTTACTGAACCCTTCACCAAATGTGCACTTGCTTACCCCAACTAACATGGCAGACTTCCTGTTCTGGTTCAAAGTGCAGAGCCCAATAACAACAATTTACAAGGCACAGTGGGAGGCACCTAACACAAGGCAGAATAGAGACAATGATGAGCTAGTTTGTGGTGGAAGAACTTGACTGGCCTATGCAGAGTCCTGACCTTAACCTGACAGAATACCATTGGCACGAATAGAGCAACATCAGTGTTGGATGTCACTCAAGTTTATTTGCATGTGCAGACAAACGAGAGAATACTTCCAGCAATATAGTGTATGATACCTTCCTGTAGTGGGAACCTATTACAACAAAACCAAGAAACTGGTGCTTTGTTGTTTAGAAAAAAAAGTCTTCAGCTCACTGAAGATACTAAACAAATTATTTATTTTATCAGACTTTGTCACCCAATTTTCCAAAGACGGATTGTCTATAAAATCTTATCACCATCTGTGTACAAGAGTGCTTGTTTGGAACTAAGAAGCAGCATTTGTTGAATCACAACTGTTTTATATGAACTAATGATGAGTAAATGAGTAAAAGGAGTGTCAGTTGTAGAAAGATGTTGCTGCTTTAATTGTATGTAAATGGAAGCCATTTAAAATCCTGTGCTTCTCCTCCAAAACGATGGAATAAAAGAATGTCTCCCTCTCAGCCTCCAACACTAATTATTTTGCCGTTCCGTGGTAGTCATCATAAATAACCATAATTCAAATGGCCCCAATCAATAGTGCTTGAGGAGGCATTTGGACAATATAAACAGTGTTGGTTTAAATTGCAAGCAGCAGGGCCAAGGACAAACCACAAATGGCATTAGCGTCTCTAACTTCTGTATATTTTTATTTCTGCAAGGAAAAAGAATAATTTGTGAGTATTTAAAAAAATATATATCTATATATACATAAATATATATTACTCCCATAGAGCCTTCTTTTCTAAATCTTCATCCTTCAAGCCCCTCCTCTGTGGAACTGGAACACCCTCTACTTTTACAATTAGGCTTAAAACGTTTTGATAAAGCTTACAGTTAGGGCTGGATCAGGTGACCATGAATCCTTAACATGATGCACTGTTTTTTATTCACTCACCTCTCTTCATTCTCTGTGTGTATAAACCACTTTGCATTTAATCATTAGTTATTATTGAACTCTTGAACTCTGGCTCTCTTCCACATCATGTCTGGTTGCGGCAAATAGCCGCCCCTCCCTGAGCCTGGTTCTGCCGGAGGGTTCTTCCTATTAAAAGGGAGTTTTTCCTTCCCACTGTCACCAAGTGCTTGCTTGTAGGGGTTTGTCTGATTGTTGGTGTTCTCTTTAATATTGCGAGTCTTTACAATAAAAAGGGATTTGGGGCAACTTGTTGTCGTTTGGTGCTATGTAAATAAATAACATTGAACTGAATAGAAAGTGTATGTGATGCGATGTAATTTAACTGTTCACTCATTCAGTCTCAGTCATTTCAGCCAAACTCACATGTGGTAAATCACCAAATCATCATGTGCTGTGCATAACTCATTTGGAACAGTTTTCATGGTAATTCCTTAAAGAGGTAAATCACTTCTACAAACCTGTATCTTCAAAGCTTTCTGTGAATACTTCACTGTTTGAATGCAGTCCAAAATTATGATCAAAGTCACTGTTTTTCCAAAAGAACTCAGGCTCAGTGTTTGCTATTGTGTATGGAAGACAAAGCCGGGTGATTAGTTGTGAACAGATGGAAATTTTGGTCTCGGATATTCTTAACATGTGCAGACTACCTCGATGCAGGACTGGCACAGTGTGCTAGATGAGCTCAGCACACAGAAGTGAAAGAAATTCTGTTAAACTGATGATACAAGTAAACGTGCTTTGGCTGGACAGCCATGAGCAGTCCAGATTGTGAGAAGCATATTCCATGACCATCCTATCTTTCGGTGCCTGGGAGTGTGACTGGCATTTTGATTGCAGTTTTTCTCTGGGGACTGTCTGAGACCTTGAATCTGGATCTCAAAACTGTTCAGTGAGGACTCATGTTGGGCATCTTATTTTTAAAGGTGTAATAAAAAATTATTGTAATAAATAATGTCTACAACATAATACAACACGATATATCTCGTTGATGATGAATAATAGCGACTCAACAATTACTTCACTCGGAGCAGAGATTTCAGGCTTTCCGATGTGTGTTCCAGGCTGCACTGTGTATTGGAGCAAACAGTCCCCAGCTATTACAGTGTCAAGATGTTCTCAGCTACCAGTGTTTCTAAAAGCAAGGCTGAGAGTTTCCTTTCTTAAGCCAAACAAGCAACGGACAAGCCAGCGTTGTTTTTCCACTCTTCCACTAATATCCTTAACTGCACGTTTCTGTGATTCTTTAGCGTAGTCACTGACTGGCTGCAAAATCTTTTGTAACTGTCAGCTAACACTTAAAACTGACTGACAATGTTTGCAAGGCGGTGTCTTTTTTTTCTTTCCAAATCTTTAAAACAACTTTAATACACAAAGGTACACAAAGGTACACAAAGGTAACGTGTTATATGTGTATGCTTTCTGCTTTTTTTCACCTTCAGTCTTTCCTCCTAGATAAAGTTACTTGATTCTCTTAAAATGAAAGTCAAGACAACATTCAGGTTAAGCAGATCTGACAGACTAGACACTGACTATGTCGAACTGTTTATCCATAACTCTAAATTTGCAATTTTGCACACCTATACACAACATAATACAACTGTAATTACCTCTAACCTGTAAATTTGCAGTTCTGTACATATCTCTACATATACACCTTAATATTGCATACTCTGTGTGTATATATATATATACATATGTAGAGAGAGAGAGAGAGAGAGAGAGAGAGAGAGAGAGAGCTATTATCACTGTGACAGTGTTGCAACTACTTGCACCCACATGTAAACTACAAGATCTACACAGCACTGTTTTACTGTTTTACTTACTATTACTTTCTTTTAGTCATGTGAAGGGAACCTGCAAAGTAAGAATTTCTTTACTCTGCGTAACCATTTGTGTTTTGCGGTGTAGATGATAACAAACTTCTTGAATCTTGAATCGTGAATCTAGCTTTTCGTTCAAGCTAATGCCATGTGAATATAAAGATGATTTGGCTTTTCTGTCGAGTCCTCACTCTGCTCATCTGGATATTACTCCTGTCCATTATTATTATGAGAGGCTGTCTGTATAAAGTTATTTCTTGCTCACCCGTACACTGGCACTTTATACTGTGCAACTCTCTTCAAAACATATGAGATAAAAAAAATGAAGCAAAATGTCAAATGTGAGTATTTGGTGGCAAAAAAGTTTAAAAGTTAAACCCTTGTAACACTAAAAGTGTTACGGGGGGTTTGAAAGTTACCAAATCCAGAAAAAGCATCACTAAGTTGGCAAAAATGTTTACCCCTGGGAGCCTTTAAGAGCAAAACAGTCTCTAAGTCCTGCTGCTACTTTTGATATTGTAACAGCATACTCCCAAGAGCAACTCTCCATAACTAAGAGAAGCCTGCAGAACACTAAAAGTATCACGACTACCACAGCTAACACAATGACATACGTGGTAGACACTGGATTTACATACCAGGTTAGTGAATAGTTGGCATCTACATATTTATTTATGTGTTTATTATTCATTAAAATGAATAAAATACATTTTTCCAACTTTTTCTGTGTTTATAATTTAAAAGACTTCATCCAAAAACCATATTTTTGTCAAGATCTTTCTTTTGATCCTTTCTTATTATTGTAAGTCTCATTTTCAGCGGGTCCTGTGTGGATTGCCATTCTTTCCTGTTTTCTGTGGTTTTCTGTGTTTTTACTTCCCTCCTTTGTTCTCTTTAATGCATTCCCCTGCACTTTATTACCCGTCTGTCTGTGGTGAGTGTATTTAGTCTGTGTCCATTCTCTCAGTTTTTATCAGGTTGTTGTCTGTGCTTTTCCTCGTTCCTTGCAAAAAAATGACTTTTACAGCAGTGAGGGGAAACTTCACTTGAGTTTTCACTGGTAAAACAGCACTTCTGTACTTGGCTGTGCTGGATTAGCAAGTGTTCTTTCATTATGCCAGCTATAAAAGTTTAGTGTTTCTTGTCACATTTACATTACACAATGTCTCTTGGCTTTCTAAAATGAACTCCATTTCAAATCAGAATCTTTTACCTCGGGGGAATCCCAAATCCCATCTGGAAGTGGGGATGTAACAGATGGCGACTTGAGCCACATTACTGTTCACAAAGACAGCTGTTGTCGTCATGCCTGATTTATCTTGACAGTAACCTTTAAAAAGCGACTTCAAGACTGACTCACCTGAGTCCAGAGACGGGGAGTGTGAAGCAGCTCGCTGACAGAATAAATCATCCTTTTTTGACTGATCAGCCACTCCGTCTCTCTGACAGACTGTTTAGGATGTCTGAATAGCTGAGTGAAACTTTTACGACTCACTGCTTGCAGAGGACACTTGCTTCTTTAAAAAAAATTAAACTTTTGCGTATTTTACAGAAAACTGATGGTGGAGCTGCATAATGCAAAATTGCTTCTTTACCGTAATACTTAAACTCACGGACTGTTGCCACACTTAAATCCTGCAGATGCTACATTTTTCTATGAAGTTTTAGTCAACAGAAATCGCTGCACCTAGGTACCTGGTGCTTAACCAGCAAAAGATATTTGTAACGTATTTGTATAATATGATTTTATGTCCATATTAACTGTGTTGAAGACAAACATCAAGTATGGTTAAACTAGCTAACCTTTATTTAACCAGACAAATATAGAACATATTCTTATTTACAGATGAATCCTGGGAAAAGGTAACGCTTCTTAAGGATGTAGAGGTAAGTATAAAAAGAACTATCAAACTAGAGTTCCACTCATGTCTGCATACTGAAACTGACTTTCAGTTTCACTAGCTATTTATCTTTCTTTTCACTTCCTGTTTGATTAAGGTTTCCTAGGAAACTATGATCTTTTTTGGGCTGGAAGGTCGAGGAGTCCTGACTTATCTGTTATATGATCAGTTTTCTGAAAAGAGCAACAATAAAAATACAAGAACAACTAGTGTTACCATCTGTTTATCTCAGAAAACAAACATTTGTTTATGATTACTTTTTGGCCATATGACACAATCAGAGTAGCACTCACTGCTCCAAAATAAAACACATCGTTTCTGCATGCTCTGAAATTTAACATTGATTCTATGCTGGTTGTTTGAATGGGTTTCAAAGTTAATGAAAGTGAGAAAAAAGGCACCAGACACATAGCAGAGGGGACGTTCATTCTCAAAATTTGATGCAAGTATGTTGCCAAATTTTAAAGTGCTTCAAAACGGATTCCATTTTAAACAGGACAGCACTCGTGTGACTGTGGCATGGTAGATTGATATAATCATATGTAATATGTGACACCATCCAGAGTCTGTAAAAGCTTCTATTTGGCATGTCACTAAAGCATAACCCAAACCCTTAAATGAGTTGCTGGTGACCCGGTGGACAGTAAGGGACTAACAATTGCCTAATCAGGTATTAATTAAATTAAGAATTCTATCGTCCTGATAACAATATAAATCACAAAAATGTAACATTTTCTGTAAATTCTGTGAATCTCGGGCAGCTCGACTTGCGGGAAGTGTTTCCAGCTGGTGTCATGTAGCTGGAGTCGAGTGTTTTAACCGATGCATGAAACTATACATTTTTAGACATAAGTTGTAAAGGCCGCTGTTTTCTTTGTGAGTATTTATTACACGGCGTGCTGCGGGGAAAAGCCTGTTCTAACGTTTGAGTCTAAGGTTTATTTTTTAGCACCTGGCGGCACGTTTTTACTTCTCATCCGTAAATAATCTGCTCTTTCACGTGATTCAGTTTATTTTGAAAAGTCTCAACAGGATCTTGAGCTTTATTGTGAAAGGTTTATGTGGAACAGAAACAAGCGGACACGCGATGGTGTTACCGTCGTTGTTGCTAACGACAACGCATAAAAACAGGCGCTTGTCCGTCTGTAGTGTGGTTATATTAAATATAAGAGAAAGAGAGAAATTAATATAACCACTACAGTGACCATCAAAACGGTGAAAAAATATTGCCGTAAACAGTTTATTTTGCGACACCACAAAACAAACAATAGCGTAAAATGAAACGATAGACGTTTTTATATCGTCATCCGATATATATCGTTATATCGAACAGCCCTACATGAGAGACATCTCCATTAGGAGGTAAGATAAAGATCGCTATTTTACATGTTTATAGTGAAATAAATGTATATAAAAAAATATACATTAATTGCCTCAAGGCAACACTGCGTAGTTAGACCAGTTTTTTTTTCAGGCAATATAATGCATTAGCATATGTGTGTAGAGATGTGTTTGTGTGCATTTATATGATCATAGTCAATGTTTTTTACTTTACAATCTACTGATAATTACAGGACATGGACGTAAAAACCAAGGGAATGTGCACTTTCTGTCCTCAGAAGTGAGCTTTCAGGGAGTGACAGTGAAGTAGAGGAATGGATCCCTGAATCAGGTTTGAGGGACACTTAGGAGCTCAGGGGTCAGTTGGTAAAGTAATTGTGTCTGTGTGTGTGCTAGTGTGTGTGTGTGGTCGTGTATTACTTATTGTTGTGGGGACACAAATTTGTTTACACACTCACATTGTGAGGTCTCACATACTTTACGGGAACAAATTCCAAGGTAAATCATTAAATTTTAGGGTGAAGCCTTGAGTCAGGGTTAGGGTAAGGTTAGGTTTAGGATAAGGTCAGGGTTAGGGTTAGGTTCAGGCAGGGACTTGTGATGGGTAGGGTCAGGATAAGTCTCCAGGAAATGAATGTAAGTTAATGCATAACCCCATGCACACGCGCGCGCGTGCTTGTGCATGGGGTTATGGTCAAATGTCAGATGTATTTTGGTGTTTTATTGTTCTGTGAAATGTTTACATTGTTTATTTGTTGTTTATTTATTTGTTCATCCTTGTTGTACTAATAAAACTTATTATAGAATAACTTGGTGTTTGACTGCCCTTGTTGCACAGTGTTGCCATGAAGCAACAAACCAATATCTGTTTGGAGGGGGGGGGGGGCAGGGTGTCAAATGTTATGATTGATATATTATTAGGGACCCTAAAGCTCCCCCAAAATAGGGAGAAATGTTTTTTTCCCCAGAAATTAAAAAGTCACCCTGCAATAATACAAAGATAACATAGAAAATCCCATCACTGAGACGAGCCCCCCGTGAGCATACGCTTTGGCAACAGTGGAAAGGGGAAACTCAATTTTAACAGGAAGAAACCTCCAGCAGAACCAGGCTCAGGGAGGGGGGACCAGCTGGGGGTGAAGGGAGGAAGACAGGACAAAGACACACTGGTCAAAGCATAGGTGTAACCTACTTGATAAGATGTAAAAGTTAGCAAGAAAAGATGGGATGCAGGTTTATTATGACAAACTAATGATTTTCCTTCACTTCCAAAATAATTACTTTATTGTGATTAATATATGAGTATAGTAGCAAGTTCTAAGGGACTGTGAAATCCATTTAATTCAGGGTGACTCTGAGAAAGTCACAAAGCACAACAAATGCTTAAACATAAGCACATGATTTTGTAACACATAATGTGCAAGAAAAAACTTGGACTTTACTTTGAAAAACATTATCACAGTGCCAGTTTTTGAAAAAGGAAAAGAGAAAAAAAATCTTGAGCCAGATGTTAAAGAGTTGCAAAATCTTTCATGCCTTTCTTGTGCTATCCTGATATGATATGCCAGGCTGCTGATAAACTTCATTATCAGCAGCCTGTCGAGAAGCCCTGTGAGAATCTCCTTCTATCTTTGTTTTACGGTTTTCAGAAGCTACCTGTCTGTAGTCTGAAGTGTTTCTATCTGAAGATAGCATGTTATCTGGAATAAGGGCACTTTCACACCTCAACAGATAACTTCTCCTTAGTTTATCGTCCTACAGTACATATGCTACAGAGGACATGGCAATGTGTCATTTTGGGGAGGAACCTTTGGGATCAGGTTGTGATGCAGCACCCAGTCCACTGCAGAAAAATCCTTCCCTATTATAATGAATTACTTTGCAAATGGCCTGAAAATAAATCAAATGTGGTGCACAGAAATTACCTAGTCACATTCTTTCATCAGAATACTTATTAAAACCAGCCTCCTAACAAATGAACATTTTATCATCCACATGCTCAATAAAAATGAAATGTGCTGAATGCACACACACACTAACAGAGTAACCCTCTACAGTCCTGCATGCTAACATTCTTCATTCGTAAAAGGCCAAAAGTATTTAACACAGGGAGGAGTAACAGGAAATGAATGAAAAAGAAAATAATGTTGTCCTCTATGGATAGCTTTCAATCTCAGTAAGGAGTATGGCCCCATTGATTGGCAGGCGACACAGCCAGTGTTTGGTAGGCCTCATGCACTACTCTGAATAATTAAAACTGGACCTCTTTCCTGAGTGTGTGTGTGCTGTTGGTGCCTTTCGGAGCATTTTTAATGAATAACCCTGGCTATTATTATGGCTTCTAAGCCATAACATTATGCTTCCTGTGGGTGGCTGTTGCTCAGGGGGTAGAGCTGGTCACCTACTGACCAGAAGGCTGGTGGCTCAATCCTAGTCTGTTCCAGTCTGCAAGATACTAACCCAAGTTTCTCTTCGATGCATCCATCAGAGCATGAATGTGTGTGGATGTTAGTTAGGAAGCAGTAGACAAAAGTGCTCGTGTGAATGGGTGAAAGCACAAGTTATGTGAAGTGCTCAAGATAGAGTAGAAAAGCATTATATAAGAACCAGTCCATTTACCATATTGTTGGGGTCTCTAAACTGTTCAAACAATAAAACTCAATTTCCTATGACATAACTAAATATAGCACATTCCAAAAGGTTGATTCTGTTCATCTGGACGCAGCGTTTTCAGTGGGAGAAACGTTTCATCACTCATCCAAGTGACTTCTTCAGTCTCAGCTGAGCACAAAAAGTAATGACTTTTGTGTTTAGTCGATTACTTGTCACTATTTTTGAGGGTAAAACCCACATACTAACTCTGCTGCTTAACCCACAAATGCATTTTCCTTACAAATGTGGCACCATTTAAGGGGACATAAGCAGACTTTCCAAATGTATAAGATTTAGATAAAGTAATAACCAACCCCAACTCCACAACATGGGTTGGTTGCTAACATATTTTCAGAATAATTGACCCAAAGTTCCTATTATAAAACTGCTAATTTATGGAAAAAATGAAATTAAAGAATTTGGTCATTATGTTTAAACTGGTTGTGTGCACCCCCACCTCCCTTACTTGAATGTTCCCGGTCACAATGGACCAGTCAGTTTTAACAAGTCTTATATTAACATAACAAACATTTTTCACCACCAAATTCAGTTCAATGAGTCGTTCACTGAGTCGTTCAGTGGGTCTTTCATTTATTTGGTCATTCACTGGGCCATTCAGGGGGTCAGAGGCCAAAGGGGGTGGGTGGATTCCCATTCATTTCCTATGGTGGTCACTTTTGACTGGGAACACCACAAATGAAACAAAGTTGATTAAATAGTCGATTTTAAATCAAATCCTTAGTCAGACTATACAATACATTATAAACACAGAGGACGTGTCTTATACAGGATCATTTTATCGATTTACAGTGTTCAGGTCATGCTATTAATTGTCACAATGCTTGTATTTTTCAACAGTGTAGCCACTGCACATGTAACTGCATCTCTAAGCCCTTCAGGCCACCAGTGTCTGGTTCTGTTGCTGCCACGTGCTACACACATCCTTAAAAAAAAAACAGCTCACGTGCACCAGCAATAGATTATTTATCTCTCAGTCCCTTATGAAAGGCTTTGACCAGCTAAATATAACTGAGTCAGCAACGTTGCGGTCTACCATCTGTGTAACTACCACGTACTGTCATTCAAACTACAGCCACATTTTTGTGTCTTTCTTTTTCAATGCTATAACTTTTTTCAATGTAAATAAATACCATAGAAATGTTATTTCTAAATCTTTGAAACAAAAACATTACCAACAAAGAAACACATCTCAAATCAAAGCAGCTGACGCAGGTGGCCAGAAAGAATTTATAAGGTCCTGCGAGGGAGCTGAGCGAGCTCAGGGTGAAGGATGGTGGTGATGGGTGGGAGACTGCTGTGAGCGGATGTTTGCCATGGGAGGAGTGTTTGACTCCTATTCCAGACACATCCTGGACTCACTAGTTCTGTGCCTGCTCTGACACCAAGAGACATGTGGCTGTTTTTTCCATACACATGTGACATGACTGGTATTTAGAATGGGATAGAGAAAGTGCAGGCAACTTTGTACAGCTATACATCGGGAAGGCAGTCTTAAATGACTGTAATAAATGAATGTGGTATTTAAAATTATTTATGAGGTACTACGAATGTTAGCTCAAGCATATGCAATTTACATCAAAAACATTGTCAACATAAGGTTTCTAGACTCTCAGGAATAAACGTCCAATACGTCCAATACAAGAAGATGCCAATGTGTCCGCAAACACTCGACAACACTCTTCAAAAGGTGCGACTTTTATTTCAAAGGCAAACTACTGTTACTTCTCCTGTTTCCAGTTTAGGACACACTTTCACAGTTTCACTACGACTTGGAGAACAGTTGGTGAGTGTTTTCAGACACGTCAGTGTCATCCATTCAAACTACAGTGAATACAGTGTCAAAGGTTTTGACAACAGGTTGTATCACATCAATACAACTGGCAGAAACCTCAAACAAATATGCGCATGATGTCAAAGAAACCAGAACAGTTATATTAGAAATAAAGTATATATTTCTGCATTAATGTAACACAAAGAATCTCTGTGAAGGATGTTTTCATGATGTTAGCATGTAGCAGGCATTCATAAATAGGTCTGCTTTTCCCATACATGTTGCAGGTAACATTTCCCAGATGATTCTGCATAAACCCAGTAAAACAGGCCCACTGGATTATTACTTCTAATGGATTTCAATAAAATACTTTGCTATTGGCTGTTTAGTAATACAGTGGAACCCCGACTTATGAAATTAATTCGTTCCAGAGGGTCTTTCGTAAGTCAAAATTTTCGTAAGTCGAAGCACCTTTTTCCATCGCCTTTTGAGTGAGGCGATGCTGGCTGAAGACGAAGTTCTTGGTGGAGGCTGAAGAAAGCATACGTATACATGCATACATACGTACGTGTACATGTACATAACATTATGGAATTTAATTCTAAACATTAAAAGTAAAACTTACATTTACATTAATTAATGTGCAATGATATTTCATATTTATGCCTTATGCCGGCCCCATTATGAATGAACGATAGGCTAATTGCAAACGAAAAGCACACGAAATAGCGCACTGCAACAACAATACGTCTTTCACGTGGAACAGTAAAAGGCATTTCTCAAACGGATTTCGTTACACGGGCATTTTGCCGTACCACGGGCAGAAATATTGCCGTTAAGTGCCTTTGTAACTTGAATTTTTTATTAAATGGTGTCTTTGTAAGCCGGGGTTCCACTGTACCAGCATTGCTACACAGGAGTGAAACATATAGAACATCAAAAGTGCCTTGAAAGATCAACATTGTCTTTGAATCATAAAGAGACAAAGTACTACTAATATAATTTACATGTTAAGATATGCTAAGATATTTCAGGTTATTTATCTTTTATTTTTGGAAATTGATTGTTTATTAAATGTGAGTGCTGCATGGATGTCAAAGTACTTAATTACATTTAAAAAAGACAATTTTCAGTATAGTATATACAAGTATATCTTACCCATGAAATAAAATGGGTTTTAGAGCTGTGGTGTAAACCGACTAAAGTTATTAAAAAGGGGAAGTGATTAATCTTACATATCTCTACTGCCAAGGTTAATTTGCTACAATGTAATGGAAAATGTTAAGTTCAGAAAGATGACACCGACCCAGTAAGGAGCAAAGTAGTACAAATTATGAAAAATTCCTCCTCTTTAGGACAAGAAACAAAGTTCCTCAAAATGTTCCTACTGCTTCAGAAGTTTACTTTTACTATTTGATTCATGATAATAATGTTTTTTTTTAAGTTACAAGGCTGTCATTAGAAACAGAATGAAACAGCACGTTTTTACACTTGGCTGAGGTAGACATGAGACACATCTACATTTTTGCCCGGTCTAAAAATTATTTTGTATGAGCTTTTTGTTAGTTTAACCCCAATTTTAATCCAAGTTTCATATGGAAATTGTCTGTGTACTAAAAAATCCATGCTGCCGTCTATGTTTGTATGCTAAAAAAAAGCACAAATTAGGATCCAGAAGAAAACATGGATAGCAAGGCTTGTGTAATCTTTTTTTTTTTTACTTACCCTCCTCAGGTTTGATGGGTAAAACAGGGCGATCTTCCTCAATCTCTTTCACTCCTTCCTTTTCCTCCTGTGTTCCTTCACTGTGACGGTTAATCACCATCTGATTTGGCTCTCCACTAGGCTGACTTTCTTCCAGTGTAACTCTCATTGGTGGCTGGGTGGTGGTGATAAAATGGAATACAGGTGCTGTCAGGGATTCAGGCCGCCTTTGGGAAGGAGTGACGGGCTCAGAAATAGTCTTTTCATAAATGCTGGTTGGAAAGCTGCTCTCTGAGTCCTCCTCGCTTCTCTCTTGCACTGTGTCGATAGTGTAAGGCACATCCTTTCCTTCAGGCCCAGACACATTCTGAAAAGTTACTATTTCTTCCTGCTTCTCCCCCTGCATCTCTTCCTCATTCAACCTTTCCTTCTCATAAACTGTGAGTAGCTTCTGCGTTTCTTTTGGACCATTTGAATTTGCCTCAGGATGGATGGGAACCTCTGAGCTTTCCATGGTGTACAGTGGAAAATGTACTGTATCTGATCCTCTTTCTTGACTGGATTGGATCTCTGTACCCCTCTGTGGAAGACTGACATTGGTCTGACTGATAGAACCCCTCGGTGCCATGCTATCTGATGTATTTTTGTTATGTGCCTTAGTTTCAGTGCCTCTCTGAGGATGAATGGCACTTTCTGAACCCGCATGTGGATACTCAGTATGTTTTTCACTTTCTAATTCTCTGTGTAATGGAAATATGACACTACCCAAACTCTTGTGGCCGTGCAATGAATCGTCTAAATCTGTCTGTGGACGTAAATTATTAAAAAGGACACCTTGCAAACTTGTTACACCCTGCGAGAACTGCCAAGAAGATGTGGCACGCATATTTGGCATGTCAGTAGTCTGCTCTAGTCTCAGGGGACTTTCTGTCACTTCTTCTCTGCCTGAAGGATGGTCACGAACTCCATATCGTTCTCTCAGCGCCTGCTTGCCTTGCCTGTCAAAGCTCTGAAGAGAAGAGATGCGGTCAGGTTTGACAGAGCCTTGGGACACAGATAGAACTTTTTTAAAGGAAGAGGAAGATGGGGTGGGAAACAGCAAAGACTGCGGGTAGGTCTCTGGAAAGTCTGTAGGACCATAATCATAGTCTTCTGGTTTCTCTTTATCAAGTGGTGACAATTTAAAGAGAGGAAGATTTCCATTAGGAAGGTGATAAGGAGTGGCAAATTGATCTGTGTGGCCTTGTTGATCAAACCTGTATGGGAAATTATCATGCCTGATGACTGTATTATCCTCTGTGGGTGCAGCTAACATGGGTTTATGAACTTGCTGCGGATCACAGTCTGGTACCGGGTAGCACATGAGCTTCCCCCCTTCATTAGGGCAGTGGCATACACGGCAAGGGTCGATGTGGAAGGAGTATCCAGCCTCAAACTTTTGTCCAGCATGAACACATCCAACTCGTTCGCACTGCATGCAGCCATCTGCAGGCTCGGAAACCTCGATGCAGTTTGGTGGCATATCAGGACAGCTGATGAAGTGGCAGCTGATCCGGCCCCCTCCTACAGGACAGGAACACTCGGTGCTACCATAGTCAACAAAGTAGGAGTCTCCCTCGGGCACCTTGCCATTCTTGAACCCAGCACTGATGCAGTCGTAGTACTGGTATCCCTCGCACGCACATCCTTTTTGTAAGCACGAAGCACAACAGGCACCGCTCTCCAGGACTTCTTCGATACAGTTGTCCAGCAGGGGACAGTTTGTGCCAGTGCAATCAAGCTGGCACAAACAGACACTCGAGTAGAAAAAAAACAACGCACACTGCAGTAGTACTACTTCAGCTGGAGCCATGGCACCTGGTATATGTTCAGTAATGATGAAGATCAAGTCTTTAGATTATCTTTAATGACTCATGCGAATCACCTCTGCTCTGCAAGAAACAGGGAAAAAAGACAGAAAGACAGGTTTATTTCTCAAAATGCAAGCAAATCAACCTCTGGCTTCCCAGTTTAGCGCATAAGAGTCCCATTTTTACAGCCTTGCTATCTTTTTAACATTAAGACTACATACTTGTCATTATCATCAGCTGGAGTGCACTGTTATGAATCATTATGCAGGCTGTCATGATGAAACCTGGAATCTGCCCAGCCTCTAAATTTCTAGTGCATCTGTGATTATCTCCATAAAAACATTCCTCTCATAATCTTGTGTTGCAATCAACCTCTAGCAGTCTAACAGCTGAACATACATGAGATGCCTCATAACAGTTTGGCTGCTGAGTTTGTTGGAAAGTCATTACACTTTAAGAAAAGCACATTCTCTAAGGTAATTAGCAGGGTAGGGACCAAAGTGCTTGGCCTCCTTTAAATAATGATTCTCGTTGGAAGTTTCAGACTCAAAGTGATTTTATTTACTTCATTATTTCACTTCATCAGGAAGGAAAAAATCTTTCACTTATTTTACCATATAGAATGTGCCAAAAACCCATGCTGCCTTACACTACATGTTCTAATTTTGAGAGCGTTCCAAGAACTACATATTATGCTTTTGTAAAAATGCTTTTGGACTGATCTAATTCATCATCAGCGATACTAGGTATATTTTCCCCTGACCTTTAGGTCATCTCTAAAAATAAATACGCCCTCCCTTCTTGGACTGACATTACGTTTCTAAGCACTGAATTCCACAGAGAATTCCTATGAACATTGTTGTCAGGAAAAAAATGAATTCTGCTCCAAACAAGGACCCGCATCGTCTGTTAATCCCACCTGAGTCATGAGTAATACATCTGATGAGGAAAACAGCTCATGGCCTTAACAGATTTGAACTGCTTAGGTCATTATATGTTTTAAATTAAAAACTAATTTCTTTAATTTGTTTTGTTGTTTATTTGTTTGTTTTTTTTTTACCTCATGCCATAAATTCTCAATATAAAACTTAAAAACACAAATCAAAATCTTGGCATTATAGCCAGTGTCAAGAAACTATCAGAAGCATTTATCACTATGATTTTTCAAAAAAGTTCCCGGAGGTTTTGAGGAAATTCCTGTCAGAGCCTGCCATAAAGTGAATCACAATTAGGTGGTTAAAATCTGACTCCATCATAATTATATGGGTCCAGAAAGTAGGGGAACTACACGAAATCGAAGCCAAATTTATATAAAGTAGAGACCTGTAATGAGCCAATTATTGCAACGCTGTTATTCACTCCGTAGCAACTGTGTATTACACTCTCTTAGAACCCTTTTCACCAACACAGTACTGGTGCCTAATCCAGAGCATATTTCCATTCGTTTTAGCTGCAAACATGAGTGGTGCTAGTGTCGAAAAGCAGGCAACAGCACAGGTCCTTGAAATTTCTGGTTTTAAACCACCAATGTGAACAAGTGTAGTTGGAGCTACCGCAAGAAACTTTCCCCCATTTGCTGGAAATTGTACCGACTTTTGAAATGTGATGCTAGCAACATTTGCCTCTCAAATGCAGGCAAGTTCTCAAAAGGCATCAAGGCTGAACTCTTTCCATCTCACAGCATCCTAATGGAAAAGAGGTGCACAATGCTAGCCCCTTTTAACTGCCCCTTTTCATACAGATGTATCTGTATAGATGTATCTGATGCAATGCAATAGCAGCTTACTTCATGCTATTCTGGAGGCTTTCTGTTACCAAACCTACAAGTTGGCTCATGACAGTGTGTCAGTGAAAGTGTCATGCACCTTTACTGCAGCAGACACAATAAAAGCTGGCAAGGAAGGGCTGCAGAGGAATGGAAATACAGCAGCCTGGTGTTTCCCAGAGCTGTGAGGGAGGGGGGGGGGGGATTCCTTCATTTCTGCCTGCCAAAACACACACACACACACCCACCTACACATACACCTATACACACACAGCTGAAGTAAGTAATGCATCGCTCTGACAAGGCCTGACAAAATAGTGTTTACTTTAAAAAAAAGTTTTCAGTACCAGTCTTCATCTGTGCAGTGCAAACTCGCTTTGGAGAGCAGGCAGAAATATTCATTTACACCGTTAGACGTTAAGAAAAGTCCCCCTCAGTAAACTCACGACCATATGGTGCAAACAAACTGTAAGCAACTCTACAATTTCGCCGCTGTTTTAATCTGTCTTCATCGCATCAGTAACTTTCTCTTGATTAATGAGTGCGGCTACAGCGGATTCAAACAGAAGGGTTTCGAAAGACTTTGCATCTTTTCGCACAAACAGCAGCAACCTGTCTTCACCTGATAACTGTGGGAAAGAAGTTGCTGCAACACCGCATTCAGACACGGAACAAACGTGAACACCGGAGAAAGTTTGGAAAAGCTCATCTGTGCTGAGCGACGCGTAAAAGTTCTCAGCGCAACATCCATGGAATTAAGCTCAGCCTGATTTTAACGACGGCGCACAGGCTGTCGACGAAAAGCTGCAAATACTGTTTAAGGAATAAAGCCGGGCAGAGACGCTGCTTTGTGTTACCTTGTAGAGAGCCGCCGGTCCTCTGTGCGCCTCCAAATGTGAACCTTTTGACCATCGACGTGCTGTTGGGACCAAGCAGGCAGGCTGAGGGGGAGGTACAAAAAGTTTCCCTGCTGGAGACTCCGGAGGAGATCCCATCCTGATCCATAATGAAGAGCAGGCTCTGCGGGCATGGGCCCACACAATACAACTGCTAAAGATTTGATTTGGCAGGACAGGTGTTAAAAATAACGAGTTGTTATTACAGTAATTAAAGAGTGAATTAAAACCGTGCCTATAAAGCAGACACAGGGCTCTTTTAAGGAGGACAATGCCCCTGGACTTGTTTCCAGCCCCCTTTTTCATTTCTATATTGAGGAGACTGACAAAAGTCTCACATTGACAGGTGACAAAGTAAAGTAAAAACCTAAGCCACTGAGCCCTACAGTGAGGGCAGCTCTGGTTCTGGTTATGCTGCCATGGTTTGGATCCTTGTCCTCTTACAGGGAAGCAAACCAGTCAAAGGCAGTTCTGAATGATCACTTTTATTCTTGTATGAAACATCTGATTTCTTCGAGGATGACATGCATAGAGCACGTAGCATCACCGAATGTTTGACGAGACCTGAAATAATGTCAGTGTATAGTTTTATATATCATAGAGATGTTATGTCTATAATGTCTTGCTTTTTTTTGCTTTGAGTGCTGATATTTGGTTATGTGCAGGTAAACAGTCATCATAAAGAGCAAAAACAGTTGACTGCATTGGCATAAATACAACCTGGAAGCCATCAGCGTTAGGAGAATGACACACAGGAAATGGTCCAGAGATGAATCAAACCCAGGCCCCTGCAGCAGGTGAGCTGAACCAACTGAGGTGCAGTGGCACCCGGGCAGAGGAAAGCACCGTTTTGGAAACAGGTTTGTGTCTGATTAAACCTAACAAAAGAGTGTTTTAACATTCAGACAGGCGATATGTACCCACACAGATTTGTTATGGGTCGTTCCAGAGGTTTAACTGATCAAATAAAGCTTCATAATCAAGACACTGAGAAAAAGATTGATGCGTTCACGTTGTTCTGTAAAGGGCTGTAAAGAGCCCAGCAGTGAGTACAGTCCTGTCCACCTGTCTACCTGCCTGCATGGCATCTTTTAGGTCGTTCTCTTTAACAATTTATTTTCACACTTTTTCTTCTTCTAAGGCAAAAAAAGCACTCGAGTACATATAGTAGATCACAGTTCATACATCACTGTTGCTGCAAACTGTCTTCAGGTCAGTTGTATGGTTGGTTTGCTGCAAATTTAAGCTGATATATGTTCAATTCACCAATAAACAGTCTGTAAGCGGCTCACAATACAACATTAAAACCATCTGGGTGGGTTTTAGGGTGTGGATTCTGTGGATAAAACTTGTTCCACACATTTTCAAGACATTTCCTGGGAAAAAGTTGGATTAATGCCTTGGACTCTTTGGTGAGTTCCTCAAGATGTTCGTGAGCAGTGTTTGGGAATGCTGCTGCTGTCAGAGAGTGTCATGGAGTGCATGTGTATTACAGGATAACATTGTCTCTAATGAGATGATCGTTTTTATTGATATTATATTCATATTCTTTTTATTCAAAAGCATCTGTCAGCAGTTTCTATCTTGTTTTGTGGTCTTCTAATGAGGACGCACCGCTGCTAAAAGCTACTGATGTGTTTAGTGACCAAAGATGATTTAGTATAGTCGGTTCGTGTTGAGAACTTGTTGTTACACATCTGTTTTCTGTTGTTTGTCAAGAAATATAGAGTGGTGGCTTGTAATTTCTGCTAATTGTAGTGTTTATGTTAACCTCTTGACATCTACCAGATCACTGGGATGGGGAGGGTTGTGTTGTTGTTTAACAATATGCTAAACAAATATAGTTTTAGAAACTTAAAGATCAAACTTGTTCGACACACCCCCGTTCAGCTTCCTTACTCTGTGTTGTAATTTTGCCTTCTGGGTATACCAAATATGGGTGGATGTAAATCGAATCCTAGCCCTAATTAGGTTTCCAGAAACCCATTGGAAATTTCTCAAAATGTCCCTTTTGTGGAGATCAAGAATTTTGGCAAATGTACAAAATGATTATTTCCTAATATTCCACATATACCAGAGTCATCATCTACTTTGACAGGAAGGTACTGAACTGAATGCATTCTGCTATCTTTCTCCTCTCATAGCTTGCTTTGTGCAGTAAAACATTATATGAGCAGTGCAACTGTGTTTCTGGGCTCCCTCATTTTTCCTTCAGAGCCATGTTGTTGGTCCCCAGAGTAAACTTAAGCCTCTGTCCACTGCTGCATCTTGAAGGGTCTCGCATGTACCTCTTAAATTGAAGGCTGTAACCTTGGTTAAACAAGAACCTTGTGCTCACTTCATAACTCATGATGCTGTCTGTCTCCCGCCAGTTGCACACCAGTCATGACACAAGGCCATGAGCTATCTTGACTGCACACAATGGACCCAATCTCCTTCAAACACAAGTCTGTTTTGGATTACCTGTCTGAGTACACGACTCCCTGGAGGCATAAATATACATGTCATCTATCTGAGCGTGTCTCTGCATTCACACATGTTAAAGAACTAACTTAGCTTTAGCCAATTTTAATATGTTCTCAGGGAGCATGGCCCTTAAACAGCAACTGGGATAAAGCTAAGCAAGTTTACAGCTAGGCCTATCTTGTGTCTTTTATTTGAAGTATCCCTCTTGGGCGTCATTTTATCATAAATTAGGAGTGTGGGTTCAAAGAGCACAGGGACACCAAGTTTTTGGGTGGAAATGTGGCATGCATGACATTTGAATGGACTCACTCATCATGCTGCAGCAAAGTAACACAATCGTAAGTCTGGACAACACCCAGCAGCTCATATAAAAGTCCTAATGAGGAACTGTCAGGGCCTGAGGTGAAGTGGTGTGATAAACACATCGGCCCTGATCGCAGATAAGGCCGCTGCCAGGGGAGTGGGCCTGCTTTCAAGTGGAGATGAAAGATGAGGTAAAACAATAGATTCAGAGTGTTCAGAGCTGGGTCAGTGGAAGGACATGTCAAAACTTGCTAGTAGGTCTACTTTAAAAAAAATAAAATCTGCTGTACCCTGGCCCAGCTGTCTTGTTTTTCCACATATAAAAATAGATTTGTCTGTGACACTCCTTTGAGTTAAATGCAGCTTTGTGTGATGTCGTACAGATGACACAGTGTACGATAACAAGATGAAAAACAGAGCTTGCCATGGTGTAGAGCACAAACTTGGGTTTTGCATGGACATAACAAGATCAGGCTAAGCCTGCTATAAAACACTGAGTGGGACTTCAAAACACATGAGTGAGATTTGTAGAAGCCCAGTGTGATGTCCAGGCAACGCAGCCAGACACAGACGAGCCTTTAGAAAGGCTGGAGCTGAGGCTCAGACAGACATACTTCACATGTGGGGTGACTCGTGAGCATCTGGCTCAGGGTTTGCTGGTGTCTTTGTTGTATGGTTTATTGATCACATGGGGGCCAAGCTGTTAGAACCAAAGGTTAAAATGACCCAGGATGATGTGGAATAGCAGGTTTAGTGCATAATGTGTTCAATTATCAATAGCTCATTTTTCATATACTGCAGCCTGTCACTGCTTTTAGCTAATGGTGCTACTCCCGAAATACCCTTTTTTGTCTTTCTCCTCATAAAAAGTCAATAAAGTTGTGACGTTAATGCTGCTGTTAACGTGGGATCGCTTCACTCTCAGAGGTCTAGAAAGACACGAGAAAAACAGGAGAGGAGAGGAAAATGAGAAACTGTCTTCAAAGAAGAAGAAACATGACATTCAAAGAATTCTCAAAATGAAATTAATGAAGAATTCTATCATTCTAAAAGTGGCAGCCTGTCACCAAAGAGCCAATAAACAGCTCAAACAGGAAACACGTGAGTGAACTCTCTAGTGGGCTGACGTGGAATGTGTAGCAGCAGGCATACAGGGAGTGCAGAATTATTAGGCAAATGAGTATTTTGTCCACATCATCCTCTTCATGCATGTTGTCTTACTCCAAGCTGTATAGGCTCGAAAGCCTACTACCAATTAAGCATATTAGGTGATGTGCATCTCTGTAATGAGAAGGGGTGTGGTCTAATGACATCAACACCCTATATCAGGTGTGCATAATTATTAGGCAACGTCCTTTCCTTTGGCAAAATGGGTCAAAAGAAGGACTTGACAGGCTCAGAAAAGTCAAAAATAGTGAGATATCTTGCAGAGGGATGCAGCAGCCTCAAAATTGCAAAGCTTCTGAAGCGTGATCATCGAACAATCAAGCGTTTCATTCAAAATAGTCAACAGGGTCGCAAGAAGCGTGTGGAAAAACCAAGGCGCCAAATAACTGCCCATGAACTGAGAAAAGTCAAGCGTGCAGCTGCCAAGATGCCACTTGCCACCAGTTTGGCCATATTTCAGAGCTGCAACATCACTGGAGTGCCCAAAAGCACAAGGTGTGCAATACTCAGAGACATGGCCAAGGTAAGAAAGGCTGAAAGACGACCACCACTGAACAAGACACATAAGCTGAAACGTCAAGACTGGGCCAAGAAATATCTCAAGACTGATTTTTCTAAGGTTTTATGGACTGATGAAATGAGAGTGAGTCTTGATGGGCCAGATGGATGGGCCCGTGGCTGGATTGGTAAAGGGCAGAGAGCTCCAGTCCGACTCAGACGCCAGCAAGGTGGAGGTGGAGTACTGGTTTGGGCTGGTATCATCAAAGATGAGCTTGTGGGGCCTTTTCGGGTTGAGGATGGAGTCAAGCTCAACTCCCAGTCCTACTGCCAGTTTCTGGAAGACACCTTCTTCAAGCAGTGGTACAGGAAGAAGTCTGCATCCTTCAAGAAAAACATGATTTTCATGCAGGACAATGCTCCATCACACGCGTCCAAGTACTCCACAGCGTGGCTGGCAAGAAAGGGTATAAAAGAAGAAAAACTAATGACATGGCCTCCTTGTTCACCTGATCTGAACCCCATTGAGAACCTGTGGTCCATCATCAAATGTGAGATTTACAAGGAGGGAAAACAGTACACCTCTCTGAACAGTGTCTGGGAGGCTGTGGTTGCTGCTGCACGCAATGTTGATGGTGAACAGATCAAAACACTGACAGAATCCATGGATGGCAGGCTTTTGAGTGTCCTTGCAAAGAAAGGTGGCTATATTGGTCGCTGATTTGTTTTTGTTTTGTTTTTGAATGTCAGAAATGTATATTTGTGAATGTGGAGATGTTATATTGGTGTCACTGGTAAAAATAAATAATTGAAATGGGTATATATTTGGTTTTTGTTAAGTTGCCTAATAATTATGCACAGTAATAGTCACCTGCACACACAGATATCCCCCTAAAATAGCTAAAACTAAAAACAAACTAAAAACTACTTCCAAAAACATTCAGCTTTGATATTAATGAGTTTTTTGGGTTCATTGAGAACATGGTTGTTGTTCAATAATAAAATTATTCCTCAAAAATACAACTTGCCTAATAATTCTGCACTCCCTGTATCTACCCTAACTGCTACAACATGAATTTCGATTTGTTCCGCTGTCTGGTGGGAGACACCAAAGATGTTGCTCCTCTTAGTGTGTCTTTTGTCATGTCTCCCTCCCATCACCTCCAACTGGTTCCAACAGTTGGCTACCCCTCCCTGAGCTTGGTTCTGCCAGAGGTTTCTTCCTGTTAAAAAGATGTTTTTCCTTCCCACTGTCACCAAGTTCTCGCTCAAAGAGGGGCGTCTGATTGTTGGGGTTTTCTTTGTATTATTGTCGGGTCTTTACCTGACAATATAAAGCACCTAGAGGTGACTGTTGTTGTTATTCGGTGCTATATAAAAAAAACTTAATTGAATTAAATGTAGTGCCATTTTGTTCCTACACCCGCTAATTGTGTTGTTTAATCGCCATGAAGCCACATTTAGTGAAAAGCAAACAAAGCATATCTGCACAAACACCTCATAACAACTATCAAGCATGGTGGGTGGTGGAGGGATGATGATTGGGGCTTGTTTTGTTGTCACAGGACCTGCGTATCCTGTAAACACCTTTGTATACTAAATCTTTCTAGAGGCAAATGTGAAGCTTGACTCAGCCAGACTCATGCAAGAGGACAATAATCTAACGCTCACCAGCAAATCTGCAAGTTATTGTTATTTCTTCTAAAGGTGATTGTACAAGGTGTTGAAGCATGGGGCACATTTACACAGTTTCAGCATTTTGGCCTCATTTTTATTGAATAAATAATTAAATTCAGTTAAATTTAATCAAAGCGCTTAAGCACACCGCACACATATCAGCACACATATGTGTTGCTGAGGTTGTGAATAAATAATCATTTTAGAACCTGGTCAGGACCAGATGTTATGATGATGATGATGATGATGAGTAATAACAATAATAATAATAATAATATTATCATGTCTTTTAGTTTGCTTCTTTGGCTACACATGACTCCCTATTATTGCCTTTTCAAAATTTTAATTGCAAAATGCACAAGCTATCTCAGACCACACCAAAAGACAAGCTGGTTCACATTAGCCACCTAATCATGCAGTCCCCTCATTACACAGGCTACACAGTGCACCTCAAACACCAGCATCTGCTCAGGAGTTCACACATGGGTCACCAAAATGCTGCATGTGACGTGATCATCATGCAAATGATCTACACATCCTGTCTTTATCATGTGTCATTGCTTTCTTAATAGTTTATACGCATTTCTGTTGATGTCTCAACTGACTCTAGTTTGCCTGGAATGGCGTTATTTAATTATGGGTGGAAATACAGTGAAACATAATGGAGATATTTAATTTTTGGAATGTTCTTGATTCAGTCCGTCTGCGTGTTTCTGGCTAAAAGAATAAATGCATTAAATTGCTTCCAGGCTAACTATGTTCAGAGTGTAATGTGTACTCAAAGTATAAATAAAATATTATGGGAACATTTTTTCCAAATCACTGACTGACGGGGAGACTAAAAGGTTTTGGGAATTTCTGCCAAAACCTTTTAGTCTGCAAATTCTTGTAGAACACGAAGGATTAGGACACGTATCCTCTGAAGTCAGTGACTGACAGCATCATGGCAGCACTATAGAAATATGTAGCCTGCGCACAAAGAGTCAGCACTGCGTACCATAAGCTCAGAAGATGGAGATGACTGGCCTTCACATGGGCCTCAGTCTGCAGGCTGATTTGCAGGACAAAAGTGAACTGTGAAGAGAGGAGGGAAGTGGGTGTGGTCATGCTCTGGAATCTCCTTTAGCCAGGCACTGTAGGGGACAAAGCAGCCCTGCCCCATATCTCTAACACTGGGTAAAGTAGCTAAAGGCCATTTATAAGTAAGTGCAAAGCATGCTGTCAGTGGACTGTTTCATAAGAATAATATGTGCTGAAATCTAGACTCTAATCCCTGCATAGAGTGGATCCATGCTGAGCTCCATCTGTGTTTGGATTTGCACATGAATGTACCGAGCACCCACAAGAGCTATGGCTCGAGCTAAATCAAAAACTGTCACCTGGGTGGAAGAAACAAAAGCCCACTGTCTGACCACCTTTCTACCCAAAAGGGTGCCGATTTGCACAAAACAGAATGAAGCTTTCCACTTATATTGTTAAAACAGTGTCACCAAACACAGTCAGTTTTGATGAATAAAATTGGACAAATGAGCATCACAATGCCAGGTCTGTGTTTGTGTCAGCTTGTCTGTGTTAGTGGCTGACCTGCCTCGTTTGGCGGTGCAGCTTGTTTGTGTGTTTGGACGGAGCAGAGCAAGCAAAGAGGAAGCACTGACAGACATGTGCTCTGACTGCTGCCTGTGCCAGTCAACAGGACGTTACGCTTTTCTCCTCTGTGCACTGATTGAGTTTAATAGCCTCATGTTGACTACTGAGGAACAAATAAGCAAGTAGGGAATTTAGCATTTAGGTCAAGACTAAAATTAGCAAATGTGGGCTGATGCATGTGTGTGTGAATATGGAAGTGAATGAAATAGTATTCAAAGAAATAAAGTAATTGTGATGCATTGTGAGTTGCATCTAGTCTATAAATTACTGACTTCTTGTGGTTGGCAATCTATGAGTGCATATATAGATTCCCATGGAATAGAATCAACCTGACTTCCAACTTTCTCATTTTCAACAAATGCTAGAGCTGGACTTTGGTTGTTTGCATAGTGTGGATAAACTTGTGGTCTTTGATGGGAAACAGACAGAAGACAAATGTGTTTAATGTGTGTTGGAACAGAGGTAGAACTACGAGTTAATGAGCAAATTACTGTAAGATTCATCATCTCAGCAGATAAGTTTTCTCTTAATGAGGACCTTGGTGATGCAGAGGAAATACAGCGTATCTAATTTAACACATTAGAAATTAAGGCCTTCATAGAGAAACAGACATCAGCTACTACCATGTTGGTTGTGATAAATGCGGCTCTCTACCAGGCAGACATGTGACAGGTCATTAGCGTTCTTAGTCATGAGAGCATTCTCAAACATTATGGACTTAATGTGACATTAAGTATAACCCAAAACTAGCAACTGAGCCTTTAAACTCATCGGACTTTTATCCAATTTCTTTTGTCAACTGCAAGGTCTGCTCCCTCGTGGGGCCATTAAGTAGAACGCAGGTTTAAGACACTCTTCAGAGCTGGAAGTTACATGCATCTGTTACTCTGCCTATAGAAAATAAGATAACAATAATACTGGGTACTGATGTGAAACTCAATTTGGGGATGAAATGTCTTGCTCATGTAGAACTGCTGCAGAGTCTAACAAGTAAACCAGAGAAGAAAAAAGTTTTCTTGAGAGTTAGCTAACTAAGATAATAAAGTAATGTACTTAAAAGACAGCTAACCTCTGTTCTTATTAATCTCTTATTACACACAAAAAGTGGAATCAGTTACCTCATAGCTATCCAGTATTTTATTTTGTTTTATTTTATTTTATTTTATTTTATTTTATTTTATTTTATTTTATTTTATTTTATTTTATTTTCTTTTATAGACAATTTAGTTGTACTTTCCTTTACTTCCTGCCAGTTAATGAACTGTTTTTATGCACTGCAATTATAAATTAAAATATATGCACAATGTTATAAAATGTCATGTCTTATCTAAAAGGTAATTTCGCCTATACTAAAGTAAAAAGATCTTTATATTAAGTGATTATTTTGATGAATCTGACTATTCGCACCCATTCAGTTAATCAGACTCTGATTTCATGAAATATGCATGGGCAAGTAGCAGGCACTCAGCGGGGAGCTTTGGATTCCAGGGGATGTTGCTCGATACGGAGGAGGCATCCAAATTATGCATTGCTCCAAATTGGCTCCCCATGTCTTCACACAGGAAGAAAAAAACATAGCATTACAGCCCAAAAGTTTCAACTGTGTAATTCTGACATCACCAACTGCAAATTGCTTGAAATGTTCCTTCATCCTCTTAACCCATACGGTTAGAAAGACCGGCTGCAGCAGAACTGATTCAATCCTGCACTGACAGAAAGATGTGTTTCTGTTCTGAGCTGATGAATGAGCCCTCAAGTAAAGCAAACATCCACAGCCTCAGCCTGTTATCGGCCTTTGTTGTGATGGAGCTGGGACTGAGCTAATGCTCAAAGCCTACCTTTAAACACAAAGCCACACCTGGAGGAGAGTCAGTGAAGCTGTGGCACTGAGAACTTCATCATGTCATAACACTCTGAACTTTGTCTTGAATGAACATCGCTTCTGTTAGACAAGGTTTATAAATATTACACATTGTCCTTGTTTACTCAGGAAAATCCCTGCCTGCAGATTTCTGGATCCTCATCCAGCTATTTTGGTCATGTTCATATCTTTATCAGGTCAGCAGTGCACTTTATGGTAAATGTATATAAAAAACAAACAAACTGAGAAGCAGAAAGGCTAATTCTGTCGAATTACAAATGTTATGATTTATTAAGCATAGCTGATGCTTTCAACAAACAAGCAAAAGCAGAATACTCAAACATTCTAGATGGCATTAAAAATGCAAGGTGCAAAACAGAAAATGAGAAAAACAAAGACAAATGAAAGATGAATAGCAAGAATGAATAAAAATGATAAACTGAAAAAGGATAGTGACAGTAAAAGATGGCATCGTAGGAAACTAAGTCTTATTTCTTATTCTTGGGCTCCCCGGGAGTCAGCTGTGGAACCTTCACATTACCAGTTGTTACAAATACTATGTCGACCTCTTAGCATCCACCAGGTTACAGGCAACCCATTAATATAAGAACAAACATTTGTTTTAGCTACCTGCCAAATGGGCAGTCATAAAGTTGCACTACTTGGAAATAAAAGAATAAAAGTGCTCAGTGTGTTCTTTCTCCAATCAGTTTATTACAACAGCTACTCAAATGAGTAGCCCTTGAATTCTGCAAATGTCGCCCCAATCAACAGTCATGCTGAATGTCAACAGTACACCATTGTTTCATGCAGCCTTGAAAGAGCAGTGGTTTTGGAGAAACTACAAAAAAATGCTCCTACTCCATATGGACAGCAGATTTGGCCGAGTCTGGGCAGCTCAGGGATTGCCGGGACAAAATAATACAATGTCTTCTAAAGGTTGTTGAGGAATGTGACTGTCATGTTGCATCACCACATCAAGCCCCTGAAGAGGTATTCACCTAGCGTCTCTGTTTAGGAATGCACCAAGCACACTTTTTAGTCTCACAGTAAAACCCAATGGGCCAGATCAGTTGTACACCACTGGTCCCACAGGCCAAAACCTCCATTTGTGTTCTGCTTAGTGATGTGTGTGTGTTGCTTAGCTGCTCAAACAGACAAACTGACCAGAATAAAACATCTGTCAGGTGGTGCTAATCCCGTGACATTAAAAGAGTGTTAGGAGTAAATGTGAATTCTAAAGAGGTTGATGTGACACATTTGCTCCAGGACATTCCAACATGATGATTAAAAGGGCTTTCAGGTGACATAATCCACCCCTTGGGCTGGGGTGTTGGAAGTCTTAGGCTCTGTGGCAATAAAACACACAACATGTGCTCGAGTCTCTAAGTGAACATCTCCAATGTCTCAGCAGAAAAGCACATTTGTTTTGCTCTGGATTTTATATAACTAATACACATGCTTCTTCAAGCTCAATGCAAACTGGATTTATACATTTTTCTGTTTCCTACATATCTTGTCTCACTGTATTCATGTTGCCATGTTAAAAAGATGTTTTACACATTGCTTGCCTCACCCGATGGCTGCAAGAAGCTGTTGCAAAAAAATATGGGACATGGCTTTGGCCCTGCTCTCTGGTCTGGTTTAAAACAGAACACGGAAACACAAGGTGAGAAAACCTCTCGTTTGAAGTAATCAAAATGTTTTGAACAGCAAAAAAAAGTTTAATAGCCACATAATCACCATCACCGTTATTGGCCACAAAAGGCTAACTGAGGTCCTCAGAGTCTATAACATATGACTTGAAACTGAAAACAGCTGTACAAAGAAAAACGTTCCAGATTTCATTTGGACTACTTTTTATTCAAATTTGCAAGTTAAAGCAATAAGATTATTAAGCAATAAGTCTAGACATCGGGGCTGCACCTAAATTGTTTCACCATCCCCAAAGGTGGAGGAAAGAGCCTTAGGCAAAGTGCCAGCCCAGTGTCACATTAGGAGGAGAGTTTTATGCATTAGTCATAATGGGTCATTCCACTCCGACAGTACTAGCCCGTCCAAGGCAGAGTAAGTGAGACACTAATAACCTTACAGACTGGCTGTAAAACGTTACACATTTCAAATGTGTGTAAAGAGTGTCTTAATAAAATGTAAGAGTATCAAGGTGTGATTTTGTTGAAAGCAAAAATTCCGGAACACCAAACTAAAAGAACCAACGTCTACACTTTAATGTGCGTTTGGCCTCATGCCTTAATGAAACTGCTGGCTCTGCTGATGACAGCAATGGGGTAACCGTGGTTACTTAAGCAAGCAAGCCAAGCTTTGAGTGACATCATACATTTCTCTATTGGTCACGTAACCCTCACCACCTCCCACTCCCTCAAATATCACATCATTCACACCTTGAGAGGCAGGTGTGTCACCCACAGGCTGGTGGGCGGGGCTGGTGGGCGGGGCTGCTGAAGTGGCGCACAGCTGTCCAGCAGTCAGGTTCTCAGGTCACATCTATATTTAGTCCACTTGTGTCATTAATGAGATAAAGACACATACACAGACACTCACACGATGTATATATATATATATATATATATATATATATATATATGTAAAATATATTTGTCCTCTTCAAAGCCGACTCCTTGAGAGGGGCTGAGACTATTTCACATCTACTGTTAATATTTCAGACTGACCATCTGTGATTTCACCGCTGACACCAGGAGGGACTGGCCATCTCTTGGATTTATGTAACATAATTGCCTCATGCTTTAAAGTTAAGTGTAACTATATAGTGTAGAAACTACATGATATACAGAGAGGGTAGATTAAATTGTTCATATCATGTTCAAGTGAAGTAAGTATGCGACACCCTCCCAGTCTGAAATTTCATGTTTTTATCTTGAACGTAATAAAATCATGTAGGATCTGTATGAAATTCAACAACTCAATTTGTTCTTGTTTAGATGTCATGATACAATCTAGTGAGAGTGGTTAGTTGCTGGACTCATGAAATTCACAAGATCACACGAGATCTCAAACTGCAGGGAAATCACCAGGGTTATAAGAGGCAGACAACTACACACACACCATGTGCATGCTATCGCTATTAATTGTGGTTTAACCTGTCAAGGACAAAAATGTACAGAAGACTCAGCCTGGATTGGTGGCGTGGTGATTAGTGCTGTTGCCTCACAGCAAGAAGGGCCTGGGTTCAAATCCACAATCTGGCTAGTTCGCAGTGGTTTCTTTCTGGGTATTCAGTTAAAAGTCATGCAGTTATTAGATTTAGGTTAATTGGCAATTCCAAATTACCTGTGAATGTGACAAATGGTTGTTTGTTTCTATGTGATAGGCTGTCCAGGGTGTACCCTGCCTCTTAACCTATCACGTTGGGGTTATGCCCCAGCCCCCCCTGCAACCCGGATGAGGATAGTCGTTGTAAATCCATGCAATTTTTAGGTTGACCAGACTCTAGACTTTGTTGAACATTATGTAATATGAAGACAACATGTAGTATTTAAGTGACCAAGTAATACTGGGGTAAAAGTTATTGAATAGTGTTGAAATAAAATGACAAAATTGTGAAGCATTACAATATTACTGCAACTTACTGCATCTAAACATGTTTCAATCGCGTTTTATCAACACAAAATGCACATGTTTATTGAATATGAATAAGTTGTGTTGATTTAACTCAGTTGCTTAAGTTTCTGCCAAAGCAAAACAGTTGTGTGCAACCAATGTCCACTATTGAATCAAGTAAATCCAACATGGCCTTTTTTTCAGTGTAGAATAGTTTACCTTTTTGGGGGCAACACAGTGGGGTGGTGGTTAGCACGGTTGTTCCACACCAAGAAGGTCCTGGGTTCATCCCCACCATCTGTGCGGAGCTTGCGTGTTCTCTCGATGTCTACTTGGGTTATTTCTGGGTACTCAGTTATATTAAATTTTATTTGTGCCAAATCACAACAACAGTTGCCTCGAGGTGCTTACTTCAGCATCCTCCCACAGTCCAAAGACATGCAATATGCGGTATTAGGTTAACTGGTGATTCTAAATTCCCCAGAGATGCAGATGGTTGTCTAACACTCTGTGTTAGCACTGCAACAGACTGGCAGCCTGTCATGGGTGTATCCTGCCTTTTGCCGTATTGGAGCTGGGATAGGTTCCAAATCCTGTTACCTTGAATTGGATAAGTTGGAGAGGATGGATGGATACAAGACTTTATAGTTCAAATGAACTCTCGTACATTTTTGGCATTACAGAAGAAGTGTAATCCCAAAATGCATAAGAGTAATCTGTCTTTGCATTTCAGTGTTCCAAATACAAAAAGAGGTGGAAGCTAACCAAGCTGTGAAACCTTTGCTCACACCCTCAATGAATGGTCAGTGAGCTGGATGCTAACAGGTTTCCATTCCAGGGTTCAGGCTGTCAATACTAAGTGGGTCAGGCTTGCAGAGTTCTTTGGCTACACTAATACACATTTCAAATTAAATGTCTATTTGGCTCGCTGCGACCTTGCTTCCCAGAATAAAATTCCATTAAAAGGGCAATAGGCTTGACATAGTGGAAGAGATCCAGCACTGAAAATGTACCAGTACATCTCACTTTGGTTTTATTTTTCAGCCTTCTGGGCTGAAAACTCAGAAATGCCAAAAAACTGTTTTGTGTAATGACTACTTGACCACAGGTATTTTAAGACAGAGATGTAGCACTCTCAGACTCTGAATTTCAGTCTATGGGAGAATTTGGTAGCAGCAAATATTAAGTTTAATTCATATTTCTACAGCGCCAAATCACATCAACAGTTGCCTCAAGGTGCTTTATATTGTAAGGTAGACTCTACAATATTACATACAGAGAAAACCCAACAATTATATGGCCCCCTATGAGCAAGAACTTTGGTGACAGTGGGAAGGAAAAGGAAAGAAAAACTCCCTATTAACAGGAAGAAACCTCTTCAGAACCAGGCTCAGGGAGGGGGGCTAAAACATGGCGGTAAAAGTATAACATCCTGGGGAAAAAAGGAAAAAAAAGCTTTTGAACCTTATTTTGATACAGAATCACCAAACTTTGAGTGCCCTGAGTCATTTCATCTGAGGATACAACAAAGGTTAACTTTAAGGACATGACTTCTTTGATTAGCATACACCCCAACAGAACCCAACATTGATGGTAGTGTTTTGCTATGCTTCAGCTCCTCTTAACTGTATCACTGAACTGGACCTCACTAGCATGTTTGTTCTGTTGGTGCCTTTTTGGAGCTGCAATTACGAGTCAAGTAGTATCACCTGCTGTATGGAACAAACCATCCAAGACCATATGTGCTCTTGGATGGTCACACAACTAAAACATCATTAGCTGATAACTTGGCATCACACACATATGGTCACTGGGTTTGCTGTAGCTCAGGAGGTAGAGCAGGAGGAAGGTTGGTGGTTTGACCCCTAGGTATTCCAGTCTGCATGCCAAATATCATTAAGCAAGATACGTAACCCCCAGATGGTCTCTGATGCATCCACCAGAGTATGAAAGTGTGTGAATGTTAGATAGAAAGTAGTGCTTTTAACGAGGCATGTTGTATGAAGTATTTTGAGTGCTCTGGGTTATTAGAAAAGCAGTTTATAAGAATGAGAATTAATTCTGTGAGTCTGTCATTATTTTATTCGTATTACTTTCTTTTCTTTTCTTTTACTTTCCTTTTAAATTCTATCTGATTATTTTATTGTACAGTACTTTGGTCAACAGTTGTTGTTTTTAAAAGTGCTATATAAGTAAAATTGATTGATTGATTGATTGATTGATTGAGTCCAATTACCATTTACCACTGCAGACAAAACAAACAAAACACAACACAGACAGAAGCAGCCAAAATACTACAGTTGAGCTTCTGGTACTGGGTATCTGTTATTTATACCTAGTACCAGATCATGAGCAAACGTGAGCACAGATTGGATTTTGTTTTGTCCTCAAAGTAAACCTCCAAATCCAATAACCATGGACACCACTTGTAAAGGTGTGCAAACAACAGACAGAGGGCATCAGTGAAGTTTCCCTAGGATTTTCCTTTTGTTATTCTTTAACATCTGCTGTATCTTTCTCTGTCTACATCAAACACAATGAAAACTTTTGCTCATTTATGCGCTTCATTATTGTTTGTCTCCGTGACTTCAAGCTTGCTAACTGTCCCGGCTGTATAGAAAGTAGACTTTCTAACTGTATGGTGCTCATTTGTTCGAATCATCCTGAACCCTTAAGGAATTATACAGTGCAATGTTTTTCTATTCATGAAAAGATTCTGTCATTTTTGGGGTGTGAGCAGGAGATTGATGCCACCTGGCCCTGGGACATTTCCTGATCAAAAATAGCTGTACCCGTACAGGGAGGAGTACCCAGAAAACATGGGTTGTTTTTATGTGGATCAAAATATGAAATATAACTTCACAAGTAAGGAAGAAGAGATATTAAAGTAAATCTTGTGCTGGTGCTGGAAACCTGATTTTGGCTGCCAAAGTAAGGGAACTTCCCTGTGGCATGTTCTCAGGGTGCATCTTATGTGATCCAGAGCTCTGCTGAGGCCTGTGGGAGCCGGGGCTGTGGGCAGCCTGCTGGATTTCACTGGAACACAGTTAACGCCATCTGTCTCAGCAGCTAATCAGTGTCTCACAACTTCCTGCACTCTCCTTTTCTGTCTGCAGCTAGTGGGAAGCAGAGACATGCAGGAAATCTGCAGAGGCTTTTCTCTCCTTTAGGTGCTTTGTTTCTACAGATAACATCTGTTTTAGCTTATAACATGACAATATACAGATCATCTGCAAGTCTTTATTGAACTAAAACTTTATAGCTATTTATCCTCTCTGCTCTACCTTATGGGGGAAGATTGTGTTACAACTGGGGCGAACTGTGCCACAAAGAGAAATTCAGACAGCACAGAGGATGTGTTGCAGAATGACAAAAGCACTCAAAGCACTTGAAGGACTTGATTTTCAGAACAAAAGCGTATACTTTTCCATTTGATCTTCCCCTTAAAGTATTCAGGCCTCTGCACAGACTTAGATAACCCCTGTAGAAGTCCCCAACAGTCTCTTTGTCTCAGCCAATATAAAGGATTTTTGATGGTAGACACTGCAGGGTGCATGTGCTGCTTGAAAGGGCTTCGTGGCAGGGACAGTGTGGCTGCTGGGAAGGGAGCACCCCAGCTTTATACCTCCATCACTGTCATTTAATGAAGATGCATGTGTATGCAAAACTACAACAGAGCCCATTTTTTAAATCCGTTAAAGGTGCTGCACACAGAGGTTTACCTTTTGACATGACTGTGAAATAAGCAGGAGTCAGAAATTTCAATAAAACATACATTACAGTAAGCTCGTTTTAAAGCCTCGCGCAGCTCTTATTTTCCCTTTTTACGTTGGGACAAGCATCTCTGTCTATCTCAACAACTGTTTATCTAATCTACTTCAAACTGATCAAGTGAACTGTTAGTGCAGCGACTGCTCACTCGTGATGTCTTTCAGCAACAGCTAAAAGCTCTCAGCTTGAGGCTTCACAACATCACCAACCAACAAAGACCATCTACATCCATCTTTATATACAGTCTGTGGCTGTGACCAAAACCAACACACACACACACACACACACACACACACACATACACACACACACACGTACATAACAGTGGAGTGGACCCTAAGTGTAAGTTTGCTTATGCTGTATGTATCGCCCCAAGTAGAAATGTTTAAAATCAAATTTATATTTAAATATACATATATATATATATATATATATATGCTTTTTGTGAATTTGGTCTCAGCAACAAAAATCATATTGCAAGCTGCCGTCTCTGTGACTTTGCCGACTCTCCGATGCAGAGTTAGAGTCGAGGCCAGCCTGATCCATGTAAACCAATTTAACATGACCATTTTGATGGAGTTAGAATGCATGCCTGTTTTTGATTAAAACACTTCAAAATAATCCCTCTGTTAGTCAGAATGCATCGAGCGGTTCATGTTCAACTAAATTCAAATCCCAAGCCCCGCTTTGCCTCATTTATGAGGCCTGACATTATATAGCTTTAAGTCTTCGCAGGCTTTTCTTTGCTCAGGTTTCTTCTGTTTTGTCCTGCCAAGAATTCCTGAGATGGAAGTCGTGAATCAGCTGCAGCAGGCAGAGTGTGGATGGGACTCCAGGCGACATGTGTTTTGCTCATTCCTTCATGTGCCATCAGTGAAATGTATAATACTAACTGTAAGAATAACATCCCATGGTTGAATTGGGATTTCGTGCCAATATGTGGATCAACTGAGATGGAAGTGTAAAGGCAGACTGACTTCATCTGAATGCAGATAAAGGTGAGAATAGGAGGACTACCTGCCTTAGAGAAGCTAGAGGAGTTATCACACTGGCCCAAATATAATATTTAATGGTAAATTACAATAAAATTCACTTTGGAAGATTCTCTTCTCACTCATAGACTTTTCAGGCTATTCCACTGACAGAAAGTGGCTCCTTATATACTCCTGATGATGCAAACACATTTTTTAAAAAACAGAACTGCGGAGCTCTGCCATGTCAGCTACAATAGTTGTAAAAAAAATGTAAAAAAAACCTTAATAAATGATCCCTTGTTATGAAAGACTTATTGTGTTCTGAGATCTTTGGTCCTGCAGTAATTGACTGTGGCAGCTTGGATGTGGATAGTGGTTTCTCCACTTGTTTGTGGTGGTTTGAGAGACTTCCTGTGAGATGGCTGAAATAAATGCCTGGCTTCCATCCGAGGCCCACCAGCAGGTCGATCAAATGAAGGCTAGAATATGATTTCTTCACTGCCTGCACAGCAAGAGCAGCCGGTTTCCCAGAGGAACAGTTTTAATGGGTCAGATAATCAACCTCTGAGTCTCCAAACATCTTCCCCGGTGTGTCTCCTGAACTTGAACACCACTCTTCCATGCTTTCTTTCACCAAATTTTACCACTTTGTCTCAGATATGCAGATAAATACAGAAAATAAAAAATCACTAACTGTAGCATTCCACTAGAAAATATGTTTCTGACTTCCTTTGAGGATATTTTAAGACCGTCTTTTTAAAATAGTTTTCTACACTCTAATAAACAGGGATACAGTAAGGGTCAGATTCTGCTCCTAAAGGTATAACAAGTGCAAATGTCCCCTGTAGGTACAAATGTCTATAAGGTGGTCTCTAAGACTAGAAAGGTGTCATTAAAAGTGAGTCTGTTTTGAGAAATAAATAAATAGAATTGGACGAATGTATTGATACCAAATTCTGCACCATTCAACACTACGTACAACAATAATACCTTAAGGTACCGCAACATTCACATTTTAACAGCTGATGCCTTTTGGTGTCACTCCTCCTGATAGTAAAGTAACTAAACTAATACTTAGAAGAGTACTTTTCTACTCTAACTCAACACTCGCGTTGTTTTCGTTACACCCATATTAATATTCTCTGCATTTTGAGTGCTTTTCCAACTATCTTGCCCACAGTCACTCTGATGGGGAAATTTAGGATTCAGTATCCTGTCACCTTCCGGGCACTTCAGCCAGAGGAGCCTGGGATCAAACCACTGACCTTCTCATTTGGAAATGACCTGTTTTACCTCCTGAGTAGGGAAGGAAGGCATGACAGCATGCACGCAAGCAGTTGTGGCATATATTACTGTGGGGGTGCAGAAAATGTACGATTATACAGACGGAGATGCTGCAACAGCTTGAAAGGAATAGGCTGCTTTAGACAACTTTAAAAAAAACAAACTAAAATCTTTTTCTTTTTAAACTGTATTTTCTGAGTTATGACAACTGGTGTTCAGAAAAAGACCTCAGTGAGTTTCATGTGTTTTTTTCAGAGTTGTAGTGTTTTCTGGATTTTGAGACCTTGGTTCTTTATTATTGTGGTGATCTTTGTTTCGTAGTCTTGATTTGTGCTTCCCAGTTTAACTCTTTATATTTATAGTTCTTATCTACTTGGTCATGTAGTCTGTTCCCTTCCCTGTCCCTAGCCTGTTATGCCTCCCTCGCTCTCTGTCTCTATGTTGTGTTTCCTGTTTTATTTTGGTAGTCCTGTCTCATGTGTGTTGTGTTTAGTTTTGCTCCGCTCCCATCTCGTTATAGCTGATTTGTTCCTCCTGTATTCCTACCTGTTGCCCATCACCTCTTATCCTGTGTGTGTGTATTTAAATCCTCTCCCTCTGCTTGTTGTTGTGTCATTAGTGCTTGCGGTGTGTTTTGGGACCCTTTGGTTTATCCTAGTTGTAAATTCATAGTTGCAAAATTCTTAGTTTCTAGTCTATCTTTTGTTTGTTTTTATTAGGGGTTTTTTTTTTTTGTATTTTCATTTCGAGTACATTCTTACAGTAATTAACGCTGCCTCCTTTAGTTCACTCAAAGCCAGTATAAGTGGTTCCAGGGTTGTGATGACATAGTCTGCACTAACAATGCAGTGACCAGAAAATTGGTAAGGTACTTCATCCTGTGAGAGTGTATGACTCAACTGAGGTTGTGCAAGTAGACAAAACATTTTACAAAGCTTGGTCATTAAACCTCAGTGGATGCTGGACTGACTATGGTGTTTTAGTCTTGTTTTTCTGTGATTTTATTGGCATAATTAAAAGAGCAGCTCTATATTTTCATTTATTTTATATATTTTCAGAATTTCAACTTATTACAAGCTGTACTTCACATAACACAACTGATCCTCCTATTAAACAACCTTTTTAAGCTTCTAAAGACATAAATAGAAACGCTTGTAGGAGAAAAACCGTAATGCCAAAATGCATATTAACTACATTTGAAATTTGAAAAATCTTCTCTTTTCTGTGGATAACAAAAACTAACCACAACTGCACCAATCAATCTAGAAAGCCTGAACTAGTGGATGTTAAAGGTTAAGTAGCTGCTATCTTATAAACTAGCTCCAGTTTTTTGAAGTCGACTTTAGCTGGACAAAATTTAAAGGTGGCGCTTACAGTTGTTTGTTTTAACTTTGGAGCAGAGAGGGAGTTAACAGGCCAATTGATTCAAGGATCTTTCACATTTAATCCCGAGGCATGACTTCGATGTGGAACTTCCCTTCTATTTCTCTGTTAGACAGAATGTCAACAAATTTCCACAAACTATTTCCTGAACAGCAGTTAAGGCTCAGGCCAAAGAAAGCTGGACTCAGCATCGCCTCTTTGTGGCTTTTCAGGCTTTGGTATAAAATCATCACTTTCACATTACATGATTTCTGGGTATTGAACACCTCACAGACCTGAATCATAAACTCTAATGAAAAAAAAAATGTAAGAGATGATTTAAGCAAAATACCATCTAAATCTCTCCAGAGCAGAGCAACAACACACCGCAGACACCAGTGTTAAAGAGACACAGACACAAACTCATCACTTACTCCCGTCACTGGAAGACTGCAGTGTTTCTTGGTGCAATACGTCAACAGCTTGACTGATTATTGTTCGGTTTGCGTCCAGGCAGAGGGCCATGTCTCTGCGGCTGTTAGTGGACTGAAGGAGGAAAGCTCAGTCTGGAGCCCTGTGTGGTCCAGCGGCTCCAGAGGTCTCTGGTTTGGCAGGATTTTCCTGCCTTGAACACACCTACAGACATCTTATGAGATAATAGGAAGGGGAATACATAGTTTTATGAGTAGAAACTGGACAAAAAGCAAAATTTGGGGGAATGGGTTGAATTACTGACAGCTGAGAAATCTTTTCAGGGTACATTGTCTGCTGTGATTTGTAGCCTTGGAAAGCAGGAGACTCACCATGCCAACAATCACAACAAGGGCTCAAGGAATGTTGGATGTAACTCCTGATCCTTACAGTGTGATCATACGAAAACTTAACCGCACCGTGAACTAGACTCTTATTTCAGACACTACTTATCTTATTGCCATTTTATACATACTGCCATTTTGCTATAATTTAGCAAAATTTTAAAATAAAAAGCTTCAATTAGAGATATATGGTCATTTAAATGAAAATCTGAGAATATGACAGTCACAGCAGACTGTGGATTTCTTAAGTATGCTGTTTTCTTAAGAGACTGTTCACCTCAGAAGGCCATCTAGTGGCTGTGTTTAAAAGTGCATGTAAAATGTGTGCTAGTCGAGATGCAACATCCGGAACTGAAAAATGAAGACGTGTCGGTGGTAGCTCCTTTCATATTTCCAGGGAAAAACTTGGCAGATAATTAGTTAGGGCACTGCTATGGCTTAAAGTTCGGGGTCTGGCTGCTTTGACAGATTTGTCAGTGACCTCACTTCAGAACAAAACGTTGACACGATCACTTAGATCAAGGACTAAGGAGCCTTTGTTATCATCTACGATGATAAACTAATGTTTGATTTAAACTCATGACTGGACAAAACAAGACTTTGAAAGCTTGGGTTGTGGGACAATTTGGCTATTTCTGGTAGACAAAACAAGTGAGTGAATCCAACAGACAGACTCACCGATGATAAATCCTCGTTGTTTAAATGTTGTGATTGTTTATTGCTGACAGTTGCTGGGTGCTCTTAGAAATTCAGTCTGCAACTTGATGTAATTTTACTGCGATTTTATACCCCTCTCCTGCACAAACCTCTTAATGTTTCCTCTGTTTAAAGCCAATTTCAATTCAACACCACCTTCCCCAAACACCACCAATGTCCAATCATATGTCACATTCATCTCCAAGAAGACCCGTTCGGGACAAGCTGAGCGCTTTGTGCTGCTGTGCATGTTTTTGTTGTTCAGTCCAGGCTTACATTCTCATGGCAGACATAATGAGCTCTTTTTCAGAGAAAATCTGTCTAATGATCACTGTGAACAAATGGAGGTGTACGGTTAACAGAAGCGAGGATCCTTGATTGCTGTGTAGTGTTTGCATTTTGGGAGTGTAATCCATTATTCATACTTCCTGCCCGTGTTATTGTTGGTTTCTGTTGCCCAGAACACTCACACAAACTAAAAGTTAAAAAGTCTCATTGTTTAAGTGAGAAAACATGTTCCAACCCCAAAGAGTGCAGTATTATAGCCAGCAAACTGCCTTCTCTCATCACGGGGCCGCCTGTTGGTTAGGGGCTAGAATTACAAGTTCAGCTTTTGAATAATTCATGGCCATTTGTAAGGGTGCAGGAACTTCAGAGCAAGCCAAACAGCGAGGCAGCCTGACTCATACCATTCAAGATATCAACAAATCACACACAGCTGCCAGCTTCGCTCTTTTGGCTCAACATCACATATCACAATACAGACTAGCAACAACTGTTTGAACGACAGTCTTCGCCACAGGAGGCATATGCACTAAGTGAGATATGATAAAAGAAGACGCCGGGTGAATTGCCCTGAGGGGAGATGTAAAATGTTCCACGCTTCTGTGATGAGTTGTGTTGTGTTTGACTGTCAGGAAGAAACTTCAGTGCGAAATACAAAGTTGGGAAAGGTGTAGTGTTTACTATTGAACACTTGGGTAGTGGGACATATTTTAGACTGAGATCATTAGCTTAAATCCCTGAGCACCTCTGCAAGCACAGATGAAGATTTTTGACATTTTTACAGTGTAGACTGAATTTTAATTGATTTTCCAAAAATCCACAATGAAAAAGATAAACATGTCTATAAAACCAAAAGGCAAACATTTATTTTTTCAGACGTATGTAGAATTTTAATTCAGCACTTTGCAGTAAAACCCCTTTGGCAGCAATTACAGCTTTGAGTCTCCTGGGGTGAGGCTGGATTTGAGCAGTTTATGCACTTCTTCCTGGCTGATCCTGTCAAGCTCTGACAAACTGGCTGGAGATGTCTGTGAACTGCCATCACGAGGTTTCTCCACAGACAGTCTGCAGGATTGAAGGTTTAGCTTCGGGTGGGCAACTCAAGTACGGTCAGAGATTGTCCTTTGCTCATCTTGGCCGTTTGATTAAGATTGCTGATTACCCCAACGACATCTCTGTACTTTAGACCAAGTTTCCTTTACCAGGCCTCTTTCAATAGAGGGCTACCTAGGCTAATTAACCTAGCTTCAAGCTTCAAAGTGATGTGCAGTGAGTGAATCACTCCTGTCTCTGCAGCTTAAATCTGTTGCTGGCAATTTAATGTATATAATTATAAATTTCAGTTAAACACATAACCACTGCATTCGAAGTGGCCTTTTAATTATTTTATTTAGAACCTAACGAACTGCTCTGTAACAGTCTTGGTTTCTTTCAGCCAAACATACAGCACTCAACTTTATTTTAACATATCAGAAATAAATGCTCCCTTTGACAAAGCAACATCTGGCCAGGCATGCCAACATCAATATTTAATAAATAATCTCAAAATGCAACACACATGCTGTTAATCAAATACATGAATAAACAGGAAGCACTCTGAGAGCGCAAAACTGTGCCAAGGCAGCTCACTCTCTCAGCAGTAATTACTTTTAAGGCAATAATATTCTGTTTTATTTTTTTTTTAAACATACTTTAAGAAGTTTGTAGTGCAGTAAAAATCAGACAAGGGTAGCATGACAGGTATTTACTTTGATTACACAAGCATAATGTAGGAGTAGGTCATCGACAATGGGTGTTGATTTGTAAATAACTGGACACATATAACTTGAGCTTACTAGAGAATCAATAATATGTAATTATTATACTACAGTATTTTTTTTAGACACCTCATTCTCTTTCTCTTGACAATACTTTCTTTAAAGATAGAACGCAATCTGTGGCCAACTTGAAAGGAAAGCAGATGTGAAATGTAAAAGTGAGGTCAGAGGTCAAATGAGACATGATATTTGGATGAAAACTAAAAATTGATTCCCCATATCCCATTATCATTCCCTAAATGCTGCCAAACAAACAAAGGAAGCAGAAAATTGAAGCACGGTTTAAAGATAAAAGACATACATCTAAAAAAGATAAATGTTTGAGCCTGAAAAAAGTAAGAAAGTGAAGCCGTAGAGTTGTTATTAGTTTGTTGTTTTCCAGAGTGCGTTCCTCCCCTGACCCCTCCATGTGGTTTAGCCTTGTCTTGCTGAAATTTGCAGGCCCTTTCCCGAAAAAAAGACCTCGTCTGGATGGGAACATGTGCTGCTCCAAAGCTCGTCTATACCTTTCTGCGATGATGGTACCACATGTACAGGCTGCCGGTTCCATAGGCACTAATGCACCTCCATACAATCAGATGATCGTATGGAACTGAGTGCTGTAGCAAACTGGATGGTCCTCCTCCTCTTTAGTCCAAAGGCCGCATTATTCATGTTTAAAAAAAAAAAAAAAAGAATCTCGAGAATTGATTGGTGTGACCACAAAGCAGTTTTCCACTTTGCCTCAGTCCATTTTAAACGAGCCTTGGCCCAAAGAAGACAGCTTTCTGGATTACGTTCACATACAGCTTCTTTGCGTGGTGAACCTCTGACCATCTTTACGTCTCTCTAAGACTACACCAGCCACGTCACTGACCTGTTGTCAGTTGGAAAACGTTTCTCTTTGTAACACTTACTTTTCCACCTTTTTGTCCTCCCATCACAAGTTTTTTGACTCATGTTGCTACTGCCAAACGCAAAGTGATAATAGTTTTCTTAAAATATAAAAATCGAGTAAACATATCAATTATTTTGAACATTTAATGTTTTCTGTGTTGTATTGTGAACAAAATTGGGTTTATGAGATGTGCAAATCATTGTGTTCTGTTTTTATTTACACAGCTTCCCAACTGTTGTGGAGGTGGATCATAAAAATAACACCAGGTAAATGGAAAATGCCTTCAGTGAAAATATTAAAAGAAAACAGAGTGTCAAGCAAATACAATAATATCACCTCATAAGGCTGTGTACTCACAGTCCTTGTCTTTCACTGTAAGTGAACAAAGGTTTTCATGCACAGCAACTCTACCCGTTTCATTAAATGTTATACAGCAGCCCAGTAGGTGTTACCCTTTTCTTAGCGTTCAAAGAAAAACGTGTACAGGGATCGCCTACATTTAATTAACAAATCAAAAAATGGCACCATGGAATTTGTTGCTGAATAAAACCAGCATCCAAATAAAAGGACGAGCTGTGTAATTAGAGTGACATAATGGCTGCTGTGTTTATTGAACTGGCACGGTGGAAATGTTCCTTTATTGTTATTATTATCTGGGTTAAAGTGATCTTTGGCTGGTGGGGTAACACTATGATCGGTATAGCAGCGCTAAGAAAGTCTGGCCTGACTTATAATGTGAGCTTTCTTCATTGAGGACAGGCTGTGATCAGCTGACCTGTGCTGCTGCTCTCAGCTTTACTGCTCTTTGTGCATTTACACACTTGTGATGATTGTGTAACCTTTTAACAACATTTAATTGTTATTATCAAAACCTCCCTTAGTTATGCAGGCCTAGACTTCCCATGATGCACTGAGTGCTTCTTCTTCACTCACCTTTTGTCACTCACTGTGTTTATACACCATTCTGCATTTAATCATTAGTTACTTTCAGTCTCTGGTTCTCTTCCACAGTGTTTCTTTGTCTCAGTCCCCTCACTCTGAATCAATCGCGATGGTCATTGCATCTCCCTGAGCCTGGTTCTGTCTGAGGTTTGTTCCTGTTTCCCACTGTTGCCACATGCTTCCTCACTGGGAGTTGTCCAGTTGTTGCAGTATTCCCTGTACTATCTTCACCTTACAATACAAAGTCCCTTGCTGTGAATGCGGTTGAGATTTGCAGCTATATAAACAACATTGAATTGAAATAACCAGAAAACTTTTGCAGCACATTGTGTAGAGGTCCACTGCACATGAACACGACTGAGCAGTCCTTAAATGTCAGAATAATATAATAATATTTCCTCATCTTTCTCTGCTTTTCTTTTTTTGTGTCTTTCTGCATCTCTAAGAGTCAAGTTTGTTCTTGGAAAAAACAGCAACTGCACTTTTAGCTGGCAGACACAATATGATCCAAACTGCATAAAAACACCAGTTTGGTTGTATTTGGTAAATGGTTGGTTCCTATTCTAATATATATGTGAAACACATTTGCAGTTTTCTAAGGGTCACGTTCAGAGTTAGCCATGTAGGCACTAATGCCTATGTGGCACCAAGGTTAGGCCTAAAATTCAGGTGACATTTGGGTCATGTTTGGCCCTCACAACACTTGCTCTAGCCCAAGGGTTAGACTTCTCTTCAATCTAAGACTGTTGCAAGCCGCAGAACACCTGACAGTACTGTTACCAAGGTGAATGTTCCTGTCTCTGGGGATCAGATTCTGTTTCTATCAAATGGTAAATGGACTGATTCTTATATAGTGCTTTTTCTCTCCCGGAGCACTCAAAGCACTTTGTGCAACACGCCTCATTCACACTATGCTATGCCTAAGTCCTTTCTAACATTCACCTATACTCCGATGGATGCACCGGAGAGCAGCTTGGGGTTAGTATCTTCCTCAAGGATTTTTGCATGCAGACCGGGGATCAAACCACCAACCTTCTGATTAGTAGTTGACCTTCCCTGATAAACCCCAACCCCCATTTGTGGAGCTGTTTGTAACACTGCATTTGAAATTAATTGCCACTTCAAAATAAGTAACGCCGCTTGTAATTATTCCTCCTCCGTGGCTAAACTGATGGGTGAAGAGTGTGCAGGGTGAACCACGGGGTGAGACATTATTTTGTCTTTATAGATTTGTTTAGAAGCATTCAACAAAACTGAGTTGCATCAGCAGGAAGCGACCCTAGTTTGCAGCGCATAGTGAATGAACTGATACTGACATCACTATGTTTAAAACTTTGTGTTAAATGCATTGCTTATCAGCCCAAGGTGCCATGTTGTTTTGTTCTGGCACATTCTAATATTATTAGGTTGTCCTGCCACGTTCTTACTTAAATTCTGGCTTTTTACATTGATCGTGTTACCTGGCGTACATTTATACAGCTCCATTAAATGTACTCAGATCTACCTGTTTATAGCTGAAAATGATGAATCGCTGCTTCTGGACAGGTGCTGCAGAACTCTTCTGATGTTTGGCTCTGAAAAAATCAGACAGTCTAACCCAGTTACTGCAGCCTTGAAGTCAGTGTGATGTGGGAGGACCAGCCTCGCTGCTTGTGCACAACAAATCTGTTCTTAAACTGCCAACTCATGGACTGCCTGCATTCTAATGCGTCTGGGAAGGGATCTCAAAACTGGATTATAGATGGCAGAGAGTTGGTGTCGTAAACCCCCGCCTCTGTTCAAAGATGGTCGCTCACAGTGGACATAGATGGCTTCTTTCACTCTTCTTTCAAACCATCTGTCCTCTCTGTCCAAAATGTGAACATTGGCATCCTCAAAAGAGTGACCTTTATCCTTAAGATGCAGATGGACTGCTGAGTCTTGTCCTGTGGAGGTGGCTCTTCTGTGTTGTGCCATGCGCTTGTGAAGTGGCTGTTTGGTCTCTCCAATGTAGAGGTCTGGGCATTCCTCGCTGCACTGTACAGCATACACCACATTGTTAAGTCTGTGTTTTGGCGTTTTGTCTTTCGGGTGAACCAGTTTTTGTCTGAGCGTGTTGCTGGGTCTGAAATGCACCGGGATGTCATGCTTGGAGAAAACTCTCCTAAGTTCTCCAAGCATGACATCCAATTTTGGACAGAGAGGACAGATGGTTTGAAAGAGGAGTGAAAGAAGCCATCTATGTCCACTGTGAGCGACCATCTTTGAACAGAGGCGGTGGTTTACGACACCAACTCTCTGCCATCTATAATCCAGTTTTGAGATCCCTTCCCAGACGCCTTAACGCCCACTCACATCCTGGGCCATCTGACCTCAGGAATTCGCATGATAAGGTGGGGCCAGGTTTCACAATGAACACACCTGAAACTCTGGCTGATTGGGACCCACACCCAGTTTCACACCTTGGCTCAGGCGATTAGAGGATCATCAGGGGGTCCTTTTGTCCCTCTGTGGGGGGAAACTCCCACTAGGTTTATATCTGGGACTCTCCACCATTTGACCTTAGAACTGAAGAAGCTTCTCGGATGAGAGGTGAAACGTCTTCAAGTAACTTAAAGAAGTCCAGACGCTTTTCTTTGCAAGCTCCTTTGACTACGATGACCTGGATGACTGAGAACCTTCACAGACATTCTAATGCAAAGAAAATATCCATTTAATGTCTTTGAAGATGGCTGCTAAGTCCTTGTGATTACATTCGAACCACTGGGAGTTTAAAAAACAGATAATACTCACCAGTGTGTGGGAAGTCTTCTTACAACACAAATCTGACAAGGGAGAGTGCAACAACTTAATATTCCTGCTGCATTGCAGGAGAAGAATTGCGTAATTTGTTACCCATTAGGTTGTAAATAAGTTCCATTGTGAAGCATTCAGTGAACTGGTGGGAAACAATGACAAAATGTCTGTCTGCCACAAATATCTCACTGACTCTGAGCTCACAGGTGACTGAATCACTGAACACTAACCCGGAGGAAGGGAGGAGGGTAACGGAAAACAAGATTTGTTCAGATTTCTGTGGGTTTTGTTGTCAGACATGTTACCTAAGCTGTGACAACATAACTAGTCTGTCACAGCTGCACCTCACAGTTGTGTCACACTGGGATCAGAAGCTGTTAACTCAGAACCCAATTCTCCCCATTCAGGGTCTCAGTTAGGTTTGCATTCAGTGACATATTTCCCAGAAGAAACTTGGTGCCACTGAGTAATTGCAACACCGTTTCTGGATGTTGCTGTTTCTACCTTTTAATGACACTGGCTGATGCTTTGACCGATTAGAAATGAACTCAGAAACATTTTTTAAAATTTGGCAAAAACCAAACTGCTTGAGGAGCAATCTTACAAAAGGCATAAAAGATGGATGTTCATGTTCCAACCATAAAGTGACCCAGTGATACATGGTGCATGCATCCAAGTGAAACGGTGAATGTCTTCACACATAATGAGGAAGAGTTGGATTAGACCAAGATTATGGGGCAAAGGCATACATGTTGAGATCTGATCGTAGTTCTAGGTTAGAAGTGTTACTTTTTATTTAGGTTCCTTGTTCTTAAATGTGTTCATTCATAGGACTTGACAGGTAAACAAATAGAAGAACTTTAATGTGCGTTTTAGTAGGTTTTACCTCATTGTCTCAGTTTTTCCTGCTTTGGTTCAGTCTCAGTGCTCTCGTCAAATACATTTTCAGGTTAAACAGGCAGAATTTTTTCATTTAAAAAATGGATAATTCACTTGTTTTCTTCATAACACACCCAGGGCAAAATGTCAGGAAGAAATAATAAAAGTTTAACTGATGATTGGATTGAACAGCAAGACTGATTTCTGACTCTAGGAGCTGCTCAACGCAAACTTCAATTCTGATTTATTTTTTAATAACCATAATTAAGTCAGGTATTGTCGGGGCTCGTTTACATTTATTAACACGACTTGAAAGCAGCATATGCAACAATCACCACTGAAAGATCTAGAGCCGTTTTTGAACCAAATATCACCAAAAGTCCTGCTTTGTCAGATGTTTTTGAGCTCTGGAAGCTAGTGCTAAGTGAGCCATAAATAATTCTATCAATAAATAATAATTTTGAAGTAGTGTGCCCAAACTTAAATGCTGCTTTTTAATACAGGACAGCACATATTAGGGGTCATTAGTTCACCAGGTTAAAATAAACTGTAATTATCCTTCAAATCTGTCTCTGGTTAAAATAATAGTCTGTATATAAAAGACGGCTACAGCTACTGTGACAACACTCACAGGTTTTTCTACAACACATGTTTTGGCCACCACCAAGCACTAATTAGCAGATATGTGTTTAATAGTGCGGAGTAAAACACTAATAAAATAACTGAAATTTTCACACTGAAGCACAGACTTCTGTTTTGTATAGTAAGCCATATTATTTATGAGATAATTGTGTTGCACAAACAGCACATATATGGTGAATCACTGCAGCTCAGTGAATAAATTGGCAGAGATGATACCTAGCAGACAGCTGATGACTGCAGGTTTTGTATTGGCACACCTGTCAGGGTAGCCATGTCTCTAACTTTAAACCTTAACAGTGGTATGCACCTGTACTCGCTGTGGCTCAGGATGTAGAGCAGGTCATCTACTAATTGGAAGGTTGGTGGTTCAGTCTCCTGGCTGCTCCAGTGTGCATGCCAGATATGCAAAATGGGCAAAATATTGAGTTGCTTTGAGTTGCTCCTGATATGACTGTTCGATATAAAGCACTTAGGTGTAGACAATGAGTGAAAGAGACTTTGGCTATGTTCACTCTGCAGGTCTTAATGCTCAATTCCGATTTTTTGATCAAATCCGATTTTTTTGTCTGCTCGTTCACACTACAAATAAAATGCGACAGCAAACGCGCTCTAGTGTGAACGCTCAAAGCGGCCCGCATGCGCAAAAGAAGATGTCACACACAACGCGCTCTGTTTAGACCCAGAGCAAACAGTATTGTTTGACTGATGGCCCTTAATATAAAGACTTCGGACTTTACGTTTCCCATTTTTTGCTTTAAGTTATTTTGTTATTTACATAATAATGTAAATAACCTAATAATTATCCGTATTGCTGTTTTAGAGGAGCGGTGCTTCAAAGGATAGCTGCAGATTTCTGTCAGAATCTGCAGATTATACAGTACAAATGAAATGTTCACGTTTCTCCAACGTTGTCTTCCCAACAGTTTCACTGACATCTACACGGGATGGCCAGGAAGCGTTCGCGATGTCTTCTCGGGCGCTTCTCTGGCGCTGATAATTGGCGTCTGTCTTGTGTCAGTGACGTAAAAGACGGATTTAATGCGACATGATCGTTCAAACAGCAGTCGCTTTCTGAAACATCAGATATGTATCGGATTCAGTACCACATACGAAAGTGACCCAGATCGGATTTGAAAATATCGGATTTGTGCCGTTCACACTGTCATACCATGATCGGATATGGGTCGCATAGGGTCAAAAAAATCGGATTTGATGCACTTTCGTCTGCAGTGTGAACGTAGCCTTATTGTGTGGAATGCTTGAGTAGAAAAGTGCTACACATTTAAATGAAATTCTTCCAAACACTGGTGAAAAGGGTCAATTATCTACCATCAACAACGTTTAATGTACCAGGTTGTAAACATGCTCACAGTCTATGGAGACTGACTCAACCTTCACAGCCAACTTCACATTAGCTTTAATTTTCTGAACATCCTGGAGAGCTTACTAGTTTCCTGAACTTTATATAGGGATGCAAATCAAGCTTCATCCACTTTGGCAAAACTGTCAAACAGAAAAATTGAAACTGACATTAGTCAGCCTGTAAATTGTAGTCCTTCTGGAAGGCCGCCATGTAGCAAGTGGTTAGTTTAATGCATACTTTAAGTGACTGATGAAGCCAGAGTCTGTTTGAATCTTCTCCAACGTCCCTCTGATACGTTCAGCTTGACCAGAGACCAATGGCCCAAAGGTCTACCAACATTTACTCAATGTTTCGCCAATAACTCAGAAAATGAGGCACTTTCATGCAAAATTTGCTCTCAGCTATCTTATGGCCATGCCAGAAACTCACTTTGATCTGCAGTTATAAACAGTCATTAGGAGTACTTAGTGAAACTCTCTTTGCAGAAGGCTTTGTTGTAAGATGGCCGAGGCACCAAGTCTGTGTTCTTTAAAAGATCACGTTTCTCTGTGACTCGAAAGGTCAGCACATGTGGCTTAGAAAACAGTAAGAGCTGACCATGTTTTTGCAAATTTCTCAATGACAGATAGGCACAAGAAATACAGCTTTGAACCTGTTTGCCAGTGAATGCGTTTTCAGTAGACTTTGATCGGACGCAACGGCAGACCTGACATTATGCAAAACACGCCAGAAATTGATGACTTAGTGTGAACACCTGAGAAAACCCTAATACAACTGTATGATCAAATTTCCATTCCTGTAAGCTCTCCTTCCTGTTCTGCTGGCTTGGCCCATTTATTCTGACAGCACAGCCAGTGAACCTTGATGTTTCTTAATCGTGGTCTTTTTTAATAATTTTGCTTTGATGGGCATGTAGGGAGATGTCATATTTACCACTATAAATCATAACCGGAGGGGAGGTGAGCTTTTATTTCGGGACAAATAAAACCATTTAAAATCTGTGAAGCAGGTACTGGATCATTGAATGCAGTTATTTGCTCAAAGAATGAAATGGATCTCCAGACAGCACTGCATGGGTATCTGAAAACAGCAAGAATGTCAAATGTAATACACAAAACATTACTCTATTCAATTTAGGGTTCAGCTTCCAAAATTATGGACTCAAAGGTTAAAATCAATCTAATAATACTCCTGCACTAATATTCATTAGCTTAGCATCGTTGTGGATCAGCTGCCCTCCAGCGGATTTTGATACAGATGAACAATGCATGTCACAGTGTCGTTATTATAGAACAAAAAACAAGTGCAATCCAGGATTCAGTAGTTTGTAGGACCAATTTTAGCACTTTTAACTTTGTTTATGCACAGCTCTCTTAAGGTCCCACCACAGCATCTCAGTCAGGTTGTGATCTAGATGTCAACTCCAGCTACTCAGTTTTATGCAAGTCTTTAGCCTTAAACAAAACAAATAAAATAATAAAATAAAATGAAAATGACTAGACACACACGTGTTTACCACACTATGCGTTACACAGCGTGTTACCAGCTTAAAACAACATCACCCACCTTTACTTGTGATGCATGACAGACCTATTTCAACAAATGAGCTCATTAGTGATGCAAAGTAGGAACGCTATTGCAGTAATGGGTGCACCATTAAGTGTTATTATACTTACTGAAGGAAACTCTGAAATACAGTCATACAGAGTCTGTGGTGTGATGTGGCTATCTGGTATTGTTATGGTAACATATGTCTGCTCACAGGCAGATAGACATAATTTCCTGGAGACCATGTGCCGGTGCGCTAGGACAAAGAAACCTTGCAGGAAACATCATTAAACCGGATTCCCTGGCTGTGTGCCTGGCCCCTGGACTGCGTCTTACCTCAGATGAACTGCTTCAGGAGTTCATCAGGACATGCGCCGAGACAGCCGAGCAGTCCTCGTTGGTGCTGCTTTCACCTCTCCACATGACCCAACCCAAGTGAGGCATGAACAGCGCCCAATCAGCTGCCCCGAATTAGGTTAGACTAAAAACAACATCACAACAAGAACACTCTGCTCAGTGTGTTCTGCTCTCACATGAGGCAATGAGAATTGTATGGTGCGCAAACTGATATTACACATGAAGTTCATTTTACTTGTCACAAGGAAGCCAGTGAAACAGTTAACTTTTATGACTCTGGAGAGAAATCTTTATAGTTTGGTCTGAAGCAATATCGGACAGATGCTGTCCTGATCGGACTATCTCAGCTTGAAAAGGAACAATTTAAACATGAATTTTGTCACGTGTGCTTAAATTTTGAACATTTTATTTTTTTATTTTTTTTATTGTTTTCTCTGAGCCTTTCGAGCAGCATGACTGTGGGATGGAAAAGTTGGGCTGTCAGTTGATTCATCACGACTGTTAGATGGATTGGGGCAGAAATGATGAGTAATAAGTAACAGCACAAGCTATTTTAGTCATCATGTTGGTCGTTTTGGAATCTAAAATAGAGAAAGGTTTAAATCTTGAATCTTTAAGGACTTTGAGAACCCTTTTAGGGCTCTTTAAAAGAAACAACAATATCCTCCTGAGAGCCGAGGAAACAAGTATCTTTCAGTTTAACTTGTTTGTGATTATTTCGAGCTAAAGGAGCCCCCCAAACACATGAGAGATCATCGGAAAGGCCAGGATGTCCTCTTATTAGGGTAGCAAATAAATAAATAAATCAAATAAGTCAAACGATATAGCCCAAAAACAAATATCCATTAAAGACGAAACAAATGAAAAGGCTGGTTCTCAGGAGCCAATACAGCAAAGCCTCAAAATACAGAGTCCAAAATCAGCTCATTTTATTCCAGTGGCTAAATTCATCTTGAATATACAGTGTATGATTGACTGCATATGAGTAAATGAAAACATTGTAGAGCACTTTGTAGCGTATAACTAGGTTAAAAGGCATTGTTTAAGAGCACAGCATTTAGGATATCAATTACAACTATTCAGTTTTTTGAATGTGTTTTAGCCTTTAACAAAATAAATAAAATAAAAATACCTTTAAATGAGTAAGCACACAGGTGTTTACCACACTATGGATTTCGAGGTGTGCTGCCTGCTTAAAACAACATCACCCACCTACTTTAGAATATTCACTATGAGGTATGACAGACCTATTTCAACAACTGAGCTCCTTACTAATGCACGTTGCTGTAGTATTAATGAGTGCACTGGAAGTATTATATTTACTGTGATGTCCATAGGACCTCCGTGTACAGGCTATTTATAGTCCAAATGTGGTCACTGTGTGTTTTTAATATCAAACTTAGACTCATTGTAGACATGTCTTTTATACTGCTTCTATAGGCTCTGTAGGCCTGTTTTCTATTGGTTAGTTTTTCTGCAGCTTTATTTACACTTTTGTATACGTCTCCAGTTATCATCTGTGTCTGGAACAGAAGTTTGTTCATCTCATTGTTAAATGGAATCAACAATTTGAGAAACTGCAGGAGGCCTGACTTAACATTTTTGAATTACATAATTTATGTAAGACTGGAAAGGTACTGGAATTCAGAGTGTACATAAATTATCATCCAACTGCTGTCCTCCTTAATGTGTCTGTAGCAGATTAGCTAATGAGCTAAAAGGTTTGTAAACTGTCAGTTAGCAAGCTTGGAGAGCTTTGTGTTTCTTCTTCATTTTCTTGTTTTTGTTTAATAAAATGGTGCACAATATTAAACAACCAAATTTAGGTGATCAGTGACTTCACCGGCAATTAATTTGAATTATGTCAAAAATCTTGTTGACCCATTTTTTTCTTAAGGACGACTGTCTTTTGCATGTTGCTTTGTGCTGTCACCGCTACTTTTAAAGTCCATTGTCATTTTAGCCTCTTTAATAATCGGCTGCAATAATTAAAACACTGACACTGCGATTGTGTTTTTAAATCTCACTGTATAAAATGATAGTATAAATGGGCTGCTTATTTTCTGAACTTGCAGAGAATTAAGAGCTAATTTAACAGCTTGTTGATGGTGGGAATCATTAATTTTCAATTATATAACCACCAGTCACCACTGTTTCATGAAACGCACTGCTGGCTGTAAACAAACAAAAAAACAAAAACCGTAAAAAGAATTCAAAGCAGCTGATTGTCCTATTTTACAGGAGTCTTGCTAATTAATCCCACAAATATTCCTGCTATCAAATACATGATAATCATCAGAATTTCCTACAAAAGTCAGATCTGCAGCTCCTTATTACAACTTTACGTTTATCACCTGGACAGCTTTCTGTGACATCCAGCTACAAAACTAATATTCATCTCAATCTCAATCAAAAAAAAATATTCTGTTATACTAATTATACTACAAATGTTACATTGATACTAGTAATAAATAATAAACACAGTAAAAGCCACAAGTATGAAGGCACACTGTGGTTCCTAAATTATTTTCATGGAACAAAAGAATCTCTTCCCCTCCTGTTTTAAATTATCAGCATCTTTGTGGTGTGTTAGATAGATGACATGTTGACAAGCCAGCTCATGGACTGGACCAATCTGCAGAGCAGAAAGAAGAACTCTCAACAGAAGAGAGCTCACAGTCTTATACAAAACACATATAAAACACTAAACTACAATGAATTTGGCCTGGACCATATATAGCCACAGTTTTAAACCCACATTTTTTAATGGCCACTAGGGGATGAAATGTGTGGTTTGAAAAAGGGCTTCATGTCCTATAGAGGTCGACAGCATTTAGCCAGTGTAGGGAAGGTTACTTTTAAAATGTATTCCACTACAGATTACATGCCCCAAAATGTATTTTGTAACGTATTCCGTTACTCAATGAGAGTAACGTATTCTGAATACTTTGGATTACTTAATATATTGTCATGCTTTTTACAACTAAATGAATGTACTATTGCTGTGTGATTTATTACTATTAATGAAGGCTACTTGCCACCAGGCTAACATTGTTAGCTGGTGTTAGCGGAGGCTAGTTCATAGACTGCAGACTGTTAGACTTGATGGATAGCATTAACAACCTGCTAGCTGCAAATAATCATGTGCCGTTCTGAAAGCAATACCAACTAGATTGTTAAATATTAATAGAAAATGAGTAACAGTAGGGTGGACATAAGGTAAGGCTGCACCTTTTGCAGTGATCTCATAAAGAAAACTATTTCTGTACCAGTAATATGTTTTCTTTCTGTCTGCTTTCAGAACTGCACATGATTATTTGCAGCTAGCAGGTTGTAATGCAGCCTTCAGTAATAGTAATAAATTACACAGCAATAGTACATCGAAGATGCTGAAGTGGCACGTAACCCAGGTAGCTACCACAACCAAAACAAAGTAGTTGCAGTAGGCTAATGTTAGTTTTTAAACAAGAACTTACTTCCAGATGTTTCGTTAGGTTGGAGGTGGAGTCTTTTGACACTGAGAGCAGCTTGGTTGCACGGTCAGATTTCACCCATCCCTTTCTTCTTCAAATGTGAAGATTTAAGCAGTAACTGTAACAGGATACAGTTACTCATATTTTATATTTTAAATACGTAACGCTTGTACATGTATTCCGTTACCCCCGAACACTACATTTAGCCATTTCGTAATTTTTTGGAGCATGTTTCAGAAAGGAAGATTATCCAGGATATGCTCATTGATTACAAACTTATGACTGATAACTCAGCAAACATCAAGGGTGTGGCAAAAACACTCATCTCAAGGCTTCAGAATAAGACTTCACAATGTCTTAGGTGAGGTGTAGGTAAGTAGCTACATCCACTTTTATGCTGCCTATGGCTGGGAGAACCTAAGCTATGCTTAAGGAGTCATAAGGATGTGTTGCTATTATATTGTCTGCTTGTCTATGTAATACGGGCTTCTCACTGAGGAAAGAACGCCAAAACTGAATTACCCCCAGGTGACCAAGTTTGAGAGTTTGATTTCTGTACATGAAACTAAACAGCTACTTTTACAAACCTGTACCAGGACATTTAGTCAGTAATGTAAAATTGTATGACCTCCTTTGCTCTAAATGAAGCAGGGCTGTTAAAACAGTCATGTGGAATATGATCATTTTAATAGATGAAGAATTAATTTAATGTTTAAAACATGGAAAAGAACCTCATTGGTTGTTATAGAATTTATTCAATGTCATGATAAATGCATAGAAGGAATTTTCAGTGTTTACACAGAGCAAAAACATACAGTACAGCTTTTAAGTTCTATTTTTGGCACATAAGATAAAAACTGGCTGACACAGAAAGGATCTGACGAGCTGTGATGGCATTGTGTATTAAGAACAAACCTCCATACAGTAAGCAACACTTTCATAGTCCTAATTAAAGGTAGACTGCACTAAACCTTTTAGCTGCATTCAAAAGCAGCATGCCAGATCAAAGGCTTTAACTAATTAGCACAGACACCACCATGGCCCGCCTTTCAGTTTGGTTTTGAGTGTTTCCAAACAGCTTCCAGGATAAGTACCCCAATACGGCTTTCACGCTGTTCAAAGATGGACCTTTGAATCTTTCAAATAACTGCAAGTCTGCATTACAGCCATAACCTTTCAGAGTACAGCTGTAGCAATAGCACACCACAAACGTGAAGATTACAGCCACTTCAGGTCTAATCAGCCACAAAAAGCAAAGAAGAACTGAATGCAATGACAAACACTAGGATTAAAACCCTCGTACCACCTTCATGGTGATATTGCAGAACCCTTGTCTGCTGTTATTAAACACTAAAACATGCTTTCATTGTATGTTACTGGGCCAAATGGGGAAAGTATTTTCACACTTAATAATCTGAAGCCAAATCCAAACTGTACCCTCAACAGCAGAAATGAATTAGTACAAGGGGTTTAAGGTTTTCTTTTTTTGATAATTATTTCCATCCATTTTTTAAATACACATTCAAAACAGGGTTGTAGCTTGGCTGTAGCCAATGCCTGTTCACTATAGGGTGAAAGGCGATTGGTCCCAAATCCACCACATGGTTAACACTGAGGGACAACCGCACAACTACCCTACGACCAGTTTAGTTACCATTCAACTGAACATGCATGTCTTTGGCCTGTGGGAGGAAACTATTTAATATTCCAGAAAAAGGCATCCCAACATATAGGGCAACATTTACTGTGTAAGTGCGAATACCTACGTTTTTGTACTTGTTCAATCAATCAAGGATGACTAACTAATAGGTTACGCAGGCAGTGTTATTGCAAATTACTCTGAATTTAACACTTAAAGCATGCATTGTACCTAATGTGGTTGTGACAGTTGCAACCACGAGTGTTCATTTGATATGAATGAGAGAGGAGGGTTCAGAGTGAGTTCATAATTTGATGTGGGTGGATGAGTCAAAGCTGTCGCTGCAGTGCCCAAGCTTAGCTTTGGCTCAGTCCTGTAATCCTAATATGTTTCGGGGAGAGCACCACATTTTCACCTTTCTGCCTGCTTGGGGGACATTTACCAAACTAAAGCAGCCTCAGATAGGTTGCCAGTGACCTGGTGGATGTAAAAAGTTGAAAGCCATTTTTGTAATGCTAAGTTAAAAAAGTTGTTTACCATAGTGGGATGCTTGGGTGGATTTCACGTTCACACAGCATTTATGGCCACGTGTCTGTTGATGTTTTAAATACATGTAGCTGGTTAACTAGCTTTAGCTATACCGACACCAGCGATAACCAGTATTTGCAATGTGGCCATCATAGCTGCAAGGCCAATTATAAAGTGCTCACAAAATGTTTTCCATTGATGTTTGTCTTTTGATTTGGGGTAGATGGACACACACAAAACTGTACATATAAAAAATAGCAACTTTAAATTCTCCTATATGTACATGAACAAATACATCATTGCAATGCCAAAAACACGAGACACCCAAAATATAATGAATGTTAAATGATTCCACAGCCAACACTGATGTATACATCAGTGTACATCAGATTTAAGAATATGTAAACATATTCTAAATTTGACAAAAGTTTCCTGTTTTGAGAAGAAAAAAAAATCTGCCAGTGGGCTGAGCAAAAGTTGCTTGACTAGAATTGTTAAAACTAGCAAATGAATCTATGCCTTTTAAACGGACAAAACTGTCTAAAAGTTATGCTTAAATGAAGAAAATTTTTCAGACTGAATTGTTTCTTTCTTGATTGAGTTAAATATAAGAATTAAATCTCAACTCTGAGAACAATAATTAGAAAAAAATGCTGAGAATAAGACACCATCTGTTCAAAAAGCTACAAAAAAAATATGAGACTTTATCTTAAAGCAAGACACCAGAAGCACTCTTATTTTTTGCACTTTTATTGACACAGCAACTGTCATGGTCCTGGGTCGAGCGACCCAGTGTTTGAGTTTTATGTATCTTTTGTATTCATTTGTGCCCTAGTTTAGCTCATCTAGTTTATTTTGAGATTGCTGTTTAGTCCTTTGTTCCTTAGTTGTTTATGTCATCTCCCCCTGTACTAAATCTCCCTGGTTCATGCGTCATGGCTGCGTGGTTATGTTTAGTTCATGTCATGTCTAATCCCCATGTTTCCTTTTTTACTTTGAAAGTCTGTATTCAATGTCAGTGTATTCAGTTTCACTTCTCCTGTCCTGTCGTTAGGTTCATGTGTGTCAGCTGTGCTCCCATGTGTGGCCACTTCCCCTGATCATCCCTCATGTGTATTTAGTCTCTGTGTTTCATACAGTCTGTGTCGTGTCGTCTGTGTTCCCACCCTCCGTGTCCTCACGGCCAGTCTGTACAATCATCGTCATGGTTTTCTGAGTCTCCTTAGTTTATCAGTATCTGTTTCCCAGTTTAGTTTAGGTTCAGTTTAGTCACAGTGTTTCTGCTTTGTGTTGAGACCTGTCATCAGCCACAATAAAGGCTCGCTTTCAGTTTAAGTTTACTCCGGTCTACTTTCTTGTGTTCGCACCTGGGTCCACCACACACACCACCGCACGGTCTGTCCCCTCAGATCGTGACAGCAACGGGTCAGTAACTCAACTTTAACAGTACTGAGGTCTAATTCCAGGAGACTCATGTCTAACATTACCTACATTTGAGCAGGGTACTGTGTAACATGGCCACTGTAAGAAGTGCATATTCCAGATACTCTTAACAGGAATAATAACAGTATAAAATACTCATGACTGAATGTATCAAACATACATTTTGCTGCAGCTTGAAGCAATCAGCATTCAAAATCCTAGATTGCATAACTTTTTAGAAGAACAGCTTTAAAGATCACACAAACAAACGTGTCTTACATGAAGATGCAGCGACTGAGCATAACTGACTGACCCTAACCCTAACCCTAACAGATTATTTTGATTTTGTGCAAAAATTATGATTACTTCACATTTTAATATTTTTAATGATAACATTATTAGGTTTTTAATGTCCCTTACTGCAGAATAAAGATTTCTTATGAAAGTTTTGTTTTCTTTTGGTTTTATCTTTAGCTCCATTCTAAGAAAATGACCAGCTTCAAGTGTCCTCAGTGTAGGACACATACAGGATGTCATGCTGAAATGTAAAGCACTTACAATAGAAGCCACTAGAAACAAATTATTCCAGCCTAATTGATGACATTTATGGCATTTGTTTTCTGTGCTGACTGATATGCTGCTCAGTGCTCTGCTGCCTGCTTTTAAATCAGATGTCACTCTGAACATAAACACAAGCTACATGTGATGTCTCTGATGTGTATCTGTTTCTACCCGTGCTGATGCTACCGTGACTAAAGCTAGCCAAGCAGCAGTAAATATGTGAAGTAAAGCAGAAGGATAAACAGGATCATAAGAATATAAGACCACAAGCACTACAAATGTAACAGAAATATGTTGACATAAAATGGCATGTTATTTGAAATCTACATGAAACAATGACACAACTACTTTTTTCAATTTTTCTAATTTATTTATTTTTTTACCAATTGTCCAAATTAGTCTGTGATTGGCCTTAGTGTGACAGAAATCACATTTATATACAACTAAATATGCCTCAGCAAACATGTTTTAAATGGATGATTCCTCACTTGATGACGAATCATCCATTTCCATATTTGCTGAGTCTTAAATTTGATGTCAGTGAGCTTTTCAGTGGTTGGTGTTTAAAAAAAAAAAAAAAAAGCCCCCAAATCCCCTATGAGCAAGCACTTGGCGACAGTGGAGAGGAAAAACTCCCTCTTAATGGGGAGAAACCTCTGACAGAACCGGGCTCAGGAAGGGGTGGCCTTCTGTCTCGACCGAGAGGGGTTCAAATGTTCACTGACAACTTAGTTGTATATAAATATGATTTTTAGGACGTGATGTTGAGACCAGTTAGGTGAAATTGGGGACGCAGACAGTTCCGCTTCTTGTTCTTCTTCTTACTTGGCGGAGTCTCTGGCAGGCTCTTAACTTCAGTCTCGAGTTCAGCCACCTTGACATTGAGCATTTTCTGTTTGTCTTGTAGACTTTGCAAAGATTCCTGTACAGAGAATGCAGCTGACTCTTTTTTTTCTGTCTTCTGTTGTTCTGTGGTGTCTTTTTCTTTCTGAGGCTCCTGCAGAGACATTGCAGTGGATGGCAGTGAGTCCTCTTTTTCCATCTTCTCCTGTTCTCCAGTCTCGTTTTCTTTCAGAGGCTCACATTTGTGCATTTCATTTGCAGCAGTGGAATTTTGTTCTTTGTGCTGCTGTGGGATTTTAAGTGAGGAAGCTTTGGCCTCTCTCAGCTCTCGCTCAAGAGACTCTACCTTCAAATCATGAAGGGCCTTGTTGGGGCAGAGCTGGGATTTCAGGTCACTGATTTCCAGGTTGAGTGTCTCCTGCTCCTGCCTATGTTTAACGGCCTGCTCTTCAAGCTGATTTTGAGCTGCTAGGAGCTGTTTCTGGAGCATCTCAATCTGCTCTTGCTGAATCCTACATTTGAGCTCAAATTCAGCCTCCTTAGAGGACTTCAGTCCTACAGAGTCAGTGTGTGAAGCCTCTGTGGTTAGAGTGGCAGACTCCACACACTGCTCTGTGGTAGGGTGGCTGATTTGGTCCTGCAGGGTAACCATCACCTCATCCAATATGACAATAGCTTCACTGTCATTTGCGAGAGTGTCTGTCTCACTGATGTCATTGGGCTTATTACTAGAAGCCTCTTCCAGCTGCTCTATGAGGTCTTTAATCGTTTCCTCATGATTTCGCTTGTTCTCGTGAATTTGTTCATGAAGTTTGTTCACCTGAAACTGGGGATAAGAGGCCCTCTTGTTTGCACCTACCATTTTCCAGTAAAGGTTGTTCTGTTCCATTAGGCCCAGGGTTTGGTCTGATGAGGTTCTTCCCATTTCCCTCTCTCTCCATGTCCTCCTTTGCATTTGAAATGGGGAGGGATTCAGCCTTTTCTTTTTCAGAAGTGGCTTCAGTGTTTTTTTTGCATTTCTTCATTTTTTGGGTTTGCTCCATCACCCATGCTGTTTTGAGCTTCAAGAAGAGCCCGAGCATATGCCCGAGTAATTGGTCTTCTTGGTTCTTCAGCCACTCTTTTCTGTTTTTGCTTTTGTTTCTTTGGTTTCACAACCATTTCCTTTGGTGGTTGTGCCACAGGAGACTTTTCAGTATTTGGTTGTGCGGCTTGATCAACCTCAGGTTTTGGTCTTTCTAAGACTTTTGGTGTGATGACCATTTCTATTTTTGCTTCTGCCATTGTAGATGCGTCAGCGTTTGCGTCTGCGTTTCTCTGCGTCTGCCTTGTCTTTGTTTTAACAACCAGGTTGTTTTGTGTTTCTGCCATCCGAGATCCACTAAAGTTGGTTGAATGTCTCCCCTATTTGAGGGATTTTCCAGTAGAATGTGCACTGTGATGTCACAGGTTGTTCCTTTGATGTGCTGTTCCTGTGAAGTGCCATGATTGGAACAATTCAAAATAAAATGCCCACAAACCTAATGTAAAGGAAAGGCTTTTATTTTGTAGCACATACTGAATTAACACTATAAAAGCTACTCTACAGGAATTGCAGTAAAAAATAAAACAAAAGCAAAATATGTTTTTTAAATGGTTGTTTAAAAAAACTAACCAAAGTAGAAGACAACTGTTTAGTGGAAAGTATTCGACATTCTAGAGATTCTCGGGCATAATAACTTCTTTCATAATTTAAACAAGGACAGGTAGAAAACGTTCATATTTAGTGAAAGATATTTATTAACATTATCCAATGAGAGTTACTGAATGTCTGTTACCATGTAAAATAAGCCGCTTTACTCTAACGGCATGATGTATAGCAGCTTCAATCAAAAACTCCATATTAGCAACCTCTGATACAGGACCTAGTCCTTTCTCATTTACAAATATCGGATGCTCAGTTCCTGCTTCACTTTGACAACACTCCAGCAGCTGATTGTGGTTTACAAGAGACTTGCACACATTCTTAAAGTTTAATTTGGCTGACCATTGTTTAAAAAAAACTGTGTTTAGACTCGGATTTCATACACGTATGACAAATTACAGGTCCCAGGGCAATAATCTGAGAGGGAAGATGCAGCATGTAATCTTCTATCATTTTTTTTTAGTTTGGACACAGTTTGTAAAGACACAAGTGGGGCAAAAAGTATTTTAACAATTTCAATTAAATCCAAAGTAAACTGGATAAAGGGACTTTTCTCTACAACACCGTCCAATAAGAATGGCAAAATCTTGATCAATATAAGCATTTGTCCAGAGGATTGTTCAATCTGTTGTCACTTGAAGCTAAACTAGCATTAAATTTTTTTATGAATTATAGAACATTTTTTGAGACATTTTATTAATTTCAATGAGTTTATATTCCAAAATCTCTTTTTTCCCAAAGTCTGTTTTTGTTTCATAATGGGGTTTTTCATAATGGTGTATTTATTTCAAAAAGTCATTTAACAACTGAATTTCTTAGTCAGGCAATCAGGGTCAGTGGGTGGGACCTGAACGCTCATTGGCTGCTGCTTGAACAGGTGCTTAAAATTAAAGTGTCTAATGTTTCTATTATTACAAAAAAAAAATCGTAGTGAAATAAATATTTAATAAAATATTATAAAACTACACAATCTAAAATAAAAATTAAATGACACATTTTTAACACTTTGGTGTTCCATAGTCTAGTTCATGTTAAAAAGTTAAATAATGTATTAGCACTAGATTAGGTTCCTGTATTCCTCGGTACAACCATCAATCCCACATATCAGACGAAAGTCTGGACTACGGCTATGAATTGTATTAATATGGCTCAAAAGAGACTTTAATGTTAAGGCAACAAAAACAAAACAAATCCCACACCTCCAACACGCCATCTTGTTTGGGAAAAAGACCTGAAAGAAGTTCTTGGCGGGCAGAGTAGTAGAGGTCAATACCAAGTTTGAAGGGGTGGTTTATACCAAGTCTGCATTTAACTTGTGTAGTAATGTAATTGTAAAGACGACTACAACAGTCATAGTAATTGATGGGTTATTTGTTAAAATTAGTTTTTCTAATGCCGGTTCATTATGCATGTTATGTTCACGTTTTACAAGCTTTACACAGACGAAAATGTGTAACACTACCTGGTCAAATATTAAGTTTTACCGAGGCAGTATTATCAGTTCACTACCAATGGGTAGTTAGCCAAAACTGCCAGCCAGCCAGCTAGCTTAGTTCATTCAGTATGCTGAATTGTTAGCATGCAGTGAGAGTTTAAAATTATTAATGGTGCTAGTTGGGTAAATTTAGTTTCGTGTTCAATATACTTAACATAGCTATACGACAAAAGAACTACAGTTGATATCCTTTGCAAAAGTCCGTTTTGCGTGTCCCACCCACGGAAAATAAAAAGCTGCAGTGTTTTTTTTTTTTCCTTCTTAAGCCACGGGCTCTCTGTCTGCACTGTGCTTGTGTTTGTGTGTGCAACTTGGGAGGACCGATACTGGTTTGAGACAAATCTCACAATCGGGCTCGTAACTTTACAACGCTATTTTTTGTTTTTTTGTTATGGAAAAAGACAGGGGTGTAGGACAGATCTATATTTAACTTAAATGAGGATTTACTTAAGTCATCAAGAGTTAACTGTTTTATGACCAAAATTACATTTAACCAACATGAGTTTATTCAAATTTTATTTGCAAGTCCAGTTTGGGTAATGAAATTAAAGATAACACAAGGGAATAAAATAATGCACATTTATGAATGACATCTTTACCTATAGATTTAATTTAAGATTCATTTCTGACAGATTATGATTAATCATATAAACTATTGTAAGTTGGAGATGTGAACTTACTTCCAATTATTTATGTTGTAAACTATTAATATAAATCAGGTCACTTTAACCTTGCTGAACTGAGGTAACTTTTTTTCTTATGGATGAAGTGGCCTAATCTGAGCTTTGATCATTTGTTGAATGATTTGACAAGCAGTTGGGCACTATTAGTTTTAGTTTGAAAACTAGTTTGGAATAGCCTTGTCATAAATTTTATGTGAGCAATTTTATAAGACTTAACCATGGAATTAACACGGGCTCTAATTAGTCTGTCTTTTGCACCTTATCCAGGTGCCTGATTGCATAGACTTTGGATCCATGGCAGGTGGTGTCTTGACTCAGTTTTTCGTTTGACCCAAACATATGTTTTTCTGTCCTCAGGGAAAAGTTCTGACAAAAGCTACACCAGAAAATCATGGAGGGTTTGGATGATTGCAACCTTTCGGTTCTAAATGGTAGGCCAAGCATATGCATATTTATGCAAATTAATGTCTAAATGAATTTTGTGTTGCACACACTGACAGTGATCCTACATAGAATCAGTTTTATGTTGTCAAATCAATAAAATATTTAAATTACATTTAAATGTATTTGACAAAATGACCATTTGGAATTGTTTCCTTTTTTGAACAGTGACATGTATACATTTAAAGAGATGTACAACTTTTACATTTCTGAAAGTTACTGACTTTTATTTACAGTTGCCAACATAGATGAGGTCTTGCTCCACACCCTCAGTAGGGGCGATTTAAGGGACCTGCTTCCAGGGCCTGAAAATTTTATGAGGAGGAAACAGTTGTGGGCTCAAGTTCACAAAGAGGCAAGTTTTGCCGCTTTTGATTTAAAAACACCTAGCACGACACATTTTGTTTAGGACTCCTGTAATATAACTATTTTTGTTTTCTTATTTAGGATGAAACTAAAGAAAAGGCGTCTCATGGATATGTCACCATGCGACCAGGGAGAAGATTATGATGCAGATTCAAGTGGTGGATCAAACATGCTTTTGCCACCAAGGAGCAGTTCTGGTGACAACAGTTGTAAGTGAAACATTACAATTATGGCAATAATATTGAATATTGAACTGAAAGTTGATTTAGTTCTTTCTTTCCTCTTCTGTTTAAACATAGCCCTGTTCAGAGCACTACCAACTCTCTTCCCATCATGAGCTGCACCACCCAAGAAGATGGGACATACCAGTGAAGCACTGATTCATGTCCTTCAGGTCTGGGTTTCTTCACATCTGTTATCAAATAATGCCCCTAAAGCCTTCACTTTAACAGTTTATTTGGCATATGGCCTTTTTATCCATGCCAAGTCCTCCAACAATGTAGTTCATATTTGGAAAAGTGTGCAGAAATCTGAAATGGCACGAATACTGATAGATCAAAAATTTCAATAAAAATAATAAAGAAAATCATAAAGAAATTAAAAACAAAATGGAAATAATTACATATTTAACTATCACAGGTGCAGTAACTTTGTCATTTCCTAAAGTGTGTAAAGACATAATCCTAATGGTGATGAGGCAGAATTTATTACATTTTCCAATGGCATGAATATTAGGGAATTTCTATACAGTATTTGTCAATCTAAAGAAAAATAACATTAATATGGTCTGTAGCGCATCTGATCTATGGTTGTCATCATTCATATATCACCCCAAGGGTGCACCCCAAAGGAATCAATAAAGTGAAGTCTAAGTCTAATACATACTTGTGGTTAAGTATTTGAACTACCCTGATAGCTTTGGAGTTTCTCCGTACATTGTAAAATTTTCTTTGTTTTTCTTTTTGCCAACAGAAGATCCAGCGTCAGCCCTGTTCTGCTCTTTGAAGGGTCCCGTTGTCTTATTGCAGTTGGAACCACTCCCATCACCACATTTGCCACAGATGACCTTGGAGAAGGTTTGCTGTATCTTATGGCATACTACTACACCCTGCATCTCACCTATCCTAAATGTGTGGCAAGGCTTCTGTCTGTCATTCAGACTGAAGTGTTAAAGGACAAAATCCATGAGCAAGACACCACAGGCTCATACAAAAAAGTCATGGCAGGCTGTAGAAATTTTTATTGAAACGTAGAGCTGTTTGAGCAAGATTAGGTCTGTGTTGGATGGTTTGGACCTGATAGCTTTGAAGTTGCAATTTACACTTGAATTCTTTTTTTTTTTTTTAATTCTTATTAATGTAATACAAAGTACTTTCTTTCTTTAAACACATCTGTTCTGCAAATTCTGTTTAAAATTGCAAATGCTCTTTTTATTACATTTTATATGTTGAGTAGCTAACTGGTTTAGCACTTCTAAAAGGAACACAAAATAACAATGTTACACTTACAATGTGTCTTTAAATTTTTGTGTACTATGATTGACTGAAATATTTGTTACTGTTTGGAGAGTTTGTTTCCAATACAGGTCATGTACACAGTATACTTTGCCTGCTTTCATTTGGCTTTATTTTTCTTATTTTGAGAATTCTTATCAAGTGTAATTATCTTACTGCACTGGCAGATTATTTCACTAAATTTCAGGGTTCGTACGGGTGCTTGAAATCCTTGAAAACGCTTGAATTTTAATGTTGTCTTTTCAAGGTTTGAAAAGTGCTTGAATTTCAGATGTGGTGCTTAAAAGTGCTTGAAAGTGTAACTGTATTTCATTCACCACAAATAACTATCTGAATAGTTTTCTTATCTATGGTGGCCCCTAGAGACAAAGCACGCACAAACTCCAAAACACCTACAAAATACAAAACACATGCAAACTCCAAAACACGTGCAAACTCCAAAACACGTGCAAACTCCAAAACACGTGCAAACTCCAAAACACGTGCAAACTCCAAAACACGTGCAAACTCCAAAACACATGCAAAATCCAAATCATAACGGAAGTGCTCCAGGACGCTAGGGGCAGTGTTGAGCTCAATTTGCAAAATAAACGCCAAGTTTGTTGCAAACTCATGGGCTGTATGGGACGGTCTAGTCTCCGTTGCGCTTCCCAGGTTGCCTAGCAACCATGATACTAACCGCTGGAAACGTGTCATACAACTTTGTTTGACAGAAATGAAGGAGAACATATTTTGTTCATTTGTTTGTTTGTTTCTACAAGAGCTTTGTCTGATTTGATAAGTATCTGAGGCTGAGACCACAGGACAGTAAAACATGATTGTTGGGCTTAATTTCTGTACTGAACAGTCATTTTAAGATTAGCTAGTAAATAACAATTAGCTAATGTTGTTCATGAGACTAAAGTCATATCACTTTGGTAATGTAAATATAATATGGCCAATATTATAGTTATTATATTAATCATTATTAGCTATTACAGCAGTGAACATGAACTCTTTGTCAAATACTGAGCCTCAGTACAGATTCAAGTTGCAGTTATTTACATGTCTTATCACCTTAAATCTTCACTCAAGGACAAGTATATAGGAATGACTGCCAAATTTATTTGCCACTAAAGCAGAAGGATGGCATCTGAATAAAACCTCTCTTGACATGCCTAGATGACATTAAAGCTTGGTTGGCTCTAAACTTTTTAAATTTGAATGAAAAGAAAACAGATTTGTTGGTGTTTGGACCCAGTGGCCCCTGTGAGTCCTCTTCTTTTGATTTGGAACCCCTGGAAGTTTATTTTAAACCTGTTGTTACTGCCCTTGGTTTTAAGTTGGACCAGTCCAGTTTTTATCATTTAAGGCGACTGGCAAGAGTGAAATCTTTTCTTTCTAGGCAGCACTTTGAAACCATGATCCATGCTTTTATTTCTTCCCCTGTGGACTACTGTAACGCACTTTATGTGGGGGTCAGTCAGTTGTTACTCTGACGTCTGTAGCTGGTTCAAAATGTATACTGACAGTGCATATGTAGGTGTATCATATATAAGAGACAAATGTTGTTCCTTCAGTATGTTGGCATTACTAAATTTGGCTCATTGCTTACATACAGGGAGTGCAGAATTATTAGGCAAGTTGTATTTTTGAGGAATAATTTTATTATTGAACAACAACCATGTTCTCAATGAACCCAAAAAACTCATTAATATCAAAGCTGAATGTTTTTGGAAGTAGTTTTTAGTTTGTTTTTAGTTTGAGCTATTTTAGGGGGATATCTGTGTGTGCAGGTGACTATTACTGTGCATAATTATTAGGCAACTTAACAAAAAACAAATATATACCCATTTCAATTATTTATTTTCACCAGTGAAACCAATATAACATCTCCACATTCACAAATATACATTTCTGACATTCAAAAACAAAACAAAAACAAATCAGCGACCAATATAGCCACCTTTCTTTGCAAGGACACTCAAAAGCCTGCCATCCATGGATTCTGTCAGTGTTTTGATCTGTTCACCATCAACATTGCGTGCAGCAGCAACCACAGCCTCCCAGACACTGTTTAGAGAGGTGTACTGTTTTCCCTCCTTGCAAATCTCACATTTGATGATGGACCACAGGTTCTCAATGGGGTTCAGATCAGGTGAACAAGGAGGCCATGTCATTAGTTTTTCTTCTTTTATACCCTTTCTTGCCAGCCACGCTGTGGAGTACTTGGACGCGTGTGATGGAGCATTGTCCTGCATGAAAATCATGTTTTTCTTGAAGGATGCAGACTTCTTCCTGTACCACTGCTTGAAGAAGGTGTCTTCCAGAAACTGGCAGTAGGACTGGGAGTTGAGCTTGACTCCATCCTCAACCCGAAAAGGCCCCACAAGCTCATCTTTGATGATACCAGCCCAAACCAGTACTCCACCTCCACCTTGCTGGCGTCTGAGTCGGACTGGAGCTCTCTGCCCTTTACCAATCCAGCCACGGGCCCATCCATCTGGCCCATCAAGACTCACTCTCATTTCATCAGTCCATAAAACCTTAGAAAAATCAGTCTTGAGATATTTCTTGGCCCAGTCTTGACGTTTCAGCTTGTGTGTCTTGTTCAGTGGTGGTCGTCTTTCAGCCTTTCTTACCTTGGCCATGTCTCGGAGTATTGCACACCTTGTGCTTTTGGGCACTCCAGTGATGAAATATGGCCAAACTGGTGGCAAGTGGCATCTTGGCAGCTGCACGCTTGACTTTTCTCAGTTCATGGGCAGTTATTTTGCGCCTTGGTTTTTCCACATGCTTCTTGCGACCCTGTTGACTATTTTGAATGAAACGCTTGATTGTTCGATGATCACGCTTCAGAAGCTTTGCAATTTTGAGACTGCTGCATCCCTCTGCAAGATATCTCACTATTTTTGACTTTTCTGAGCCTGTCAAGTCCTTCTTTTGACCCATTTTGCCAAAGGAAAGGAAGTTGCCTAATAATTATGCACACCTGATATAGGGTGTTGATGTCATTAGACCACACCCCTTCTCATTACAGGGATGCACATCACCTAATATGCTTAATTGGTAGTAGGCTTTCGAGCCTATACAGCTTGGAGTAAGACAACATGCATGAAGAGGATGATGTGGACAAAATACTAATTTGCCTAATAATTCTGCACTCCCTGTATATTTATAAAAAGAAAATGTACAAGCTGTGATAACTGTTTCTGATAAAAATGAAGAGTAGACTGATATATTAAATATTCAGTCTACTCCTCCTCCTCCTCTTCCTCACACACTGCTGAGTTTGTCCTGGTGGATCATCAGGGGTGCAAAGCCTCACAGATGATGTGCAGCAGTGGGTCCCTCAGTCTGTCCTCACTCTGGACACTTGCAGTTGTCACACATGGAAATCAAATGTGTGATAAGCTGCAGGATTCAAACACGTGTAACTTATAAATACATGTTCATACTTTTATTCCACAATCAGAGAGAAAGAAACAGAGAGAGAGAGTGCAGGACAGACAGAAAGGTGACAGTCTCAGGTGTACACACTGCTACAAAACCGCACAAGAGAAGGAGGATTTAGTGTTTGTGTTATTACGAGTGCTAAACAAGAAGAGTTCCCAGATGGTACAGTGGACACATGTGTGACTCCTGTGATTAAAGCATCTTTCTTTCAGCTTAACGAGTGAACCGTCAGCTCGTTCAAACACACGTTAAAGTCCGTTTGGCTCGACACCACCGAACAGAGGCAGCAATATAACACAGCTAACATTAACAGTGCAGTGAATCCTGCTTGTGCCGTGATATTCAGGACTGCAAACCAAGCAGCATCACTGACTTTCAGCTTGTTGTGTTTGTGGATATATGACTGACTTTAATTATCCACAAAATCATCACATTCTCTGTAAGATTAAAGTCAACTATTGAACGGTGTATATTTTGAAGTAAAGGCTTTAAAACCAAGTTAGTACAAACATCGCTAATGTCACATAACTTTCCCGACATGTGGCCAACAGTAATGTTTTAATGTTCTTCATTATAAAAACATTTGCGCATAAATAAGTGACATAATATTCAGTACTTACTTCTGAAAGTTTACTCTTCGTCTGCTCCGCTTCCGCCGTTTTTTTTCGGCAAAATTATCCACACCACCGCTGCGCTATGAAGTCTGGGATATGTTGGGCCATGAAGGCTACACCGACCCATCCTTAAAATTCAGGGAAATTAAGGACGCATTTCAGGGCCGCATTTCGAGCAGCCTTTGAATTGGGACAGCCTTTGTCGTGTCGCTGTGACGTAATCGGCCTTAAAATGCGGCCTTTAAGGCTGCAGACCAAAAAAAAAAAGAGGCTGCAGACCCCAAATCCGGTCATTGGTACTTCCCGGCTTGTGTAGTTACTAGGTAACAAAAGCTCAACACTGCCCCTAGCGTCCTGGAGCACTTCCGTTGTGTTTGGAATTTGCACGTGTTTTGGGGTTTGCATGTGTTTTGGGGTTTGCACGTGTTTTGGAGTTTGCACGTGTTTTGGAGTTTGCACGTGTTTTGGAGTTTGCACGTGTTTTGGATTTTGTACGTGTTTTGGATTTTGCATGTGTTTTGGATTTTGTAAGTGTTTTGGAGTTTGCATGTGTTTTGGAGTTTGTACGTGCTTTGTCTCTAGGGGCCACCGTACTTATCAGATAGAGAAATAAAATGAGTCGCAAAATGTAGAGGCAAATCTTCCCCTCCTGGGCTGCCTTGCGCCTCTGTCTGTTTCAATGTGTGACCACGCCCCTCCCTCGGACAGTCGGGGATGAGTGCGCTAACATATCTGTAGGTTGCTGTTTTAATGAGTGTTTGATGGAAAACAACAATGGTGGAGTTTGCGCTCTCCAGTCGCATGATAGGCGAGTCCTAGTAAATAATTTTCCAGTACGTGTACGTTACACATGCTATTTTTAAAAAATTATGATTATTATTTTGCTATCAAACTCAATGGAGAAATGATTGAAATGCACTGAGTGTGATGCAGTATGGCAGCGCTATTATGCTGTGAACTTGGCTAACATTACTTAGCAGTGATATGAGTTAATTTACTCAAGTGAAAGCTTTAAACATTAGCCTGACACATAACTAGCTAACTTAAGGCTTTCTGGTTAACCCTCTGGGGTCGACGGACCCAGAGTCTCCATTTCAACTTGGGTCGAACGTGCGGACTTCAAACTATATACCAGTTTTTAAATTGTGTTGATAGGCCACGTAAAACCGGTGTTTTTTGTTTTTAATAAAACAGTGGCGTTTACTCTGGAAAGAAACGGAAAAAACAGCGTTTTCTAAGGAGAGCGCTAGCAGACACGCTTTGCTTGTGAGTGAAAAACAACAGTCATTGGTGAAAAAAGAAAAAACACTCCTTCCCTATTGGTGGAAAAATGTACCACGTCGCCCAATCAAAAAAATGATATGGCAACATGTGGCATCTGGTTGTTTGGGTAGAGGGGGAAGTTTTAGGAGTGAGCGAAAGAGAGAGAGAGACAGTTTTGATGCATGAGAAATTTGTGAGGTTTACCGTGTTTGGAGTCTCAAGTTAGTGTGTTGTCTTGTGTAGTTAGTGTGTAGTGTAGTCGTTGTTTTGTTTTGTGTCAGTTCTACTAGTGATTGTCACAGTTGCTGCAAAAAAGCCACCAAAGGCAGATTGCAGTGTAAACCCTGAGTGGCACACCTGCTGTCAGACCTGCAGGTTTATCCCTGTGCTGTTCTCATCTGTGTTATAGTGGACACAAACTATTTTTGGACTTGCATAAATAATTTTTGTGCCTTCTTATTTGATGCAGAACACCTGATTGTTCTGTAAATAGTTTGAAATGGTTATATAAAAAACGTCTGAGCCTTGGCTGCATTTTTAGGTAAATAGTACCATATAACTTTGTTGTTTGCAAAACTTGTGCATATTTTTAAAAATGTACAATTTCTATTTGCATTTCAAGTTATGAAAATGATTCGTTAAACATGCTTGTGGTTTTTCCAGTCAAAAATATCACTTTCTACTTGTAAAATTTTGTCTGTATTTAGATAAATTGTGCTGATACAGTTTGTCAAAATGAGAAAATAACAGATTGGCAAGATAAACAGTTTTTAAAGGTGAAATATAGAGGCCAAATCAAAAGTAGTCAAAAACGGCCAATTATACCCTGGACCCCAGCTTTTTTGAGTATTTGAAATAATGGTAATATGAGTGATCCATATGGTCACAAAGAATAGCCACTTGTTTCTGTGCTACCAAAGTTCCCCGGCTTTCATTCAAAATGTGTTTATCGTCAGCACCTGCACATTAAACTACTTAAACATTATAAATGTCTTCAAGCTCACACTGAGGCCTGTGGGGCACAATCAGCCACTGAGACAGTTCACACATTTATATGTGTATTTGTATATGAATATTTCATACTTTAAGGCTGCCTGTTTATTTAAGGGAGATGAACAAAATACATTGGACTTGTACATAATAATATCACAGATGATAAATTAAATAGATTTTAAAGCATTATATGTTGAATTGAACTATGTGATCTGTTCAAAGCCTCTCAGTGCTGTTCTCCAGTCTGACTGTGCATGATGTTATTAGCACAAACACTTAAAAGGTGACGTTTAGGACTTCAACAATAATACAGACAGCAATGTAGTTAGCAATAAAACAGTTTTATTGGGAATTAACTTAAAAAACAAACAAACAACAAACAAACATCTGTCTCCTATTTTTTGTCACACAGGAAAGAAGCATCAATTTCTGATGAGAAGACTTATTTAAAATGATTTAATGTACTAGTTTTTAGATTATTTGCCTTGATTTGTTCCTTAGAGTAAGTGTTTTATGCCTATTTTCTTCAACATTTTGCTTAGAACTAGTGGTTAAAGCTTATTTTAGGTTTCAATTGCCATGATTGGTTGCCTGGAATAAGTGTGTAAGGCTTATTTTAAGATTTAACTATCTAATTGTTCACTAGAATAAGTGGTTAAAGCTTATTTTAAGTTTCAATGTTCTGATTTGTTGCCTGGAATAAGTGTAAAAGACTTATTTTTAGCTTTATTTAAATCTAGATATTGTTCTTAGTTCAAGAAATCTTAATAAGAAAAAAACACTTACCCCACTGGCAGATAATTTCACTTGTTTTAAGCAAATCTTCACCAAAAATAAGTATTTATCTAGTATTAAGGAGGTGGGTTTTTGCAGTGTAGGTTCACGTGGGACCACCGCTATGCCCTGTCATTTGATATCAGCTTATATTAGCAAAGAAGGACAATGCCAGTTTCACAGAAAGGCTTGTGATGCACTGTGACCTCAGTTCGTGCATGTTTTAGGCAGAGATTGATAGTAAAATGTAGTAGTGATCATTACACCCCAGCACACAGCTTGTATTCAGTCTGCGTCAGACGATGTCTTTAGTATCTTTTGGAAGCGGTGATATTGTTTCAGCTGCTGCATTAATCATATTGATCTTAGTGTTTTTGTGGCTCCTTTTACAAAGTTTCTGCATGTGTAAACATCATTAGGGAAGCTCTGTGTCTAACTATAAACAACCAATCAAAAGTGAAAGCCACTGGAAACCCTGCTGTACAGGCTTTCTCATTAATCACTGAACATTCTGGGTTTTAGACTTAAATCTAGACATGGTGGAAAAACGCTGGAACAAGCAGACTGAATTTTAGGAGTCTAAAATGTTGGGGGACTTGAGTTTCTTAAGCAGTTAAAGTGCTCAGTCAAAAGTTTTAGTGTCTCAAATCTTTTCAATTACAGGGACAATTAGTACCTGTAATAACTTTAAACATTAACTGTACATATTAGATTGGATTCAAAGCACAAAACTCATCTCAATTAAGACTCTACTCACTTATATATATATATATAGATGTGATCTTCTTTCAATGTTAAAATTCACCCAACGATTACTTCTGATTAAGATAATTACACTTTCATGTGCGGTTATGTTTGTTTTTATATATGTTTTAACTTGAGACATTATTTACACATACATTGGAAGTATATTATTTAAGTACATCAAGCCTTAATATAGCATATGCTTCATATGCTATTATTAGTTTTGCATTTCCTGAGATTAAAGATTACCTTTAGCCAAAATGCTGACCTGATCACACATTACACATAAAACCCATAACTCTCCTACTGATTAAACATTTAAAAAGCTCTTTTGTGCCATATGAAAGTCGTAGCTGTGAAAACACGGTTGTTTAAAGACAGCTTTTTCCCTCTGAGTATGTGTCAACCTGCGCATAACAAATGTGAAAATGTTACCAAAGCTTATGAATATTTAAGTGTACATGTGCAAACTTCTTGTTACATAATCTGAGTTCAGACAAGTGTTGAATGTTACAACAGCTGTCACACGATCACGGCACAATATAAAGTTACTTAGTGCTTTAAAGTCAGGTATGTTAGTGTTAGCTCCAGGATTAAGGGTCCTCAGACAGCTGTGGATGTTGACCCTGCCGATCCAGAGGTGGACGTCATGTGGGTCGTCAGCGGTGTCGATCCCTCTCCTTCCGCGGCGTTGCCTTCTATTAGACCTTGCCGGTGCAGGTTGAGGATGGAGTCTGCGATTATGCGGGCTGTTTTCTTCTGATATCCTCCGGATGTCATCATGAGTACGGGGATCCCCCGACGCTTCGCAGCCCTGAACACGAGCTCATCTCTCTTTATAATGCCCTGGCAGAGAAGAAGGAGAAGAAAGTAAGAAGTAGAAGAAGAGGCAGCCTCTCCATGCTTTCAAGCACTACCTTCTCTGGATTCTCTGGACTTCTTTTCTCCTGAGAGAACAGGAAGATCTGGCCCAAAAACACACGCTAACATGAACAGACAAAGAGCTGCAAACAAAACTACACTTGTGGAGTTTTTTGTTATTGGTGATAATCTCCCATCTGTTGCCACTTTCAGGAAGCATCTTACAAAGGCCAACACGTTACGGTGAAGGTCCCAGAGCCTCATTTGTAGAATATTGAAGCATAACAATCGCACTAATGGAGCAGGCATGGAACTCAAGAAGTACTGTGTCACACATATGCCTCATTTCATGTACCAAAGCACCCGCCCACTTTGGAGGTGTACATAAGCCATAAAATCTCCCTGTGCCACTGCCCTGCATCACTGCTGCCCATCCTCCACCTGTAGCTCCCAACTCATATTTACTCATCAATCCTAAATTTCTGTGTCATATTTGCCAGGAGTAATCAACCTAGACACCAAACTTGAACTCTAGTATATGACTGTAATAAATTAATGTGGCAAATGTGATTTGTTCGACTTAAATACTCATAAAAATGCCCATGCAAGGACTTGGCAATTACATCTCAAAGGCAAACTTGAGTGACAATTTTGGCTTCCAGCAATTATGAAAACAGAATAAATGTGAAAAAATGCACTTTTGTGCAAATATTTTAACTAGGTCCTCTTGCTTTGGTGGTTTTCAAGTTAACAAATAGTTGTGCTAAATGTTCAACATTACAACTGCTAACCAGGATAACTGTGATTATAAGTTTAGCTACCCAACAGAGAACACTAATGTTTATTAGAATAGGAACAAACAGCTACCACTTTTTATGCAAGACAGTGCATCTCATTGATAAAACATGCTGAAAACATCGACATGTCTAGTCCAGAGTCCTGATCTGAACCCAAGGACAAAGTCATGGCTAAGAAATCCACTACACCGCGTTACTGAGCTCTGGAACAGCTAGAGGAAGAAGCACACATGCATGTCTGTGGAGGGATTCAAATAGTCAATAGTTTGTGTCAACACTGTCATTTATTTTGGAACATTATTAAGCATGGCAGAAACACATGTTCAGCCAGAACTTCAAATAATAATTATTTAAGCTGCACGCTGCTTTTTTTTTTTTTTTTTTTTTTTTTTTTTTTTTTTTAAGGACATTTACCAGTTTAAATTAACAAAATAGGTCTGCAACATACAAGAGCGTGCCACCACAACTAACACATCCTGCACATTTACCTTATTTGCGCCAATTACTTTCTGGGATTCACAGGATCACTGGCTAGAAATCTCTGCACAGTAAGTAATAAATTCCAATTTGACTCATTTTGACCAGCTCTCAGTACAATTTGAAATTTCCTGATAAATTAGTTACATGAAGAGCCCATGTGGCCTGATTCAGCTGAGCCTGCCAGTTACACATTTTTCTTTCCTGCTACTAAAGCAGTGCAGATTCATTCAATATTAGACACAAATGGGCTGAATTCATAGGCCTGGGCATATTATAGTTCAACACAAAAGAACATCTGCATTGCACCAAACAGATTTACCTCATCCATAACATTAAATACCTTACAGTACACAAGGCCTAACTTAAAAGATACTAGCAAACCAAGATCTTAAATCAAAAACGATTAAACAAGCCCTGGATCAGGGGCATATCATTTTTTCCAATAGTTAGATAGCAAATTCATAAAGGCAAAATGAACACAAGGAAGCGAACAGATGCTGGGGTCTCCAATGCCAAAACAACAAATTCTGTAACAATGTGTTATGTCACAAGAAAAGTAAAACCCTGTTTTGGCCTCCCACCTGGACAATTCAATTTAAGTCTTCTTTATATAGATACTGACTAATTGGTGCCACCCACACCATTTATGAATGCATCTGCTAACTAGCTAATGTTAGCTAATGTCAGCAGCCAAAACACCAACGCTAAAACTTCAAATTGTTGGGCTCAAAACCCAACTGTTGACATCATGGTGTGCAAGTGACAAACATACAAATGACTTTAATGTTTAACCATGTATTAACCATGTTAATACTACTTTGCTTCAAAATACATTTCAGTGAAACCTTAGATTCAGGCTACACGGCTCAACTTCACACGGCTGCACAGCAGTTAACAGCTGGTTTTGTATCTCAGGCCCCCCATTTACTCTAATATGACTTAATGCAAGCGCTTAAACAAATGCAAATACATGCAGTCTATCCAAAACGTGTTTTTAATTAATTGATTAATCACTTGCTGTCTACACCCACGCACATTCAAACACCACTTGATACTGGTCTGACAGGAGAAATAATAAACCAGTTAGCACTGAATAAACATGCTTGACACCGTGTTTTTTATTTCAGTAGTTAGAGGAAATTAGTAAGGTTTCCATCTACATTTAAAATTGATCGTGGTGAAAACAAATGATTTACAGTTATACAAGCCTCTGTACATACATTTAATGACATACACTAATGAAATGGTTCTAGGAAAGTTAATACACTATGTAACGAATATCAAGCACATGAATTCAAATTGCTGACTGCCGAATTTTTTTTTATTCTGCAACCTAGACATCCACATTACTCACACTCTCACATAACACATACATATAGGGCCTTGGGGGTGGGCACGTTTTACAGCATCCAGAGGATGGTCGGTGTACTCCAACCCACCTCTGGCGCTGGTGCCCTACCCTCAATTTTAAATGCATTTAGACACTAAGGGTTTTCGGGAGGAGCTGTGCTGCTCTCTGAGAGGAAGCTAGTACCATGCTCTCCTGAGTTTTAAAGGCACTTTAGAACAGCACACAGCAACACTACATATGAGCGGGCGTAGGGAGGTTTGAGGTCTTCACTCACCCCGGTTCTGTTAGCCGTCAGGGCTGGGGGGCTGGGAGGAGGTGCTGGCCGTCAGACTGGGGTCTGGGATGCGGGGCCTCCCTGCTACTGCAGATAAGGAGGTGGTCCGCTTGCCTCCACCCCAGAGAGAAGGGTTACATCTCCTGGGTCTAGGTGCGGCTTGCCCCTCTGAGGGCGGGGGTACCTGGACCTGGGATATAGAGTATGTTTGGGGAGTGCGACTGTCTGTGCAGTGTCTATTTGTGTCTGTCGACACGTTGGGTGAGTGCCGAGTATTTGGTTGTGCATATGGGGTGGGAATGCACATTTGTGTCCGCGTGTGCCTGTTCGTCTGTGTCTATATGTCAGGTTGGGTCTTAGACTCAACCTCTCTGGGTACATCTCAGGCCCTCTAAAGTACCGAGGCCTATCTCCCCTCACCACACTCCCTGCTGGTGGCTGATGCCCTCAGACGTTGGTGTGTTGGTGGTCCTTGTCGTCTGGGGCTGGGCGCTCATGTATGTACCGGCTCACTCCTGGTGGCCGATTGGCGGGGCCGGGCGCCTGCGGCCCAGCTGGGCTCCTTCCGGGGGATGGGATGCCCTCAGGCCTCTGGGCCTGAAGCTCGGCCCTCTCTGGCACAGCTGGCTGCCGGCAGAGCCCACGGGCACGCCACTGCAACCCCCTCTGGCCTCTGCTCCGTAGCTGCGGGGTGACCTCTCGTTTGGGGCTCTACCCAGCTCTTCCCAGGAGGGTGGCACGGTTCCCCCCCCTTTGGTGGTCCTCCTCGGGTCCTTGTACTCTGGGGCCTCTGGATATCTGGGGCCTGGATCTCCTCCATACCTGCTTCATACCCTGGTGGACGGGGCTATGGCTCCCCACACTCCCTAGCAGATCGTTACATGGAGAAACCTTTGGAATACAAGCATGCTGATCCACACAGGTGTGCACACAGGTGTACACACGGGTGTTCACAGACGCGGACTACACCTTTCTTGGCTGCTGCCTCAAAGCACATTGTGCGCTGTCTATCTTGCGTGCTGCACAATATCGTTTATTATTTAGTATCTACTGTTATCTACTGCTAGCTAGTTTATTGTGATGGTGCTGTTTTTTTTATTATGTTGCTCTTTGTTGTTTGCTTTCTCTTCTGTTTCTTTTCTCCATACAGGTGATCCAGGTGTTTTGTTTGTTTGTTTGTTTGTTTGTTTGTTTTTTCTTTCTTCCCCCCCCTTCTCACCGTCTCTTCTCCCCTTTGGCTTTCTTTCTCTCCTTCTTTCTCCCTGTCCTATCCCCCAGTCATGTCTGTCCCGTTTGTAGCAACCGAAAATAAAATAAATTCATAATTATAATAAAGGTCAATCAAATGGACCAATATGGCAAGGCCATGATGATCCACTTGGTAAAATAAATCCGCTTGGCATCTTTCTTGGCCTTAAGACAACAATTCTGATGGCTAAAGATCCAAACGGGACACAAAAAAGAAAAAAAACAAAACAAAACAACAAATTGCTGACTGCCAAAATGAAGTACAATACTCAGTGATCAGCTGCAGCTACAGCGTGCTCTCATTCTTTGATGTGTGCTTCAGTCTATGTTGGATCTGTTCCAACGGATTTGCAGTATGGGAAACACAATAAGGCATTTACAGGATGCATACAGTATGTTTGGCTGTGTTCATATCTTAATGATGCATTAATGCAGTCAGAGATTGTCCAGCTAAAGTTGCCTTTCCTTTCCTGGCCGCTGCCCGGCTCACAATGCACCCGACCCCTGCGGTGCCTGTTGTGGGTGGTGGGCCTGCAGGAAGATGGGCCCATGTCCCTTTTTTGGGCTGTGCCCAGCCGGGCCTCATGAACTAATGCCTGGCCACCAGACACTCGCCCTCGGGCACCCTTCCACTCCGGGAAGGGTGAACTGTTCCCTTTATGTTCTTCCCATAGGGGTCTTCTGAATCACTATTTGTCTGGTCCCTCACCCAGGACCAATTTGCCATGGGAGACCCCAGAACACACAAACCCCTCCACCACGATAAGGTAGCAATTCGCGGAGGGGCTGAGTGTAAAAGCAAAGCTCTCAATTTACCAGTCGATCTACATCCCTACCCTCACCTATGGTCACGAGCTGTGGGCAGTGACCGAAAGAACGAGAATTTGGATACAAGCGGCAGACATGGGCTTGCTCCGAAGGGTGGCTGGCCTCTCCCTTGGAAGTAGGGCAAGAAGTTCAGCCGCTGCTTCTCCACATCGAAAGGAGCCCGTTGAGGTTGTTCGGGCATTTGACAAGGATGGCTCCTGGGCGAGGTGTCATGGGCATGTCCCATCAGGAGGAGGCCACGGGGGAGACCCAGGACATTATATGTCTCGGCTGGCCTGAGAACGCGTTGGTGTTTCCCCGGACAAGCTGGAGGAGCTAAGTGGAAGAAGATGGATGGATATTTTCATATCTTCAGTCAGCTACTGGTCATAGTGCCTGCCTGATGTTTCTGTCACGCCTACACAAGCAGTTTAGAGACCAGTGCCAGTAGAAATCAGAATAATGTGATTATTAGTTTGCAATCATTTCACTACCAAGCTTTTGTTGTTTTGTCTTAGAATTTAAGTACACATTTTTTCTCTCAGCAGTGCATTTTTTCAACCCTCCCTCAAAGCTGTAACTCACTCAGTTTATTAATGTCAGAACTGAGATTGATGGCACATTTGAGTTGACCATGTTCCAGTGGAAGTAGTCAGAAAAACAGGTAATGTTTTACTCTCTAGCAAGGTAGAGCCATTCAGCCATCAATAGCAATACCTGGAATACAACACAATGCCTCCACCTCCATCTTTTTTCTTCATCCATTCAATTCTTTTACGTTGCGTTTTTATTTACTTGATGAGTAATCATGTTGGATAACTAACGTGACAATTATTTACCAAAACATAATTGTTATTTTAAATAAATAAAGCAGACTAGGCCCAGTCTTGAGTCTTCTCTTGTCTTCACCCCATACACTTAAACTGCCAGCATAGTCGAGCATATTTAGTAGAGACTCGATTCAGTGAAATGTAGTGCATACTCAGAGTCACTTCTGACTATCCAGGCTCAATGAAAACCCTGTTTGAGAGAAGGAACTGAGTGGCACATTTTTTTCACATATAAGACAGTTTGTATGTTTCCCATTTTAAACCAAAATCAGCCTAACAAACAAACGAAAGCTGTTGAAATTCTATGACATCAGATATTTAATTTCTTTCTTTCCTTTTGTTTTTGCATCTTGTAATTTATATACTGGTTTCAGTGACCTTAATAAATCTTAGTAACTTGAATCTTCATTGTTTTTTGTTCCCAAATTAATCACATCCTGATGTTTTCCCTCCAAGTCATGGTTGTCTCAGCTAATAATCCCTGCTATGGCTGGCAGTGTACAGGACCGATGGTGGGAGAGCAAGTAACACTTAAATATTTGTGGCTGAAAATCTGTATAAAAATTTGCACCTCCAAGTTGCGTAGTGTATCCAATGAATGTTGTCCTAATTGTGTCAAACCCAACCATGCTTTTGCTTAGTTGTGGTGAATAGGAAAGCTGTTTAGAGCTATTATTATTTATTTAATAAAGCAACCTACACAGTTTGTCTGATAAGCAATGTCTGAATAAGACATAATATTACAACGTAAGATTATGAGCCTAAAGACTTTTAACACTGTGTGTCCTGTAATGTCCCAAAATCATCTGATAGAGCATACAGCTGCCAATTGCATGCCTAAAAAACTGGTTCTAAGAAACTGTGGGATACACAGAAACGCTGCGCCCAGATGAATATGATTATTAGCTTTAACCCTCACATCTTTTAACTGCTTCATTCATTCTCTGTTTTGCATTGACTTTTGAGCTGCAGGTGGTCCTCATTAAAAGAAATGTCTCCCACTGAGCTCCGATAAACCTCCAGAGAACCACTCTGTCACCGAAGCAAACATTTGAAAACTTCCAAATGTCACAAACATGAGTTTTGGGGCAGGCCCAGAGATTATGTTTTGTAGACATGTTATTATAGGATTAAGGTGAGGAATGAATTCAGCAGCTGTGGTGAAGTGATTTGGCCCCAGCTGAAACAATGATGTGGTCTAGATTTGCTACAGCTACAGAGATTTTTCTCTGCCTAGGCTCTTCTCCATGGCAACAGGAGCTGAGCGTATGTGTCACATTATTTAGGACCAGACACTGTTTTCTCTTTTGGGGATTTCAATAAACACACTTCCATACATTTAAGCTTTTTACAGTAATTAAAAACACTTCCAGAATCAGCTATCCCTACTCAGTGCCCGATTCATCATGTATACCTATAACACATTACAACTTTCATATCAACTTTACCTTTATACATTTTTCCAGCACTGACAAATGTTTGATCATCCTCTGACTGCCTAGTCATAGGTGGTGAAGTTCTTACAAGACTGCACTGTATTTATACTTCCTGTTTATAAACTACATACTACAATAAATATTGGGTACAGGACATTGACCACACCGCTAAAGTAATAAACCTGGATGTGAGGTAAGTATTAGAAGCAGGGCTAAATATAATAACATATAGTTCGGTAAAACTCAATGTTATGACCTCAGTGCTAGAGCTGTTCGATGTAATGATATATATCAGATGCCGATATAAAAACATCTATCGTTTCATTTTACGCTATCGTTTGTTTCGTGGTGTCGCAAAATAAACTGTTTACGGCAATATTTTTTCATGGTTTTGATGGTCACTGTAGTGGCTATACAGTGTTGGGGAGTAACGGAATACATGTACCGCCGTTACGTATTTAAAATACAAAATATGAGTAACTGTATTGCGTTACAGTTACCGTTTAAAAAGGTGGTATTCAGAATACAGTTACTTGGTTGAAATAAATGGATTACACTGCGGTACTTTCCTGTTTCATTTTGTCGCGGGTCAGGACTGTTTGGGTTTTGTTTGACAGCTACGTTCTGTTGTTCCAGGCGGCAGCGTTGCAGTTGCCATGGTTACAGGGCGACGCTCTCTCTCTCTCTGCGACTGTGTGTTTCCTGGGTGAGAGAGCGCCTTTTCGTTGTTGTTGTTGTTGTGCTAAGCTAACAGGCAGAATGCTACAAGCATAGCTCTAAAGAATGTAGCATCATGGGCAGTGTAGTCCGTGTTGCAGGGAGAATGGACTGCCATACACGTTATGGGTCTGTGAGCGCGAGGAGGGAGAAAAAGGGGAGTGGAAAGGTACGAGTTGTCATCGAGCAAAAACGGGAGCTGGAAGCATGTAAATATAATAATAACCACTGTAGCCAAGAAGAGAGCCTGACGAGCCCAGCTGTAAGTAAGCTATTAAGACTCGACTGTACACTGTGTTCGTGTTTTCCTCCGAAAACAATAAGTTCCGTTGCAGCAGTCTTTCAACGCCTCTCTCTGTCTCTCGCAGGAAAAGTTGACCCACACAACAAAGTAAAGCTATTTTTCGGCTACGAGCCGACAGGGACCCCGCCGTATTAGTCAGAGGTCCCTTTACTACAGTTCGGAGTCGCGGACCTTCAGTAATAGTAATAAATCACACAGCAATAGTACATTCACGTTGTTGTTGTTTTATCCTATTGTAAAGTGTCCTTGGGTGACTTGAAAGGCGCTCATAAATAAAATTTATTATTATTATTATTGTAAAAAGCATGATAATATATTAAGTATTCCAAAGTATTCAGAATACGTTACTGTCATTGAGTAACGTAACGGAATACGTTACAGAATACATTTTGGGGCATGTATTCTGTATTCTGTAATGGAATACATTTTAAAAGTAACCTTCCCAACACTGTGGCTATATTAATTTCTTAAAGTTCTCTTTTTCTCTTATATTTAATATAACCACACTACAGACGGACAAGCGCCTGTTTTTATGCGTTGTCGTTAGCAACAACAACGGTAAAACCATCGCATGTCCGCTTGTTTATTTTCCACATAAACCTTTCACAATAAAGCTCAAGATCCTGTTGAGACTTTTCAAAATAAACAGAATCACGTGAAAGAGTATGCAGAGTATTTCCGGATGAGAAGCAAAAAAGAGCCGCCAGGTGCTAAAAAATAAACCTTAGACTCAAACGTTAGAACAGGCTTTTCCCCGCAGCACGCCGTGTAATAAATACAAAGAAAACGGCGGCCGTTACAACTTATGTCTAAAAATGTATAGTTTCGTGCAAGGGCGTAGATTTGGTTTAGACATTGGTGGGGACAGATGATTCAACCACCGAACGCTGCCCTGTTTCTTTTTTTTTCCTTTTTGTCTTTGCTTCTTGATAAAAGGAGAAATATACTGGCCTACATATGCTATTCTACATGCTTTTTAACCATTTAAAATTACAATTCGTAATTTTATAAGTGAATTATATAATGTTAAATTACTATTAAACAAATGACTGACTAAGTATTTTAGGCTTTAGTTTACTTCAGCCATATTCCATATAAATCAGGTATCATACAAAAATAAAAATAGCTTCAAATACAGTTATGACAATAAAAGAATATGACTTTAAGGACTTCACAACATTAGTTCAGTTATACTACACCAACATCTGTTATATTTTGGCATGAATGACCTGGTGGCTTTTGTCCATAAAACTATTCATCTAAGATTACCACAAAGTAAAAGATCTCTCAGCAAAATTATGCAACATTTTAGGCACTATTGCCCCGATCAACTCAGTGAGCTGGGATTTTTGATTCTCAACATGGACTACTGGTGCCCCACACAACAACTCAATGTCCACTATGTGAAAGAGCCAAACACATGCCTTCTCCTCTCGTTAATCTATAGCACCAAAACATCAGTCAGTCACCTGTGACCTCGCCTCTTCACCTCTGTCCGAGCTACAACATGGCAGAGCTGCCTCTGTCACCTGATAAATAACAGTAAGACATTCCAAATACATGCAGTCACACATGTGCTTCAAATACAGTCATGAACCAACAAGTCATCATCCAATTTCACCTGTGATCTTGTATCACCATTGATCTCTGAGCTTTGTGTTGGTTCTTCTGTCACCTGACAAATAGGACACACATGACAATAAGAATAAAATGTGTAGCTGCTTCAGTGTTTCTGTCAGTTTGTGCAGATCTTGACTCATCAGTAATGTTTGTAGCGTGAGTGCATTTTAAAAACAATTTGTGCAAACTGCACTACAAGGTGGAATATTTGCAAAATCATGACTACTTTGTGATATTTTGTCTCAAAAATTAACCCTATGAAAATATCATTACCATTAGGATGAAATTATTGTGTCTCCAACATTTTAACGTTAGACATAATTTTAACAGCCTCTGTAAACTAATATCCTGGCTTGCTCGAGGCTGCCGTTTTCTCTGACAGTTAAAATCAAAATTAGAAATGCTCCTCTGGGAGACTGAGATAACTAATAGTGCTGCATGTTGTGCAGTATCAAAACACGTTATGGTTACATACAATTTTAGACTGATGTGGGCCAAAGCCTAGCATAGCCTGTAACGTTATTGTGACGGACACATTTTATGAGTGAACTTGACTTTAAGTGACTTACAGGTTTCTTTGAAAAACACTTTCTTATATCCAGGTTCTTCCTTTTTGCTGCCATCCTCCTCGCAGGTCCTCGCAGCGCAGGCTTGCCGCTACTAAAACTAAACAGAGCTCCCTGAAAGGCTCAGCCAATCACATTGGCCATATTTGTCACATGAGGTAGGACTCCAGTAGAGAACGTAATTTAGCTCTTTCTGCACCGCTGGGTGAATGAGTCATTGACAGATCGTTTTTTTTTTTTCTTTCTATCGGGTTTTTTTTTCTTTACTCGAAGAGATCAAATTATTGGTGGGGACAATTCAATAATCGCTGGATATTCGTGGGGACATGTCCCTTCCATGCCAAATCTACGCCCTTGGTTTCATGCATCGGTTAAAACACTTGACTCAAGGTACACCACGCCCAGCTGGAAACACTTCACGCAAGTCGAGCTGCCCGAGATTCACAGAATTTACAGAAAATGTAAAATTTTTGTGATTTATATTGTTATCGGACGACAGATGTCTTACATCAGGATATGAGATTTTGGTCATATCGCACAGCCCTACTCCATGCTAAAATACGGAGCTGAATCTGTGACACAGAATGAGAATGGAAAAAGTAACGTGTATATAACCAAAGGAAGTGTGCCGTATCATATTTATCCTTGGTCAGATACAGCAATAAATGGTTTATTTTGATTAGCTGACAAAAACGGATGGATATTGTCAGAACAGATAAAACAGTAATATGTTATAGGATTTCTCTGGTTTTTAAATGTCCTCCATTGTTGCTTTTAGCAGTTTGTGTGTGTGTGTGTGTGTGTGTGTGTGTGTGTGTGTGTGTGTGTGTGTGTGTGTGTGTGTGTGTGTGTCCATATCTAGTACATAACAGGTTTTAAAAAGAGGTAAATACCACCACAAAAATAAAGCCAAAATACAGAAGCAGTGTGTGAAAAACAAAGTACATTGTTATGGCTTCCATAGGAATTAATAGGGTTAAGTATCATCCAGGTATGGATAATCCAAATGTATGTTAACACAATTCCCAGGAAGAAAGACATGGACAACTATCCAGTTGCTGTCGATTAACATGGACTTAGAGGGTTATATAACTTATATAACCCTCTAAGTCCAGCAGTCAGTTTTCCCAGGAGTGGTTGTCCTAGCAAATTCATCCCAAGATCAGACTGTACAATGCTTATGTTATAGATAAGAGGCAAAACAAAATAGGAGTAAGCTTGAAGGAAGAGAATGTGAACAGTGTTGTGGAGGTGAAGAGAATGTCAGACAGGAGTTTGTGGCCGCAAGTCAAAGGGCTGATATTAAACATTGTCAGTGCATATGTCCTACAGGACATGTAGGTGAAGGGAACAGAGGTGATGAGGAGGAGTTGGGTAGGAAGGTATAAGGCAGAAAAATTATGTCGTATGAGTCGTAATATTTATAGTGAGTTGTATGTGAGGCTGGACACTAAGGAAGGAGAAAATGAATTATATCAGCGTGAGACAGGAAGATCCAACTGAAAAGGATGCGCAGCAGCTTAGGGTGATTAAAGACAGAGATGGAAATGTACTACAGACTGAAGAGAGTGTGTTGGACAGAGCACTTTGTGAAACTCATTAAAATAGAAAATATGAGAGAGAGGAGGACAGATGAAGGACAGTTAGTGAATCACAAAGTGTAGAGTATTAGTAAGGAGGAAGTGAGGGCAGATATGAAGAGTGGATCCAGATGTCGAGGACAGAGGGCACTGGGCATTTTTATCAGACTTTTTAACATGATTGTGGAGACTGACAGGATGCCTGAGGAGTAGAAGAACTGTACTGGCAGCTATTTTCATGAACATGGGTTATGTGCAGAAGGTACAGAGGGATAAAGCTGATGAGCTATACCATGAAGCTATTGGAAAGAGTAGTTGAAGTTAGGTTTAGAAGAGAAATGACAATCAGAAGAGCACTGCAGATGCGATGTATACTTTCAGAGTGTTGATGGAGAAGTATAGAGGTCGGAAGGCGCTTCATTGCTTCTTTGCTGATCTAGAGAAAGCATATGACAGGGCACAAGAGAGAAACTGTGGTACGGCACGAGGAAGTCTAGTGGCAGAGAAGCATGTAAGGGTGTTACAGGACATGTATGAGAACAGCAAGACAGTGATGAGGTATATGGTAGGAGTCACATATGGGTTCAGGGATCAGCTCTGCACCCCATGTTGTTTGCGATGGTGATGTACAGGTTGACTAATGAGGTCAAGCAGGAGTCTCAGTGGACAATTATGTTGACAGATGACACTGTGATCTGTAGTGAGAGTAGAGAGCAGGTGATAAAGAGCCTGGACGGGTGCAGGTATGCTCTGGAGAAAAGACGAACTGAAGTTAGTAGAAGCAGGACAGAATACATGTGGATGAATGAGATGGAGACAGCTGGAAAGGTTATCATGCAAGGAGCAGGCAGACAAAACAAAACAAAACAGGAGCCTGAGCTCGCGGTGACAGAGTTGAAGATGTTAAGATTTTCATTGAGAGTGACCAGGATGGACAAGGTTAGAAATAAGTACATCAGAGTGACAGCTCAGGTTGAGCAGTTTGAACACGTGTGGAGGAGGGACGGAGGATACATTGGATAAAGGATTTTAAAGATGGAGCGTCGAGGCAGGAGGAAAAGAGGAAGACCACAAAAAAATACATGGATGTAGTGCAGGAGGACATGCATGGATGGATGTGATGGAACACTATGGATATGGATAGGGTGAGATGGAGAAAGTTCATCTCCTGTGGTGACCCATAAAGCAAATTAAGAAGCACTTTCTTTTTACCTGACTATAGGTTTGCTGGACTGCTAAACTTTTATTGCATGAGTGGAAACTCCACTGATGATGATCCAGACATCTGGACCGTCATTAGCAGAGGTCATTTGCCAGCTCAAAAATGGCAAATGAATGCTACTCTGAAACCCTTGTATAAAATAATCAGTAGTGACAGTACCTGTGGTGATATTGAGAGTCCCCCAAGTGGGTCCCCATCCAAGATGTCTGTCCCTGCATTATAAACGATGATATCAGGCAAGACCTCATTCAGTGTTCCCTCCATGTGGAGCTCAACCTTCTGAAGGTACTCTGAGTCTTCAGTGCCCCAGTCCAGCTCCACCTTCCTTTTTATTGCTCCTGTTGTTGAACAAAAAATGAATACAAGACTGGTGCATATAAGACACAGTGAAGCTACCGAACATAGCAACTCAATAATCCAACTGATACAAAGTAGAAGCATTTATGGGGAGTTTATTCCAAAGACATCACTTATACATGGTCTAGGAATTGCTGCAGTATTTCAACAGGATTTCTTTTAGAACTGGCAGAGTTCTGAGAGCAATAAAAGAAATGAATATTAAGAGAAAGTGTAAGAATAAATCGTCGACTGACTGTAATAAAACTGGTATGGCAATAGTGAAGGAAGCCATTGATGGTATTGTAAAACTTCTGACTCGTATCTGTAATATGTGCTTCCAAATGGATACTTTTCCAAGTAAATTGAAAATCTTTCTACTGTTAGATAAAGCAGGAAGTATCCATCCTCTTTCCAACCTCAGATTTGTGTCTATACTTCCCCTGTTTTAATATTAGAAAAACTTTTTATTAATAGGTTAGACAGTTTTATTGAAAAGTGCAAGCAGTTTGACATAGTATGACACTGAGTGAGACCATTAACCACCAAGTATAAATCAGTGAAATGGAAGGGTAAAGCTTAAACACGGCCCACGCCATATTTTTGGTTAACAGAAGTCACACAGGAGTGGGGCTACAGACAGAGCAAATAAAGCATTAATGATACTTTAATTCGATTTACTCGTGGATGCTAATCGTAGTTTTCATTCTAAAGAGCACTTGCACCTGAAAAACGGTGGTGTAAAAAGACAATGAATAAGATATTGAAAAAGATATTCAATAACAATGAATATCTACTTTGGAGTCTTTGTGTTTGTATATGGATACTTTATAGATACCTTACTGGTCCCAGGTTGGAGCCCTTTCTGCTTTCAGAACTCCTTTAATTCTTCATAAAACAGACTCAACACAGCGCTGGAAACAATCCTTAGAGATTTTGTTCCATAGCATCACATAGAGATTTTTCAGCTTTGAATTTCACCAAATCCCAAGAGTGCTCTGTTGGATTGAGATCTGCTACTAAGGAGGCCAGCTTTGTGAAATCATGCTGCTTCCTGTGGAAGCATCCATAAAAAGATGGCTACACTCTGGTCATACAATACTACATATACGTTGTGTTTAAATCATGCTCACCGGGTACTAAGTGATCCAATATGTGCCAAGAAAATATCTTAATATATTTTACACCAAATCCTGACCCTACCTTTCAAATGTTGAAATCAACACTGATCAGGCAACATTTTTACAGCCTTATGCCGTCCTAGTTTAGTGAGTCTGTGTAACCTGAGTTTCTTGTTCTTGGTTCTTCAAAGTTCAGTAAGGATGCCCTCTTTGTTCCCATGGTTATAATGCGTTTATTTGAGTTACTGTTGCCATTTTCAGTGGGAGAGCTGCTGTTCATTGGAAGACTATGAGCTAGCTAAGACTATTAGCAGAATCTAAAATAACAGCTGTCAGTTTAGACATCTGTGTATTCATGTTGCATGCCTGGTCTGTACCACTGCATATGACCACGTATTATTAATGGGAAACGCTTCTAATTCCTTGTAATTCTTTGTTTCTTATTTCAGAGTTAGACACCTAAAGTTACACTTGTGAACATTAATCTTACATATTGCACCTTTAAAGTGTACTGAATACAGTGTTAATTTTTACAGCAAATGTTGATTTAGTTTTACTCATAATTTAGCCATCAGATTTATTTTAGTTTAGTTTCAGTTGATAAAATATAAGATTATCATAGATAAAATCTGAAGTAGATTCCTTTGACTAAAATGTTTTACCGGTGAGAGTTTCTCCACACCGTTTGCAAAAATATTATTTTCCTTAACATCAAACACGAAATGTGTCTGCTCTTCTCTTCCTCCCAAGAATTCACATTATGTTGTGTTTTAATGGGAGCACGGGCGACCGTGGCTCAAGAGTTGGGAGTTCGCTTTGTAATCGGAAGGTTGCCGGTTCGAGCCCCGGCTCGGACAGTCTCGGTCGTTGTGTCCTTGGGCAAGACACTTCACCTACCGCCTACTGGTGTTGGCCAGAAGGGCCGATGGCGCGATATGGCAGCCTCGCTTCTGTCAGTCTGCCCCAGGGCAGCTGTGGCTACAACTGTAGCTTGCCTCCACCAGTGTGTGAATGTGTGTGTGAATGGGTGGATGACTGGGTGTGTAAAGCGCTTTGGGGTCCCTAGGCGGGACTAGTAAAAGCGCTATACAAATACAGGCCATTTACCATTTAGTGTTTTTCCTCAAGCATTCGTTCTTGTCGCCAACGAAAACTAATGAAAATTATAAGTTGACAAAATTATCACTGATTGAATAAAGCGCTGTGTCAGTAGGTGAAAGTGGCTTTAGGTGTAAAAACAACTTAAAATACATCTTCAGCATTCCTAGTTAAAAAAAAAATAAAAATAAACTAACCAAACTTCTATAACAAGGATGCTGGATGTTACGTGTCTGATCTTCAACACAGTGGATGTGACATGTAAAAGCAGCACCCACATCAATTACATGTTTAACCAGCAATACATTAAACTGTAACAATATGGTCAATATTGTTCCCTTTACCTGTATTTGTGTATGACGGACACTGGAGAAGATGGCTAATTATTTATAACAAGTATCAAGTAAGGATGCCGGACCAATGTGTGATTTAGCTCTTCCGACTTTGGTTTATGAGACCTTTTCATGTATATTTTACAGTAGATTTTATTGACTTTCTTTAGTAATACTCTGTTTCTAACATGATTAACAAATCAAACTAAAACAACATCAGATTTTTTTTAATAGAATATCAATGTAGGTAACTGGATTTCTTCATTCTAAAATTTTACAATTCTGCAGAAGTGCTTTAACTCCATTTATACTAATTAAACTTGAAAATTATGAATAAGGTTAATTAGAAAACCTTAATGTTTTTAAACAGAATAAGGCTGTAAAAGCAGGACGAGCCAGTGCAACGGCACATTAAAGTCAAACAAAAAGTTCTTGGTAGTTTTTACAAGACTTTCAAGAAAAAAAAACATAAGCTTGGGCTCTAAAGGTACAGCGAAATAAATGTGTCTCAGAGAAAAAATATGAAAAAGAATACGACTGCAGTTTTTTTTTTTTTTATCTTAAACAAGCCAGCATATACATTTATTTTACTCTCTTAAGGGGACAGACAATTATAAAATGTCTTAAATTCAATTAACTGTGCAAAGCAAGATAACTGGATGGAGGACGGAGAGAATTTTTTAAAGGCAGACTGCGACATTTGCTCTGCAGAGTATTGTTAGAATCGGGCTACACAGAGGAATGTGGTCCCTGTCAGAGGAGCTTCAATGTATTGACAGATTAATTTGTGCAGAAGCCATGATTATGGTGTTGCAGGGACTGCTGCGTGCTAGATTTCCCACTGAGTGCTAACAGAGTGAGTTGTAGTGCTCGGGGAAATCACAGCATAATTAAAACACAGTGACATCTAAGGGATGGGAGTGGGGGAAGGCAACTAACCACTGCTACTACCTCAACCTTGATGGGGTATTTGGAGAAGTGTTGGGTTTGTTTTTCTCATGCATTTAAGTCCTACAGAACATGTGAACGGCATAAACCTGTTTGAAGGTACGAATTATTTCAAAATTGTTATGAATTGAAAGGTCAAAAGAGGCAGTTTGAGAGGAAAATCGACGGTGCTTTTCACTCACTTTTGGCATATTCGTCTCCAGGATAAATGTAGCGATTATACATATCCATGATGAACACTCGCCTGTCGTCCAGAAAGTCACGCTCGTGTCCATTTCCCTGTAAAACAGCAGGACCACGTGCCATTAAAAAAAAAAAAAAAACAACAACATGAAAACATTTTGATGCTGTCGCTGTTTCTCCAAACATCATTAAGCACTGACAAACTGAATCAAGTAAGCCTTTTTCACCCTTGAAGATGTCTTTGACAGTCAGCTACAGTACATCATCTGAAAGTGCCGAGGTCCACACAGGTGTCCCTCAGACCCATTTGTTTACCCGAGACATGCTGCGCTGACTGACAGCAGCAGATGAGGAATAAATAGTCTTGTCATCTGAAGGCATTAAATGTTAAAAATGCTTTCAAAAAACTCACGGCTGTTCCATCACTTTTCATTCCCTCCCCTCCATTTGTCACTCAAAGTGTCTGGCTGCTGTCAGGAGATTAGGCTTTGTGCCAAGTCTAGTAGTACTGGATGGAATAGCGGATGTATGGGACGTGAAGGACTGTTCTGTACCAGCTGAGCATTATGCTCAATGACTGTGTAATGCATTTTTGTATGATGAATGGTAAAGATGGCTGCTTGATAGGCTCTCATGTCTGGTTCAACGACATCAAGATCAAGTGAGTGAGTGGAGCAAAGCAGGGCTTAGGACTGCAATATCTATAGAAATTCATCATTAAACTTAAATACTGCATTTATGACAAATGTCACAGATAAATGCAGAACTAAATATAATAATGTTTATATAAAAAAATAGCATGAATCTAAAACAATGGTCGGGCCTTGGGGGCTTGGGTCCTGGCTGTTGTGTCGCCGGAGCAGTGGGCGGGTGGGTGCAGGGGGGCTCAGCCCCAGTGCAGGGGACCTCTGGTGCATCGGCCCAACTAGGGGGCTCTCTAACTGGTGGGGAGGTTGTTACATCTTTGCAGGTGGTCTCCTCACTACAGGAGCTCACTCTGCAGGTGGGGGGACAGATATAGGAGAGGGGGAGAATGAACTCAACCTGGGTGTCTATTGTCTTGTGTAGTTTGGGAGATGATTGGATGATGGGGTGGGTGCAGTTTTCTCTGGGGTGGAGTCGGGTGGGCTGCCCCGGACTCTGTGGGGCTGGGCAGTGCTGCTGCTGCGGGCCCCGGTCCGGATGGGCCTGGGCCTCCTTGCCCTGGTGGGTTCCAGAGCGTGGGGGTGCCTACTGGGGTCAGCGGGGGAGCTGGCCCCAGGGAGGGGCCGCTTGCCCCTCCCTTTCTTCCCTCCCCATCCTCAGCTGCCTCCCTATTCCCGCTCTACCACACCCACCCACACACGCAGGGCTGGGGGTGCAGGTATGTCACCAGGGTGCAGGGGAGGCACTCCCCCTCTGTCCCCTTCTGGCCACCTGTGCCTCAATTTTATTCTGCAACCTAGACATCCACATTACTCACACTCTCACATAACACATACATATAGGGCCTTGGGGGTGGGCACGTTTTACAGCATCCAGAGGATGGTCGTTGTGCTCCAACCCACCTCTGGCGCTGGTGCCCTACCCTCAATTTTAAATGCATTTAGACACTGAGGGTTTTCGGGAGGAGCCGTGCTGCTCTCTGAGAGGAAGCTAGTACCATGCTCTCCTGAGTTTTAAATGCACTTTAGAACAGCACACAACAACATTACATATGAGCGGGCGTAGGGAGATTTGAGGTCTTCACTCACCCCGGTTCTGTTAGCCGCCAGGGCTGGGGGGCTGGGAGGAGGTGCTGGCCGTCAGACTGGGGTCTGGGATGCGGGGCCTCCCTGCTACTGCAGATAAGGAGGTGGTCCGCTTGCCTCCACCCCAGAGAGAAGGGTTACATCTCCTGGGTCTAGGTGCGGCTTGCCCCTCTGGGGGCGGGGGTACCTGGACCTGGGATATAGAGTATGTTTGGGGAGTGCGACTGTCTGTGCAGTGTCTATTTGTGTCTGTCTACACGTTGGGTGAGTGCCGAGTATTTGGTTGTGCATATGGGGGTGGGAATGCACGTCTGTGTCCGCGTGTGCCTGTTTGTCTGTGTCTATATGTCAGGTTGGGTCTTAGACTCAACCTCTCTGGGTACATCTCAGGCCCTCTAAAGTACGGAGGCCTATCTCCCCTCACCACACTCCCTGCCGGTGGCTGATGCCCTTAGACGTTGGTGTGTTGGTGGTCCTTGTCATCTGGGGCTGGGCGCTCATGCATGTACCGGCTCACTCCTGGTGGCTGATTGGCGGGGCCGGGCGCCTGTGGCCCGGCTGGGCTCCTTCCGGGGGGTGGGATGCCCTCAGGCCTCTGGCCTCTGGGCCTGAAGCTCGGTCCTCTCTGGCACAGCTGGCTGCCGGCAGAGCCCGCGGGCACGCCACTGCAACCCCCTCTGGCCTCTGCTCCGTAGCTGCGGGGTGACCTCTCGTTTGGGGCTCTACTCAGCTCTTCCCAGGAGGGTGGCACGGTTCCCCCCCCCTTTGGTGGTCCTCCTCGGGTCCTTGTACTCTGGGGCCTCTGGATATCTGGGGCCTGGATCTCCTCCATACCTGCTTCATACCCTGGTGGACGGGGCTATGGCTCCCCACACTCCCTAGCAGATCGTTACATGGAGAAACCTTTGGAATACAAGCATGCTGATCCACACAGGTGTGCACACAGGTGTACACATGGGTGTTCACAGACGCGGACTACACCTTTCTTGGCTGCTGCCTCAAAGCACATTGTGCGCTGTCTATCTTGCGTGCTGCACAATATCGTTTATTATTTAGTATCTACTGTTATCTACTGCTAGCTAGTTTATTGTGATGGTGCTGTTTTTATTATGTTGCTCTTTGTTGTTTACTTTCTCTTCTGTTTTTTTTCTCCATACAGGTGATCCAGGCGTTTTGTTTGTTTGTTTGTTTGTTTTTTCCTTTCTTCCCCCCCTTCTCACCGTCTCTTCTCCCCTTTGGTTTTCTTTCTCTCCCTCTCTTTCTTTCATTCTTTCTCCCTGTCCTATCCCCCAGTCACGTCTGTCCCGTTTGTAGCAACCGAAAATAAAATAAATACATAATTATAATAAAGGTCAATCAAATGGACCAATATGGCAAGGCCATGATGATCCACTTGGTAAAATAAATCCGCTTGGCATCTTTCTTGGCCTTAAGACAACAATTCTGATGGCTAAAGATCCAAACGGGACACAAAAAAAAAAAAAAAAAAAAAAAAATGAACAAATGACAAAAATGACAAATGAACAAAGTGGTGGGCACAGTGTCACCGAGGAGCCAACATTAGCGCAAATGCTGTGAAAGCAGAGAAGGCAGATGCTGCATCAAGGGCAGACAATTAAATAAAGAATCACCAGTCTCCAGAACGCTGACTCCACAATGTAACAACAGCTTCACTGTGTGAACAGCTCAGTCTGACGCTGTGGGTTTGCTTGTGAGAAGTAAATCTCTCCCAGCTGCAGTCAAAAAAGGAACGCTTTCAGTGGGTTGATGCCATGATGTCCGTCATGCATGTCATGCCACTCCATGACATGCATGACGGATATGCAGTGGCAAACATACAATTTCTAAAAGAGCAGCAATAAACTACACTGTGAGTCTGTAACCCAAACTGTATTCCCGCTGGATTGTTTATGATTAATTACTTTTAATTTAATTATTACATTATGAAACTCCCTGATACCAAACTCTGACTTCACTTTATGTGAAGGCTAAACTTAGTAGAAAACATGACTTTTTTAGATGAACGATATTGACAAACATTCTTATAAATCCTGAAGAAACTAGATGTACTAGTTATTTAGTGAGAGTGAAACTGAATATTACAGCAATTATTATTCAACAAGAGGGTTTGAGAATATGTTTAGGCTTAGTTTTTCATGAATAAATAATGGAACAGTTTAACATGTTACATGTTGTTGAGGTTGTATTTACCAAATCTTAAGACCTGCAAAGGACCAGATGATCTTTTTATTATATGATGATGATGCATAAAACCTCCAATTAAAAGAGGGCACATTTTCTTTTACTTGATTGTCCCCTATAGCATTGAATGTCAATTTGGACTAAGCCTTTAGATTTTTTCTGGTCTCAATTTGCAAAAAATGTATTTCAATGAATATTACAATTTGATTTATAATAAATTTCCTCTCATTGAGGAAACCAAGCCAAGCAGCCAAGTCAATTTTGATGAACAACTTTATCAAGGCCGTGCAGATATATTACAGCTGGTTTGCTGTCGGGTAATCCAAGAAAAAAAAAAAAAGAAAACATTTATTTTTATTTTTATTAAACCATTTGTAATCAGCTATCCCATCATCCATCAGCAGCCCATATAGACATATAACCCAGATAACTTTAGGTGTGTGAATGAAAACAACTTCTGAATGAGGGGGAAAAAAGTCTATATTAGAGATGTGCTAGGACATTTTTTATGATCCTATTACTCTGGTCAGAGAGGACAGAAGAGTATCATAATAATCAACAGATACAGTTATAAAAAACTTCACTCCATTACTGGAATTGATTAATCAAACCAAATAAAAATGGTTGACTCCAGTAATCTATATATTCGTAATCATAAATTTTTGGGGGGTTTTTATTCTTACAGTGAAATCAAAAATATCATGCATGGTTGTCCCTCTAAAACAAAAGGTTTTGAAGAGCATGTGGGTGGGGCTACAGTGCTCAGCCAGAGTGGTGTGGCAAATAGCAAATCACAGGTATTTATGCAGCAATTTTCTGCTCTTACTGAGCACTTAAAGTGCTTCTATACTAAAAGCCATATTCACCAAGGACACTTCGACATGCGGTTTGGAGAAAGGTAAGTCACATTGCCCCCTTACAGCCACCGAGCTCTGTCCCTTAGACAACCACATTAAAGAGGCATCAAAACAGGAAGACAGTAGTAGTGACGTGGCAAGCAGAGATCACGGGATGTCAGTTAAATTGACCAATTGTACCACTGCGGGGTCCAACAATGAGTCCAAGGATTTCATACTGATACCTAATGGAAGCTAGGGTGCCATTGCCTAGTCTGTGGAGGTCTCTGTGTCCATGCATGGTTAAGCCTTCACAGGCCTTCAAAGACTTACCACCAGACTGCTCATGGTGGCCAATGTTACAGGCAGGATAATGTTCCCCACAGCTTTTCCAGACCCTGAAAATCACAGGGTGCAAATACCAAATATACAGGACCTATACTAGAGGAGACTGGGTCCTCAGCCCACCCTAGTGAAGTCAGTCTCTGATTGTTTGGTTAGAGACATTCACACCAGTGGTGTGTTGGAGGGCATTTTGTAGGCACTACAGGGAGTGCAGAATTATTAGGCAAATGAGTATTTTGTCCACACCATCCTCTGAATGCATGTTGTCTTACTCCAAGCTGTATAGGCTCGAAAGCCTACTACCAATTAAGCATATTAGGTGATGTGCATCTCTGTAATGAGAAGGGGTGTGGTCTAATGACATCAACACCCTATATCAGGTGTGCATAATTATTAGGCAACGTCCTTTCCTTTGGCAAAATGGGTCAAAAGAAGGACTTGACAGGCTCAGAAAAGTCAAAAATAGTGAGATATCTTGCAGAGGGATGCAGCAATCTCAAAATTGCAAAGCTTCTGAAGTGTGATCATCGAACAATCAAGCGTTTCATTCAAAATAGTCAACAGGGTCGCAAGAAGCGTGTGGAAAAACCAAGGCGCAAAATAACTGCCCATGAACTGAGAAAAGTCAAGCGTGCAGCTGCCAAGATGCCACTTGCCACCAGTTTGGCCATATTTCAGAGCTGCAACATCACTGGAGTGCCCAAAAGCACAAGGTGTGCAATACTCAGAGACATGGCCAAGGTAAGAAAGGCTGAAAGACGACCACCACTGAACAAGACACACAAGCTGAAACGTCAAGACTGGGCCAAGAAATATCTCAAGACTGATTTTTCTAAGGTTTTATGGACTGATGAAATGAGAGTGAGTCTTGATGGGCCAGATGGATGGGCCCGTGGCTGGATTGGTAAAGGGCAGAGAGCTCCAGTCCGACTCAGACGCCAGCAAGGTGGAGGTGGAGTACTGGTTTGGGCTGGTATCATCAAAGATGAGCTTGTGGGGCCTTTTCGGGTTGAGGATGGAGTCAAGCTCAACTCCCAGTCCTACTGCCAGTTTCTGGAAGACACCTTCTTCAAGCAGTGGTACAGGAAGAAGTCTGCATCCTTCAAGAAAAACATGATTTTCATGCAGGACAATGCTCCATCACACGCGTCCAAGTACTCCACAGCGTGGCTGGCAAGAAAGGGTATAAAAGAAGAAAAACTAATGACATGGCCACCTTGTTCACCTGATCTGAACCCCATTGAGAACCTGTGGTCCATCATCAAATGTGAGATTTACAAGGAGGGAAAACAGTACACCTCTCTGAACAGTGTCTGGGAGGCTGTGGTTGCTGCTGCACGCAATGTTGATGGTGAACAGATCAAAACACTGACAGAATCCATGGATGGCAGGCTTTTGAGTGTCCTTGCAAAGAAAGGTGGCTATATTGGTCGCTGATTTGTTTTTGTTTTGTTTTTGAATGTCAGAAACGTATATTTGTGAATGTGGAGATGTTATATTTGTTTCATAGGTAAAAATACATAATTGAAATGGGTATATATTTGTTTTTTGTTAAGTTGCCTAATAATTGTGCACAGTAATAGTCACCTGCACACACAGATATCCCCCTAAAATAGCTAAAACTAAAAACAAACTAAAAACTACTTCCAAAAACATTCAGCTTTGATATTAATGAGTTTTGTGGGTTCATTGAGAACATGGTTGTTGTTCAATAATAAAATTATTCCTCAAAAATACAACTTGCCTAATAATTCTGCACTCCCTGTACAATGTCCATCCTGTTCCTCTTTGCATATCCAGTCAGAAACAATGATGAGGGAAAAACTGTCCAACTGTAAACCTATTCCAGTTTGGGGATTGTCTCATTGTTGACCCTTTAGTGCATCAGTTGTTAATTTCAGTAACAGCAAAGCAGCTGAAACTGATTAGCAACACCCTATGCTACCTAACTGACCACATCAACATCCCACACGTTTCACTGAATAAACTCTGTAGAATAGTATATATATATGACAGGAAATACAGAAAAGCAGAATACATCCTATTTTAATTGGTAACCTTGGATGGACATGTAATGATATACACACAGATTGTTTTCTTTTTCCTCTCTTTTTTAATAGTTTGGAGAACTTGAGATGAAATGGGACTGCATGTAGCACATAGGTTAAAGAATTTGAAAGACCCACCTGAAGCTTCTCCAGAACAGCCAAGACATATTTATTTGCTCTTAGGTTATTTTAGAGATGCATTGTAGACATCACATAATAACAATCAAGACATGGATGCATCTTAAGGTTATAGACAACTGTAACTTTTGCATGTAGTTGTATTTTATACTGTATGAATAAACCAACATACTGAACTGAGGGGTCACACTGACTTCTTTTAGAAAATGACTACATAAGTGAATGCCCTGTCCTCTAAATCTAAAAGATATGCGGAGACTATAAATCATCTCATATGCTGCCTGAGCTCCTGCTGCCTCCAGTCCATCTTATCTCCTTCCTCACATCCTGTACTGTACAATAAAAGACTGCTGTTTCACTGTCATTTGTTAGTGTCAGCTGAAAGCCTTCAAACAGGATTTTTCCCTCAGTTCTTTGGAACATATCCTCCCTAACTAAGCTTGAACATCTGTATTAAATATAAGAACCATCCATTAATGCTTAACAAATCATAATCAAAGAGTATTAAAGAAAAATCCCTTTTTTCCATCTCAGAGATGCAGAGAATATTTTTTTAGGCTGCTGACTGTTTATACACATACACTGTAGTTTTGGTGATTTATAATTAATGTCTGTTTTAATTCAATGCCAATAAAACAGAGTTAAAGTCAAAATTGGAACACAGAATAACAAGGTTTCAGTACGGAAAAGAAACATTGATTTCAAAATGAGAAGCTGTTTAGAAAACCACTTCTCATACATGCTCACCCACATAGTGATAGCATATCCCATCATTTCATTTCACACTCACAAATAGAGATTTATAAAAGTTAATATAATCCTCAGGCTACAGACACAAAGACAAATTTCTGGTCTAATGAGGACACACGTACGATTTTTCTCGAAAAGGTATTCATACGAAAGGTATGAACACAAAGCGACAGCACAAAGCAAAGATGGAAACCAGCACAGAGAGACTTTAAAGCGATCCCTGTGGTGATTCAACTGTAGAAACATTAACAGGTACAAAAGGAAGATGCAGACTGACTGCTCATCGGTTTGTTAACTGTTCAGAGTCTGGCTGCTGGCCTGGGTTCAAAGTTCACTCAGCTTTACCATCACTCTGGGTTCTTGGCTAGTTTAGCATTAGCATGCTGTCTGTGCAGCTGCTTGCAAAGAGCCAAAGTTGTGTAAGCAACATAATGCAGCTGTTTCTGTCCTGGTGCAAGTGAAAGTGGAACCAATAAGCTGAATCGATAAGCAGACTAAAAATTCCAAGTAATGGAAGTACTGGTTCTTGTTTCCCATCCCTACTCATAAAGCATAAGATAAGTATTTGTCCCTTTCTTTGTATTCTATATTAAAATATTCTAACTATTATCTACGTTCCAGAAAAAAACTTTTAAATTTTAAGAAAGAAAAACACAAATTAGTGAGCAAACAAAAACTATCAAGATATTGACAAGCAACATCTTAACCCCCTAATCTCCTAGAATGGGATTATTTTACCCACCATCATCATAAAATTGTTGAATGTCAGTGATGGTGAACGGTCCCTGGAATTTCTAACTGTACGAATGTATTTGTCAGCATCAGTTGTGTTTTATCAATGTATAGTTAAAACATTAAAAGTTTCGAATACAATCTTCAAAACCTTCAAATGCTAGAATGAGGACTGCCTGAAAAAACAGAAGACCAAGAGTTCTCTCTGCTGCAGAGAATGAGTCCATTAGTGTTGGCCACCTAAATTACCAGCTAACTTCACCTCACATTAGAGCCTTTCTCAACATCAACTGTTACAAGAAATTGTGTGGATAAAGACTTCATGACTAAACTACTGCAAAGAAACCAGTACTGAGGGAGGCCAATAAAAATTGGATAACATCTTAGGGCAAGAAATGTAAGCAATGGACTTTGTGCCAGCGAAATCTTGACACTGGCTTATAGTGTATGTTTGTTTGTGTGAGTGTGTGTGTTTGTGAGAGCGAGAAAGCAGTAATCATTCAGTCTAAGCCTGGTTGAGATGATTTGGAATGAACTCCTTGGAGAATGAAGGTGATAACTTAAAAGCTGGTTGACAGTCCCAAGGGTCTTTGTGAAAAAGTTTCAACTTATTTCAACAGTTTGAAGTATTGTAGTGGTACATCGCCAGCAGGCAAAGATGTGTACATGAAAAAAGAAGGCGCATCCATGCTTACTTAAATACGAGGGCTGTGAACTAGTGTACACAACAAAAACACAAACCCAGACATGTCTGAAAGCGAGCACCACTTGTCAGCCACTGATGATGATTTGGTACAAAATACAATGCAGTAAAATGCTGCGGCTGCGACCTTGTGTCGCTGCTTGGGCCTTCCTGCGTGGACTTTCTCTGGTTACCTGAGCTACTTCTCACAGTCCAAAGACATGCATGTTAGATTAACTGTGAATGCGAGTACGAGTAATTGTCTGTCTCTCTGTGTTAGCCCTGTGCCGCCTTTCCAGGGTGTACCTCACTTTTTGCCCTTTATAGCTGACCTAGGCCAAATTGATGGTTGGGTAAAAAATATACATAAATATTTCATTAATATAGCTGGCCCACCCAAGCATTTATTCAAAGTGACGAAACCTGTGATGCAATAGTGAGCTATGAAAAAACACACTGCAGAGATGTCATCATAGCAAACGATTTTAGAAAGCATCAGTGATTGTCCTGGTACAGGTAAGTCAGGTTTGAACAGATTCTCTCCTTCCAGACACAGTGTTGCTTTATATTGCAGAAAATAATGAACTGTTCCCCTTTATTAAGCATTAAGTATTATAGACTATATAATGATCAACAGATATATGTATCTGAGATCATAAAATCCATATTTTGGGTTTCGCATCACAGACAGGTGATGCTTTATAAACGTAATAGACAGATAAGAATATTCTCTCAGAGCTGGACTCCAAGCAAGCGTCTTATAAACTCAACCTAAAAATCATTACTGCTTTGCTGTGAAAAAGCATCACAGCGTTGTAGAATCTATTACACTGCTCACAAGAAAACGTTATATGTCATAGTAAATGGACCGATACTTATATAGTGCCTTTCTACTCAATTTGAGCACACAGAGTGCTTTCAACTACAAGTCACATTCACAGTCACACACACACATTTGTACAATGCTTTTTCTCTGTACCTCAGCACTTCTATCCAATATTCACACACATGCTAACACTCTGGATGGTTGCACTGGAGGCAACTCCGACACATGGACAGGAGAAACCGGGGATCAATCCACCGACCTGCTCAACCACCTGAGCCACAGGTTACTGCTTTTCTCTCAGCCCAATTATCTGCTAAGAGGGCAGTGTAGGTTTATTCTTTGGTCTTAATGAATAATTCACTCAGCATCTATATTGATCACTACCATTTGTCAATAGATGTAGGTTATTACGTGCAAACTGGTCTCAAAAATGAATGCCAGGCTATTAATACAATACAGCCTCGAACCTGGGTTGTTAAGACATCATCAGTGTTTGCATAATTCTTAAGCCTAATTGGTGGATACAAGTCATTATGCTGAAAATACATCTTAAGGCAAATATATGTTAATCAGGGTCTTAAAAAGGTTGAGTCATTGTTTTCTACAGCTTAAGTGAGTTCAGCCCACCTAATGCAAGTTTTATGTCAAAGCTGCCTTAAACTAACAGTACTGGTAATTACCAAATTAATTGTTAATCCACCAGTATGTACAACCTCTTTAGTCATAATTTATTTTTAATTTCTAAAATAAAACTATTGTTGTTACTTTTTTTTTTTTTTTACAAATGTACTGTTTAACAAAAACAAAGAAAAATAATAAAGAACATTATTATTTTTGATTAAGATGCCAAATTACAGCTACTTGCATTCACAAACAAATACACCCCTCCACCTCTTAACATAGCAAGAGGCACCCGCCACGTCCCCAGAAGGACCGTCCCCAGAGGGACACACGAACAAACAAGTGAGTGAGACGGGGATTAGGTCAGTGGGGAAGTATCCCATGATGGATGGAGATCCCTGCATTTAGCAAAATTCTCACAAAGTATATCAAACAGTTTTTGGAAACATGCAGGAATACAGAAATATGATGTCTGGATGCTGTTTTTTCACTCATTTTCCTCAAATCTCCACAACAAAGGTGAAATGTCCAAGAACAGCATTCATTCTATTTTTTCCAACATTATTGAAAAAACATCAGAATGAAATTAATCAATATTGGCCTTAAACATTTTTAAGCTGTAGTTGTAAGAATAGCCATTGTTTTAATTAAAAAATATATCAAAAGTGATTCTTTATCATGGTTAGGACACATTTTTCACAATATGAAAAAAGCCCAAACAAACAAGGTACCTAACATTGCTGAAGACATCCTACTGTTTGCATAGGCCTGTATGCATTCGGCTGTTTGTCAGCGGAGACGTTTTAAGATACATTCTGCTGAATCTGATGGTAAGGGCCAAATTTGCCTGCAGGGAGGCTCTGGCAGTAAAAGTGGGGCTATTTTGTCATCAATGATGGCTGCTAAGCAGCGGTGTGACTTGACATGGAGAGAAGTGATGTATCGGCTCACCTGATGAGCATCCAGATCGATGATGGTCACCCTGGAGATGCCTTCGACTCTCTCAAACAGAAACTGAGAGATAAATCAGAAAATATTTGCTTTCTGAACACACATCCCCAGCATGAGAAAAACTTTTACATCTCACGTGGAATTACATTAAAAACTCAAGCAGAACAATGTTCACAATGCCCAAATTAATCTTTTAACTCATCCATAAAGAACAATGAGCTTCATGCGATTCCTGTTTGTACTTTATGGCTATTCTAGTGAAAACTTTCCTTTTTTCCAACTGTGCGTTTGGGTTCATGCCTTGATTTTTAATAATGGCAGTTTTAACAATGAGTGTCAAGTCAATGTGTTAAATAATGGGGAATCTAAAAAAAAAAAGTGTCTGATTCAGTTTTACCTTGATGGCCAAAGTGATGTCAGCATAGGCACAAAATCCACCTCCTCTGTCGCTGGAGCAGTGGTGGAAGCCTCCTCCTGGGAAACAGAAAATTCACAGGCTCTGTCTCAGGGCCATTAGACTAACTGAGCAGGTTTCTAAGAAGTCCATTATTCAAAATGGCTATAAATGCCGATTTAAAATGGGCTGTTATTGAGTTTATTGCACCTGATAAAAGTGGCTGCTTTTCCCATGTGGTATAACAGTGGGACTACTGACACCAAATGGGACTGTTCTAGTGCTGCTGTAATGCTAGGACAGCAGCAGTCTACAGGGAAAAGCACTGTGTGAAGAGACCTTTTTAACAACTGGGATGAGAAGCCTTCGTTCAGGTTAAGAAATATAGTCTCCTCTGACCTGATTTGGTCACGTTCATTAAAATACAGAGTATACAGAGTAAGACTGCCAAGCAGCAGCACAGGAGGCGTATCAAGGCCAGGTTTGAGAACAACACAAACCCAAGGCAGGTCTGGGAGGGCATCAGGGCTATCACGGACTACAAAAGGAGAACACCATCACCCTCAGCCGACAGTTCTATTCTGGCTGAGGATCTAAATCTCTTTTACGCCCGTTTTGATAGGGAGAACACCGACCCTGTCCTGTCCCCTCTCCCCTCAACCGACCCTGCTCCAGTCCTGAGCACTCATGAGCTGAGGCGTGTGTTCCGGAGCATTAACACCAGGAAGGCGGCCGGGCCAGATGGAGTGCTGGGCCGGGTGCTAAAAGACTGTGCTGCGGACCTGGCGGACGTCTTCACCTCTATATATAACACCTCGTTGTCCTGTTCACTGGTGCCATCCTGTTTCAAAGCAGCAACCATCGTTCCCATCCCAAAACAGTCAAATGTCACATGTCTGAACGATTTCAGACCTGTGGCACTCACCCCCATTCCCGCCAAATGCCTGGAGAGACTGGTCATTAAACACATCAGAGCTGCTTTTCCACCATCCCTGGACTCGCACCAGTTTGCATACAGGGAGAACCGGTCAACCGAGGATGCGATCGCCACAGTGCTGCACACATTACTGAAGCACTTGGAACACAGGAACACCTATGCACGGCTCCTCTTTGTAGACTACAGCTCGGCTTTTAATACCATCCGGCCATACAAACTCCGTCCCAAACTCCACCAACTGGGACTTAACTCCTCTCTGTGCAACTGGATTGTGGACTTCCTCACTAACCGTAGACAGAGTGTCAGAGTGGGTAAGAACACCTCTTCCACCCTTGTGGTCAACACCGGTGCCCCTCAGGGGTGTGTCCTGAGCCCTCTGCTATACACTCTCTTCACCCATGACTGTATTTCCTCCTGCGCGTCCAATCTCATTGTTAAGTTTGCCGATGACACTACAGTGCTCGGACTTATATCCAACAACGATGAGACAAACTACAGGACAGAGGTGCAACAACTAGAGTCATGGTGCCACGACAATAACTTGGTCTTAAACACCAAAAAGACCAAGGAGATCATTGTAGATTTCCGGAGGAAGGGTCATAACAACCATCTGCCTCTCTTCATTGGCAGTGAGGCGGTGGAGAGGGTGAGTAGTTTTAAATTCTTGGGGGTAACTGTGACCGAGGACCTGTCCTGGGGCAACCATATCACCTCAGTTGCACGGAAGGCCCAACAGCGCCTCTACTACCTGAGGAGACTGCGGAGCGCACACATTCCCAGATCTCTGATGTTGAACTTCTACAACTGTGCCATCAGCAGTGTTCTGACGTATGGATTTCTAGTGTGGTTCCCCAGCTGCACCAAGGCCGATCAGCAAGCACTCCAGCGGGTGGTGAAAGAAGCTGGCAGAATTATTGGAACAAGTCTGCCAGAGATTAGTAATATCTTCCCCACTCGCTGTCTGAGGAGGGTGCATAGTATCCTGCGGGACCAACATCACCCTGCGCGCCACCTTTTCCACCTGCTGCCCTCAGGGAGAAGGTACAGGTCTATACAGGCCAGAACATCCAGATTGGCCAACAGCCTGTATCCACAGGCTGTGAGGCTTCTGAACTCTCTGCCCCCCTCTCACGGACAATAACCATATCCAACTCTTTAATAGCACTGAACTGGTCTGCATTGGTGCATCATATCTTTATTCTCTTTCCCCCTCCTGTCCCCCACCCCTCTTTCTTAAATAGATAACTATCATATCTGACATCATATCTCACAGTACAATAATAATATTGTATGGGTTGCATTGTTGTACTTTGTCATGTTTCTCAGGTCTTTGTCTGAATTTCTTATGAACATTACTTGTCATGTTCTCATGTTGTTGCTAAGGATTGTCTTATTGCACTGGAGTCACACTGGGTTAAATATTTACACTTGGGTTTTAAGGGGTATTTATTATTTTCTTTATTATTGTATTTATGGGTTGTACGGAAGCTCCAAACGCAATTTCATTGTTCTCTGACAATGACAATAAATACTTATCTATCTATTAAAATACAGAGAAATATGTGGTGGCTGGTGAAATATGATGATCATTATTGCCTAGCTTTCAAAAACAGTCCTTTATAAGGGTTCTTCATCCTCATGGTGTTGAGAAAAGATGTTTCCATATTTGTGTAAAGCTAACTGAAGGTTGTGCTATATTAACATACAGTTGCTCTCATAAGTTGATATACCCTGGAAGAATTTATGATTTCTTAACCATTTTTCAGAGAATATGAATGATAGCACAAAAACTTTACTTTCATTCATGGTTTCTGGAAGGCTGAACACATTTATTGTCAAACAATTGTGTTTACTCTTTTTAAATCATAATCTCAACACAAACTACCCCAACGACCCTGATCTGAGGTTTACATACCCCAGTTCCTAATACAGTGTACGGCCCCTTTAACATCAGTAACAGCTAAATGAGACTCTTTATCTTCTCAGTCAGTAAAGCTGCCCATTGTTTTTTTGGATACTATTCAGACAGATAGCAATTTAAGGAGAACATGCGGCTAAACATGTCACTCCTGATTTGATTGCTGCTAGCGAGTAGGCTAGGAGCTAAGGGGACAAGAGAAAAGTACTGTGGCGGGGCGTGGTCTGCGGCGCAGCTGCTGGGGAGGCGGACGCACCTGAGCGGCATCCACAATCACGTCTCGCCAACCTGTGCAGGATGCCGCTGAAAAGCAGCGTCTGTGTGTGTGTGTTAAGACGACAACCAGAAATAAAAGTGTATGTTGAAAAGTGTTGGGATGTGGTCGATGCTATCATGGATCGTTTACAGTGGTGCCGAAACCCGGGATTGGGGCACGGCAGACACGGGCATGGCAGACCCAGGGAAGGCTCTGGCCCAAATGCATGAGTGAAAGAAACATTTTTTTTCATATCATTCACATTCTCTGAAAAATGGTTAAAAAAAAATCATAAAATCTGCCAGGGTATGTAAACTTATGAGCGCAACTGTAACAATAAAATAATATCAGTAGATACTGAACTAACTTGTTTATCCTGCACTACACTGCAGAGTATTTTCATGCAGCTTTTAAATAGAAGTTAGTCTGCCTCCGTTTGTTTTGCAGCATGTTTCACAAAAAAACAACAACAACAACGTAATGTCACATGTATGGATCCAATATCTGATTTAAAAACATGCGGACTTACATGTAAGCTTTACATTTACAGTTTAACACCACTGAGCAGTCCTTACCTTTAATCTAACCTCTTCTTCCTCTCCTATTCTGTCTTTCTTATCGTTCTCCATCCCTGAGTGAAGTTAGCTCTCTTTCTCTCTCCCTGTGAAATACAGCAGCTGGACCTTTAGCAACACACTGTGTGACAAACTGCACACAGTTTGTGTGTTTGCTGATGTTTGTTAAACTGATAGAAACGCTGCATTTGAAATTACTTGCCACTTAAGGAAAGTAAATTCCCTTTATGCTAAAATAATAACTCTGAAAATGCATTAAAAGTAAAAGTAAAAATCATCTGCAATGATGAGCACACTGCACCAGTCAGCTGTGGTGACAAGAGAGCCTAATGTGAAAGCAAAGCTGTTGATTTCCCAGTCGATCTACATTCCTACATTCATTAACTGTGGGCAGTGACCAGGATGACCAGGATCCCCCCCGGAACCTTTTAAGTGAGATCTTTCTGACACAAGCCCCACAGCTGACCCAGGACACATTGCAGAGATCACATCTCTTGGCTAGACCGGGACTGCCTTGGTGTCCCCAAGACAGCTGGAAGAGTTGCCCAGGGAGAAAATTCTGGGCACCTGTGTTGCTCCAGTGAACAAGACCCTAGTAAGTAGTAGAAAGGGACGGCTACACAGACGGATGGATGGGTTTTTCCTTCGCCTTAGCTGGGCAGGTGGGCTGTGGAAGCAAGAGGTGGATGCTTTTGTTCCATCAGTTTCTCTTCTTTACCAAAGACAAGTCTGAAAGAGAGCTATTCTTCTCTGACATCTCAGATGGATTCACTTGGTGGGAAGCTTTTATTGCACTTACAGTAAGTGAACTGTTTTCAACTTGAATAAAGTTATTTTCACTTCACCTGCCTCTTATATGCTCTGTATGTTTGGGGATGGACTTTCTGTGGATTTACACCCAGAGAAAGTGGAAGCACATACGAAAGGATAGAACTTGACATGACCTTAAGTAACAACAAATCAAAAGCTGAACTCTCACACTGAAGAGTGTAACCATCTTTTTATTAAGAAAGTAGGGCTGCCACGACTAGTCGACTAGTCACGATTACGTCGACTATCAAAATCGTCGACGACTGATTTAATAGTCGACGCGTCGTTTGAAGCTTTGTAAGATCACAAAAGACGCAGGAATAAGTAGTAGGATTTAAGAGTGTAATAACGGACTGAAACAGAAGATGGCAGCACTGCATGTACAAGGATGCCAGCTGCCGTTAAACCCCGAAGAAGAAGAAGCTCTGTCCCAGAATTCATAGCGCAGCCCAGCTCAGTTTCCAACAATGGCGGCAGCTAGTTAGTTTTAATATTACTCTTATTATTCTTTCTGGGTCACAAAATAAACATTTAACATATTTTCAGGCGGGAATGTAGCTGTGTAAACCTCAAATATCTGCTCAGTTTATCAAGACACCACATACTTTCAAAATCGCTCCGACGTTTTCGGAGACGTCTGTTACCCACTAGCTCGATAGCTAGCCGGGGGCAAGGCTCACTAGAGCCTGTGAGAACACCGGACTCCCGGCAAATCATTTTCAAACCCACCGCCGTCTTTCGCTACTCAGGTTAAACATATATAAGTCACTTAGATAACTTAAAAATGTTATTGTTTGGCTTTTTTTAGTATTTTTATTTGTTCCTGAGTAAATCGGTTTGGCTGAGATTAAAGTTATAGTTTTTACACAGCTGAATAAATGTCAAGCAGACAGCTGATTATCAGAAGTGTGAGATGCTCGAGAATATACTCCGGTGTCCCGTTATATTTTAGATAGCAAGGACTTTATTAAACTTCACCGAAACAATCTGCAAATTTCATTAAAATTTAATAAACTATCATCTTGTCTTTATTTTTAGTTAGCACAGACCTTAAACACTTAAAGCTGTAAGCTAATGATAGTTATATAAGAGCAGATGCTGTTGGTGCAATAAGCTGTACGTTGTACGTCCAATGGATGATGATCTGATTAGTCGACTAATCGCAAAAATAATCGGTGACTAGTCGACTATCAAAAGAATCGTTTGTGTCAGCCCTATAAGAAAGTAATAAAAATATGACCATGCAATAATTTCAGAAACAGCAATGGTGTGTGTCCAATGAGGAAAAAAAAGGGAAAAGTGTGTTTTATGCTATATTCTCAGTGTTGTCATTGTAATATAACAATATGGTTGGGTGAATAAGGCAGTCTTTTCTAATCTTAGAAGTAAATACAGTGCACATTTTTTCATAACATGCTTTGTAAAACTGTTGGTGCAAAAGTGTGTACAGCAATGTGGAGCTTGTTTATGTCTTCAAACTGACGCGGTTCCATTCTTTACAGTTTCCCTGATGCCAACTTATAAATAAACTATTGTCAGTTGCAGCCCTGTCTGAAACAGCACAGCTCATCAGAGAGGACAACATTTAATCCAACAAGAAAAATGAACAAGTCACTAAAACCTCACTGGAGTTCTTTGTCAGGCTATAAATTAGCCAAGTTGCTACAGGACTCTGATAATCAGAAGAGGAAGCTCGCTTCACAAGTGGAAAAGCTGAAGAATCAACTCCAAAGTGCTGAGACTCTGTGTGCTTGCCTAGAAGTAAAGGCTGCTCAAGGGGCCGCCAAGCTGGAAGAACAGAAAACTCAAATAGAGCACCTCCAAAGGCAGATGAAGGAAAAGGATACGACTTTGCAGAGTGCTATGAGACACGGTAACAGACTTCTCAGTCAGATCAACGTCATGATGGCACAGAATACATCAATGAAACAGTCAACTGAAAAGACGGATCGGCTACATCAACAGCTGGACAGGGCGACAAATAAACTAAAACAGGAGAAACGTCTGAAGAACAAGCACATGAATGCAGAGAAGAAAGCAAAGAAAGAGGCACAAAGGTTGCAAAAGATCTGTGACAAATTGAAGCAGCAAAAGAATAACAGCAGGGAGCTACTAGCTAGCGCAGCTCTTCAACAAGAACTCGGGAAAATTCAACATCATCTAAACCAGGAGAACAGACTGCACGTAGAAAGCGCATTAACAGATGTGTTCCTCATCAGAGACCTGAGGGCCACGAGGGAACACCTAGAACAGCAAATATGTGAGCTCCGAGCCCAGCAAAATGATACCACGGAGAAGGAGCGGTCACTTATCCGAGAGGTGGAGAGATTAAGATCACAAATCAAAGAGCTGATTGCATCCAGCCTCAACACTGCTGAGAAGGTTTCAGAGCAGGAGGAACACCTTGTCCCCGAATCACAGGCCGTCAAGCTCCTGGGGGAAGCTGCTGGTCCATTAGAAAATCTCCCAGGAAAAACAAAGAAGAATACATCGTGGAAAAGATTCCTCATGGCTGTGGGCCTAAAACAGAAAAAGAAGGCCCCAGGGTCCACCGAAAAATGAGATTAGATCTTGAATAACAAGATCTTGAATAAAATGCTAATATAGAGTCCTAAGAGTTTTATTTCTTTTCAAATTTATTAAGAGGTCCTACAGTCAATACTAAATGCTTCCAAACCTATCTTTTCAAATTGCTCCTTCATACAGATGAGTCTCACGATTTCTGCTTAAATCAGTTGATTTCATTTAAGAATTGCATACATGTATTTTTTAAGCTTATATTACAGATTTGTAGGTTTAATTAACAATCAGCTCTGATTAGATACATTTTAAACAGATTTTAAAATGATCACTTCTAGTTTAGTCAGGTCTTCTATGTATTAGTTATAGTTGTGGTGTGATGCACATGTGCTGACCTATTATTTTGTGAACTGTTCAGGTGTGTTTGGGAAAAGAAATGCTGTTTTATTGCATAAAATAGTGCTGCACGGTACACACGGCCAGAAGAGGGAAAAAAAATCCCAGTTTTTTTGACTCTAGCTTATTGTTTCAGTGAACCACCTGTCACCTCACTCAAAACAGGCTCAAACCTGTTGGTTTCTTTGGTTTTTCAACATGCAGTTCTAAAAATTTTAAGCACTTATTTCTTAAATCCAGCTTCACTGAGAATGTTAACCTCCTAAGACCCGGAATCTTCCACGGCATGCATTTTTAATTTCTCTTATTTCTCTTACTTATATTTGGGCTGATTGTTTTTACAGTCATCAGGTGCCAAAGAATTACCAGATTTGTTTTTTAAACCACATTTTTGTTTCTGAGAAAAATGAGATCCACATATGAGCATATTTGTTCAAAATTTCAATAGAACAGTGGCAGTGTAATGTCCTCATAAGTGGATATCAGGCCCTTGTAGAGCAAAAATGTAGTATTTTGGTCTAGACAACCCAAAATGTGATGTCCACATTTGTGGACGCCAGATCCTAGGAGGTTAAGTTTAAGTTTTTTAAAACCAGGGCTCCATGTAGTATTTCATGTCCACTTTAATGTCATTGTCTTTATGAATGACTTTTATATACATACACTCGGCATGTTTCTGTTGTGAGCCTGCAGCAAAGTTTACAACAAAAAATCCCAAATGAAAACATTGTGGCCGCTTAACTGAGCAATTTATTTGTTTGACACTTCATCACAGAGTCAAACAAACGCATTTATTTAAGCTGAGACACTAGCTGCTGTGAAACAGAATATCCAGGAAAGCAATGTGTACATATACCTGACTCTAGCTGGCTGCTGCTTAAATGGCAGACCAGTAGCACTTGTAAAAATGCTAACGTATTTTCCGCACTATAAGGCGCGCTTAAAATCCTTTAATTTTCTCAAAAATCGACAGCGGTGCATCGTATGTATGAATTATGTATTTTTTTAAATATCTTGCTGCATTTTGTATAAGTTCATACTCAAGTTTTAAACAAAGCAACACTAAAGCTATTCTGTTACACCTGTATGCAAAAATACACTGCACCCAAAATATTTCATAGTTCAGCAACACTGATCAATCTAATAAACTTAAACCTGCACCATCCTCCCTATTCTGGTATTTTAAAGAGTACTTAGTGGAAATATAAAACAACCTAACTAATAGGGTTGCAAACTCCCAGCAAAAACAAAAACAAAACAAAATAGGGAACCACCCCCCACCCTCCACACTCATGCTTAATTGACGTAATCGACTTTAATTTAAAGCATGTGTAAAAAGAAAAAAAAAAAAAAAATGCACAGAAGTCAAATTTTTTTTTTACAATAATTAAATAGATTCAACATCTTTCTTCAACAGAATTGCAAAGGAAAAAGTACTGTAGCTTTCTAGGTTATAAATTTGACTTAATAGTTACTATATACAGTAATGGACTTCTATACATTTTACATCAGATGAAAACTTTGGTTGTAAGATTCAGATAATTATTTATTAAAAGCTAGACATGACAATTAGAAAAAAAAGTATGTTTTTGTGCCCCCTTTTCCCTGTTCATGCCCTATCGGCCCCCCTGGCAAAACTTTGCTAGATCCGCCCCTGCACAGTTACCAGCCGTCAGCTGCATAGAAAAGGATCCTGGTGTAGAAAGTAATATTCAATAAATTCCAACAACAGTTTATCAAGCTTAAACGTGCGGCTGTTGTTTATCCACTGGTTTCCTCTTTCTGGCGCGAAGTGGGCGATAAACAAACAAGAGAGACGGGAGTCGCGACAGAAAAGCCGATCAGCTGATCATTGATCAGTTTCATGATTGAAGTAGCAGCAGGAGAGGGAGGGAGAGAGAAGAGGCAGTCGCTCCATATATCGGTTGTTAAGCTTTACTAACATTCAGAGATGAACTTACACACTTGCTTTATTTCTCTGGGATAGCTTTCTCGGAGATGAAATGCCAGTTTGGAAGCACGCAGCGAGGCTCCAAATGCTCAACCAGACTGCCGACAGGTCTCACACGCTACAGCCGCTCTATCACGAGACGCATACTGCTCCGACGTGCTAAGGTTATGAGCTGGGATACGTTATGTCGCAAGTTTTGTGAGGTGCTTTTGTGATATTTAATGGATCGGATTACATTTTTTATTTCTCTCCGATATCTGATACTGTAATTTAGGTCAGTATCGGACAGATACTGATACGTAATATCAGATCGGTCCATCTCTAGTTCTGACAGAGATTTTTGAAAAAATTCAAACGTACAGCTCTGCTATCACTTCCAACATAAATGAAGACAGAAAACTAAACAGCAGTGACTTTTGCAGGGTTACTGAAGTTGGACTAGCTGGTATATAATGATGTGCTACATGATTGCTAGCACACAGCTATGTTAGCATCACATAAACATAGTGAAGCTGGAGGATGAACGCCAACTTTTTTCCACTCGATAAAAGTTAACGAGAGAGTTCCTGATGGTTAGAGACAAATGCAATCGCATGGCAGGATGCTGTAAACGGACCAAATTTCAGTCAGGAGAACAATACGAGGTTAGTCATTAATAAACTGCAACATGGGAATAGAGCAGCTGCAAGAGAATTCAGCATTAATGAATCAATGGTACGGAAGTGGAGGAAGCAAGAAGAATGAGATGAATAAAATTTGACTTGTCTGACTGTTTTGTTTTGCTTAACGCGCCTTATGATGCGAAAAATACAGTCCATGTCTGGCGAGTGTTATGTTTGCGCCACTCCTCCTCTAGGCGATAAGCAGCTAAGGAAACTGATCAGCATGTTCTACTTTACGTTGAACACTGTTTCACTCACAGCTACTAGAAACAGACGCTGATGTTGAAGAGTTTATAGCATCTCGTTAACACAGAGCATTCCCTTTGCAAATGATTCAAAAACGTATTTGTGCTAAGTGGGGAAAGAAAAACAAAAAATAGGGCGGAAACCAAACATCGCGTCCAAATAAATAATAAATAAATTCCAAATAGAAAACGGAACTTTTTGCAACCAAACCAATGAAAATAATTGGGTGTTTTTTTTGTTTGTTTTGTTTAGTTTTTCCCATTCTAGCAGCTGGTGCTGTTAGTTTTCTTTTTTTACTAAAATAAATAAATAAATAAAAAATAATAATAATTCACCACCTAATTTAAGCTATATGCAAAGACTGCATACAAATACCACTGTGGGAAATGAAGGCTTTTGTTGCATGCTGAAGACACTGGAAACCTGGCATGTGACACCACTATCTCATGGAAACCTCCATAGCTAGGCTCTATAGGGAGGTGAAGAGTGTGGGGTAAACCGTTTCCCATATCAAAGCTAAACATATATCAGCTGATTGCAGATAGACGTATTATTGATGCATGGATCAGTGCATATATTGCAAACTCACCTACGTTTATGGCCCACCCTCGCTCAACAGCAAGTTTTCCTGCCTGTGAAAGAGACAATATTTCAGTTCAGTTGCCTTTATGTGACCATAAAAATGTATAAATGATCCTTTCTGGTTGACAGAGACAGAAAATCCCCTGAAAGGAAAATGACCTTTTAAAAAAATAAAACTACAGAATGCAACAGGAATCTTCAAGTGGCTCCTGCAGTCACCATGAACTGATTCATGTTGACTGAAAAACAACAACAAATAAAAGGTGCAAAGTGATGCATTCTAATGCTGGTTTTCTGTGCATGGCACGGATTTAAAAACGAGTAAGTACCACTAGTGAATCTGACTTCTAACTATGTAAAACATGTACTATTTCTAAATATGCATATGGACAACAACAGACTTAATTACTGCCAAAGTTAATGGGTTAACCGGAAAAATAAAGTGGACTCGTGCTCTTTTCTTTTCTTTCCTTTAGTGCTCCGACTTTGTCCCATGAGAAACGCTCTGCTCTGCTGAGACTTCAACAGTGACGTGTAATTAAAAGGTGACAGGTTTTCAAACAACTTGTCCATGGGAGCCCTGTCACGGTGTCATGGAACAAAAACCCGAAGCCACACAGACCAGCTTGTGGTGTACAGCAGGATATTATAAGTTTAAGTCAAACAAAAAGAAATAAAGAAAGTGGGACTAAAGAGTGCTACCCTCCAAAAACCTAAAATCTTTAAAAGTTAATATATCTGAAGCCAAGAATTATTCAGCAGAATACCAATGTAAGAGGAATATTTACAATTCCTTTTGGAGATTTCATTGCAGATCCTCACTGATCCAAATCTACTCCTGAGAGCAGCTTTCTTAAGAAACGTGAGACAGGCAGCGTTTCAAGTTCATTAGTTTCTTCCTGGTGTGCCTGCTTACACCTCAGGAAGACATTAATTGGGCCTGGTTGCACTCCTGGTTTAGCCTTTAGTAAAAAACATACTAAAGGCTTATTTATCTAAGCCGCTTCACAAATAAAGGGCATTCTTAGGAAAGTAGTTTCAATCTTCAAACTCAAAATTTTCTCAAGTATTGGCGGTCAAAATGTCGTCAGTTAGACGTTTTTTTTTTTTTTTTAAACAACGATAAGGCCGTGGTAGGTCACGATTTCTCTCTTGGAAAAGACAAGAGTGGCTGCTCTGCCATGTTCTTCTAGAGACCAGCATGTGTGAGAGCTGATGAGAGGAGATGTGACCTGGGGAGATTGTGTGTAAATGCCAGTATGGTTCTCTGATGGATGAGTAATAACACAAATTTGCATGTATGCACACAGTCTGGCCATGGACAGAGTGTGTGCGTAACACTCCACTCTGTCTGGGGAAAACAAGAACACTCTGTTTCAGAGCGTAGCAGGCATATTTTACAACAGCCCTCGAATCTCATGTGCACCACTCTCCTCAGTCCCATCGACCACCAGGCCCAGAATGACCAGTCTTTGAGAGAAAATACATTTGTTATCAAGCGTATGCTGAGAAAACCATATGATATGCGTTGTTTGCATTACAGTGGGCATATAGTTCAGGTTCATTTAGGTCTTCTTGTACTCCATTTATTTCTTATTCTCTATTTCTCCATTTTCAATAAGAACGCTCCAAAAGGCAGATCCCAGATTCCAGTTTCTCCCTATGCTCCCCTAAAAACTACATGAGAAAAATCTATCAATTTATAGGATTTATGATTTCCACTGGACTCTCACCTTTCAATTTAATATTTTCTTAACAATCAGATCAGCCAAAAATATTAGGATATAAATCCAAGAGAAATAATGTGTCAATATGAGTTTTAGCTTTTATGTGCCTGTCAGACAGAAAGAATGCGTTCCAGATAAACTTGGATATAAATATTAATGTTTTCAAACCAATTTGCCTCACACAGACAGCTAACAGGATTTTAAAGAAGAAACTTTCTACATAACCATTACAGATTTAAAGAAGTAAATCACAACAAACGTTTCAAATAAAGTCACATAGACTGTTCATCCTACTTAAAACAACTTAAGTAACCATTCCCCAAAACACATGAAAGAGTATTTCCATTTAAAAGTGCAAACACACGATATGTTCAACAAAGAAAACCCATCTTCCCCCTAAAACTCTGTCGCCACAGAGATTAGCTTTTATATATGAAATATATATATTTAACACAGGTTTTCTATTAGGCTGCTTTCCCTTGGAAGTATTCACCCTCACAAGACTAAACAAAACAAGAACCTTTATTTCCTTTGAATTCACAACTTTTACAGAAAGCATCAATTTAAAGCAAAGTCTGCACAAGTCTTTTCAAGGAACCCTTTTGTTAATACAAAATTGTCACAGAGCTTGAACATGAAGGTAATGTAAAGTTTCTAAAGGTAATAAAACAATGTGAACATCTCAGGTTCTGTAGTTAGTACTAAATGTCATCTGTAGATTCTGCAGCTACATAAAAAATAGCCCTGTGTAAGCACAGTCTTCCATGCCAGATAAAGCAGTATATGGTCGGCAACAGGCCAGAACCTTACAAAAGAAAAAACAACTAAAAACTTAAAGAGCGTTGCACTTTACTGCAGAACAGTGATCTGTGTGCTGGAATGTGGCAGTGTTGTCCTCCTCCTGGAATTTTCTGCTGAGTACTGTACAGTTATTTCATGCATCTAGATGTTTTTTGTAAAACACACACTAAAACCATATGCAGATTATCTACTAAAGTGGGCAACTGGAGTTCAACTTAAGGTCATTGAAAATTCAAGGCCTTGTTGTGGAAGAACCTCATTGTGCTGGCTGGATGCTGAGTGCAGTGGGTGTGAACTGTAACGTTTCTGCTGCACTCGTATTAGTTGATAAAAGTAAACGGAGCCAAGAGTGGATCTCATCATTATGTGATGGTGGTACACTACAGGACACCATGTCTATTTCTACTTCTGACAAATGAGGCTAGATAACATGTCATTATCAGCCACAAGCATGAAGAGGAAATGAGGGTGTCAGATACCTACCATTATTGTTCCCCCTGTCTGGGTCCGCAAAGGCCTTAGCACCTTCCGCTGCACCAGGAAATTAGGCAGAAACAGGAGAGGTGGAATTTCTGTGATGGTTGCCACCACCAGAGACCACTAAATGGAAGCAGAACATAATTAGAGCGGTATAGAGATGTTTTTTTCTTTGCCATCTGTCACAAGACAAACAAAACTAAGTTGCCCTCAACTGAAAGCAAAAAAAGAAAGGTAAAAAAGATGTGGATATAAAGGTGGAGAAAAACAGAATAATGTTGCCAGGGGGTTTAGGCTGAAGCTTGAATTCTCATGAAAAAACGACAGTAAAGAATAAAGCTATTGCACCTCACTTGGGCAGCTGAGGGAAAACAGAATAAATACAAAGCCTCTGAATGTGACAGAAATACTGTTATCAGCTTTGCTTCCTCTGTAGCAGGCACTCTACTAGAAGAGCTTTACAATGAAACGTCAGCATTCCTGACATCCACAGACAGCTTAAAATTCCCAAATCCACTCAGGGAAAGGTAAATAAATGTAGACGCTAATCAGTCCCTCTAGATGATAAATTAAAATTACAAAAGCTCAAAGGAGATTTGCCATGTTGTTAATATGCGTGACATGATATTCCCTGAGGACAAAGGATTAATCAGATGAGGACTGATTGGTGACTGATAACTGACTGGAGAGAAAGAGAAAGAAAAATTCTGAAATAAGATGGATGAAGTGATAGAGAGGGGCCGATGGCGCGATATGGCAGCCTCGCTTCTGTCAGTCTGCCCCAGGGCAGCTGTGGCTACAACTGTAGTTTGCCTCCACCAGTGTGTGAATGTGAGAGTGAATGAATAGTGGAATTGTAAAGCGCTTTGAGGGCCCTGAAAAGTGCTCTATAAATGCAATCCATTATTATTATTATTATTATTATTATTATTAGAGACTGTCACCCACCTGGTTGTGTGACAGTTGCAAATTGAGCAGACTTCAGTGGACATGAACAGAAGTAATGAGGAGGTGCTGGGAAGGTATGGTGTTAAAGAGACAAAAAAAGTATAATAGAAAAATAGTGATTGATTTTGTGAAAAGGATAAAACAGGAGTAATGTATAAGAGTGGAGGAGACTACATCTTATGCAGAAGGTGAAAGAGAGAGCAGACTGCAAGAGGAGAAGCCAAGGATTAAATGGTGGAAGTTGAAGAAAGAATGTTGCATAGAGTTCAGGAAAGAGTTAAGACAAGCAACAGGTGTTACAGAAGAGTTGCCAAAGAAGGGAAAAGGGCTTGCATTGATTAGTTAGGCAGAGAGACCGAGCTGGAAAAGATGTGCAGTAGGGCTGGGCCATATCATACCGTTCATGGTAACACCGGTATAATGTTGGTCAACAATAAGAAAATGAAATATCGCGACAGAATATGGGTAAAACGCACATGTGCAGTGCCTTTGTTTTCATGCACACATGGCGGAAAAAGCATGTCGGTGACGGAGAATGAGAAGGGCGAAAAATGCTGCAACTTCAGTGGTGTGGAACTGGTTTAGCTTTCGCCCGTCAGATACACAACAAAGCACTATTTTTGGTAGCGCATGCTAGCGGGCCGTCGTTATTACCGTGTTTTTTGGAAAATACTGCACACTTAAAATCAATCCTTTGATTTTTCTGAAAATCGACAGTGCCCCTTATAATCCCGTGTGCCTTATGTATGAATTCTGGTTGTGTTTACTGACCTTGAAACGATTTTATGTGGCACACGGCGCTCAAAAATCTGTCACATGTTTTAGTACGACTTTGCTAAGCGACGAAGCCGCACTGCTTGATGGATTGTCGGAGCATTACGGCTGTCGTAGGCAGGAGCCTGGCGGAGTGATACGTACTGTGCTTCAACATAATATTACCGTATTGTGTGTGTATAACCTCTTTTTAAGTTTTGTGAAACTCAGAAACCAGTCTTACTTGTTATCATCTATCGTCCACCTGGGCCTTACACAGAGTTTCTGTCTGATTTCTCAGACTTTATATCTAATTTAGTTCTGAGCTCAAATAAAATAATTATTGTGGGTGATTTTAACATCCATGTAGATGCTAAAAATGACAGCCTCAACATGGCATTTAGTCTGTTATTAGACTCAATTGGCTTCTCTCAAAATGTAAAAGAACCCACCCACCACTTTAATCACACTCTAGATCTTGTTTTAACATATGGCATAGAAACTGAACATTTAACAGTGTTTCCTGAAAACCCTCTCCTGTCTGATCATTTCCTGATAACATTTACATTTACAATAATTGATTACACAGCGGTGGAGAGTAGATTTTATCAAAGTAGATGTCTTTCTGAAAGCGCTGTAACTAAGTTTAAGAATATAATCCACCCACTGTTATCATCTTCAATGCCCTGTACCAACACAGAGCAGAGCAGCTATCTGAACGCTACCCCAACAGAGGTCGATTATCTTGTTAATAATTTCACCTCCTCACTACGTACGACTCTGGATACTGCAGCTCCAGTGAAAACTAAGGTCTCTAATCAGAAGTACCTGACTCCGTGGTATAATTCTCAAACACGTACCCTAAAGCAGATGACTCGTAATCTGGAGAGGAAATGGCGTGTCACAAATTTAGAGGATCATCATTTAGCCTGGAGAAATAGTTTGCTGCTTTATAAGAAAGCCCTCCGCAAAGCCAGAACATCTTACTATTCATCACTGATTGAAGAAAATAAGAACAACCCCAGGTTTCTCTTCAGCACTGTAGCCAGGCTGACTAAAAGTCAGAGCTCTGTTGAGCCAACCATCCCTTTAACGTTAACTAGTAATGACTTCATGAACTTCTTCACAAATAAAATTTTTATCATTAGAGAAAAAATTACCAGTAATCATCCCACAGATGTAATATTATCTACAGCTACTCTTAGTACCATTGATGTTAAGTTAGACTCTTTTTCTCCAATTGATCTTTCTGAGTTAACTTCAATAATTACTTCCTCCAAACCATCAACGTGTCTTTTAGACCCCATTCCTACAAAACTGCTCAAAGAAGTCCTGCCATTGATTAATTCTTCGATCTTAAATATGATCAACCTATCTCTAATGGTCGGCTATGTACCACAGGCCTTCAAGCTGGCTGTAGTTAAACCTTTACTCAAAAAGCCATCTCTAGACCCAGCAGTCTTAGCTAATTATAGGCCAATCTCCAACCTTCCTTTCATATCAAAAATCCTTGAAAGAGTAGTTGTCAAACAGCTAACAGATCATCTGCAGAGGAATGGTTTATTTGAAGAGTTTCAGTCAGGTTTCAGAGCTCATCACAGCACAGAAACAGCTTTAGTGAAGGTTACAAATGATCTTCTTATGGCCTCTGACAGTGGACTCATCTCTGTGCTTGTCCTGCTAGACCTCAGTGCAGCGTTCGATACTGTCGACCATAATATCCTATTAGAGCGATTAGAACATGCTGTAGGTATTACAGGTACTGCACTGCAGTGGTTTGTATCATATCTATCTAATAGACTCCAATTTGTGCATGTAAATGGAGAGTCCTCTTCACACACTGAGGTTAATTATGGAGTTCCACAGGGTTCAGTGCTAGGACCAATTCTGTTTACATTATACATGCTTCCCTTAGGCAGCATCATTAGAAGACATAGCATACATTTACACTGCTATGCAGATGACACCCAGCTCTATCTGTTCATGAAGCCAGATAACACACACCAATTAGTTAAACTGCAGGAATGTCTTAAAGACATAAAGACCTGGATGGCCGCTAACTTTCTGCTTCTTAATTCAGATAAAACTGAGGTTATTGTACTCGGCCCTGAAAATCTTAGAAATATGGTATCTAACCAGATTCTTACTCTGGATGGCATTACCTTGGCCTCCAGTAACGCTGTGAGGAACCTTGGAGTCATTTTTGACCAGGACATGTCCTTCAACGCACATATTAAACAAATATGTAAGACTGCTTTCTTCCATTTGCGCAACATCTCTAAAATTAGAAATATCCTGTCTCAGAGTGACGCTGAAAAACTAGTTCATGCATTTATTACTTCCAGGCTGGACTACTGTAATTCATTATTATTAGGATGTCCAAAAAACTCACTGAAAAGCCTTCAGCTAATCCAAAATGCTGCAGCAAGAGTACTGACAGGGACTAGAAGGAGAGAGCATATTTCTCCTGTTTTGGCTTCCCTTCATTGGCTTCCTGTTAAATCCAGAATTGAATTCAAAATCCTGCTCCTCACATACAAGGTCTTAAATAATCAGGCCCCATCTTATCTTAATGACCTTGTAGTACCATATCACCCTATTAGAGCACTTCGCTCTCGCTCTGCAGGCCTACTTGTTGTTCCTAGAGTATTTAAAAGTAGAATGGGAGGCAGAGCCTTCAGTTTTCAGGCCCCTCTTCTGTGGAACCAGCTTCCAGTTTGGATTCGGGAGACAGAAACTATCTCTACTTTCAAGATTAGGCTTAAAACTTTCCTTTTTGCTAAAGCATATAGTTAGGGCTGGACCAGGTGACCCTGAATCCTCCCTTAGTTATGCTGCAATAGACGTAGGCTGCCGGGGGATTCCCATGATGCATTGAGTTTTTCCTTTCCAGTCACCTTTCTCACTCACTATGTATTAATAGACCTCTCTGCATTGAATCATATCTGTTATTAACCTCTGTCTCTCTTCCACAGCATGTCTTTTATCCTGTCTTCCTTCTCTCACCCCAACCGGTCGCAGCAGATGGCCGCCCCTCCCTGAGCCTGGTTCTGCCGGAGGTTTCTTCCTGTTAAAAGGGAGTTTTTCCTTCCCACTGTCGCCAAAGTGCTTGCTCATAGGGGGTCATATGATTGTTGGGTTTTTCTCTGTATCTATGAAGCGCCTTGAGGCGACTTTTGTTGTGATTTGGCGCTATATAAATAAAATTGAATTGAATTGAATTGAATTGAATTGAATTGATATTATACATGGTTATGCTGAGGATATGTCGGCCAATTTCCACTGGAAATGCCTTTTGGTCAAACTGTCAGCAAGGAATTTGCACTGTTAAATTTTTATATAACTTTAATGCACATAAAAAACAGCTGCTTGTTTAAGTGAAAATACATAGATTTTTTTTTTTGCACTAATAAAGTTGTGGAGTTGTAAAGTATTTTGTCTAGTGTCAATTACATCGTCAGTTATATCGTTATCGCAAATTTTCAAATGTATATCGTAATAAATATTTTTGGTCATATCGCCCTGCTCTAATGTGCAGCAGGTTAGGGTGAAAAGATTATAGGGGCAGCAGTCAAAGTAGAGGCTAGACCTCCATCTCCTGGGCAATCTCCTCTAGTTCACATGCAGTGGAAAGCTAGACATCCCCAAGCCAGCTGAAAGACGTAATCTCTACAGTTTATCCAAGCAGGCCCTCTTCCCAGTAGAACACACCTGAAACACTATACCCAGACCTCCAGGAGACATCCTAGTAAGACGCCTGAACCATCTCAAAGGGGAGACTGATCCCCCTTAAAGTTTGTGCACACCCTCTGATTCCCTGTCTTGAAGAGGGGAATCGTCACCCAAGTCTGCCAATTCAGAGGCACTGTCCCCAGCTTCCACGTGTTGCAGAGGTACATCATCTAAGACGGAGCTACAGCATCCAGAGCCTTAAGGAACTCTGGGCAAATCCCACAAACCCCAGGAACATCACAATGTTCCCAACGCCTTCACTTCCATCTGATCCAACTCATCACCAGGTGGTAATCAGCTGACAGCTCTGCTCCCACCTTCACCTGCAAATCTGACAATTTGATTACAAAATCCATCAACCTACAACCTAGAGCATCCTGGTGCCATGTGCACTTGAGAATAGCCGTCTGAACTGCCACAGATGACAGTCAGCACGGAGCACAGTACGGGTAGGGGAGCAGGCGCTGATTATAGGGGAGCAGCACTCTCATACAACAAGGGGAAAAAAACCCAACATACCAGCACCGAGTCATAGGAACGCAAGTGTACCCAGCCCTGTCTGCAACCTCTCACTGCAGGTAACTCCAGTTTTGTATAAAGTTTAAAACATGTTCAGGAGATTCGTCTCAGAATCCAAGCTATGCGTTGAGGTGAGCCCGATTACATCAGTCACTATGTCTTAACCTCGCATACAGGTTCAGACTTCATCCACTCCAGTGAGGTGACACTCCATGTCAAATGAATTTGATTAAATTCATGTGTTACGGCAGGAAAGATGGAAGAAAAATGATGCCAGTCAAAGTGATAGATGCTGCACTATGGGTGAGATAAAGCAAGCAAGGCTACCTTTAATCTGTTGAGGTAGCGTTTGGTGTGAACGATCAGCAGATCCTCCTCAGCAGCTTCACGAGCTTCCACAAGGTTCCCATCATTGATAAACTGCTCCTCTGCAACACATACAGAGGGAGGAAGCACAGTTACAAAACACTGGATGCTAGAGGGGGAGCTTTTGTGCTCCTCAGTTTGTAGGAATTAGTTTGGTATTTAGTATGTTTTACTAAAATACAATATCTGAACCAAAATGTCAGCATTCATTGAAACTCTTATGAGTAACCAGACTAATTTGCATGCAGAAACAGAAGAATGTAACAAATCCTACATTTATGAAAGCTGTAATATTTAGTTTTTCAAAGCCGATTGTTATTAAACTGCACAGGAATTATGAGGCTGCAGTATGTGGTGCTTATTGCATTATAGCAACAGGAGTTTCTATTCTAAAGAGAGTGGACTATATAACAGAAACAGTTCTCTTGAAAATACAATGCAGTATGAGAGGACCATGTTGAGGACCACAATTTTAAGACACTTGGTATGAAAAAGATTTTCTGAGCATCTAGAGTTCAGAATATCATTTTACAATGAGGGCCACAGAAAGGAGAGTTTCACTTGCCCAGCCCACTTTACATCAAAGTGAGCTGGACAAGTGAAACTCCCCTTTCTGTCCGTATAAAGACATTTAACTACACATTTAATCCCAGAGATATATTAATATAAAATTTTTTAAAAAGCATAATTTCAACAGTCCACCTCAGTTTTTCTACATGATAAATGTGTAAAATTACAGAAAAAGTGCTGGTGGCTCATTGCCCAGACTGCCCCATATTTATAAAAACAAGTATCAGTTACTTGTTTAAAATTCTTTTTTTTTTTTTTTTTAAACTGAAATTTCTATAGCAGACAATGAAAAACGGGAACTTTTCTATAATTTAATTGTTTTTTTTTTTTAACTAGTTTTGTGTGGCTAAAACACAAAAGTAGTTACTAAAACTTATAAATATACAGTTAAAAGTTCAAAAATATGCATCTTCCCCCAGACCCTTTGGGTCACCCCTGACAGTCCTCATTTATAAGGTGCTTTACAAACCCAAACAGTATAGCTAACAGGTGGATTTTCCCGGAAACAATGACAGCTTAAAGACAGACAGTGTGAAAGTGGATAGTACATCCTTGGTTTCTTAACATCATTGCTGCAGCCAGGGGTACAAAAGTGGCCTTAGAAGCACCTTAGACAGCTTTCTTAGGTTTAACCCCTTTGTTTTCCAGTGAGTTATCAGTTCTGTTACATAAACAAATGTAAGTCTATGTTTATGACACTATATTGCCGAAGATATTCACTCAATCAGGTATTCATCCAATCGCTTTCATAGCCAGATGGCAAATGGTAAACGGAGTGGTTCTTATATAGTGTTTTTCTACTCTGAGCACTCAAAGCGCTTTACAAGCCATTTTATTTTTTACTCTATGCTGTTTCCAAGTGCTTACTACTAGCATTCATACAATCCATTGGAGATGGATGCATTCACCAATGCAATGGGGCAACATGGGGTTGGAATACAGACTGGAGCAGACTGGGATCAAACCTCCAACCTTCCAGTTAGTAGGTGACCCGCTCTACCACCTGAGCTACATCTGTATAAAATCAAGCACGTAGGCATGTGGATTTCTTCTACAAACATTTGTGAAACAATAGGTTGTTCTCAGTATCTCAGTGAATTCCAGTATGGTGCCATGATAGGGTGCCCTCTCACTGACTACTGACGTGTTAATTACAACTCAACACCATCATCTTAACTGCTGTTGGGTTATCAGTTCATTACTGAGATAAACACAGGCCGCTTGGGCTGAATTGTAGACGGCAACGGTGACAACCCACTTTAAGGGCTCTGGTTTCAGAAGTGAATTCCCCATTCGTGTGACATTTCAGAATATCGTTACATAAAAAATTTTAAGCCTTGAACCAAACCTACAAGCTACAGGGTGAATCATGAGCAAAAAAAGATTTGATGTGGATCAAAAAAATAAAATAAAAACTGAAAAAAGAAAAAGTTGAAGGTACAGGACCGTGTACATAGATGCTGTTGTTGGTTGCTCTTTTATTCAGAAGGGCTCATTGACTCATGAATGTTTGCTTGTTAGGCAAATGTGTAAACAGTATGCCTCCCATAATGCCTTAACCTCCTAAGACCCGAACTCTTTCATGGCATGCATTTTAAATTTTTCTTTGCTATTTGGGCTGATTGGGACCTGAAGAATATAAAAACAAAGATTTACCAGATTTTTTTTTTTTTTTTACCTAATTTTTGTTTCTTAGACAAATGAGATCCATGTATGAGGACATTATTGTATGGTACAGTCCTTCATTCCTGAGTGGAGTCACCAGTCTCGCCATTTCTGAAATTTTGCTCTCACTAACTGACCTGATCTTCATAGGTTTAAACATCTCCATGGTAACAGTAACCTCCACCAAGCAGAGGCATTGCCGTTTCAATACAGGATTATGGGCAGAGTAGTTTTTTTCCTTGGTATTGCAAGTAAAATGCTTTTTTGGTAAAGTAAGGTTGAAATAATACAGATATGTGTTTTCTACAGGAGCACATACCATCATTTCACGATCTTTCATGCTAAGTTTACATTATATGGTTACATTATGGCTAATAATCAAAATTTCTATGGAGAATATGAATGGGACTTTTGCATCCAGAACCTCAGTGTTGCACTATATACATTGTTTATACATACAAATGCACGTATATTCTTTTAAGAGATTACATGAGAAAGCACATGGTCTATGGTTTGTTCGCCACTAAGACTGAATTTTTATTTCAATAATTGCAATAAAAAAAAAGAACTGTCGAAAACTCAACAGTTCTGATGACATCAGCATGTTTACAGAAGCGGTTGTGGGATTTATCGGGAAACTAGCGGACGACACAGCAGAAAGACCCATCATCCGAACGTTTCCCAACCAGAAGCCGTGGGTGGATAAAAACATCCGTGACGCTCTGAGATCACGCACCGCTGCCTACAATGAAGGGCTCGTCTCCGGTAATATGGACCTATACAAGGCTGCGTCTTACAACGTGTGCAGCGCGGTCAGAAAGGCAGACAGCGGACAATAACGGACTATAAACGACCATCTTCTTCAATAATGAATGCCGACGCTTCACTGGCTGATAAGCTGAACACGTTTTACGCTCGCTTCGACACCGCAGCAATTAAAACAACAAACGGCTGCGCGCGCTCGGAGTGCACCAGTGAACACAATGCATTCATCATCACAGAGCGTGCCGTGAGGAACACCTTCAGGAGGGTGAACACCAGGAAGGCAGCAGGACCAGATGCAATCCCTGGCCGGGTCCTGAGAGCCTGCACTGACCAGCTAGCATCGGTGTTCACGGAGATCTTCAACCTCTCCCTGGCCCAAGCAGTGGTTCCCACATGCTTCAAACAGTCCATCATTGTCCCTGTTCCAAAGAAACAACAGCCCGCTTGCCACAATGACTACCGTCCAGTACCTCCATTGTCAAGTTTGCTGACAACACTGTTGTTGTGGGCCTGATCTCCGACAACATCAAGACGTCCTACCTAGAGGACAATAGGAACCTGGAGACCTGGTGCCAGAAGAATAACCTCCTCCTTAAAGTCAGCAAGACTAAGGAGCTGATCGTGGACTTCACTACAAAGCAGGCAAGGAATTACAAGCCCCTCATCATCAGTGGCACGCCAGTGGAGAGAGTGGACAGTTTCCAATACCTGGGTGTCCACATCACTCAGGACCTGTCATGGTCCTGTCACATCAACACCCTGGTTAAGAAAGCCCGTCAGCGTCTCTTCTTCCTCAGAAGACTTAGAGACTTCCATCTGCCACTGAAGGTGCTCAAGAACTTTTTCTCCTGCACCATCGAGAGCACCCTGACGGGAAACATCTGCACCTGGTTTGGGAACAGCACCAATCAGGACAGACGAGATCTGCAAAGAGTGGTGCGCTCGGCCGAACGCATCATTCAATCAGAGCTCCCTGACCTGCTGTCCATCTACACCAAGCGGTGCAAGACCAAAGCTAGGAAGATTATGATGGACCTCTCCCATCCCAACAATGGACTCTTCTCATTGTTGAGATCTGGGAAGCGCTTCCGCTCCTTTAAGGCCAAAACAGAGAGAATGAGGAGGAGCTTCTTCCCCCAGGCTATTCGGGCCCTGAACCAGGTGTAGGACTGGACTCTCCCACACACATCACATCTCCACACACACTGGTTTTTCTTCATGCACACTTCCTATAATTTATAATCTCTTTCTGCTATTTGCACATTTTTTACTGTAAATTTCTAAGTTAAATCTGTAAATTTTGTATAACCTGTAAATTGTAAATACTGTAAAACCACTGTTATTTAATGGTCGGGCATTGCATTGCACAGCTACAAGCATTTCACCTCATGTCATACTGTGTATGGTTGTGTGTGTGACAAATAAAATTTGAATTTGAATTTGAATTCATAGCTGCGATTGGTGAAAACACAGACCTGAACAGACAGGCCAGCTAACCTCTCTGAATCAATTTTGAACTGATAAGTACAATACTTGTTAAGTACTGTACCTTCAAAGAAAGTGCGCCACAAAAATGTTTTTTGGATTCATTTAATTCTTAGAGATAAATATTTTAGGCAACTTGTGCTTTTTATTTAATGCTAAAATTTAAACCGTTAACCATGAAGCCATGGAGCTGTAGTGTTTGCATAAGAAGTTATAAAGCATTAAAGAGAGGTTTGTAAAATCAGGCAGAAACAGTCCCAAAGTAGCTGCTTAAAAGCGTGGAGTTTAAATTTTTAGTTTCATTATAAATTAATGTCACTATATCAAGAAGCGTACGTTATTTTTGATGAGCACCAGCCGGTCAATTGTGGGCCATTTTACATGTTATTCCCTTAGACTGCTGAAACGCGGTGGTCCAAAATTGGCTTCCAACTCCGGACGTAACACAGAGGGCTCATTAAAAACCCAGTGCACAACCAGTTCCTTTGTATCACTCTCTAAATATGCTGAGTAATTCTGCAATATCATCCAGTTTTCTTCCAATTACTGCATGGCTAAATTTAGAAAAAACAAGGTTTTCCTCTGTCAGCACAAGCTCAGCTCTTTATTTGCACTCTTAACTTCTGAAAGTTTTGTGAATTAATTAAGCTGCGTGCGACACGTTTAACAGCACAGATGATCCGCCGTGCAGCCTGACAACAGCTCGGTGTGAAGTCATGCCAGTTATCCAGCAACTGTTTTCCCTCAGCCTCCAAAACCACACTGGCCTTCATCTACTATACCTGCACAAACTCCCACAGGGACTTTTCTCTAATTATCTGGGCTCTATTGCTCTGCCTCCCCTACTCCCTCTTCTTCAACTACAACTACCTCTTCCACTGTTTCTGCTTTGTTCTCCGGCTCTTTTCGCCTTTATGACCTCAGTCTGAGTGATTCAGTGTTCATCAGCTCAGGGAGATATCCTCCCCATCTGCCACTCTGTTCTTCACTCGCTTACCTTTCAAGAAGCGGATGACTTTCCCCCACTTTCCCGCATCAAACGGATGAAGCTTTTCAAGGCCCATAAAAGTGATGTTGTAGTCTGGGTGGTACACAATAGGCAGACATGTTCGAGGGATGCTGGCATACAAATCAGTGCGGTGGCAGCTGAAAGAGGAAAGTCAAAAGTGTGTATTTCATTTACATGCAGTGATTTCCCCAGTGCGTTAATAAGGGCTATTGAAAGTGTCATGCTGTTTGTTTGTACTCCTTACCGCCTCTTCTCCTCGTTATCTTCTTTGTGAGACATGTTTTTCAGGCATTGCTTCTTTCATCTAATTGAAAAAAAAAGAAATGAGATAAAAAATTTCATAAACTTGTGACTGCCGTAAATATGCACAGGAAGTCTCAGGACACGATTTATCTATTTTAAAAGAAGACTAAGAGCTTGAAATGTCTTCAAAATGTCTTTGTGTCACACTGTAACCAACTGTCGTCATTAGGTACACGAGGACCTAAGCTTTAGCTTGTCAAAAAAAAGGGGCTCGTGTCTCGCGCATGCGCAGTGATTTGTATACATATTACAAAGACGCAAGGGGACAAGGAAATGTTCCTGCCGTAAACACAGCCGCCAAACCTGTTTGAGTGCTGCCCGTTTTCAACGATAAACACGAATCATTTTTATGTTTGTTTGTTTTCATCGTGGAGGACAAAAAACAGCACCAGAGACGCTGTATATGGCATAACAGCCTGGAACCGTTTCAGAGAACAGAAACTAGCAACAACCCGATGTGACTCACCTGCTGCTGTTCTGTGGAATAACGCAGGCCACCAAACAGCAGCTGGATGTAAAGAGACGGAGACTCTCTGTCCCTGATGACGGTGTTTAAGCGGGGCTGTTGTCAGAATTGAGTGAACGAAACGAAAGAAAACGTTTTTCTTCAGTGTTTCTTGGACAGTTCGCTTAATTTCTGTTCCAGCTCCACGTACGTGCGTCGACTACGCGCGAGCTCCAAACCCGCGTAACTGACGTACAGTTACGCTGTTAGCGGAGATTTAAAGAAGAAACGTGTTCGTAATGTGCGGGAGCTTCTCGGAGTATTATCTGCCTAATTGTCAGCTCAACTTAACGTTTTCACAAAGAGGCACCGTAAACTTTGTTGTGCATTTTTCAGTGCGGATGATTTTGTTTTGCTTTTATTTTGAAAGATAACCTTATGTTGTGGTTGAGGTCTGTCTTTAAAGGCCCGTTTTTGAACTCAATGAAAGGGAAACAAGTTTCCTGCTGCGCCTATTTTTGTAATTATGTTTTTTTTTTATTTGTTTCATTTAATGTGTTTTAAATGTAAAACGTGTCCTTTTGATATATTTTTCAATGTCTCAACAATATCACATAAACAGATAATGTGTTGAAAATTTTAAAAAGTATCAAAGAAAGATGTGAAACCTTTAGCAGGTCCACTGAGATCTACAGTGAGCAGGGACACTTTATTGCCCTGTTGTGTAATCTGTTTTGGAATTAGTGTTCTTTATATTTTTGTTAAATTCCCGAATGAATGTGAAAACTCTTCAAATAGCATACTGAGGCAGAACAAGTCTAAATACTAACTGTAGGCCTCTAACAGCAGTTTGATCCTAACAGCAGTGAATAGTGCACTTGGTGTTTTTTCCCAAGACTTGTACGTTCCTGTTGATAATATAAATGGAGATGAGATGTGAAGTACTCTTAAAGCCTTGGCAGGAAAGCTTTGGAAATAAATCAGGTGGCTCCTATTTCATCATCACTGTATAATACAAGTCCATCCAACCTTTTGAGACAATACTGCATCATTATATAAAGGGTTTAACCACTGGAGCATTGATGAGACAGCATGATGATGAGTGTAGTGAATGCCAGGCACAGTGGCTTTATGACTAGAAGATAACAGAGACTTTGATTCTACACAACAGGGCTACTGATTTTTTTTTATTTGTATTTTTTAGGCTGTGTGCCACAGAATGAATTTGAATTTGAATCTTCAATGAACTGGAGCTATTTTAAGTTTTGCTAGGAAGAAAAGTACACATATAATAGAAGAGAAGCAGCATAGGATTCAATTCAGGTATTAGCTGTATCAAGCTCATTTGATCCAGTTAATTTTCTTTGTATGTTGAATGATGTATACACAGAGCCCTTTTCACACATGCCTTCCAGCTATGAACAGTGCAGGACATATTTGCATATAGGTGACTAATATGCATTAAGTCATAGAGCATATGCTGTAACAGCCAGCTTCCTAATTAACTAACCTTTATACTAATTTCTTTTGCCATCCACAATTATTGTACTTTCACAGACCACTCTAATGAGTATCTTTCCCAGCTGCATTTACAAAGTTTTACCTCGTCAAACTGTGCAACAAGGGAACAAGAAAAACCAAATCCTTTCATTTCACAACTGCACCACGGGGTGTGCATTGCAACCATAGGGATCAATGACATTTTTATCTTATCTGAGCTCAGTGCGTGTGATAATGTGCAGTTCCTCATAATAATTCCCCTGAAATGCTGCTGGTATCTCTGTGTTGCCACAGAGCAATCATGAGTTCACATACTCACAGTTTTCACCACTGCAATGGAGGCGGTGGCTGGCAGTGTTACCTGCAGTTGCAGTGAACTGTGATTCTGCCATTTGGCAGCTGAAGAGGCAGTGCAATCAAAAAGTATTTGGCCTCTTCCTGATGTCTTGTTTGTTGCATATTTGTCACGTTTGCATTTCATAATGCAAATCCAATGATCATTTACAAAGTAATCCAAGCCCACCTGGCCTTTGTGAAAAAGTAATCGCTCTTAAACTTAATTGCTGGTTGTGCCACCCTTGGCACAAGAACTGCAGACAAGCTGTTGCAGTAACTGGTAATGACTCTTTTACATCTTCCACTTTGATTAGGTCACTCCAAAACCTTCATGTAGTTTCATGTGTTTTGTTTGTGACCCATCCATAGCTGAACTTGCTGCTGTGTTTCATATCTTTGTCCTGCTGCGTAACTCAAGTGAGTTTGTGCTTCAGGGCATGAATTGATGAACTGATGAGCACTCTCCTTCAGGATTTTCTGGTGTGGGGCAGAGTTCATGGTTCCATCATTTACAGCAAGTCGTTCAGGTCCTGAAGCAGCAAAGCAGACCCAGACCATCACACTAACACTACCATGACTGATTGCTGGTATGATGTTCTTTTCATGAAATGATGTTTTTAGTTTGATGCCACATGTAACGGGATTCAAACCTTTAAGAAAGCTCAGCTTTTGTCTGCTAGCTCACGGAATGTTTTGGTCAGTGGTGGTTTTCGCGTGGGAACTCTCGCATGAATACAAGTTTTGCAAACTCTCTTTCTTGTTGTTGAATCATAAACACTGAGTCTGCAGTTCTTCAGATGTTGTTCTGGGTTGTTTTGTTAACACGTGGATGAGTTGTCAATGCTAACTCTCACTGTGGTTCACTGCAGTGTCAAAGCCTTAGAAATAGCTTTGTAACCCTTTCCAGTTTGATGAATGTCAGTGGCTTTGTTTCTGTTCTGTTCTTTAGCTTCATTAGATTGAGACACAGTGTGTTGCTTTATGAGATCTTTCAGCCTACTTCAGTTTGTCAGACATCTTTTATTTTAGTGATTTCTTGATTCAGCAGCTCTGCCAGTAATCAGGTCTGAATGTAGTACAATTGAAATCAGCTTTCCAAAAAATGTGGCTAATCGCAGTTAATTCATGATTTTACTTTTTCACATAGGTAGTAAAAAAGGTAGTTCTGGATCGCTGTCCCCCCTTAATACATGAAATCGTCATTTATAAACTTTTAAAAAAACGTTTAAAAATTCACCTCCATCTGATATTAAAACATCTTTGATGATGTGAAACGTGTGACAAATGTGCAAAAACCTAAGAAATCAGGAATGGGTCAAATTGTATGTTAATACCTGTGAACCAATACAGAGATTTAGAGATAGAGATTTTTTGCTTCTGATGCAAGGAGAGCTGTGGTCCCCCTTCTGGGTCAGCAGTCTGAAAACATTCAGTCACACACGCTTGTGATACTCGATTACAATTACCTTATTGTGGCCTGTGGTGTATTTTTAGTTCATGTTTATTCCCTTTAGTGGATATAGTGACGTTTATATGCAATCTCTAGAGACATGTTTCAGTTATCTCTCTGCAAACATGGCTAGAACAGAGATTTTATCTTCTATGTCGAACCTGACGGCAAAATGTGAACAAACATTGATACTGTTTTAAGCAGAAAAGATATCTCTTCAGACTGTCCCAGAAAATGAGAAATATTCATCACATTATTGCAAAGAAGGAATTAAGTGCATGTTTTTTTTGTAGTTGTTGATGTGTGATTGACAGTTTATTTGGTTACTAGATGGTTGTATATGGAGTAGGAGCTGTTCAGAGTGTTATTACAAGAGCCTGCTGTTTGCATACAGAGTCACTGGTTAAACCCAGAAATAGTTATGCTGATTATCTGAATTGACAGATATACAGCAATCTCTTTATATCAGCTACCACAATTTCAAGGAGTGAGAGAAGAAGAGCAAGGTCAGCAGGGATTAAATCCAGGAGACACTGGATCTTCTCATGTTTGTTTATATTTTTGAAAATGCAACTTAATATATGCATGCAGTTTAACGATAAGATAAATATACATTTCAGACCATTAAATGTGTATGTGGACCTAATTTAAAGGTATTTTTCACATTCAGTATGGTTTACACATTAACACCTGTGAATGACCTTTACTTGTCATTTCCTGTTCTGTGATATGAAAATGCATTTTGTTTTTTGTGAGCAGAGCTGGACTCTGAACACATAAATATCAGCATGGCAATTTGTCTGATGTTTCCCTGACTTAAATTCAAGTATACACTGCTTACCCCAAACCTATTCTCGTCCTTCTTCTACCACCACACCTCTCCTTCCCACCTCATCTACAGCTTTCCTTTCCTTCATGTATTCCTTCATTTTAATTCATATAAACTAAACACATTTTTGTGAAATAAACATAATATACTTTGTCATTATACTGGAAGTACTGAATGTGGAGTTCGCAGGTTAGAGTTTTGCATCCCTTTTATATACAACAATAGTCAAAAGTCTACACACACACACTGACAAAATACTGAACCAAAACCCTGAATCTTTGAATTCATGTAGCACTTCCTTTGCTGTATTTCAACATTGCCAGCCTAATTCAGAAAAGTGCCTTCAGTTGATGTTGAAAATGCATCTCATACATGACATAAGATCTATTCTGAGGTAAAGTTTACAGCTCATTTACATGTTTGGTAATCCTTGGATTACCTAATCTGCATCAGAGATAAGTTTTGGTATTCTTTTTACCCAACTGACCTTCATGGCTTAAATGCTTCCCCCCCCCCCCCCCCCCCCTTTTTTTTTTCTTCATAATATAAATTAGATCAGTAGAAAAGGGCTCTAAACAAATAGTCTTTGACACAACACAACTAGCTACCTCCAACACATTAAGAAGGCAGAATATCCATCCAGTTAAGATGGACAAAAGTCCATCTGTTACCTGAAAGCCATTCAAGTGGATGACCACCTGAATCTGTTTGATATCAGAAATCAGGTTTTAAAAACAGTTACAGCTTGCTATAATCTTACCTGCCTGTCTCCTCTAATGAAGTACAATGTCTAAAGGCATTTCCAGCACACTTGACTGCTTTACATAATCATTATGGGCTTGGTAAAAAATTATATGAGAATGGGTGTTGTGAAAATATCCTGTCCATGTGTGAGATAATTGCTCCTTCTGGCTTTGGTTGTGCAGATGGTAACGGTGTGTTTTGATCCAAGAATACCTCCCTGCAGACTTTGAGAAGCTCCTTTCTCATTCATCTCCAAAACAGCCCTGAGTGACACGTGCAACCATATGGAGCGACTGCAAGCTCACTATAAACACATACAGGAAGATCTATGACATCATCGTATAGATGCTACTGTTACATTATTGCTTTGTATATACCATCAGCATCTCTGCGTCACATTTATTTTTTCATTTTGGCTAGAAGGGGTGGCTGTAATATCAGCTTTGACAGTTGCCATGGTAACCCATAGTGCTCAGTATTGTTGGCGAGGTGTTTATTGCCCAAAACAGGCTGTCTAATTCATGTCAGATCTGGGATTCAGACTGTCAATCACTTCTACTGAGGCAGCAAAAACAAACTTACAAAGTGACTCAGAAGAACATTAATGTTGCTGAAAACAGGATTCTGTTCATTCAAAATCATATGTACATTAAAGTGTGTCCTATTTCAGATAAGACAGTCATTAATTTGCACGCACGTCTTAAAAAAGACACACACACAGAGATACAGGGCTAGAGTTTTACAACCTTACAATAGTTTGTCATTACATTAATTTTAATATATCTCTTTATAAGTTACTATACCAAGTAGGCTTTCTTCAAAAGGTTATTGTACATGCACCTGGTTAAACATTTAACACATCTACCCATTCAGTTAAATGCAGTATAATAACAACAATCAACCAAAATAAACTATTCTTTTTTGGATTGTTCAGATTAGCCTTACAAAAGTGACAAAAGTGCCCACTATTGGGAGAAATGTTACATTTTGATTAAAAGTTACCCAAAGCTAAACAGTGTAGAGGCAGAGATTTTGCAAATAGTCGTGGTCACTTTAGAGGCACTAAATCCTTACCTCAGTATACAGTATGTCCACTCAGTATGGCTGTTGTTGCTCCATAGGTCACTTCCACCATAAAAATGTAGTAAATTCTGAAGTTACAATTTGACTGTAAAAAGCAGTAGTGCACAGTATACCCCTCTTGCCCCCTTCAATAATTAAGCAATATAAAAATAAAGCTTCCTTAAGTCTTTAGACCAGTTTAAAACATACCATTCTGACAGCGTCTTGCTGCACCTTTCCTGGATACCTTTGCTTCTCTTCGCTACCTTCTGGCTGTAGAATTTTAAAATTTTATTACTACTATAGTTATCTACCTATTTATTACTAGCTGGCAGTGGCATTTTTTACTGGTAGGCTCTGGTTTTTGGCTGGACTGAACAAGTTGAGACAAAACGTCTAGGGTTGCTAAGACAAATGAAAAGCCTTGTTTGATCCTCTCCCTCTACCTGTGATCGGTTTTGCTTGGTTATCCTGCATCGACTCCTCCAAGGAACCTACTGAGGAAACTGGAAAGCCGGAATTGAAAGAGGAAGGCAAGGAGGACCAGGAAGTGGAAGCAGAAAGCATATTATAATTTGTAGAAGGTTGGGACTCGATTCAATTATCAATTCTGATGGTCAAGATCATCAAACCATCTAAGGTTTTGCGTTCATCACAGATTGGTCACTCATCCTTTATTTATTAATTTAAAGTGTAAAAATTTAAAGAGTAAAAAAATGTCACTTTTGACATTCCTCACATTTGTTATTATGACCATTATTCTATTTTTAGAGAAGAAAATGGATGAGTAGCTTCCTTTCACATGATATGAGAAAGTCACACCCTCAGTATTACTTGGCTTGGTGAATTTCTTTATAGTGTGTACTCAATAAATCCTATTCTTTGAGAGGAATCACACATCATCTGTTTTGCTTATTAGACTAGTTTTTGGTTGTAAAAAATGCAGGCAGGCAGTTAACAATTAGCAGAGATAAATGAATCTTGTCAACATTTGTTTGGTCTCATTTATATCCAAAATAAATACTCAAGTTAGAGCAAATTTGTGTAATGTTCAGCCAGTGTTTCAAGGGACAACACTTTTAGTTCATTAACAGGTTTTCGGCATGGGACCTTCCCTCCTGAACTTGTTAGTCTTGTTGTCTGATTAGAAAGAAAGATGTTATTAAGGTTTAAAGTTATTTAGAGAATACATACAGTAAAGCAGTCGTTCCCAAAGTCATGACTGCAGCAGCTGGCTTAAAAACCAGAAGCCCCCACAGGGCCCACCCAATCTTAAATCTCCACTCTAGACAAAATACAAGAGAAAACTTTATTTTAAAAAAAGGAAAAGAAAAGAAAACAACAACAAAAAACAAACAAACATACACATAGTCTCTTGGCTATATATTGCTGATGCTACCCAGTCATATGCAAAGTTTTAAGACCAATGCTGGACCCACAGTCCACTGGGACTTAAACTTCAATACAGAGCGATAAAGGTCAGAGTCATGAATAACATCACTAACAAACCCCTTCCTATTACCATTTTAATTCACTTTAATTCACAAAATATCTAATTGTACATACTTTTGAGTAATGTCAACCTGAACACTGCCGTCCACCTGCAGTACCTTTGTGGCCAAAACGCTGGGAAACACAGCAGTACAGAAAAGGTTGAGACTGGTCATTCTTCAAAAAACAAACAGCGGATTCTTGTGTTAAAGGGAGATGTTTTGTTGATCCATTCATCTATATCTTCTAAATGTGAACTCTATAAAATTTGTACCTTTTGTCCAGTGTCGATTTCCATGACCAATAATTTTCATCATACTTGTTATACTTCTGACGAAAACAAGATGATAACTAAATAAAACTAGTGAACAAGGACAAACTCTGTAATGAAATGTACCAACACCTTCTTCAGCATATATTTAGGGCTGGATCAGGTGACCCTGAGCCCTCCGTTAGTTATGCTGCAATAGGTGTAGGCTGCTGGGGGATTCCCATGATGCACTGAGTATTTCTTCTTCAGTCACCTTTCTCATTCACTATGTGTTAATAGACCTCTCTGCACTGAATCATACATGTTATTAATCTCTGTCTCTCTTCCACAGCATGTCTTCATCCTGTCTTCCTTCTCTCGCCCCAGCCGGTTGCAGCAGATGGCCCCGCCCCTCCCTGAGCCTGGTCCTGCTGGACGTTTCTTCCTGTTAAAGGGAGTTTTTCCTTCCTGCTGTCGCCAAAGTGCTTGCTCATATGATTGTTGGGTTTTTCTCTGAATGTATTATTGTAGGGTCTACCTTACAATATAAAGCACCTTGAGGCGACTGTTGTTATTTGGCGCTATATAAATAAAATTGAATTGAATTGAATGTTTTAGTTTGATGCCACATGTCACGGGATTCAAACCTTTAAGAAAGCTCAGCTTTTGTCTGCTAGCTCACAGAATGTTTTGGTCAGTACTTTTTATACTTTTTACTTTACTAAAAAGAATGTAAATGCCTAGATTATGATGAATTTAGCCTTTTAACAAAAACTAAACTAAAAAGTTTTAGTCAAAAGACTAAGAAAAGACTAGAAATAAAACTAGATTAAAATTTGCCGTCAAAATGAACATTGCTTTCATCCTTCCAATTTGGTCCATTGTTTGTTTACTTGAGTCAAAATGAAATACTATTCCAATAGTTTCTTGGCCTTTAATTCAACTTCCACGTTTTTGTGGCTGCTTTGATTAGGGGCGTGGCTTATTCAGAGAAATGTGTGTCACCGGGGTTTTTTGGTCATCTGAAGGTATATGTGAACCCCAACAATCATGCTGGGTTCTTCTCCAGGTTGTTTGATATTTGTTTTAGTTCTTGTGTTACTTACACAGCAACGTTTCACATGTTACTAATGATATATTTAACGTCTTAACTTTGGACTCTACATGCTTTAAATTCAATTATATAATCACAAGGAAAGTTGCCTCAACGTGCTTCATATTGTAAGGTAAAGACCCAGCAATAATACAAAGAAAACAGAAAACCCCAACAATCAGATGGTCCAAGCTTGGAAACCTATGCCAGTGTTTCCCAACCACTGTGCTGCGGCACATAGGTGTGCCGTGAGAAATGATCAGGTGTGCCATGGGAGATCATCAGGTTCCACCTGATTAGTACTCTAAGCCAGCGGTCCCCAACCCCCGGGCCTCGGACCGGTACCGGTCCGTGAGTTGTTTGGTACCAGGCCGCGAGAGTTGAGGCTCAGGTGTGAAATGCATGGTTTTCAGGGTTTTTATCAGTTTTCAGCGTTATTTTGTTATCGTTTTTTATCGTTAACTCGGTTTTCCTGGGTCTTTTCACGTGTGTTATGAATAAATCTTCTTTTTTTCGGTACCGGCACTAGTTTTATTTTGTTGTATTTATCCGCGACACCTTAAAGGCCGGTCCGTGAAAATATTGTCAGGCATAAACCGGTCCGTGGGGCAAAAAAGGTTGGGGACCGCTGCTCTAAGCGATTGGCGTGAGTAACGGTCAGAACAATTACATTCTCTTCCACTAGAGGGCAGTACCTGATCTAATTAAATGGGTTGCCAACTGCCAGTAAAACAGAAGACGAAGAAGAAATTACATAATAGTCATGCTGTGAAACGATGCAGCAATAGATAAATATTTGAAAAAAAAAAGTAGTCAGTCTGACCTGGGTCCTGGAGAAAATTCGGACCCAGATGAAGGCCCTAGCATGAGTGGTGATCAGAAGAAAGGTATACAGGGGACAAACTGAGCCTATTCCACTATGGCTGGTGCACAGGGAAAAATTATCCATATGCTTTGTGTGACATTTTTGTTTGGTAGTGTGTCGTGTAATTTTTCTAGTGTGAAATATGTGCTGTGGCTCCAAAAGGTTGGGAAACACTGCCCTATGGAACTCTAAAATTAACCTCGGTGTGTGAAGAGGTCTCCCCGTTTTCTACAGAGAAAGGGGAATGACATGCAGGAAATGGTTTGGATTAGAGTGAAGGCTTGAAACTAATCTCAGGAGAAACGTTGTAGCCTTAATATTTTAATTTTGTTGTTTTGTCTGCACATCTTTTGCTCATTGTTACTGGTAATATGTAAGCCATGAAAGCTGCCATTCATATTAACTAAAGTCCTCAAACCAGTGGGTGACATCATGCGAAAACCTGATGACACCAGCACTCTTTGTAGACCGATGCTTTCAGCCTGCTCTGAATATATGAGTGAACATTATTACTGCTCTTGAATTTCATTAGGAAAATCTCTTGTTTTGTGAGTCAGTTTCTCCACAAGGAATACTTGTATACTTGTTGTAAATATTTGGTTTTGAGAAGCATCACACATCATTTGTTTTGCTTACTGCCTTCACTTAAACAATAATTTGACTGCAGGGAAAAGGACAGTGAAATTCAGATCACTTCTGTTGTTGTGATAAAAGTACAACATATAACTTTGCTCATATTGTAAAGGAGATGTAATGTTTTATATCTCAAACTATTTTAATTGACAGTGGGACAGTACTGTGCTATAATACAGCTTGAGATTTTTTTCTTGGACTTTTAGTTGAGAGAGCAGAGACAGAGCACAATTTATATTCAGTCAAACAATGCCTTTCTGTCCATCCAGGCTGCTGTAAACATCATCTGATTCTCAAAGTCAGGCAGTGATGAATCATGAAACACTGCCTTTATGGGTGTTTGCCTTGCTATCCTGCCAGCCCTCTGTTGTGGTTCTTTCACTCGCCAAACCAAACCTCATGCAATATGCAAATCATCAGTGGATAAATTGTAGATCACAAATGGTGTCTGGCTATAAAACAGGACATAAAGAAAAACTTTTAACAGAAAACATAAATCCAGCTAGCATCCTAACATCTATGTATTATCATATGCTGACAAACAAAACAAAATAAACACAGGAGCCTCTGAGGAAGAGATGCTTTACTTTTGGAAACCTGCTTTCCTTATTTTGGTTTAGAAAATCCGATCTCACACTGACTCACTGAGTGAAGAAAAGTGAAGCCCAAGTGTAAGTGAAGGAGACTGTAATGTGGATGTTGCTTTGGTAAGAAACATACTTGTGTTTGAGGTGTGACACACATGTAGTAACTTGTTATGTTGCAAATTGTTTGGATGTAATTGGGAAACAAGATCATTTATTGCATAAAATACTGCTGATTGTATCTTGCAGAGAGTAGCTGATTGTGGCGCTCAGTACACCCAACCAGCAAGGAAAAATCATCAGTGTCAGTTTGCAGCTTCACACTCCTCATTCATAAAGTGCTCTAAAAACCAGAACATTATAGCTAATAGGTGAATCTTCCCTTTTCAGTTCAACTAGCCAACTACGAAGAACCACCTACAGCTAAAGAGACAGAGTGAAAGTGAAAGTTATTCTATTTTATCTTATTCTATTCCATTATTTTTCTTGATTTTTGCTGCTCTTAACTTTGTATTTTCTGCCGTAACCAAAAGATTTCCCACGTGTGGGACGTCAACCCAGTGAGGTCACGTTCTGTACTGGCACATGGTGGCTTTAAACATGCTCTAAAATCATTCAGTTTAAACACTTATTTGTTGAATCCAGTTTCAGAGACTATAGACATATACATAGTGTTAGGATATAATTCTGTGATTCAGGTAAAACGATTTCTAGTAGTTTTGGTCAGGTGATCAGTTGCACATCACCTGCATGCACACAAACTGCTGCATAGACTTTGCCAAATCACACATTTCTCAGATATATTGAAATTCCTCACCATCTTTGTTGCAGTACTTTGACACTGGTAATAAGCTCAGGGAGTTACGTTTCCCTCACTCATATTTTTGCATCAATGTTTTACTTATGAAATTAACCCGCGATCACCAATTAATAGTCACAAGGAGCTATGTCAGATGGCCTGTCTTGGGTCGTGCCTGGGTCAGTGGTTTCAATGAGGTGTGAAAAACAGAAGGAATTTTATTTGATTAAATTCTAACACAAATCCCCCTGCCTGCTGGGGGACTAAGGATGCCCCTGTCATTAATAGTGCATATGGTGATATAGTAATGCCATATTTTCATGCTCTGGATCTGATTTCACTCTTTTACTCTCTAGATCTCGCTTTATATTTTCCATCTCTACGACCCTCTTGCAGAAGATGCTTACACCATCTGGTCTGGTCTGAATCAGTGATAATCACCTTAAAATGCTCAGTAGAAAACTGCACATTTTCTTTACCATTTTTGGTCACCGTGAACACAATTAAGTCATGACAGAGAATGACTTCTCTGCATTGATCTCTGTCTGAAGAATGATTGGAGATATGCATTGGTGGGTGAAGCACATGAGCAAACACTGATAAGTGCACAGGACTCTTATGTCTGTATGGGGGACAAGCTCAGGTAAAACCATAGTATCTACTTCAGACACAGATGTCCTTATACATTTACACAGTTTCCATTCATTTCCCAACATCTCTGTTCTGTACTATTTACACCAACATTGTTGCATTTGCTATTTTGTTTTAAAATATTGTTTATAGCTGTTCATTTAAACCACTTTACTGAAGTAGGCGAAGTGCTCCACGAAGGCTCAAATGACATGTCAATTACACCCTTTATATCAGCATGCACAGAGGGAGGGTTAACAAAGAGACCTGATAACTGCTGCGATGACAGCCATTATCTGATTGTGGCTTTAGGTTTCGTTAAGCCAGCTCATGCAAAGAAAGCCTTGCTATTGTTATGGCAAATGCAGATGGACCCAGGGAGCAGAACGCACGGAGGCAGAGTTGCGGTGAAGACAGTTTATTTACAGTGATGGGGAGGTTTTACAAGGACAAAGTATGTACAATAGCATATGAATGAGGACGCGGAGCCAGGACGTGCAGGTGACGGAAACACACACAGGTAGTGCACTCGATTTGGTACTGTTTATTGCCAAAACCTCCAGACGGAAACAAACCAGACGGGGCGAAATCCTGGGGAGGAAACAAAACTCCTTACGATCACCAGAAATAATCCAACGGCTCCAGCAGGCAGGGGCAGAATTACAGACTCTCCAAAAACGTCAATACTCCGACACTAGTCTTCTGTCAGGTAGCTCCTAAAGAACACTTCTGAAGAATGATGAGTAACAGGTGTGCCAGGTTCAGTGACTCACTGCCCCGCCTACCTATACAAAAAGGGAGGCACCAAAAACACATACAGACAAAAACACCACATAACCAGAACCCAACTCCTAACAGCTATGTCGAACTTACCCCTCAGGTTTATTTTGTTGAGCAAACATCGCTTCAATGGGAAGAAGCGCTTCATTGAAATCTGACCTTTGCTACACATGTGTTTCCACAATCAGCATCGTTAGATCTACACAATGAGAAATGCAAAATATGTCTTTTCCTTTTAATATCTCACAGTTTTCTCTGGAATGTTTCTAACTCTTCAGATTTGTAAGTTATTTCTATATTTGCTTGATAATATAACACATTTTTGAAGTGGTCTCAGAGTTTTCACTCAGCTTGACTTGATTTGTTTGTGTGCCTCATAGAGCAGACGTTATTACCTCTGCCAAAGAGGTTATGTTTTTGGCAGTGTTTGTGTGCATGCATGTCATTCTTTCTGTTTGTAAGCATCAAGGCTCAAAAAGTTTTAATGAATTCTGATCAAACTTTGTAGGAGTGTAATATTGAAGTGTAACATCCAAATATTCCACTTCTTCAAGGTCAAATAAAGTCAAGCTTTCATAAAATGTCTTTTATCTTTAACACTATGCTTAAAACTCTGCCTTTGTTTGTGTTGCCAACATTTAGGAAATGATACTGATATATGGGGATTCTAAATATCACATTATGGTTTGCATCCAATAATGTCGTTGACATTTGACCTCTAAGCTCATTTTGTTATATTTCACATCTGTTTTCAGTCAAGTTGCCTTCAAAATGTTTTATATCTCTAAAAAAAACTGTTGTCAAAAGAAAGAAAGAGGTAGAAATATTCTGTGGTGTAATATTATATACTAAGCTCAAGTTATTCATTCCCAGTCATTTACAAATCAGTACATCTCATCCATTATCTACATCTAATAATATTTGTTTAATCAAAGCAAACATCTGTCATGCTACGCTTATTTTACTGCACTACAAACTTCCCTAAAGTGCATTTCAGAAGAACAAAGAAAACTAAATTAATAGATATAAAATACAATACCCTTAAAAATTCCCTTTGAAGTAAGTACTGCCCAGAGCCTGAGCCACTTCAGTTTGTGCTCTCGGAGCACTTCTTGTTCCCATTAGTGTTGCTGCTGCACATCAGAAAATAATATATGCAAATACAGTGGACTAATGACATTTCACTGGGCTAAAGAGAGGTGAACTTACTCAAATCTATAAAGATATGGGCTATTTACAAAAGTCTTTCTTGGAGCAAGAATCCCTGTGTAAGGAATTGCTCCAACACACATCTTTGGCTCAAGATTCTGGTATACTGTTTGGTATATTGATTTTCTAAAGACCACACTAATACCATGGACAGTTTGGAGATATTTTGCACAATAAGTAATAAATCTGAGCACGGTAAGGACAAGCAAAGGCTAGCACCCTGTTTCCTGTGAATGACTGTTTCTGCATATCAAATAGTCAGCTAGACATAGACAGACTTAATTTGATCCCACACTGGGAAAAATCATATGGTTACATCATCACCTTGGTTCTCTGAATGAGAGACGGGGTATGATGCCACGACCAAGTGGCAGTAAGGAAGTGGAGAGGTAGTCTTGATGTGATAGAGAACACGTGTTACAGCAGCACAAAATGGACCAAGATTTTTTTCTTTTTTATATGTACATAAAGTGCAGTAGTGTGATACTAATATGCAAGTATTTTTAAACAGTATTGTTTATGTGTGGATGTTGTCCAGTCTGACTACTGATGATATGAAATTCCTGGGTGGTGGTTTCCTCAAGAAGTCAATCACCATCTCCTTCTCATTGGTCTTCTTACTGGTGCTGATGTGGAGGTAGTTGAGTTCACTCCAGATGACAAAGTCATTAATGATTAAACTATGCTTGTTTAGCTTGTGAATAAAATGGAGCCAAAGTGTAACTCAGTGTGGTTTAGCTGTAAGAACGTGGTTGATGTTAAGAGATGAATTCTTCAGTCAGACTTTGGAACTTTTCCTGAGCTAACAACAGTGGCTGATGTCCTCACTGTCCTCACTCACTGTATATTTCCTAGTGAAGAACTGAGGCTCTTTCCCTTCTCATTATAATAAACATGATGGTGTTAGCAAAAGCCACAAATGATGAACAATGTTTCCCTCTTTTTGTTTTTTTGTTCATTTATCCTTGTTAAAGACAATTTCAATGATGATTACCATGGTAACATCAGTCTTAGATACCATATTACTTGGCTAACTCAGGTCAAATTATTTTAGCATTAAATTAATTAGTCCATATTTTAATCAACCTAACTTGAATAAGATTTAGTCACCACCAAGGTTTTTGAGATGTTTTGTGGCAGTGATCTGTAACAGTTGGTTGTTCTTGTGCAGCTTTGAGAAACAACTGACTTTGAATATCATTTAGTTTTAAACCAGCTCACAGCATTCTGTTCATGGCGGCGCACTGTCACTGTCCTAGGATTTAAATTGTGTGCCCTAGCATGTACCCATGCCTCCCGCAGGAGCCTTGACCACTGCCACTCACAGCACAATGGTCCTGACAGAGAATATGCTGTGGAGCCACGGGAGGGAGTGGTAGACCCCCACAGCACGGACATCAATGCGCTGTCACAGCGTGCACCCAATTTCCTCTTATCCAGCCACACATCTGACAGCTGCTCCCACGTCACCACAACACTCTCATTCCTGACAGGAGAGGAGCGCAATACAAAGAGACGCCACTCTGTAGGGTTTTCTTCAGACAAGAGTTCAGGCAGTGTGTTTCATCATAGCTGCAGCATGGATCATATTTTGACCTGCGGCAGAATTATCTTTCTTCATCAAACAGAATTAAAGATGTGTAAGGCAGTGATCCTCTGGCCCAAACAAAACAACAACAAAAACTAACAAACAAATATGAATTGTGATTTAATAAAAGTGTGCAATAAAAAAGTAAAGAAGCTTAAAGGAAGTTTTCTTTGGGGGTTTTTGCTAAATATAATAAACAGCTGAAGGTTGTGTATTAAACTATTTACTACCTAGAGTAGTAAATAGTTGCCATGTACAAAAAAAATGCCAACATGAATAGAAGAATTACAATAATGGATGTTTCTGGGAAATTTTCTTAGCAGAACTTATAGTACTGCCTTTGTGTCTCTCTTTGAGTAGGCAGACGATAATGGGAGTGCACGATTGCCTCCACACAAATGCTTGCATGTAGTCCTGGATGAAAAAAGGGTGACCACAAACTGCACACTGATTGGCAAGAGCATACTCTGGATTGTTTTTGTTAGCGGACATTTAGAATAACCAACATTCACAAAATGGACAACTGCGCCTGTAATGTCCAGTGAGTCCTCAGGAAAGTGGTCACAGAGGTCAAACAAGAGGAGCCCATTTTACATGTTCTTCCAAATATTTGATGCTGACTCCTGGTGGCAGTACATAGCTAAAACATGGTTCTGGGTGTTGAAGGTAGTTATGCCAAATATCGACTTTCAAGCTTGTTTTGTCTATTTTTACTATATTCTGTGTATATCTGCAGATGTTTGAATAAATTGCTACACCTGTTTCTCATTTAACTAGTTAAATACTTTTTAAAACTGAGACTTAGGCTATGTTCACACTGCAGGCAAAAGCGCATCAAATCCGATTTGTTTGAACCTATGAGACCCATATCCGATCATGGTATGACAGTGTGAACGGCACAAATCCGATATTTTCAAATCCGATCTGGGTCACTTTCGTATGTGGTACTGAATCCGATACATATCCGATGTTTTAGAAAGCGACTGCTGTTTAATGGTCATGTCGCATTAAATCCGTCTTTTACGTCACTGACACAAGACAGACGCCAATTATCAGCGCCGGAGAAGCGCCCGAGAAGACATCGCGAATGCTTCCTGGTCATCCCGTGTAGATGTCAGTGAAACTGTTGGGAAGACAACGTTGGAGAAACGTGAACATTTTATTTCTACTGTATAATCTGCAGATTTTGACAGGAATCTGCAACTATCCTTTGAAGCATCGCTCCTCTTTAAAACAGCAATAAGGATCATTATTTTGTTATTTACATTATTATGTAAATAACAAAATAACTTAAAGCAAAAATTGGGAAACGTGAAGTCCGAAGTCTTTATATTAACGGCCATCAGTCAAACAATATTGTTTGCTCTGGGTCTAAACAGAGCGCGTTGTGTGTGACATCTTCTTTTGCGCATGCGGGCCGCTTTGAGGGTTCACACTAGAGCGCGTTTGCTGTCGCATTTTATTTGTAGTGTGAACGAGCAGACAAAAAAATCGGATTTGATCAAAAAATCGGAATTGAGCATCAAGACCTGCAGTGTGAACGTAGCCATAAGCACAGTACGATATGTGTCAGAGTGAGCCTTGTTCCTTAACACCATGTGTCAATAAACAATGTAGAACAGGTTACAGAGGAACAAAACCCAGGAAAGAAAGACTCCACCCAGACAAGCAGAGAATCACCAGCCTACCCTAACCCTAACCTTATCTACCAGGTTATATTATACTTTTATTTAATTAATTATTATTATAATTATTTATAAAACGCCAGATCAGAACTTGAGTACTCTGGTCAGGGCGCTTTACATTGCATTTACATTACAGCTAATTTACTGCTTATGTATTGAGGTTCGAGTACCTAATTACACCACCATCTAAAAAACTAAACATGGACAGAAATCAAGCTACGAGATAAATAAAAAACCTGTACTGCACACAAAGGCTGAAGACTTAATGTAGACTAAATGTAACTCAAGTTATAAACACAGACAGTTAATGAGTGAGCGGACAGTCTAGCAGTCTGGCGAGAACATGGCTGGATATACACAGTGAGCTTACTGGGAAAACAGACATATGGTGTGAACAAACAATCAGGAAATGTGGAAGCAGAACAAAGGCAAGCGAGTATAAACTGCAATCAAACAGAGGAGAAGCTTTTCAACTCCGTATAACTGAAAGAAAAGTATCACTGACAAACAGACAAGCGAGTACAAGTTAGGAGGGAAAGATGGAACTGAAAACATAAACCAAGAAATATTCAAAGACTGCAACAGGATGCAAACTTCACTGAATCACTGTACAAATATACAACATGCAGTTTATAATTTCAATAAATGAACACATTTAGAACATGATGGTTCTAAATGCACAAATATGCAAACATGAGCATATGTAAAAGCATCAGCATGTCACTGCATTGACCATATTAGGCATTTTAGCATGAAGTTGATATGAAGACCCCAACCATACCGTCGTATTGTAGGAGTCAAACAATTATTATTTAATAGACTATTCCCTCCATGGTCGCGGATAAGGTCATAATGTTTGAAGCTATCACACCAATAAGTTTAGCAGCTATACCATAAATAAACCTAATGATGGTATTAATGAATAGGTGGCAGGTGGGCACACGTAGTCATTTCATGTAGATGTTCAGTTCAAATCAATACTCTCAGGAATACAGATTCATGTAAAAGGGAAAGGCACCTGTAAAACAACAAATATGATCTTGACCTTGATCACGAATGGGATGAAGACCCATTAGTGATCTTTGTGTGTACGTTTGATTAAATTCTGACCAGTGATGCAGAAGAATCAGTGATTCTTGTGAACTGTCGACAAATGATCTGATGGACAGTGGACACTTCACCTTGGGATGAGCTCATTAGTCCTTTGGATGGCTGACCTAAAGATGTTCATTTATTATTTAAATTGGGCTTTGTAAAAATGGAAGAGACATTTTGTTGTATCATATAATAAATACTGGAATAGATGCTATTCTTCTTGTACTTGGAGTTGAATTTAGATGAAATACTCTATTCCAAAAGCAAAAACCTGTCCTTATGAAAAGCACAGCTGTTACTAATAACATTAACAATGGCTCTGTTCTGTTCAAATGTCCCTGCAATCCATTACAGCATGACAGCGAGACGTGAGCTATAGCCCCTGAAACTAAAATAGCCGTGTGGATTTCAGCCATTAATCATTATATTATTTTGATGTAATTGTGACATTTGCACTGTAACATTTAAAACATTCCTTCTGGTGTGGGGGAAGAAAAAAACATTTACAGCTTTGACATTACTGTAACGCAAGTATTTGACAAGGAAGGTGTACATGGTATAAACTGCTTTTTAATAGTGAACTGATGCACAGGGAGGGAAAAACTGCTGGTTGCTTATAACAGGTCTTGATGCGTTGCGGGAACTGAAAAAACAAATGAAACATACAAACTTGCCGTCTTACTTCATGGTTAACTTCATTTCTGTTGTTTCCAGTAGTTCCAGATATTTCATAGAGCACTCGGTTTTGATTAAAATAGGTCTTGAGACATAACAGTTTGCTTTTCACGTTGACTGTGCATGTGTAACTGTTGTTTTAAGGATGTTTTCTTTTGCTTTACACAGTGATGCATGATGTTGAGCCTTGAGTTGTAATCAAACATGGGAACCAGCAAGTGTAGCCAATTATCTGTGATGGCCATTAAACTGGAAAGATGGATTACCAATTATTAATGACACTAGTGGGCATTCAGCTCTTCAGTCCCCAAATCTTGATTCTAACCATGAATCTTGGTTAGAACTATTTTTTATTTTTTATTTTCACGCTGGAGTTCATGTTCAATGGGAAAAACCAAATGCAGACAAAAACAGGATGCCAAAGGACAAGGCATGTTGACTGGTACTGAAATAGCAAGAAAAACTATTCTCACAAAAGGTGGCAAATAAATTTGATGCTGCATGGAGCCAGCGAAGCATAATAAGGCAGATACACATACAGTGGATCTAAAAAAGTCCTCTCAAGGAGGTGAGGAGAAGGGTAATGAAGATTTTTCAATGCGTTATAGATATACCATGGAACATGGTTTTACAGTAATCCACAAGTGAAGAACTAGACATCCCTCCAAAACTGATGAAAAGAAAAGACTAAACCTGTTCAGGGAAGGTACCCAAAGGCCTACATGTGACAGCAGTCTCAGTATTTTAGGGTTTCAAGATGGAAGCAAAACATCCATACCCAACTAAACCACACAAAGCTACACATCAAGTCTTTTAAAAGCAGCAAATATGTTCAGGTTAATTTTGGGGGCTATAATTCCAAATGGTATACTAGGAGCAACGGAGCAAAAACATTTCTACACATCACCAAAAGAGCAACCTGCCAATGGTGAAGCATGGTGGTGGCAGCATTAAGCTTTGGGGGTTTTCTTTAGCTTAAACTGAAATTTTGATGAATGGTGAGCAGTGCACAGTAATGAAAAAGACTGAAAAAAGAGAATTAAACTAAATGTTGGTGACCTGGTTGTCAGACTGATTTTACTTCATTTAAGTTAGCTCAGCCCAATCAGACCTGACCAGTCAAACCATCGTATAGTAAGAATTACACAAAACGACTGTTTTCCTTTTATTTAGTGTAAAGATATACCAATACAGTATAACAGACTGAGATGAGATGAGAAAAATACAGCTCCTCAATATGTTTGCTTTGTACATCCAATCAGTCTGTTGTCATTGGAAAGAAATGTCACTGATTAAAGAAAAGCATTTGGTTTTATTTGGCAGGTCAGGCCATCCTGTCAGTAAGAAGCCTGTGTTTTTGATATGATGCTTTTTAATGACTGCAACCGAATACCATAAAAAGTGCCCCAAATCTTGCCCTTATCTGGAGGTTTTACTCTTTGCAAATCCAGTTTGCCAAAACAATTCCCCATTGAAGTGTGCAGGATCTTCATTGGCCAGAATTTGGAGGCATTTGAGTGAACAAGGGGTCGAAGGTCACTGAATAAACTGCTCTCCATTATGGACAGTAAGTTTTATTTTCTATTTTACTTTAACTTAGTTTATATAAAAAAAAATCTGTTGGAATACCTCACATTATAAGGCTTTCACCGTGGCCTGTGGTTTTAACAATGTAGCCTACACTAGCTTTATTCTTTATTTTGCTACTTTATCCTGCTTGCAGTTGTGCAAAGAAGAGCAGACCAAGATTCCACCGCAGTGATGTGAAACACTCATAGCCAGCTATCACAAACACTTGTTTGCAGTTCTTGTTGCCAAAGGTGGCACAACCACTTATTACGTTTAATGGGCAATTGGTTTTTCACATAGGGTCAGCTAGCTTTGGATAGGTCTTTTTTCCTTAAATAAAATATCATCATTTGAAAACTGTATTTTGTGTTTAGTTGAGTTACCTTTGTCTAATATTACAGGTTTTTTTTTATAAATCTGAAACAGGAAAGTGTGACAAATGACTTGTTCCACTGACTCATAAAACGGAAGAGATGCCACTAAATTTAATGTGGCCTAATAAAGACAGTACAGTACTCCAGCCAAAAGTGGTTAATGGACTCTGCTGGAAACTGAATTTAGTTATCTCTCCTGCAAAACAATAAAGATATTTTACTTTATTCAAAATAGATAACAGCGCTGGGTGATTCAATTATTGAGTGACTACACAAGCAATTTGATAATAAAACAATAATAAAAAAATGTTCTCTCTTAATGTAAATGATTCTCATTACACACTTACACTGAAGTGCTTCAGTTCTTGGCATTTAATTACTTTTTTAAATTTGGTGTGAAAGGCTTGAACACGAAGCTAAATAGAATAATGATTATATGAAAAATGTGCCAAATGGTCATTTTGTGATCTGTGAGTCATGCAGTCAGGCCTGATCTTAGCACAGTGGGAAGTGCTAATGAAAATATACATTGAGTGTGTTCATGTGTGTGCGTGCGTGTGTGATTTTTCTCTCTGTGTGAGCTGAACGGGATCAGTGAGAGTTTGTGTTGCAATCCTATGTTTTGAGAATCTACGAAGCCATGGGACTTCAGTGTATCATAAACCTGATTCGTATTTCACAAGGAAAATCAATCACACTAACGATAATCACCGTGGAGGAACCTTCCGATGGGTGCGAGCTGTTCGTGTTCATTCAAACTAATCCATAATGTGGCATAGCTTCCAGCTAACAGCCTTCTCTTTCATTCATCAGTCACTAACCATTTGGGCTGGGCCTGTGTTGTGATTGATTGTGTTTATACTTTGTGCCTGCTGTGTGACTGATGAAGTGAAATGTGTGCGCACCGTTCAGTGGACGAATGTCATGTGTACTCTATGCATGCTGCACACAGAATCAGTGGTACAGTTGGAGCTGCTCTGAGACAAGTTTAAAGAAATTGAAACTTTTCAGCCTACAAACCAAAGTAATCCTGCTCTTTCAATTTCAGTTGTAATCACCTTTAGTTGGTTACCAGTTCTCTGTAAACAAGTTTGTTGCCTCTTGAAGACTATTTAAAATGGGCAGGAAATGGATTGGGGGCCATTTTGAGAAGATGCTGTCTGTATGTGCATGATATTGGCAAGAGACAATAAAGCAATTACTTCAGTTAAGATAGAGTGAAGACTGATGTTTCCCTCACCACACCTCTCTGCGTAACAGTGGTGTCAGGAGTGGGATTTGGTTACGCCTGTGAATGAGGGAGAGAACACGCTGAATGAGGGGTGTAGGACGTGGAAGAAACCGTGGGACATGGAAGAAAGAGAAGGTGGACAAACAACTGAGCCAGGTCCACCACCTGAAGGAGCAATGGCTGATGAGGATGATTTTGAACCAGTAGTACGACCTAAGCAGACTGCAGTTGGTGTCGTGAGTGAAGAACTTTCTGAACCGGATATCTTTGATGAAATTGGAGAATTTATGCGGCATTCCAAAAGAACAGAAGCAATACTGTTTGAACAGATTAAACAACTGAGTGACAATATACCAAGGCTGCAACATGATGTACATTCTGAACTTCAGCCTTCTGTCCAGAGTGACATTTCTACAGCAGCTGTTTTCCCAAAGCAAGAGGCTGGGCAACTGGCTCCACTATCAGCTGTGCAGCCACCTCACGGAGCCACTGAGCACCAAGCTGAGCTGCCTCCTCCATCTCAACCACTGCATGCACAGCCTCAAATGCATGTTGTTCAACCTGCTCCAGTGCAGAGAGCAGAAAAACACAGTGGAGGTGAGCCAAGAATACTTGACTTCAGGGAAGGTGAGGATCCTGAAAGTTTCTTTGTACGATTCAAACGCATAGCTAAAACGTGGGGATGGCCACAAGTTGAATGGGCAGCTAGAGTGGTCACGTTATTGACTGGAAAAGCCCTTGAAGCTTATGCTGGCATGGATGATGCCATTAAAGCTGCAGTGTTATCCAAGTTTAATGTAACAGAGGAGACCTACAGATACCGGTTCCGGAGCACCAGTGTACCAGTGGGAGAGAGTGTGCGTGAAACCTACAATCGGATAAAGGGACTCTATAAGCGATGGATGCGTCCTGACAGTCGGAGCAAAGAAGAGATTGGTGAAACCATTATTTTGGACCAGTTTCTTCGCACGCTGCAGCCAGACGTCCGCACATGGGTGAAGGAGAACAACCCAAAGACAGGAGAGGAAGCTGCAGATCTGGCTGAATGTTACCTAGCTGCTCATCGTGAACCTTTAAGTCAAAGATGACTGTGGGGAGACCAAGGTTTGTGGAGGTAAAACCTCCAGGGGTGACTAGTGTTGAAAGCTTGGACACTAGGGGTGGTAAGAAGCCTATACATTGCAGTCAAAGGTACAACCTCATTTGCTATTACTGTCAGCAGCCTGGTCATAAAGCTTCTTTATGTCCCCTAAGAAACCAAAGTCAGTAGAGTTGTGTGTAGTTCCCTCCACAGGTCTTGAGGGTGAACTAACTGGTGATGGTTTAGTGCCGCATACGCATGTGGTAGATGTTTCAATAAATGGCCAAACAGTAAAGGCTCTTGCTGACACTGGTAGCTCACAAACCTTGGTTAAATCTTCTATGTTGAGCAATGTATTACCTAACTTTAACAAACCTGTAAATATTACTTGTGTTCATGGGTGTCAAAAAGATTATCCAACAGCAGATGTCACTATTGAACTTGAGGGCCAAGCATTTATGTTAACTGTAGGAGTGTTGGATCAGTTAGCATATGATGTCATTCTGGGAGAAGACTTAATAATCTTAGACAGTTTGGTTCACAATAACTCTGAAGCCTATTCTTGTGCTGTTGTCACTCGTTCAATGAAAAGGGGTTTAGAACCACTGCCAGATGTAGATGATGACTTATTTGAAGTAAGGAGTAAAATAAGGAAAACAAAACGACAACGCAGGCAGGAGAAAAATAACAATAGGGGTAGGGCAAAACTTCCGGAACCAACCTTACCAATGTCTCCACCTATTGATCTTCAGTGGGAGTTTCCCAATAATTTTAGAGAAAGACAGGAAAATGATCCATCTTTAAAACCTCTCTTTAAGAAAGCATGCAACGTGGACGATGGAAAAGAAAATGCTGTAGGGCTTAAAAGTGTAACTGGAGAACCTTTCATAATAAAGGATAAACTTCTGTATCTAGCAGACATGGAGAAACCCAGACTTGTTGTACCAAAAGAGTACCGATCAGTAATTCTGCATTTGGGCCACACTGTACCATGGTCAGGACATTTGGGACAGGCAAAGACTTATAATCGTGTTGCTCAACGTTTTTACTGGCCAGGATTGTACAAAGATGTGGTTGACTACTGCAAAACATGTCATGAATGTCAGAAAGTGGCTCCCACTTTATATATATATATATAATCTGACCTTCTTATTCTTCAGTATAACTTTGTTTGCACCTAACCCTTTGTCTCTATAGCCGTGGAGGCATCTCTGGTGGATCACGCTTCACTTGGACATGAAACTGCCTCTCAGTCAATTGTGCAATTCCTTGTAAATAATTAATGAACTATTTATAAAAATGGTAATTCCTAAACAGTTAGTACAATACTATTGTTAAACTGTTTTAATTAAAGCTGAACATGTGGACTTCAGTCACATTTTCATTGTTTGATCTAAAATCTACTCTGGTAGTGTCATGAAGGAAAGTCACACAAAATGTTCCACATCCTTCAAATGCTTATGGATGTAACTGTGAAAAGGGCAGTGAAGATTAAGCTATGGAGGGTGAGGAGAGATGAGGGCAGACCAGAAAGACAGAGATAGCAATTGAAAGGCACCCTTGGGCAGGAAGTAACAGCCTGTGCTAGAACTTGGACAGATGATGTTCAGGGGGAAAAACAAACATAATAATCAAGTAACATTTTAATTAAACACACAAAAAGAAGGCACATGTACTTGAACAAAGACTTGACTCCTCTCAGCATAGCACATTTCCTCACATGCAATGTGCAAATGTTCTTTTTTCTTCTGGATCATTTAAAAAGGAAGCACAGCGTTTGTTGTTGTTTGTCTGGTTATTTTTAAAACCTATATTTTCCATGTGAGTTATGTGATCCAGTCACATACTGTAGGTTTAGAAAGCACACAAAGAAGATCATAGCTATCAGGCATCATACAATAAATCATAAGCAGAGTCTGACATCCTTAAAAACATGTTTAACAAAACTTAAAATAGTCTGTGCTCTATCCACACTCCAAAAAGTAGTGCACAGACTTGGTAGGGGGATTATGGTTTTTCTCTGATATGTACAGCTCAGTGACAGCTATCAGCTACAGGTGCTTACATCGGCACATTCGTCAAAGCAGTCACACCCCTGACTCTAATCCTTAATAGATGAACTACAGAGCAAAGCTGTTTTTGTTCCAGGTTGAATATATTCTTATTTTTTACAGAAAAGTTGAACACTTTAGTATGAATCTCTGCAGGCTGTATTACTTTCAGCTACAGCCTCCAGTGGCCTCCTAAGGAAAACTTTTGACACATGCACATTAGCTTCATTTTTCAGCTCCAGAGGCTATGTTAGCTGTTAAACAAGCCCACACTTGCTACACTTGTATTATAGCAAAATAATAAAAGGGCACACTGAGAAATATAAATTAAAAAAAAACACACATTTTTGATATTTATATGCATGCATACATCATTTTCAAAATGCAATGTGATTCAGATATATAGCTTCATTTCGTCATCCTCATCGCTGTGGTCATTCTGAGTCCCTGTAATGTCTTTATTTGCAATTCCATTCTGTGCCTATGATCCTTCTGCATCTCTCTATGGCCTTGTGCATCCACTTGTAGTAATTTAAATTACATAACTGTCATTTTGTATTTAGTTTATAGTCAGGATTTCTCTTTTAAATCACTATCTTTGTACTTGTGCTGCATTTGTTTGTGGTCATTGTGCGTCTCTTAGGAATGGAAGACGAGCACAAAGAGACAAAGAATGACCACTCAGGTAGTCGATTTTCATTTCTTTGTGGTAATTCTGTATCTGTGTTTTCTTGCCCATTCTGTCTGTAAATGTATTCCTATTTTGTGGTCATGTCGCTTTGCTTTGTGGTAATTGTATATCGCATTCTGGTCATTTTATATATTTTAATATTCTTTTTGATCTCATTCTGTAACGCAAAAGGAACATTAAAGAATGCAGCATGACGGCAAAGCGTTTACATGAACCACTAGATTTTTTTTTTCTTCAGTTAAGTACATTTCATAATTGGTGTTGACAAGACATGTTGGAACACGGTAAGGCCCTGTCTGACACAGTTAATGTGTCAAATGACACAATAACATGGAAATGTACAACATTGCTGGCAGAATTTGAAACAAAAGGCAAGCCTTTATTGAGCTGATCAAATCTCCAAAGTTGATACAAAAACTCAAACAAGACCAAATTCAAAAAGTTAGCAGACACCAGGAAATATGCAGGAGAGGAACAACACCATGACAAAAGGAGCAATGGCACCTGTGACATATGAAGGAGCAAGTACATGTATTGTTCTCAAAGTTGATTTGTCAGAAGTAGAAAAAATAGGCAAGCACAAGGTTTTTGGCCAAATTGTGATGTCTTTCAGTGGCCCTCCAACCTTTATAGCAGCATCATACATGGTCAAAGTCTTCTTCAAGGGGTGCCGGGTGAATTTTGTTGTGTGAGCTCTTGTGATATCCTTTGAATGGGCTGATATAGGAACAAACTATTGAATAGTTGGCTAGTTAATCTCCTGGTTCAGGCTCATCTATCTGGGCATAACGGAAGTAAGGGCACCCATAATAAATGAGGGAGGGTGATGGGCTCAGGTTGTTCAGGAGAGTCTGTTAGAGACAACCAGGTCTTGTGATCCTGCTGATTGAGTGTAGCTATGCTAGATTGTTATGATCTGTCCATATAATGATGTCCATAAAATATATGAATATATGTGTATATATTACGGAGCCCTGCAGGGGACATGGGAGAAACTAACTCGGGATCTCGCAAAACTTTTGCGAGATCTCGCAAAACAAACTCGGGATCTCGCAAAACTTTTGCGAGATCTCTCAAAACAAACTCGGGATCTCGCAAAACTTTTGCGACCACCCGTTAGCTTTGAGCTAACGGGAGGTCGAAGGCCGAAGAATGCGGCTAAAACTTTTGCGAGATCTCGCAAAACTTTTGCGAGATCCCGAGTTACTTTTGCAAGATCTCGCAAAACTTTTGCGAGATCTCGCAAAAGTCCATCTTAATTTTTTTTCTCCCACGTCCCCTGCGGGGCTCCGTAATATATGGACATCATTATATGGTCCATATATATATCTATATCTATATCTATAGAGATATAGAGATATAGATATATATATCCTCTCACCAGTGTGAGAGGAAGGGAAAAATATGGAGAAGGAACGAACAGCTCATGACACAGAGCATATTACAAACCCAAGAAAGTTGATTCTGTTTTTCAGAGGGAGAAACGTTTGGTATTTGAATTCTGTGCCATAAAACAGTCACACAAACATTTGATCTTTTATGTAACAACTTCATTTCCACTTGCTCATCATAAGTCCTTGCTCATGAATTCCATAAATCTAAAACTAAGCAGCCAAGTGTGGAAGCAATTGCCACCATCGATTTCACTTGCAGTGTAATCACTGCTGTTTTATAAACTAATTATTTACAATAAAGCTTGACAATATATTAATTGTCAGTACTTTTACTCATGCGCCAGTGATGGTGAAGAAATCTAAAAAAAAAAAATGGGATTTTTGGGACATTTCTGAAGTAGTCGCACTTTGTCCCAATTCATGGAGAGTTACACAGCTGCTGCAAATTGTCTATATAACATTCTGCAATTTGAAATGCTGAAACTGCAGGCCTAAAGATATGTGAAGAGAACAGGCATCACTCTTTTATCCAAACAAACCGCACATGATGTCAGAAGTAAGACTTTTGTTGACATTTACACGATGAATATTTCCTCCATGGTGCTGTGTGACCAACTGGAATTTAATCATCAACATTCATCATTTGCTCACCATCCAACCTGTTCACCAGATGTAATTGACTTTTAGGGTTAATCGAAATAAAGTAGGAGTAGTAGAAACAGCCCTGAAGTGGAGGAGGAGATGACCTTGAAGTGGTTTTAAGATTTCTTCAGCATCAAAGTCAAACATTCACACAAGGAGCTTCCAAGAATGCTTTGTGCTCTTGATGCTTGTCTTCCAATACCATTATTTCCTCAGCTAGATTTCATGGCTTTAAAAGCTGTATTGATTTTGAGATTACAGTTTAGCCCTACAGTTAAAGTCAAGAATATTTGGGCAATACTCTGCGATGTATCTATAGTTTACTTATAGGGTAAACAGTAGATTGCATGTCTTTTTTAGCAGAGCAGGCAAAGTTAGTTATAAGTGGAGAAACAGATATCAGTGGGAAATGAGGTGTTATTTTCTCCAGAATCTTTTCTTGAGCTTGATAATTGAAGGTGACTTTGTCCTGCTGACTACTTTAAAAGCAGTAAAGCTGTCTAATCTGAGACCTAGCATGCCAAAGCATGTCTGACCACCACACAACATTTGGAGACAAGTTTCTAACATTAACATTTTAGTATGCACAAGCTTTAGAGGCAGGTCCATTTAAGGGTTTAAATTCTACTTGCAGGGGTTTTAAGAAAATTATTTTTGATGGATTGTCCTCTGTGCTTACTCTGCCTCTCACCAAGCTGAGCAGAACACACGGTGTCATGAGTGTTACATAACCCACCATGAAAAATAGTGCAGCTCAAGGTCTTGGTGAGGTTTTTGGCCTTGTTGCTACATGCATGGTGATGGAGCAGTATAATAAAATGCTAATGAGAAGCCAGAAGCTGGAGCTTAATTCACTGTGCTCTCTTCTCAGTAAGAATATTGACTGTTTCCCCTCCTTCTCTCCTCGTTTAATTGCTCCACAGCGAAACTCACTAAAGACTCTGGTGTACATTTATGACAGCGTTTCTGTGTGCAGTCTCCTCGGATAAGACCTCAGTATCATTAAGTCAGGAACTTAGGTAATATGCCTCAGAATGCACACCGGGGATTTGACAGATTACGATGGGTTGTAAATCCAAGTGGATGTAACTGTAACATAATTAAAGTGAGCTATTAACAACAAGAAAGCTTCTCGGATGAGAGGCGAAACGTCTTCAAGGAAACTTAAAGAAGTCCGGATGCTTTTCTTTCCAGGCTCCTTAGACTCCTCATTGATGTATTGCATTAGTATCATTGATGTGCTAAGATTCATAATGTATTACATCTGAAAAGCCATAGCTTCATGTTCCACACCCATGTATAACTGACATGACACACGTGTCACATCACAGATGTGTCTGGGTGTGCAAGGCTTTCCTGTCAATTTTGGCTTTCAATACAGTTTCATACACTGGACAGGTCACCAGTCAGTCACAGGGCTGTATTTGATCATGGCGTATCCAGTTTCAGGTACATTAGCATGGATGGAGATGACTGGTACTCGAAGGCTCTGGGTGAGTTTGAAATTCAGTGAGGAACTTTTCAGCTGGACTTTAGTAGATCATCTTCAGGAAAGCCAACAAACATTCATTTAAACACAACTGGGAACACCAAAGAACCATCAGGCTACCACTTCCATCTAACCATTATTATTCATGTCTTCTTTGTCAGTAAATGTTGCCTGGGGTTGTGGTTCTGGCTCTGAATGTTATTATTAGAAAGTCAGTGTCAAAAATCCTATTACAGAGCTCAATAATAGAACCATTTCCATGAATGGTTTTAGTAATTAATGTTTTTGTTCTGTTTTTGTTTGTTGTGTTTCAAGATTTGGGGTAATTTGGGGTAAGCGTTGGGAATTAGTTTTAATAACATATTTCAATTTCATTCTTTATTTTTAAGGTAAGGACACTCAGAAGAGCTAATCTTTTTTCTTTTCACATAAACCAAACCTGCTGGCTTTTTAGCATTTGCTTCTATCATCCAAATGTGTGCATGTAAACTTTGTTCTCCAATAACTCAAACTGACTTGATTTATTGGCCTAGTGTTGATAAATTAAACATTGTCATTTCAATTGCTGCTACAGGCTCCTTCTAACGTGTTGGGGTAAAATAATGACCTTTCACACGTACATCTGCATGGGTTATTTTTATTGTCTTTTGTCTAATTTATTTGTTTCAAAGAAAAGCCCACTATATTTGTTGCAGTTAGTGGGAGTGAAAAGCCTCTTGTCCCAGTTTAATGACAACTGAATGACCCTTCTTAATGTCATTAACTGCCAGAGGCATAGTGTGTGACTAATCTGCCTGTGCTTTATCTTAGTGGGTATTATAGTCCGTATTTACAAAGCACTTTGGATCAAGCTGTATACAAATAAGCTCTCTGGGTGTGGTAAATATGTGTCATATGGATGTTAAATAATTGATTTGCTATTGGACTTAATTTATTGCTACATAATGTGATTGACCTGACGTGTCATTTGAGCACATTACCGTTGTTGTTTTTTCACATCACCTTAATTAGTAGCAAATCAAATATATCTGCAGTGTCTGATTGAACTACCCATGAGAAAGATTGCTCTTTTTCCCCTTTGGGGAAGTTTTTTCAACACTTATGCAAACTTTGGCTTCATTCTGTTTCTTTCCTTTCTTCTAATATGTTGAATCACTCTAGAGTTCTTATAGTTTCTCATTAGTTTTTATTTTTATTTCATTTCAAAGGTTATGCATAAGTTCAATAAGGAAGATCTGTATTCAGTAGGTGTAGGCTGCTGGGGGATTCCCATGATGCATTGAATGTTTCTTGTTCAGTCACCTTTCTCACTCACTATGTGTTAATAGACCTCTCTGCATTGAATCATACTTGTTATTAATCTCTGGCTCTCTTCCACAACCAGTCGCAGCAGATGGCCCCGCCCCTCCCTGAGCCTGGTTCTGCCGGAGGTTTCTTCCTGTTAAAAGGGAGTTTTTCCTTTCCAATGTTGCCAAAGTTCTTGCTCGTAGAGGGTCATCAGATTGTTGGGTTTTTCTCTGTATGTATTATTGTAGAGTCTACCTTACAATATAAAGCGCCTTGAGGCGACTGTTGTTGTGATTTGGCGCTGTATAAATAAAATTGAATTGAATTGAATTGAATTGAACTGCTTCCCAGGAGTTTGGTCTCTAACTATGCTTTACATCACTTCCACTTTCCCACGCTGTCAAGCTCATTGGTGACTTCACTGGTCTAGTCCAATTATTTTTTTGGCCTGCCTTATGTTTTGCTTTTTTTTCCTTCATTTTTGTCTTTTTATTGTTATTTTACTTACAAAAATGAAACAGAATTTTAAAACACATTTCAATCCATTGCACCACCACCAATGAGACCTAAATATCATATTTCATTATTGTCTAAATTATTGTTTTAGCAACAACATAAACTACAAAGTGTCCACTGAACAATGAATAACTGTTGGGCTAACTTGGTTTTCTGTGACATACAGTAGAGGAGGTGTCAGTGGAATATTACAAGACTAAAGGAACACAAATGATGGAGGGAGAATATATTTTGTGTTCATAAGTTTACACTGACTTTCTTTATCTATTATCAGGAAAGCATTTATTTTACATACACACACACACACACACACACACACACACACACACACACACACACACACACACATATGATAATCCCAGACATAATCACCTTTGCTCTTCACAGACTTCCCCTGCATCCTGACGGACAGATAATTGACCTCAGGCCGAGTGTCCATCTGGAGTAAAAAGTCGTCAGGGTAAATAAGACACTGAAAATCACCACTGCAATCATCCATCACTTTTGCTTTCAGTGTACAGCCAGGCCTGTAAATGCTATTGAGGCCCACAGTGTCATTTTTCCCCTTACAATGCACAAACTGTTGGACCACACTAATGTTCCTGCTATCACTCAGGACAGCGATCATTAAGGACAGCGTGTTTCACTTGTGAGCTGTCTTTCAATCAAATATTGTCAGATGACAGCAGCACTTCGGATTCCTACCTGCTTAATCGACGATGAATTTCAAGAGGAATTGCACACAGCTTTCTATGAAACTATTTTTGAATTAATTGTCCATTTGATAGAATTGTATCCTTGATAAAAACAAATGCTATTTAAAAATATATATTTTCGTGTTAGTGCAATCCCATGAGAATAAAGTGCACTAGAAAACATCTGAACATGAAATATAAAGTCTATAGGACTGTGACTGTTGTATACCTTTGTCTTTTTGTCATATTAATTGTATTAACAATTTATGATGGAATATGTTCGGGCCTGAGGCCATACCTGTGGTGCATAACTTTAGAGATGTAAAAGCTGGAGAAGATTGTTCAGGTAAATAAGAGTGTGATAGAAAATGGCAAGTTCTGTAACTTAGATCATCGGGGAATGATAGCATCTTTAATTTGGATCTTAGAATCCCTTTCCATCATTGATGGTTATAGAAATTAACAACAACAACAACAACAACAACAACATAATAATAATAATAATAATAATAATAATAATAATAATAATAATAATAACAATAACAATAAAAAGAACAATAATTGGGTGAATGAGAAAAGGACATCACATATCATCAGCTGCTTCAAGGCTCAGCATGAGAGATGACATATGGAGAAACTTAAAAAGTAAATAAAATAAAATGTTGGTTAGATTGTTTGTTCTCAGGTTCCTCTCATTCAGAAAATCCCCTAATGTGAAAGTTAATAAACTCAGTTTTCACTAGGCCTGCTTCCTGTAATACACCACAGTAGTTCACAAAAGCATTTTGGATAAGGTTCAATAAAAAAATATTGGTTCTAAACAAATGTAACACGTGTTGTGTCCAAGTCATTGTGGACCTTTTTCTGTGTGAAATTGAACCATAATCTTTCCATTACAGTAAGAGAAGATCTGACGGTGTAACATAAACCCTAAACGGGTGAAAAATTCTGTAGTCATTACAAGTAAATAATACACAGACAGATTATAAAAATCACCTGTCACTGAACTTCTTTAATTAGTATCAACACATTTGTTGTGATACAGTTAATAAAAACTGACTAATTACAGATGTAATCAGACACAGCTGTGTTTCCTTCTTCACATCATATTTGTTGTTAAAGTTTAGCTGACTAAAAGTGTAAGCAGGTAATGTGGAAGAACAGACTGATTGTTGATGGTTTTTAGCTTGGAGAGTCAACAGCAGAAGGCTTCGTCTGCTTTGTGCTGTGTTGTCTGCAAGAATAGAGTTTTATGACAACAGTTAAGGGTCAGTGAAATTTTGAGCCTGGGTGATTACAAATCATTTCAAAGTTGACTTTACTAATCAGCCTTTGTACACTTCATGACAACTATTTAACCATGAATGCAAAAACAATAATCACAGCCTTCCCACAGATGTATCATCACAGTAGCTAACCACAGTGCTAACCTCAATAATTGCTTCCTCCAAATCATCAGCATGTTTATTCCTACAAGACAGTTCAAAGATGTCTTACCATTAATTAAACCCCCAATATTAAACATGATCAATTTATCTTTATTAATGGGTCTCTTAATGCTGTTATAATAAAGTATTATTTAAAAAGCCTTCATTCGAGTCAGCTGTCTTTGCCAATTGTACACCAATTTGCAATCTAACCATCATGTCAAGAAGCAATGTTGTAAATCAGCTGTGTGGTAAGTTGAGGAGGAACGGTAATAGATATGTGTAGCTAAAGAGTTCATCATAGCACAGACAGCACTGGCCTATGGCAGGGGATTGGCTTCTGTGTTTGTCCTGCAAGACCTCAGTGTTCAAAACTGTTGATTGGAACGTTTTAATAGAATACATAACTGTAAGTAAAGGAACTGAGCAGTGCTGACTTAAGTTGTACTTTGTGATAGATTGCACTTGGTTAATATGAACAATGAGTCTTCTTAATACAAAAAAGTTAGCATTGGAGTTCCAAAGGGTTCTGTGTTAGGCCCAATAGTATTTTGATTATCCATACTTCCAAACGAACAAATCAGTTAATTAAATAAAAAATAATTAGACCCCTTTCATCAAACTTTGTTGAACTGGTTGGGGTTTTTTGGAGTCAGGTTATGTTGAGAACAGTGGTTATTAAGTTTTTTGTTTATAATACATCAGGTCTTAAATGAAAAAGCAAAAAAACAAACAAATAAAAAACTGTGGACCACCTGTGTTGAGTATAACTTTACCATGTGAGACATCCTCTCTCCCTGAAAAACATCCTTTCCCGCTTACCAATCACAGAACAGTGTTTAAGCACAAGCCCTGTCTATTTAGCAGAATATAAAATATCTGTGAGAGCAGCAAGGTTTAAATAAAAACTTAGACTAAACCACATACATTACTCTGTCACAGGCCTAATGCAATGTAGCGAGAGGCAGTATTCGACGGGAGCAAAGCCTCTGTAGGAGCTGTTCAGAAAGAGTATACTGGGATACAAGCTGAGAGATGATTGCACCTTCACAATGCAATGTTTGTAACCTTACTTCTAATCACAGTTTAGATACTTTTCTGAATGAATGAACATCTGTTTCTTAGTAAAATCTGAACAATACTAGAACACATTACCAGTACATGTCTAGCAGGTATGTACCAGATATTCTACCAAAGTATCCTGAAATTAGAATGCAACACAAGTAGAAATTCAATCTTTTATGTGATCACAATTTAGAGGACTGCATGCTGATTTACCCATTAGCTGTTTGTACATTGTACCAAGGCTCAGTTCAACACCATTAAACAACACAACACTATTGCAAATGCAGCCTGAGACTCTGGTCTATGTTGAGGCTCTAGTAATGAATTAAATGAGCCTCTGTGTGTGGTACATGTGTATTTATGTGTTGCTATCAGCTGGGAACGTAATGGCAAATCAGACCCATTTTCATTTCTGCTCTCCCCTGGAGGCCCTTTGTTGACTGCCTTTATTGGATTACACCGACTCTAATGGTGTCCCCTATTGTGTATCTGAGAATGCTAATTGATCCACACCAGCAGAGAATATCTTCCGTGCATTTAATATGTGTGGACACTGAGAGTAAAAACACCTTCCACCTTCCTCAGCAGTCATTAACAAACGCTTGCATTCAGTGCACCCAATCTTCAGTTGGTATAAGAGCTGATCTTTAGTACATCGTGGGAAACACTGAATACGTTGGTCGACCCACATGAATGGTTTTACGTTATGTTAAACTATTTACATTGTTAACATTAATACATTTAATTGTGACAAATATAAATCAGAAAGAGGGCAAACAGTTTTCATGGCACTGCATAGACAAATACACATATGTACAAATACATACATGCATACATAGGCACACAAAAATATGAACTGTTTGAAAAAAGGTTCGATCCCAGGCTGCCTCCTGGCTGCATGCCAAATGTCCTTGGGCAAGATACTAACCCCATGTTTGCCTACTGGTGGTGGTCAGAGGGCCCGGTGGCGCCAGTGTCCGGCAGCCTCACCTCTGTCAGTGCGCCCCAGGGCAGCTGTGGCCACAATGTAGCTTGCCATCACCAGTGTGTGAATGTGTGTGTGAATGGGTGAATGACTGAATGTAGTGTGAAGCGCTTTGGGGTCCTTAGGGACTAGAAAAGCGCTATACAAATGCAGGCCATTTACCATTACCAATTGTTTCCTACTGTCTAATAGTCAGCATCTACTTCATACATATATCAATAAATTATTACTATTAAGATATATCATAATTATTATGATTTGTTTTGCAGTAATAACAATAACAACAGATTCGATGTACATGTTGCTCTTCTAGGTGTGGTGGTATACCATAATACTATAATCTGATATTCTTCCTCAACGTCATCATCATTTTGTTACTTTTCATGTTTTTATTATTAAAATGGATCTGATGTTGGTTATCAAGGATTACTGTGTGTTCTGAGAACATGAAACATGGAGTGTTTTTTTCATTTAATTAGGTGAGATTACAACCCCGTATATTATTCTTGATCATTCACTGTATCATAACTGTATCATACTATGATATCATATTACTATCATATTACAAGATTATTTCTTTCATAAATTGTAATATACACAGTTATTCATTTAATGCAGTACATTTACAGAGTAATGACACATTAATATATAATAAATAATTATAAATCAACACTCCTCAAAAGGGGGGCAAAATGCGGGCTGGAGAAAGAATAAAAACTAAACAACAAATTGTTTTTGCATTTTTTCAGCCTTGAATTTCATACAGGAAGTTTGTTAAGTATTTATTCACTCTGATTTTCTCCTAATCATTGTTTTGTAAAATCTGGCTATTTAGCAATTAGACACTCAGTGTAGGAGGCTTAAGCCACAGGTGACATGCAGAATATCCAACAGTGAACACATACATAACACATAACAGTGGTTCTGAATACTAATGGTGTAGCCTACACACAGTTTGTGAGCCTTCTAGAAACTGGTTACATTGTATAATCTCTTCTGACCTCAACCACTAAAAAAGTAGAGAGAAGTCTAACCCTGCATCTCATCAGAACTTCATATATATAAAATGTATAAAAATGTTCAACACTTTGAAACTTGAAGTTTTATTATTACTGTGAGTCACTTTATGCATTACTTAAAATAATAGTAAATTTAAACTAATACCCCTCGTTGAATTCCTACTTGGTATCTCCCAGAAACTTAAATTGGTGTTGGGAGGTTTTGGGGAAACTTTTAGTCAGAAGACCTTGGAGAAGGAGATAGAAGAGAAGAGGTGAGAAGTGAGCAAAGAGAATTCACTTTTATCTTAATTACTTCAAAAACAAGTGACTCTAGTTAAATTAAACAAAGGCATTTAATTTAAGTGTTTTGGAATGGAAACAACAATGGAAACTAGTGATCAGTGTTGCTGCAAGCGCTTTTTAACAGGTGGGCAGTGAATTGAAAAGGGTTGTGCCATTTAGTTTTTCAATGATTGATCCTATAAACTTGCAGTCATTTCATATAAACTGCTTTTGTTGGTTTAATTGTGTCACCTTGCTTAATGCCCGACTTAAAGACTGATAATAATGTGCTTTTAATTCAAAGGTAAACAAACTGGCCACATGAAGAAAATCAACAATAAATGTATTTTTTAGTTCAACTTACAAGGAAGGAATATCCAGATTCTGGCCTGCTGTTGCCTTCAACCAGCTTGGAGTGAGAGTAGAAATATCAGATGAACACTGGAAAAACTGGGCCCATAAGTCAGTGGAGTGCCCTTTTAAAGTGGAGTGCATAATATTTGTTTTAAAATATCTATTTTATGGTCTAGCAACTTGGATGTGATTTCACTTTTTTTATTAATGGCCAAAACTATGCAGAACTTGTCCTTTTATTACTACTTGACAACCGTATTACCTCAAAACACAATTTTTTTATATGACACTTAAATTGAGATTTATGTGTCGAGCATCAAAGAAGCCCATAGCTCATTTCTCTCATTGTTCTCATCATCTTAAAGCTCAGATTTGAGTTATTTTACAAGCTAAATCAGTACTTACGCTGTATCTAACAAAGAAGCATTTGGAAAGAAAAAGTGATTTTAGCCTCCACAAAATGTATTCCACAAGCTGTGGCTGCTGACAGCTCCATATGGTAATGTTTCCACGCTGCTTCAGCCCTGAGGCAGTGATTCCAACATATTAAGGTAGTCTGTTATTTTAGATCTTAAATCAGAAGGCCTATGAATTTTTTATCAGATGCCTCATAGGATCAGTTGACTGCAGGAAATGGACCCTGTCAATGAACAAACTCTGTAAGAGCTTACACAAGGTTACTGCTGATAGGCACTTTCCCTGATAGTATGTAGAGATGTTGGCAAAAATGAGGGGATATATAAAAAGTATATGATATAAATGTGATCCACCTCCTTAACCCTTTTTCCTCTCAGTGTTATTGTTCACTTTGTGTGGCTATGTAATTCACTTCTATTGTGTTCTGCAAAGAACTGTGTGATTTCCTCCTATAAGCGTCATCTAATCCTGTGCCTCTCCCGAGCCTGACAGGGTGTTAAAAAATTCTTTACAATGGGATTAAATAGCCCTGATTTAAGCTTTTAGTGTTTTAGTGAAAGATTTAATAGTGCTGTATGACACTCACTGCACCCCCTCAATGCTGGATGGGAACCATCCCGTCTACATCTCAATTAATCTGCAACTGCATGCATGGTTCATGGGTTTCAGTAATGAACAGAAGACTGTGACATTGGTATCATAGTTGATCACTGAAGTGTTTTGTTGCTTAAAACTGCACACCTACACAATGTTGCTCAAATGTGGCAAGGTGAAAATGAATGTTGAAATAAGTAGTCACCTTTACACCGGTGTTCTTGTCATCCCAAATATTATTTTTGGCTGTGGTGAGTTCATGTCAAGCAGCAACACCCTGGAAAATGACATGCCAAAAACTGGGGCATACCGGGGCAAAAGGTATGGTTACCCACCAGGGACATTCCTCTAGGGCTGCCTTCCCGCAAGTTGGCCCCCCGCTTTGTCGGTCCGTATGAGATTGACACCATCATCAGTCCAGCGCCAGTGTGGCTAAAGCTTCCTGCATCCTGGAGAATTCCTCCGAGGTTCCACATTTCCCAATTTAAGCCAGACGAGGGAGGCAGTATCTGGTGGACTGGGAGGGTTATGGTCCGGAGGAGCGTTCCTGGGTTCCACAGTCATTTATTCTGGATCCCTGTCTGATCACCGATTTTCGCGCTTCTCTCCGCAGGCTCCGGTCTGGACGGCCACCAGGAAGCAACCCTTGAGGGGAGGGGGGTTGCTGTCATGGTCCATGGGAGCAGATTATGTTTTTTTTGCATTTTGTTATCAGGATGGTTCAATAGCTACTCTCCTGGGCGGAGCCACCTGTGTCGCACCCGACCCCCACCCACTGTCAGTTACAGCCGGACTCATCCCTAGTTTGTTTACTCACCTACTGTGGTAACTAGGCGTTGTCTACGCTCCGCTCTTCGAGTTTAACTTGTGCATAGGTCTCTGCACTATTGCACAACTGGACTCACCACCTGTTGTTCATTTCCTCCAGCACTGGCTTCCTCGTTCCACCTCCGCTGTCAGTTCTTATTAAGGAAATCATCCTCCAGTCACTTCACCTGCCTGTCCTCCTGCCAGCCCAGACGCTCTTGACAACTCAGGGAACCATTCCTCCCTTCTCTGGATTGTCCCACAGAAATCCTCGCCAAAGCTCTTCAGCCTGGCCCTGCATGTAAGCCAATAGCAACTTTGTCAGATTCTCCTTACTCATCTGCTCCCTTACCTGCCAGTAACTTCTCCCTCTGTTACAGAGCTCCCAGGGTCCTGATCGCGGCCTCTCAGGACAGCCTTCCTTATGAGCTGTGCCGGTCCCTCCGGCTCCTGCTTCACTCTTAAAAAATAGACATAAAACAATAATAGTTGTATCAGCTAGAGAGCAGTTAGCTTCACTTATCCTCGTTTTGCTCCCGTTCCCTCTGTAAATAAAGTCTTGTACATAGTTCTCAGTGAGTGCATTGAGTCTGCTTTTGGGTCCAGCTCTTGTATGAACCTCGGTTCATGACAGTGTAACAGACAGAGGGAAAAAATAGACATAAAATAATAGTAGTTGTATCAGCTAGAGAGCAGTTAGAGAGAATGATAAGCAAAGTGTAAGAATTAGTAATATATATATATAGAGAGAGAGAGAGAGAGCGAGAGAGAGAGATACCTAGAATCCCTAAAAGCCTGAGTGGTAAATGGACTGGTTCTTATATAGCACTTCTACTGTACTTGAGCACTCAAAGCTCTTTATACCATTTGATACAAGCACTTGTTTCTATGTCTAAGTGCTTCCTACCTAACATCCACACTCTGATTAACACATCACAGCACTTGGGGTTCAGTATCTTGCCCAAGGATACTTGGGCATGCAGACTGGAGCACTCAAGGATTGAACCACCAAATTTCAGATTGGTAGATGACCTGCTCTGTTCCTTCAGCTACAGCCACCCTACTTTTGTCTTTTACAGCAAAATGCTAACTCTGATGCTTCAAAATGCAGGATGCAAAAACCTGTAAATAGCTTGTTGCACCCTCCGGATGCCTTTTTTAGTTAAAGGAGAAAAGCAGCAGCAGCCTCAGCCACATGGTTGAAACAGAAACACAGTGTAAATAGTGTAATTCCTGATGCCAAGCAAGTGCAGTCTTAAATTTATGATATAGTCACCTCCTCTGCTTTATGCCATCAGATTATTGCTGCTGTCATTTATTTTCCTCTATGCCATCTTTCTCTTGTCAGCGATTAATGACAATAAACTTCAAATGCTCTGATGGGTCCTTTTCCCCTCCATTTATGCCCCTTCCTCGCTACTCATCATCACTTCTTGTCAGCTTGTTTCCCTAGCCCCGGGAAAAGGAGTGAACCTACTGTGATAACCACTTGTTTCCGTGGATATACATGGTCACCAACTGCTGCTTTTTGTCAAACAGCTTGAAGCCTCATCTGGGGCAATGCAAAGCTCCAAACTCAAACTAAACTAAAACCCATATTCCAACAGCCAGTTGCACAGGTGCAATGTTCAATCAAAAGACATCACTAAAAAGACAGAATCCCCTTACAGCATCATATGTAGACCAATTATTTTTACCCATTGCCATTCCTCCTTCAGACTTCACAGGAGCCTCTAAAGTCCAAGAAAAATAACGACTGTTCTCATTTGTTTAAGTGTTAGCGTGCAAATGGTCTTGAGTGTCAGCATAAAGCTGTTAAACATTAACATGTCAGACTGCTTGCAAGTTGGGAAGCTAATGTTATTCTATCCAAAGTTGTTCTAAATACTGGATCTTAGTGGTTGTTTAGTGAAGCAACACTGGTTAAAAAAATGTGCCAATGAGTGTAGAATATGTAGCACAAGAGCAGAGCTATTTCTACTGCAATCTGTCATGCACCTTTAATGTTGTTTTTACAGTGTAGGGCACTGCAAATCTCAGCCGATGTATTGTGTCTATCTAGAATGTTTCATAAAAAATAAAAAAAGACTGATGCATTTGATTCGTTAGCTACAGCTAATAGCGTTGTAACTTTTATAGAAACATTTATGGTGCAATGGGAAACAAACTCTTACTGTTTTGTCATTTTTTGTTTGGTTGTTGTTTTTATTCATAAAATTTATGGTACTTGGTGAGGCGGTGATAAAAGTAGCTGATGACAAATCATCACATCAGCTTTTGTAATTACAGGCTTTCATCATATTTGCATTTCTCATCCTCCTGAAATATGATGCAATAACTAGTACAGTAGCTTATCCTCTTGAAGTATGATGCAGTGGGGTTACATCAGTATTTCTGCCTGAGCTTTTCACTTTATGATCAGAAGTTCTTCACCTCATCTGCTTGGCATAAATGTGAACGCTCTCATGACTTCTGTGACTGAGTGTTGGCAGACTCATCAAAAGCTGAGTAAAACATTTGGAAATTCAGTTTACATTTAAGTGACAACATTGAAAAATCATGTTTTTGTCTGAATTGGTTTGTTCAATAGAACATTTGAAAAATCATATGACTAAACAGGAACACTTGAACTTTTAAAACGACAAGCACTGATTCAGACTCTATTTTGTTCACTTAGGTTGTCATGATCCCCCGGTTCTCGCTGGGATGACCTGCCATTTTGTGGTTGTTGTTTTCCCTCTGTCCCGAGCCCCTATCTCTCCGTTTTCTGTGTTGTGTGAGTGTATGTATTCTCACCTTTGTGCTACATCGGGACCTTGGCAAAGTTCCCACTCCAAGCCACTCACACCTCGTTGGAGAAAACTCTCAAACCTTAGTAAATATTTCTGTGGGGACTGAGGAGATCATGTATCCAAAGACAGATTATTGCACCAGGAGCTGGGATTCTTCACTGTGGAGGAAATCACGTCTTTGTTGGAACTGTTTTGCATATTGTTAATCACTTTAAATAAACAAACTGTCACTGTCTTCCTTCCCTCACCCCAACGGGTGGCAGCAGATGATCACCCCTCCCTGAGCCTGGTTCTGCTGGAGGTTTCTTCCTGTTAAAAGGGAGTTTTTCCTTCACACTGTTGCCAAAGTGCTTGCTCACAGGGGGTCTGTAACAGGAATGACGGACCCGACCACATAGTTCATACATTCAATACTTTATATTTCCGGTTGCTGTTCTCACAACACTCGGCTGCAGCTTTCCAGCTACAGCCACACAACAACAACAACAACAACCTCAGGTCCCGGCACGCTCTTTTATGCAGGGAGGCATGATGGATGAGCTAATGGAGCTCCGGTGTGTCTCAGCCTCCCCTGCAGCTCCGCCCAAGCCACACCCCGCCACAGGATCATATGATTGTTGAGGTTTTTTCTGTTGTATTATTGTAACGTCTACCTTACAATATAAAGAGCTTTGAGGTGACTGCTGTGATTTGATGCTGTATAAATAAAACTGAAATGAACTGAATTAAATGTGGTGGCTAAAAACATGTGGCGCCTAAAGCTACATCCAGATTGGAAGCAATTAGCCCATCGCACATCAGCTTGAAGTTGATGGCCGGTTGCTTGCAGACATTTCAGGCTTCACTTGCCTAGGTAACCCGCTAATATATTTATTACAAGGTCATATGTCATATTCTTCACTCTCTTGGTATTCACTTCATTCTCTTGTCTGGAAATGGAGACATGTTTATCTTTGGTCCCACACACCTCCTGTCGCCAGCAGTTATACCTACTGCAGCACTAATTACCTAACAATGATGTCTTAGCAAGAAATACAACATAAAACAAAATAAAATTAGTTTATTCATCAAAGCCATCAACATATGAGATAAAAATGACTAAAAAGAACATAAATAAATACAATGAAGAAAACTTACATTTTCAATGATTTCTGCCAAGCCGTGTCATGAAAAGGAATGTTAATGAGGTGCTAGAGCCAGAGTTTATGTAATCAGTTTACACAAGAAGCATAAATTTTGGCTCAGACTGAAAGATTTCAACAAGTTTTTGCTGTATAGCCATGGAGTTTTGTACAGACATTCATGGTCCTCAGAGGATGAATGCGAGGGATATTTAAGAAACTGGTTGCACCATGACATTTACAATGTTTTATATTCCTATCAGCTACTGTTTGAGCTGACAAATGTTGTTCAGTAACACAGTGAAACAGATCAAATTAGATCCAGTGAATCCAGTATATTTATGGTTGACATTAGTATGATGGTGCATGTAGCTCATAATAAGTTTGCCCAGTTTAAACCAACTACTAGCATTCTTGTTCTATGAGCGTTAACCAAGATCCCGTAATATTTGTGATAATTAAAACCTATAAATCTATTACCTGTAGTTCTCTCTAAACAGAGGTGTCAGTTAGACATGTAGATCATAAACAATGACTCTAGGTGCATGCTAAATATGTCTCCTGGTTTCATCAGTACTTATGTTAAAATAATTAAAACCGGCTTGTTGTTGTTGCTGTACTGATGTGGTTTATCACTCAGTTGTGCTTTTTGGCCCTCACTCTCAACAAGCAGGCAACCATTTAAACACATCTCCACCTTGTCTGTTAAAACCAAAGTGTCAGCAGATGAAAGAAGGTGCTTGAGGTTAAGGGTAGTTGCCAGGATGCCTTCTGTTCAGCCTAACTTTCAAAACTCCTCTTCATATGGTGTCTTAACAAGTTAGGATGCCTCCCTAAAGACAATACAGGTCAGAAAAGGTCATAACAAAGTTGAATGGCAAACAGCACTTACCACGATGAGGAGTGAACCACCAAGCTTTATAACCTCTTTTTTGCAATTGCTGCTTCCTGTCAGATTTTCCCTTAGTTAAGGCTCACAAGGCTCACATGTTAATATTATGGAATAATTGTTGAATGTTTAAATTAAAGAAGAGACTTGTACCATTACATTTTAAAACATACCTTTTCAGTGACATGAAAGCCTGGACAAGAGTATGCCCATCTTCCTCCAACAGGGGCAAAATATAATGATACAAATAAATTCACTGTGCTAGAGGTTCTTGTTCAATCTTAATGTTGTTTAGAAATATTGCTGGTGATACTTACAAATATCTGAATATTTTATTAAACATGAATCCCTGTATTAAGATGAGTTGACAGGTTTGAGTTGGATAACAGGAAAAAGTACATGTAAACTGTTTCGCTGTGACTAAAATTTACATTCTGTTTGGATTTCATTGATTCCTGAAGCTTGCAGCGTGGTCTTATGCACTCTGTACCTGTTGTTATTGACCCCTTCATATTCCCTTTGTGTCCTGCTGTTTTTGATTAGTTTCGGACCCTGTTTATCAGACATAGTCATATTAACTACATTAATAATTTTAAACTTGTGCACCCACTTCTTGTGTTTTCATGAATGATGTATGCTTTACAATCAAACAACACAATGTAAACCATCAATATGATTCTGAGAGCAGGATCCTGACAATTTGCTCTATAGTCATGGTGGAGAATGTCTCCTTGTCATGATCTGGTTCAGCCCCTGTTTGTTAGACATAGTCAGGTAACGATATCCTGGTAATTGCTCTGTTGACTTTATCCCTGCTCCCTTATTATTAGATCATCATTTGATTGATTCATTCATTAGCAATACTAAGGTGAAAAGACTTGTCTTAAGGACTTTGAACATAATTACATAAACATGCATTTTTTGTATGAGTATCAATGCTAGTACATCACCATATATGAAGAAAGCAGCTAAGATCAATTATCCACTCATCAGGAGAAAAAAACCCAACAATCATATGACCCTCTATGAGCAAGCACTTTGGCAACAGTGGGAACGAAAAACTCCCTTTTAACAGGAAGAAACCTTCGACAGAACCAGGCTCAGGGAGGGGCGGGGCCATCTGCTGCGACCATTTGGGGTGAGAGAAGGAAGACAGGATGAAGACATGCTGTGGAAGAGAGCCACGATTCAATGCAGAGAGGTCTATTAACACATGTTGAGTGCGTTCAGGTGACTGGAAAGGAAATACTCAATGCATCATGGGAATCCCCAGCAGCCTACAGCTATTGCAGCATAACTAAGGGAGGATGCAGGGTCACCTGGTCCAGCCCTAACTATAAGCTTTAGCAAAAAGGAAAGTCTGAAGCCTAATCTTAAAAGTAGAGATAGTGTCTGTCTCCTGAATCCAAACTGGAAGCTGGTTCCACAGAAGAGGGGCCGGAAAACTGAAGGCTCTGCCTCCCATTCTACTTTTAAATACTCTAGGAACAACAAGTAGGCCTGCAGTGCGAGAGCGAAGTGCTCTAATAGGGTGATATGGTACTACAAGGTCATTAAGATAAGATTGCTCAAGGAGGACTGGCGGTGCTGCTGCCGTAGGCCCCGGTCTGGATGGGCCTGGGCTCCCTTGCCTTGGTGGGTGCCGAAGGACAGGGGTGCCTACTGGGGTCAGCGGGGGAGCTGGCCCCAGGCTTCTTTTCCTCCCCATCCCCGGCTGACTCCCTCTTCCCGCTCCAACACACCCACCCACACAAGTAGGGCCTTGGGGTGCGGGTGTGTCACCAGGGTGCAGGGGAGGCATCGACACTACACATGAGCGAGAGGAGGGAGGTTTGGGGTCTTCACACACCCCTGTTCTCTTCTGGCCATTGGGGCGGGGGGGCTGGGAGGAGGTGTTGGCCGTCCGATTGGGATCTGGGATGCGGGGCCTCCCTGCTGCTGCGGAGCCTGGGGCGGTCTGCTTGCCTCCACCCCGGGGGAAAGGGTAACATCTCCTGGGTCTAGGTGCCGTTTCCCCCTCTGGGGGCGAGGGTACCTGGACCCGGGGTATAGAGTATGTTTGGGGAGTGTGATTGTGTGTACAGTGTCCATGTATGTCTATCCCTACGTTGGGTGAGTGCTGAGTATTTGTATATGTGTGCATGAGGGTGGGAATGCATGTTTGTGTCTGTGTGTGCCTGTTTGTCTGTGTCTATATGTCAGGTCGGGTCTTACACTCCACCTCTCTGGGAACTCCCAGGCCCTCCAAAGGCCTATCTCCCCTCACCACACTCCCTGCCGGTGACTGATGCCCTCAGGGGTCGGTGCGTTGGTGGTTCTTGGTGTCCGGGGCTGGGCGCTCAGGTATGTACCAGCTCACTCCCGGTGGCTACTTGGCGGGGCCTGGCGCCTGCTGCTCGGTCAGGCCTCTTCCGGGGCGAAGGGGGCCCTCGGGCCTCCGGCCTCTGGGCCTGCGGCTCGGTTCACTCTGGCACAGCTGGCTGCCGGCAGAGCCCACGGGCACGCCAGTGCAGCCCCCTCTGGCTTCTGCTCCATGGCTACTGGGTGACCCCTCATCTGGGGCTCTCCTCAGCTCTTCCCAGGAGGGTGGCATGGATGCCCCTCCGGCGGTCCTCCCTGGGCTCTCGCACTCTGGGGCCTCTGGATGTCTGGGGCCTGGATCTCCTCCATGCCTGCTTCATGCCCTGGGGGGCGAGGCTATGGCTCTCTACACCCTCTAGCAGACCATTACATGGGGAAACCTTTTGAATACAAGCGCACTGATCCACACAGGTGTGCACACGGGTGTTCACTGTTCATAGACATAAACTACACCTTTCTTGGCTGCTATTTCCAAGCACATTGTGCACTGTCGGTCCTGCTTGCTACACAACAACATTCGTTATTTAGTATTTACTGCTGTTTACACTTAGGTAGATTAACGCGATGGTATTGTGTTTAGTATGTTGCTCTGGGTTTTTTTTTTTTTTGCTTGTTTTCTCTTCTTTTTCTCTCAACAGGTGATCCAGGAGGTTTTTTTTCTCTCTCTTTCTCTTTTTAAGTGCCCTTTCTCACTGTCACTCTTCCCTTCTGTTTTTCTTTTCCTTCATCTTTCTTTCTCCCTTTCCTATCCCTCAGTCATGTCTGTCCCATCTGTAACAACTGAAAATAAAATAAAATAAATAATAACAACAAAGGTCGATCAAATGGACCAATACGGCAAGGCCGTGATGATCCATTTGGCAAAGTAAATCCATTGGGTATCCTTGTTGGTCCTCAGACAACAATTCTGACGGCTAAAGAACCAAATGGGACAGGCAAAAAAAACTGTCCATGACAACTCACCTGCCTCCTTATGTTTAACAGAAATACAGCTATGTTGTTTAGAAAACGCTCAAGAAAATTTACATTATATATTTTGTGATAACCATCATTTCCTGTCTGGCTTTAACTGCGACTTCCCATGTGACTATTAGCTTTATAATCTCCTAATTGCCCTCTATTGTATTTTGAACTTATGGTGGCAGCATGAAGACAGCAACTCAGCAGGAGTGTATACACTGTATGTGGCTGTTGTTGTGGATTTATTAAACACCTGCATCTCTTAACACAACCACAGGCATTATACCTTGAATGCAGTGAATTACAGGCTTTAGTCAATCCACCTGAATAAGTCCCATTACAGAGAAGTCATCCAACGAATAATGTTTATTGGAGAGTAAACAAAGCACAGAGTGCAAAGCATTAGGGGGCTCCAAAGAAGTAATTTTGTTATTTTCCCACTGAAAAAACTGAGCAATAGGAAATGTTCAAGACAAATTGAACTTTAGATTGAAAGAACCATGTAGTCAGAAAAGAAAACCCTAGTAAGGATTAGATTAGATTTTTAAATGATGATTTGATTTATTAAGTGATAAAACAAAACTTTCCATACCTACCTTGCCCTATGTGAAACAATATTTCTTCATCTTGTTAAATCATGAATTAACTATGATTAACCACAGTTTCTATTTCACTAGCTCCACCCATGCCTGATTAGTGCTAAACCTATTAAATCAAGAAATCACTGTTAAAATGAAATAGACTAAAAGAAAAAAAAGCAATGCATCGTGCTACGATCTAAAGAAACTCAAGAATAGATGACATACAAAGTCACTGACATCGATCAGCGTGGACAGTGTTACAGAATCATTTCTATGGTTTGGGACTCCAGTGAACCACAGTGAGAGCCATTATCCACAAACAGAAAACTTGGATCAGTGGTGAACCTTTCCAGGAATGGCTGGCCTACCAAAATTACTCCAAGACCACATCAATGACTTATCCAGAGGATCACAACAAAAAAGAACTGAAGGCCTCACTTGCATTAGTTAAGTTCATGGTTCATTATTTAGCAATAATCAAGTGACTGAGCAAAAATGGCATCTATGAGTTCCAAGGCAAAATGATGACTTGAACACAATATCTGGACGTAGTGGTGTTGTTGTGATTGTTGTTGTGCCAAGGTCGGCCGTTACTGCCAATAACCTCCCAATGATAGGAGTGTCCTCTCTGGGACATCGCTGTTGAACTGGATGAGCTGCTGTCACGTATCTGGGCTAGCAATATTTGTTTCCAGCCTGTGTGACTCCAATATTTTGGCTTGTTTGCCGAGGACCTGGCCAGGTTGCCATCTGTATTTAGCCCTGCCTCAGTGCTGCCTTTCAAACAGCGAGGATGTGTCTCAGGGTTGGACAGGTGGAGCTGGAGTTGGCAGATTTCCAGGGACTTGGAAGCGTATGAAATGTGACTCTGATCAGGAAACTCCTCTTTGACTGAGGCATCTTCTAGATATCAGCCCATGTTATGACCCTGTTGGTCACAGCTTCCCAAGTGAACCATCTCCCTTGCCAGTGTTGGTTGAGAGCTGTCATCTTTTAGTTTTCCTCTTCCATCTTAATTTGTTAAAGCTTTGTTGTGTGAACCTGAGAATCTCCTGTGTTTTAATTCAATTTGTTGGTCTACTGTTTGGGTCATGTTCCACATGTGTCCTGTACAGACTTCAGCATTTTGAATTGCTAGATATGGTAATCCTCTCAACTCAAATACTTTTTGTACTCCAGACTGATCGACAGTAGTGAAAGTTGCAAGATGTCTCTCCCAAACCATGCTGCAATAGTAAGACAGTAAGAGTGTGGTGGGGCATGGTCTGCGGTGCCACTGAAGGGGAGGCGGACGCACCTGCATGGCATCCGCAATCACACCTCGCCGGCTTAAAGTCTGTGCTGACTGAATGTTTGTTGTTGTTGTTGGTATGTGTCCGTCAGTGAGCTGCAGAGCTAAAGTTGTGTGTAAAAGCAACCGTAGTTAAAAAAAAGTATGCTGAAAAGCATGAACGAGTGGTTGGGTCTGTCACAGTGGTGCCGAAACCCAGGATGAGGGCACGGCAGACCGAGTACCGGGTGAACCAGGGGAGGAGCTGGCCCAAATGGTGGCCGAGATGGTGGCCACGTGGAGGGAGCAGGTGGCGACAGCGACAGCAGGAAGAACTGCAGGACTGGATCGAGCGCCGCATGCAGATGATTAAGAGGCTGTGGACGTACATCTTTGTTTGACCCTTGCACTAACAGTGTCCACATCAAAGAATAGTTTGACACTCCAGTGCATCAGCTTCAGTTTCCAGGTGCTAACACACTGGAAAACCTGTTTGATTGGAAAGACAGCCTTGGTAAAGGGGTCTTCCAGTAAACACCACATGACAACAAGCCTGCTATGTTTGTGGAAGACAAAGTCTTTCTGGAAATAATGGACAAGGAGGCTTTCACGAATGACTCACATAGTTGGGTGGCACCACTACCCTTCAGGCAACCAAGGCACAAACTCACCAACAATTGAGCCCAAGCAGTCAACCATCCTTTGATGTTACGGCACATGCTGTAAAAGAGGGCAGACATGAAAGAACATATGATTGCCTTTATGAAGAAGCTCTGCTGAACCAGTGCCACTACCCACTGGTGAACAAGAGTGCTGGTATTTGTATCTTTGGAGTGTATCATCCAAGTTAACCAGGTCAAGTATGGGCAGTGCTCAACCTTAAGAATGATGGTGTCTCCCTTAATGACATCCTGCTATGTTGCCCTAACTTAAATAATACACTTTTAGGTGTCCTCACTCACTTCCGTAAGGAAACTCTGGCAGTGGCAGCCGATGTAGAACAGTTGTTCTATTTTTCCATGGTCTCCCAGGATCACCAGGACTTCCTACGTTTCCCCTGGTTCAAGGACAATGACCCCACCAAAGAAATTGCGGCGTACAGGATGAATGTGCATTTATTCCCCAATAGCCTCTCTCCCGCTGTTGCCATATACGGCTTGAGAAGGGCAGCTCTGCAAGGACAGGAAGAACATAGCACAGAGGCAAAACAATTCGTTCTAAAGAACTTTTACATTAATGATGGTCTTGCCTCATTCCCCGCCAATGATGATGCCACCCGACTCCTGAAAGAAAACAAAGAAACGTTAGTTGACTCAAACATACGGCTACATAAGATGGTGCTGTGCCAAACATGGCGTTGTGCAGAAGAGACCAAAGTAGAGAATACTTTGCTCTCTTCTGTCCAAAAAACATTGTTTCAGAACATTGTTTCTTCTCATTTGTTCAGCTGCAACTTTGCAAACCCAAGCCATGATATTATGTTCATGCTCTTTTCAGAGTGAACCTCTCTCTCTATTTTTCTACGAATAAGTCATACTCAGTCTTTTTCTGATTGTACTGTCATGGATTTTAACATTTAATATGCTTAGTGAGGCCTGTGGAGTTTGAGATGTAGGTCTGACCTTTGGTTGAAATTACTCTTGCATCCACACTTAAGGATATTGTGATATTGTGTTTGCACACAGTGTATCATAATGCTCTGACAAACCGACAAACCTTCTGCTGTTATGGAGGTGGTCACACCTGCTGAAAATAAACTAAGTGAGTGCGTTTGATTAGCAGCACCTGGCTGCTACTTACCCTATTAATTCCCATGGCAGCAGTAAAGATGTACCTGGTTTTTGTACATCCTGTTAAAACTTTTAAAAAGGGTAAAAATTCAAAAACGACACAAACTGATGTTAAATTAATGCACTGAATTTGTACTATTTACTACAGCTTGTCCTATAGTTGTGATTTAATATTCTTACTTTAGAGGTGCTCCTGAATGTGCTCTTAAAGACAGGAAACCACATTAAAGAATGTGTTTAATTTTGGCCAAGAACGCCACATGACCTTGGGCATTAAAACTACTTTAACAAGAGTAAAGAGTGTCATTTTCTGCTTCCAGACTTAACAGTAACCTTTCTGTAACAGCAAAGAAAATACCTTATTCAGAACCTGATGGAAAGCTAAAGCACTTTGCATTACAATGAAATATAATACGATGATATTATCACCAGAAGCCAGCAGAAAAATGATTTAAGGGTGTGATGTATAAAGTAAATGCAGAAATGGATACATCGTTTGCATTTTCAGTTCTACTGGGTTACCTACTGCAACCACCACTCTTATTCTGATCAGCCCTGTGCTGACTGTCAGCTCAGGGACTGATTTATTGCACACATCAAGAAGAGTACATGCTTCCTCCTCTGTGAGAAATAGCTAGCACACTAGTACTGACAATGAGGATAGAGCCAGGCAGCAGTGGTTTTGGGTCTGTGCCGCTTTTCCAAGCTTTGATAGTTCTAATAATAAGAATGCATATAAACCAAATGAACAATGCTCAATCAGTACCTTTACTTAAATCAGATACCTGAGCAGGTGACTAAGCATCACGCCAATATCAATCCCTGATGAGAGTGAAAGAAGCCAACATACTGATGGACCTATAACTATTTTGAGTGGGCTGTGGTTATCTTTGGAATAACAAGACAAAGTGTTTGACACATAGTCTTCCTTTTTTCTATTTGTTAGGGAGGAATATGACATCTGGCAGTTTCCTCCTTAAAGCTTTGTCTGCTCTTTCAGTGCTATTTTGATAAGAGACCCTTGTTTTGATTCATTTTTAATCACTGCTAGTGTTTACAAAACTGCAAAGTGCCATTTTGCTGAAATGTGTTTGAATCGCTTTTAAGTGTTACATTTATTTCTCCTCTCTCATTATGTGGGTCTGCAAGCAGCAAAACATGTATTTAACTCTGCTGACAGTAAAGAAATTTTTTAAAGTGACAATTTTATTCCCAGCAAAAGCATCAGTATTGGTATAAACACATATTCTAGCTCAGGTAATAGCATCTGTCGGTATTTTATTAAAAGAAAAAAGAATGCCCGTAATCTGCATGCATTTACTTTTGATTTTGTATACATATGAAGATGGAATATAAAATTGCTTCCTTACACAACATGAAAAAACCCAACATGGTTGATACCCACAACCAGATAAATACCATGACCTTTTTAACCCCTGGGTTAAAATCTGTTTATTGGACCCCTGCTGACTGCTATAATATATGTCAGCTTCATTATTTCCCCAGGAACTGTGAAACCAAAGCGAAATGATTAGTTGATTAATCAGTGTAAAGATCAAATGTTGCCATTTATTTTCCTACTAGCAGTATTTAAAGAAAAAAAGTGCTCGTGTCGGCTTTTGGGCATTGTTATTTGCCTCTCTCTGAGACATTCCTACCTGATGGTGACCATTTTTTAAAAATCTTTTTTTGGACGGCAGAAAGTTAGTGACAAAATATTTGTCAAAATGATAGCTGGTGTCAGGCACACAAGACTTTTGCAGTTCCCTGAAACAGAAAAAAGGGAAGCAATTTGATCAAATCTGCTTTAAAACAAATGTCAGTAAGGTCAGTGTGAATTTGAACTACCTGTCAGTATTTTACCTCCGTGGTACAGATTTCTAATATTTTTTGTTTTGACCTTTTTCAGCTTTTATTTGACAGATGCAGTGGCTAAAGGACAGGAAAGCAGGGGCAGAGAGAGAGAAGGGCTGCAGGTCGGACTCAAACGTGCGCCGGCCGCTCTCAGCCGTATGATATGTGGTCGCCCTTTCAATGCACTGAGCTAAACCAGCAACCCATACTAATACATTTCTGGCATTCAGTCCTATGTCAAACCCTTCTTGATTTCTTTGATTTTGTTCTAGACTTGTTTAGATATACGTTCATTTGTATGCCAAAGTAAAATTATATAGTTGGGTTCAGAAGATTGTGGAAATTGGCACATTTTATATATAATTTTGATCCTGTATACCACAACATTAGATCTGAAATGAAATGAATTAAGATGCAATTAAATTATTTCACCGCAGTAATCACTGTGTGTGAAAACAGTTCACCATGCCATCCACATTCAGGTTAAAGCTTCATCATGCAAGAAGTCAGATACAAACATGGTCCAGAAATAGTGATTTTTCAATATTTCCATACCTGAATTTTTCTTCAAAGAATTAAATGACTATTAAATTCATGTATTTATACCCATGTACTCCCATTAAATATTTATTCTAATTAAAATATTTAATCTACCAGAAGCAGGAAGTTTTTTTTTATTTTTTGTGATGTAGCCAATAATGACAGAACAACTTAAATTTCTGGTGCCACAGAATTCCACATATGTCATTAACATATGTAATAACCTGCTCTAAGTTATTACAACCTGTGCCTTCAAAAGACAGCTACTCTTCAGAGACCAAGTAAATATGAAGAGAGTGATGAATAACTTTTCAGCTGTTTCCAGCTGCAAAGACAGTTTAATAAATTCCCTTATGATGACTAATTGCAGAGTAACATGCTATGGGGTATTCCATGGCATTGCAGGAATACCAGACACCCCTGGAGCAATAGACTTAACCCATCTACTAACTCCATTCAGTAAATGCATCATAAAAATTATCAGTGTATTAATGTTCTGGTAATATTTGATTCTGACTCCCACATGCTCAACATTGTAGCCCATTATATATATTTTTTTTTTCATTTTAAAACATTTTTAACTTTTTTTTTGTCATTTTGGGATATCGTGTGCAGAATTCTGAAGTGAAAATGAATGAATTAATCCAAAATGAATTGAATCCATTTTGGATTAAAGGCGTAATGTAACTGTGACTGAAGGCAAGATATAGTATAGTATAGTGTAAATTGGCTAAATGTTTTATGTAATCTAGTTTTTAAACAACGGCTCCCACTCTGACGTTAAAATTCCTCACTTTTTAGATTCCAGGTTTGCTTTCACGTTGTGCAACCATCGACCCATGCACACCAGTATTTCCTCCAATGGCTCCAGTCACATGTTACCGCTTCATAGACTTTAAAATGAGATGATTTCATACGAATAAAAATGGCAACATTTTACGATTAGAAACCTTACATGGACCAAAAATTCTCCTCTACGGACTGGCAATAAAGTCGTTTTTTAACCATCAGTCAAGAGTTTATGATGTTTGTAAGTGAAACTAGCACAAAACAAATGCTGAATAAAGCCCAATATTTATGAAATTTAAAATATACCATCTAACCACAATATCAACATAACGTTGTGTTCTGTATGCTGTCAACATAGATGGCAGAGAAGTTTTGGAATTCGGTTTTCTTACTGCTGCACTGCATCCCAGACATTCTAGTTTCACCTGAGCTCTCTCTACACATCAGCTTTTGTATTTTTGCTTTGGGGACCAAATTGAATAGAAAAAGCAATGATACATATTATGTTTTGGTGCACAGTCTAAAGCTGCTTTCCTGTCGATCATTTTGACAAACCACCACAGATGTCAGATGCCAGATAGCATATCTGTGGTCACATTGCTGGCTCCAACTCGCTGCTCATCCTATCAGAGACAGACGATGAAAAGTGCTGATATGGTTCTGGAAACAGAAAAATAAAACTCACTGGTTGGTGGCCACTGATGGGTCTGAGTATTGAGCATCCAGGCAGGCTGTCGAAATTCCCTGCATTCAGCTGAGGATAGCTTTGTTTGCCAGACAAAGAGGCACAGAATGCATGCATTTTCAGTGGGCATTGTATTGTCCACACCATCATATATCTAAAGATATCCGATAGTTGTAGAAAAATCAATATCCCAGTCTTGTTTGCTGCACTACTGTGGATCCTTTTCAACTATTACTACATTTACATGGATACGTGTTGGGACATGCAATGCATGTGTGTCCAGCTGAAAAGAAATGCAGCATCTTCTTGGCAGCAGATGAAGAAATTCTCATTTATTCTTGCTTCAGCTGTGGGAAAGAAGCTTTTTAAATTCCTGTTCCAAGAAACAAAATAGAAGACTGAAATGCCGTGCCTCTCATGTAATCAAAGGGTTACATTCAGATATTGCGCAAGGACAAAACTCAGATGTTGCAAGGCCCAATCATTCTAAATAAAACACCCCAAACAGCAGGGGAGCTTGAAAGTAAGCTTTTCTCAACCTTCAGTCTACCGATCGTTCAACCTGAATAACAAGGGAGAGGGAGAGAGCGTGCTGCATATTAACAGCTGCCCGTGTCTGTTTCTACATACTGGGATTTTTTGTGTGTATTAACAAATCCCATGTGAGACACCTAACGCAGGGTCATCAACAAACAGTAACACAAAACGCCTAGGTGCATCAACAAAATGTCAAAATTCTGACAAAAAGACAGACTCTCATCATCCGTCAGCAGTTTTGTTAAAAGCTGCACCTCCTACACCTGAGTGCAAACAAGTCTGAGAGTCCATTCAAACTCTGCCAAACCCTGGCCATATGACCCATGAAGGAAAAATGCTCGTTTTGTGTTATAATAAATAAAATAGGAAATTTATTTTGACTAACTGTCCGTCACAAATCATTAGTTGCAGCAGTGAAAACACTCAGCTAAATTGTTATAACAGGGCTTCACTATATAACAGGGAATGTCTTTATAGCTGCATCCATGTAGGTGCAGTTTATGTCTCCAGCTCTGTACCCTGCACTTTAAGTTTCAGTCATGTATTTTACATTTATTTGGATTTAAAGAATTGAACAAGTCAATGAATTAAAGCTAAACTGATTTTTTCTGCATCTAAACATCGGTTGTACCAATGAATTTAATAGCTTATGAATAAAGGCTATTGAACAATTAATCTTAAATGTCTTAACAGAAGTTTGTTCATTAGAAATGAAGATAATCTAAGGGCAGATTAACATGTGGAATCAGACTAACTCTGTTAAGATCACTGTATCACACATCAGGCAGGAAAGCCTGCTCATTGAAGCTAAAATGTATTTTTTTAAAACACAACAGGATTTTTACCTTAGGGATTTTTGTGTTCTGTACACATGCAGTTACACAATGAACAGTAATATTGTTGCAAAATATCCCAGTTCATATAAATTTATGAACAGTAGCAGGCAGATTTTTGTGTACCTTGGGATTTGGCCTTGTAGGAGCATTTATACTTTGCACAAGGTTTAAGAAGTTGCACAGGTCTTTAAAACAATCTGAGGTCCCTTAAAGTGAGTCCCAATGTAAATGCAACCATAAGGATAAATTCAGATTAATTCAATTTATGTAAAATATCTGAAATAGATTTAAGAGCATCCTTGGAGGAAAACGAGGTCTGTAACCACATGAATATAAGAATCCTGTGACATACTGAATTTATTGGCTTTAAGGTTTTTCTTTAATAACAGAGTTACAAAACCAGTAAGGTTACAAAACCAGTAAGGTTACAAAACCAGTAAGGATTTGACATATATGGTTAGTTCACCTCCTTAACTCACATAAACAAGCCCTTTGAAATGGTAGATATTGGCTGAACAACCTCTGGTAGAAAAAAAAATATTAACACTGTTAAACAGTTTGAATTTCTGAAGATACAAAATGTTGTTAATTTGTACTTTTTTTTTAAGTCTTCAGTGGATAAAATGGGCTGATTAACTGATGTAATGGGATGATGTTGCTGTCTGAATGTAGGGTGAAATCACTCTCTCCATTATCCTTGAGTACATTTAAATATACATAAATACACAATGATGGCTTCAGTGTGTTTTGTTGGAAACAGAAGTATATAAATTTAACCTGAACAGTCACATCAGCAGACCAGGAAGAGCACTCTCTCCCTAAAAACGATTCATCCTCGTAGTTTGCTACAAGGCCATGAGAACCAGAATTGAAGAGAAACAGATGTGATCCACATCCATAGAGTGCTGCTATTGCCCTTTTAGGGGCTACATGTAAACTCCAGTGGGAAGACTCCAATAGTTTCAGAGTTCAGAGGTAATCTGCAGATTCCAAACTAAGAGGACTTGTTGTTCTTTCAGGTGCTACTCACTCGGGTTTAAATGTCATACATAGAAACATTCATTCCTAAACTTCATGTGCAGACATACAAAGAATAGAGAATGGCTGCTATCTTGGAATGATCGTACGTGTCTGTGTGGCTAAAGAGAAAAATATCCAGCTAAAAATTGACCAAATTAGCACAAAACTCTCACCAGTTGTTCATTGGTTAGGTGAACACTGTATGACTGTGTGTGTTGGGATACTGTGCATTTTCTGTGATTAACACAACCCACTCAGAGAATCTACAGTGATGTTTGCTATAATCGAAGACATAATTAAGAGAACAAAAAAATGGTAACCAGAGTGCAATGCTGAAACCCTACGTAGCTTAGGGTTTCAGCATTGCACTTGTGTTCATGTTTTGTGAGTTGTGAGTTTCATTTCTTGTTATGCTATTATTGATTGATTATATAGTGATTGGTTCCAGATTTTACTATTAAGTTATTCTAGTTACGAGTTTCAGTATTACAGTGTTTAGGTCCAAGTCAAGGTAATTCCTCAGTGTTTCCCTGTGTGTCACTGGCCCTTCAGTCAGCTGCAAAGAAAACCAAAGTTATACAAAAACAAGTGCTAAAAACTATGAAAACTGTGCAAAGATATTTTCTGAGCTTTTTAAAAAAATTTTCTTTTGTTTTTTCTTAACCTTTCCCCTTTATGTTAAACTCCACTGTCACCACTTTTCCTGTTCAGGCCTGCTTCTTAACCAATCAGCATTCAACCTACATATACCATCATCTCAATCAGGCAAATTGCACACAAGCATATTTTTGTAGGTTTCATACCCAAAATTCTTCACTCTGCACAGCTATAGACCTGAATCCTGCTTTAGTCCTCATTGCATAAATACTCCTGTCCATCTGTGCTACTCTGTTGGTTTTTTCTGTTTGGATTTGGTCACCTTTATTAGTTTTTTAAATAAAGGTCACTTTTTTAACTCAGTATTTTTGGTCTACATTTGCATTCACCTTTAAACTGATCTCGAAATCTCCAGATCAGTTAAAACTACAAAAGGGCTTATGAGTGCCTCTTAGAATGGAGTGATTATTACAAGGTAAATTGCTTTAGGTGCTCATTTTGTTTATTTCCAATTAGGCTTTTCTTTTTTTGGGGGGGGGGGGGTTCTGTTGTTCATTTATCTAAATTGCTGTTAATTTTCTTTTCATTAGGGAAACACTTTGTGGACTCCCATAAACCAAAGCATTACTGATGATAGCTGAAATATCATTGCTGCTCGTTGTAAACATGTGATGGATTGATGATATGGCTGTTTAAATATGCTTATATATCCGATGTGTAATGGTGGTGGTGATGCTGGGAGCATTTATTACAACTGTGCTTCTTATTTGTTTTTGTTTTTTTTAATCAATGCAACTGAACTGACTAAGATGGCGGATTAGTCAGTTACTTTCTTTTTTGTTCACTAAGGACAAGCAAATGGCACTAATGTGTAAACAGTATTTATAATTTGCATCAAGCATTTATTAGTTCACTTTTTCTCAATTCTTTACACATTCAGTAAAGGAGCAGCCAGTGTGGACAAAACTGTAGATCTGATGAGGCACAGGTGTTTCCTCCTCCGAGGGCGTGGGCCAAGGGCGTGAACCCATAATGAGTTCCGCCCTGGGGAGAGAGAGAGAGAGAGAGAGAGAGAGAGAACCAGAGCGATAGAGAGAAACAGCTGATCAGCGACCAGCTGAACCTCCAGGCCGTGACACCTAAGACCCGAACTCTTTCATGGCATGCATTTTTAATTTCTCTTTGCTATTTGGGCTGATTGGGACCTGATGAACGTAAAAACAGAAAATGATCTTTTTACCCGATGTAGTTTCTGAGAAATGGATACCAGATCCTTGTAGAGTAAAATTTAGTATTGTGGTCTAGGCAACCCAAAATGTGATGTCCACATATGTGGATGCCAGGTCCAAGGAGATTAAAGATAAACTGCACACCATGCTGAGACATGCTAAGTTTTCTACTAATAGTTCTTTGGCAATGACTTTGTTGACATACCATTTCATGTCTGTCAAACTTTTTATCTTTGGAATTTTTTCACATTCTGCTAAAGACATGAGAACAAACTGGGTATTTTTGTGATGAATTTAAATTTGGTTCATCCACTGAGTTAGGTGCCTTTTAAATGATAAACGATTCATTTTTAAAAAATCATCTATTACAATCCTGGTCAGATACAAGGACAGATACATCTGTGAAGATGATGATTACATGTACTAGTTTATTTTAAAGAAGAGTGAGGGTGTCCCAATGCTCATCTCCATATTTCTATCCTATCCTTACATTAAAGATCAATTCGGTGGCTTCAAAGGACTCCACATGGAGTTAGACTCTTCACAAAGTGAGAGGGTGAAGGGGCCAGATTGGAATTGGGCAATGCAGGCTAAAAGGTCAAGGGCCATTTACATCTCTTCCATAAAAATGTATTTTATATTTGTGTATTTCATCACAGATTTCACCATGCTCAATGCCTCAGCAATTTTTAAATGTAATTTTAAGCTAGGTGATTTAGCTAATCCATGTTATTAGATAGTTCTTGAATATGAACTTTCTTTTGCCGGAAAGTGGAAGGACATCAGCGAATGATGTACACCACACACGTCAACAGCAAATTCATATCTTGATGTTGGTACAACTACAACCATGACTAGTTTTTGAGAAAAGACTGCCTGCTGTTAGTCAGTGTTGAAATGTTTTCTGGGAAACAGCCGGACTTACATCTCACCCTACAATTAAATTTTTTTTCTGGTAAATCCACAGCTTTGTATTCAGAATTTGGGAGAGAGACTTTTTTCCCACAATCAATTGTTAATTTTCAACAAATACCTAATCTTTATTTATTGTTTTCTCAACAATCAGATTTAGAATATTCACTGACAAAATAGTCATTAACCTGGAAACCTCAATCCTTCACAAATTTTCCCAAGGGGTCAGTTTGTTTTTCATCAAAACTAGATGAAGCAGCTGATGGAGTGGATACAATACCCTAACTACCTGCTTGAAGTCATAAGAATTAATAAGAGGCTATAAAATCATATCTTCATCATCCATCACTGGCACAAAACCATCTCCTCTCTGCAGTGAAGGAAGGAAACGGTCCACTGAGGTTTTTGTAAAAAGGCCATCTCTCCGTCTTAAAGCAGAAAGAAGGATAGCATCTCTCCACAGCTGAATTAAATTGCAAGCTGTGAGCTTGACAAGAATAACACACACTCCCATGTGTGTTTTCCAATTTGCCACCCAACACAGGTTCCTCCTTATCGACGTCTGAGGAGGAGAATATGAGGCTCACGCTTCAGCCACTTCAGTCTGTATTTCTTTCAGGGGTCACATGGGTTCTGGCGTTACAGCCACTTCTGTCACTGTTACTGTAGCAACCTTTGGCACGATGGCCTTCTATGAAATGAAGCTAAAGATTCACCGTGAGCCAGAGATCAAGAAAATATTCTCTTCGTGAGCATGCACTGTGACCATGGAGCTCCGATACAAGACTGAACTTATTTCATCATCAGACAGCAAAGAATACCACGGGTGTCTAAATATAACTTGTGAAAAAGAGGAGGGAAAAAAATCTCTTTTTTTCTACAATGCACTCTGTCTCCACTCTCCTCCATGCTTTGAAGATTTCTACAAGCGAATGATCACAGGATCTTTTTTGGTGAATTATGCACATTATCATTCCACGCTTTCTCATCAGAGCTGTGGTGCAATGCATCAAAGTGGCTGGCAGGTGATGGCAGAGAGGATTTGGCTTGCTGTACCGTGTTTGTGAGTCCTGCAAATCCAAGAATTTTATTTTGTTTGTATGTTCTGACTTAGTGTGATTTTTGTGCATTACTGGCCATGCACAGAACGAGCAAAGGTTGTCAAATGTCACTTACCCTGTCACTGGTGAATGTATGTGTCCTGACCCCAGCAAACCACTAGAGGGCAATCAGTGTGTGAAACAACCACTCAGCAGTTCCAGCATGTGAGTATCAGAGGTAATGACAAGCTTCACGTTTGTTTGTTTTGTTTTCTTCTATATTATATCCCAAAAGTGCCGAAACAAGACAATTAAGGTTGCAGTTTAAGATCTATATTATGCGCTACGGTGTGGTTTCAGCACCAATATGAGATGAAGGTTGCATCTGCTTATGTTGCTGCAATATAGCGAAAAACAAGATAAATGGCTTTATTAACTCATAGGCTGTGATGCACCGTGATGTAAGGTGTAGTTAATCTAAAAGATGTGCACACTGCAGCAGCCTGCACACATCGGAGAAAATACTGTTCTCCTATTGAGGAGAGAGGGCTTTCGCTTACCCTGGATCATAAACCATTAATTATTGCATTTATTTGACATTTATTTGACAGGATTAATTTTAAAATGAGTACTGGTTTAATTTATTTGTTTGATTAGCAAGCATTATTTTTTTTATTGTAGGAAGAAACTTTATGTGATTCACTGTTAAAAATAATAATTATCTTACACTGGGGCTCGGTGTCTGAAACAGTTCCCCTCCAACTGTCTTTTGATTGAGTGCCCATGCAGAGTGGAGGTTTGAACAGCAGTTGGGTTGAGCATCTGCACTCACAACCAAAGCACTGTGCCTTAGACGACCATATTAGGGACATCCTGTCTCTAGTGTATTAAAAAAATGTTTTGAGAAGGTTGAAGCTCGAGTTTTTGGCTCAGAGATTACTTCACATACACCATCTGAAACTATAGTCATGTCTAATATGAGCAAATAAAGTAAAGGCAGAATAACCACTTTAACTCCAGGTGATGTAAAAATATAAATGTACTCTTTTGGTCATTTCTCACATACAGTGCAACAAGTAAAACTGAAAAAAAAAAAAAAAAAAACATCTTTTACAATTAAAAACAAAGAAGTATGTCTACTAATAATTTTTGAATTTTTCAGATTTCATTACTCTTTACAACTGCACTCAGCTGACCTTTTTTGCTATTACTGCTTGACCTTTTGATTGCATTTTCAATACATCCCTTAGGCCATAAAGTGCAATACTGATAAGCTGGCTGCCGGCGGAGCTCACGGGCACGTCACTGCAACCCCCCCTGGCTTCTGCTCCGCGGCTGCTGAGTGACCCCTCATCTGGGACTCTCCTCAGCTCTTTCTGGGATAGTGGCGCGGCTGCCCCTCTGTTGGTCTTCCTTGGTCTCTTGTGTTCTGGGGGCCTCTGGATGTCTGGAGTTTTGATCTCCTCCATACCTGCTTCATGCCCTGGTGGACGGGGCTGTGGCCCCCCCACACCCTCTAGCAGATCATTACATGAAGGAACCTTTTAAAAACAAGCGCGTCCATGCTCACAGGTGTACACACGGGTGCTCACACACACAAACTACACCCTTTTTGGCTGCTACCTCAAAGCACACTGTGCGCTGTCGATCTAACATGCTGCACAATAATGTTTAATATTTAGTATTTACTGTTATATTCACATAGATCATCGCGATGATGTTGTTTATTATATTGCTCTCGTTTTCTTCTGCTGGTTTTCATTTTTCATTCTCAACAAGGGGAAATTAAAAAAGTATATACTGTTATCTATTGTTAGCTAGTTTATTGTGATGGTGTTGTTTTTATTATGTTGCTCTTCTATTTGTTGTTTGTTTTCTCTTCTGGTTTTTTAACTCCATACATGTGATCCAGGTGTTTTGTTTGTTTTTATTTTTTTTTCTTCCCCCCTTTCTCACCATCTCCTCTCCCCTCTATTTTTCTTTCTCTCCCTCTCTTTCTTTCATTCTTTCTCCCTGTCCTATCCCCCAGTCGTGTCTGTCCCGTCTTTAAAAAATGAAAATAAAATAAATACATAATTATAATAAAGGTCAATCAAATGGACCAATATGGCAAGGCCATGATGATCCACTTGGTAAAGTAAATCCACTTGGCATCTTTCTTGGCCTTCAGACAACAATTCTGATGGCTAAAGATCCAAACGGGACAGGCAAAATAAATAAATAAATAAATAAATAAATAAATACTGACAAGCTGAGAAGTCACACTGTTACACAAGTTATCCATCCACTGTAGCAGTGTGACCTGCTACAGTGAGCAGCAGTTGGTTCTACTAAAGCAGAGCAGGCTTGGCTGCTCTTGACATGACTGTTCTTCCACGTTCATATATGGTAATGCTTGGATGAGGAGGCCCAACCAAGTGGTGCATGGCATCCAGAATAGCAATTTACCAACCAAAGGTCAGGTGTGTGGGGTATTGAAGAAGGTTAGGAAAAAATGCACCAGCAGCAGCTGCATGTGCATGTGATTGGCTGCAGAGCCTCAGGGGGGGGATGAGGGCTTTATATATAACAATGGTAATTTCATTGCTATTTGAGACACTGCAGTTACAGTACCAACAGCGTTCCCCTTTCGTGCCCTTTCTCCAGAGACGATAGTTCAGCATTTTGAAAAGATCTCTTTTCTTAATAGATTCTGGTTTTCTTCTAATGAGCTCTCTTCCCTCTAACACCTGTACTCGTGCTGGAAGATTCCTCTTAAAAGGAATATTCTAATGCTGAAGACAGCATAATGTCTATATTATAGCCCACCTTTAATAAAGTCTAATGTAGCATTAAAAAGCAAAGCAGCTGTGCACTAAAATGTGTAGCTCATAATACAAAGACCTGTGTTTTAACACAGGTTAATGCTGGCAACTCCGTTGCAGATATCAGTTTAATGTTTGGCTTCTGGAGCAATATTGCTTTTAAAGTTAGTGAATGTTACAAGATTACTGCCATTTAAGAGTACTTTTATCATGAGTAAACACCCCCTTTACAATTATCTTGCACATATTACGTCTGAGAACATTTACTTCTGAGTGTACTCTGCATCATTAAGTACTGGATGAGTTCATATTGGTAGCATCTTGATCACACAACCAAGCTTGCCAATTCCCCTCTTCTCGGGGTCTTGTAACTATCTGGCAAATAATATGCCTTACTGTGTAATAAAACTAGCATATTGTCTAAGAAGTCTTTGTGACTTAAAAAATATATAATTTTACTATAATGGATGGATGGATGGATGGATGGATGGACAATCAGCCGTACAATCTATGGTGGATCCTGAAGTTAGCCAGGAAGTTATTTGGTAATTTTTTGGTAAAAACAAAACAAGATGATGATACCACACCATTAATTTTAATTGAATTCACTGTTTTATTGAAACGAACAGCATATCTTGATTGTAGACTGCAATCAGACTAACCCCTGGGATCGCACAGAGGTGGACTGATGTAGAAGCTGCCGCTTTTACCTGAATAAACATCAGTTATGCAGTGACGTGGGTTTGCACCTGTGTGAAGGAGCAGCGACGCTCTACCTGTTGATTAGACCCACGTGCAAAACCCAAACTTGGTGTGTGTGACTGTGTGAGAGAGAGTGTGAGCGAGACAGCTGAGCGCAGGCGGAGCGCTTAGCCGCCGGCCGTGAAGGGGTTAAAGAGTTTTCCGTGTGCGGAGCGGCAAGCTGGAGGTTAGAGAGTGTTGCGGTGCAGAGCTCGTGGACGCGGCGGGAGTAGCGGCGTACAGCAGCGCACCGAACGCGGCCAACTTCGCCACAAAGCCGCCACTACTGCACAATAAACACGCCATGTTGGAGCGAAGGAGACTCTGTGGATCTGACTGCGCGCGGTCCTACTACTAGCGAGCGTGTGTGCGCGCGTGTGAGAGAGAGAGCGACAGGGAGAGAGAGAGAGAGGAGTGAAAGAGAGAGACAAGGAGAGGGCTGCTCTTTTGCTTTCTGTGGATATCGCCTTCATGGACGGGCAACGGGGCTTTTACGAGATGGAGAACCCGGCAGAGAACCCCAGCAAGGCGGCGGAGTATCTGAAGGAGCTGAATAAGATCATCGAGACCCAGCAGGGGCTGCTGGAGAAGCAGAGGGTCCGGATTGAGGAGCTGGAGCTCCAGGTGACGGATCTTTGCAAGGAAAACGTCTGTCTAAAAGATCAGCACCAACGGCACCTGGCCACCTGCAGGCTCCAACAGGGCAACCACTCCGCCCTGGGAGCCATCAAAGAGAATGTCATGCAGGAAAAGTAAGTTATCTGGCATTGGGTGGTGCTTGGTTTGGCTGTCAAAGTTTATTTTCCTCATCTTGTTATTCGCTCCGCGGCTGGAGAGATATGTTGTGTGTCTGTTTCATCTCAACAACCAAACCAAATTCCCAGTTCTTCGCCACTTTGTCACGGATCAGCTCTTTAATTGTCCGTGTAACGTGCACACTGTCAGGGATTATTTCAGGCTTACACAAGCCTGTGCGAGCTGTGCACGCGTATTGCGTAATGGATCCCGTCAGGCGCACCGCTCAATAGATATGCAACCCCATGAAAATGATATTGTGTGGAGCTCAAACTGTATCGGATCATGGTGGTCGAAGTCTGAATCAGTGGGTGTGACTTTCTTTGTATTTTCGCAGGAGAGAAAAGCGCGACCCGTCTGTAGTTGCGTTGTGAGGAAACAAGTTTACGCGTCCTTTGCTTAGTTAAGAGTTCAACCCCAGGCGAGTGGTCAGATGCTGTGTGTCATACATTTCCTGTGCCAGGAGCTCTCAGTGAGATGAGGAATTAATGTATGCAAACACCTTGAATTTGACTTTGACTCCTCACCAAAGTGAAGGGCTTTTACAATTGGAAAAGACGTAGTTGTGTTGGAGAGCAGCCGAGTGCCACTATCAGGAGAGAAATGTTCAATCAAAGCTGCCTAAACATGCTGGGTTAACTGCTTAGCAGATGGAAGTACAAAATCAGGCTGTGATACTCTTGTGGTATTGCATCTAAACAAGGATTCCCCATGGATTTATTGTGCACTGTGTTATTGACAAAAACAAGCAGCTTTACACATTCAGGACACTGCTCTCTGCTGATGAGATTACTTATTTGTACTTTTTCATTATGTTTGAATATGATGGACATATAAAAAAAAGTTTTTATTAATTCTCACTCAAAAATCTATATCATTTCACACACTTTGAGACACTTATCTCAAATTGGACACGGAAAGGAAATGTCTGAAAAAGCAGGTCCATCCAGGACTACTGCAGAGTGCTCAAGCTGCTCGCTTTCAGAAATGTTGTACTGTTGATTAATTTTCCATGAATCTATGCAATCAATACATGAAATGCAAAGTTAACATGAGACATTGATCACCAATATAGCAATGTTACAGTCTACTTGTTCATGTACTTCATGGGCCATATACATCCTTGTTTGATTTCACAGTTTGAGCAGTTACCCTACGCAGGTTCCTTATCAGTTCTCTTATCGGTTCTCAATTCTTTAGTATTTAGTTATGAGCACAAAGCAACAGTACAAAATAAAAATAATAAGCAGCACATGCAGACTTCAAAGTGGTCACCACAGAGATCGTGCTATAGACAGTTGAACAGGCGGAAACAGAGGATGCAAACTGACTGCTCATCAGTTTGCTACCTGTTGAAGTTCAGGCTGCTGGGCTGGGGTCAGCACTCACTCAGCTTCATCATCAATCTGGATTCTTGGTTAGCTTAGCCTTAGCATGCTTCGTGTGCAGACCCTTGCAAAGAGCTGAAGTTTTGTTAGCAGCATAATGCGTTTGTTTCTGTTCTGTACGCAGTTTGCACTTCACCATCGCACTCTCATCCTTTTGTGCAATAAAATTAAAAGCAATATCCATAACCACGCTGTAGACTGTGCCACTATTTTCCTCCTCCAGCAAACAAACTGAAATTGTGATTGTAGTGCAAGTGCAATTGGAACCAATAAGCACAATTCATAGGCAAGCAGCTGTGTTTGATCAACAATGAAAATATGGAGCCAAGGAGGTTCCTTCCTGTTGAAAGGGACTTTTTCCTTCCTACCATCGCCAAACTGAAGTAACATGGAATACAACACAGTTACACAAACATGTTCATTCAGACCTTGTGAAATAAAAGATGGTAGCCTTCAACTGGGCAGTAACCACTTCATGGGCATTCTTTGCATAAACTTTTAATGAAAAAGACCATTTGGATTTATTTTGTGATTCTTTCAAGTTGCTTGCACATTACTTGAAACACTTGCTATCATCAAGTGACTTAGCTTTTTCAATATCCCTTCTGTCACAAACCCGCTCACTGTTATGAACGAAGCTTTGACTGAGACGTTTGACTTCCAGGAGATATAAGATACACAGCATACAGCCCCGCATTAAAGGATTTCTTTCTGGAGTCATCTGAAAATTTGTTTTGTGGTGAATTGCTTGAACTATAAAGTGTGAAAACATAAAACAGAGAATAGCAGAAAGTGATAAATGACTACAGCAATTATTTTATTATCAAAGCTGCTGGGAACTGACTAAATACAGCTGCATTTAAAAATATAATACTTTATGGAGAGTATGATCTCTGTTTAAAGCCTGTCCAGTGAATGAAACACCTTGAAGTTATCTTTTGAAGTTTAAGCACTAAACTTTAAGAACAATTTGAAAATGAAGCAGCTGAGGCTGCAATATTCTGACATGTTTTGTGATTGTCAGCCAAAATATCTACTGGCTTTGTAAAATAATGCAGTTTTGTCAGATGCTGTCTGCATCGATTACATTTATCATTTTTACATTACATTTGCCTTTAATGTACAAGCTGCCGGACTGCTGACCACAAAGAGAAAATCAGACCTGTGCATTAAAATGGGCTTTGTCATAGTTTCTATGGATAATTTCTCCTCCTTTCTTTCAGTGGTGGTTTGACTGCTCCTTGCAAATTATGGAAATCTACTCACTGTTAATTTGCATTTGTGGTGTTAGTTTGAAATAACTTCTACCATCCGGCAACTGTTCCGACTGACTTAGGAACATTTTGAAATGTTTTTAAGGGTATAAATTTAGACTAATTTTGTAAAAACATTGTCCTGACTTTTTGGACTTTTATATTGCACATAGACAATATAAAAAATGAATGTTGTTACCAGTGTTGGTCAAGTTACTTGAAAAAAGTAATCAGTAACTAATTACTGATTACTTCCCCAAAAAAGTAATCCCGTTACTTTACTGATGACTTATTTTCAAAAGTAATTAATTACTTAGTTACTTTTTAAAAACACGATTTACAACCTGAATAGGTGATAAAGCGATAGATCTGTCAACCCAATTCTACTTTTTCTGCATAATCCATCATACAAAATGTAATCAAATGGAAAAGTCTTTTTTTAAACTTGTTTTATCAGTTTTAATCTTTTAACTTTATGCATCAAGCAAAAATTTAATTATATGCACCATTCTCTGACTTGAAGAAATTAGTTTAACATTTAAACCTATTTTCTGCACATTCCAGCACATAAAATAAAATATTTTTTGTGTTTACACTCAGTCTTTCAAATAGATGCAAGTAAAACACAGCAGAAAGTAAATAAAATCAAAGACTAGCGGTCCTGTTGCTCTATTTTCACCTGTAAAGCAGGAGTGGGGTAGGCAGAGGTGTGCTCTGGTGCAGGTGTGGCGCAGCGGTCAGTGGAAGAATCCGCGAGTTTCTCTGTGAATTTCCCATTACGTCGTTGCGCACTCGGAGCTTGTTTAGGGTTTTTTTCGGTGTAAAAAGAAGTTTTCTTCCCACGCACAACAGACACTAATGTTTTTGTCACTTTTTATGGAATCAAACTCAAAGTCAGTACTTCCACGCTTTAAACGCTGCACGCTCATACTCTCTCCCGCACTCGATATATGATCCATTGTTGATCTGCACACAGCTGTTGTCACAAACGTCGCACTCGCTTACGTCACTGTCATGAGACATTCTTGCAAAAAATCACGGTTTTAGTAACGCAGTAACGCAGCGTTCCTACGGGAAAGTAACGGTAATCTAATTACCGTTTTTGCAATAGTAATCCCTTACTTTACTCGTTACTTGAAAAAAGTAATCAGATTACAGTAACGCTTTACAAGTAACGCGTTACTGCCCATCTCTGGTTGTTACCGTGACTTCACTCACTGGGTAGTGAAGGCTGGGTTTGAAGCCTCGAGATGAGCTTTTTTGCTGCCGTGAAAGTATTGATAACGTTGCCTGAGGGGATATTAGATACGATGTGATAAAATCTCTGATTACAGCACTGTCATGGTTTCCTTCACGTCCTACATCCTCCTATGTGCTTTTAATGTAAATGTGAAACTACAGCATCTCCAGTGGTGAATGATCAGCTCTACAGTCTAATGGCTCGTTTAATGATCCCTGCACAAGTTCAGACACCAACAGTTATGCTGCAGCTACTGCTCAAAATGCTGCCTTCACAAAAAGTAGTTCTGCTCAGAAAAGCTGCTTCTGCTGCAATAACCTGGCTGTTTGCAGTGCGTGATGCAATAAAGCCCTTTTTCACCTATGACATCATTATCATATTTACTTGCTTACCACTTGTATGGGACTATAAATAGCTCTTGGTGGGACACAGATGATGGCAGCTCGTTTCACCTCCTGGGATTTTCCATCCTATTATGGCTTTTTAAGTTTCCAAGTGGGGAAGATATGCCTCTGAATTCTCCCGAAATTTTGTAAAACTGTATTACATAAGAGTTTGGTCAAAATCACTTCTTTTATGCACAAACACACACAGCTGACAGGGAGTCCTGTCCCCTGTGTTCTGTCCACAGTTGGGCCACGTCAGCTGTTCTTTTTGTGCTGACCACAGTCAGCATATAGTCCTGGCCTTGACTGGAGGACCAATGGGAGAGCTCTGTTCCTCGTGGGCCCTCTGACAGACGTCTACACACAAACACACAGACACGGAGTGCATAATGTTAGTCTGTCACCACACAGATGGGTCACCCTGTTACTCCGGGTAGTCAGTGAAGTAAGAGCTGCTTCAGAGTCTGTTTGTGTTTTGCTACAGTGGGATCTTGTTATTCTCAACTTTACTCCCTATGAGCTAATCCTCTGTGGAAGGGCTGCTTTCCCCTGTTTACGCTTAAATGTTTAAAGTTTACATAGGACACAAGGTCACCCAGCTCTTATCAAGGTCACATGTGATGTGTTGTGGGATCTGGAACAGAAGTGTGTAGAAGATTCTTTTGACATTACAGTTTTCATGTCCATTGCTAAGTTTTTAAGAAGGATCAGTGATATAAAGAACAATATATAATGTTTCTAGGCAGGGTCATTTTACCTTTTGAGGTGTTCAAGATACTTTTGGATGCTTTAATGGAGGGCTACACATACAGTTTTGGCTCATCGTTTTTGAATTGCAGTGAAAGTCGATAAAGGGATTTGAGGTTTTAAGGGTATTTAATAATCCACATTCATTAAGTGAATTCCAGTGTATTTTGCATTTGCACACAGCTCATGCTCAAACATTATATACAGCAGAGAAATCAGTGATTATACACAAGACTAGCTGCACAGTTGCATGTACTGTCATTTATCTTTTACATCAACAGACAGAGCAATGCATATGCATATGTTAATAATAATAACACATTTCCTCTCTATTGCTGAAAGTCAGGATTTCAGCCTGTCCTTAGTTTACAAGGATCTGTCAAATTTGAATAGCTTTTATAAATTGGAAATATTTTGCGCGCACAGATTTCTGATACATTCAGCGACACTTTGGGCAGTATCCCTTTCAAATAAACCTGCATTCAAATAAACTGACTCGTAAAGCTGACTAAACTGGCTAATCACTTAGAATTCTTCAAAACAAAACAACAAAAAATCTGCAGTTTTTCTGGCTTTGGCTGGTCTGGACAAAAAAGATATTTGAAGACATCATCTTAGGGTCTGTGAAGCTGCCTGGAACTGTCATTACTACAAGAAATCAGCAGATAAATGAATGCACACAGACCTCACGTGTGCAAATGTGAGTTTCTGTTTCATCACTGGGGCGATCGTGGCTCAAGAGTTGGGAGTTCGCCTTGTAATCGGAAGGTTGCCGGTTTGAGCCCTGGCTCGGACAGTCTCGGTCGTTGTGTCCTTGGGCAAGATACTTCACCCGTTGCCTACTGGTGGTGGTCAGAGGGCCCGGTGGCGCCAGTGTCCGGCAGCCTCGCCTCTGTCAGTGCGCCCCAGGGCGGCTGTGGCTACAATGTAGCTGCCATCACCAGTGTGTGAATGTGTGTGTGAATGGGTGGATGACTGAATGTGTAAAGCGCTTTGGGGTCCTTAGGAACTAGTAAAGCACTATACAAATACAGGCCATTTACAGGCCTTCACTTAGAAGTTCGTAACAATGGCTAAATAAGGCCCACGTGAACAAACTTGTTTCAAACAGAGAGAATTCTGTTAATATTCTGGGTTTCAGCTGTAAATTAATACACATTTGGATCTGCGCAGTAATGTGTTTTTAATAGTTTTTGGATGCAAGTACGTGAGCAGACTTAAAAGCCAAGAAGAATCAAGTATATCAGACTTCGATGAACAGACGGTAGACGGTTCACATCGCACTCATTTTTCTTTTGCATTTGTTCACAAGAAGAATTTGAAGACGTCCTTCTTAAGGGGTGGATCGTTACTATCATTTGGTTTTTTGGGTTTTTTTACAGGTCAGAACAAAGTGATTGTAACTAATCCGGCTGTAAGGGGTATTAAGTCGATCAGCTGTTGGGAATTATTTGCTTAGTTGCTTTTGCTTTAATGTCATCTCAGTTTGAGTATGGAAAAGACATTTGACTACTTTAGCCTTGATCTGGGAAACTGGCAAAAAATAACCACACGAGTAGGTAATAAGAAAATTAATTATTAACTAATTATTAATTATGAATTTTGGAGTCCCTACAGCTGAAATTTTGTCCTTCCTTAATCGCTATATTTCGGTATTTCTGTGAGTTCAAATTGCAACCCAAGTTTTAATATGATAATAATGAAGGAATTAATCTAATATTTCCTTAAAAATATGATTTCTAGACCATTTATGAGCATGTCCTCTGCAGCATATAGAGCAGTAGCTGCTGTATAACATGCTTTAAAGCATTATACTTAATAGGGTTTATTCAGCCAGCTCTGTGTCACATTGCGTTCCCTCAAAGGGACCGGAGAATGAACAATCCCCTGGACGTCCTTCACCCATCCCAAGAGCTGTTCTTTTGAAAGGGTGTTTATTTCAAAGTTTGACTCGAGGCTTTATCACTCAGTGTGTTTACATGTGTGTGCGCAGCGCTGCAGGGAATAACATCTCGCTGGTCAGCAGCTCAGATTTCACAGCAAATCGCGAGTCAGAATTGTTCCCTGCCAGAAGACATATGAAAATTGGTCCGGAATACAACATCGTTTTGACTTTATGAGTAAGCACATATGCCACAGATGCTGTGGGAGAGCTGTGAAATATGAGCTGTTCTTTTAAAAAATATATATTTATTTATTTGATTTAAAGCCAAAGCTGAAATACATTTCACACAGAGAACAGTGTGGATTTTGAACCCCGAGGGTGGTCTTGACAGGCTGCCATTTGAATGCAGAAGATGAGAAGAATAAATAAAGTTTCAAAAGGAGAGAACACATTTTGCAGTGAAATATTCATGGAGACTGTTTTGGAGGTAGAAGAGACCTTCTGCTTTATATGATTCTGTTAATGTTTATTCTCAGTATGTTACACCCTCTGTTGTTATGATGTGGGTAAACTTTTAAAAGAGTTAATAGAAAAACATAAAAAAAACCCTGCAACCCTGCACATCAGAAGTGCAAAATGTGGTGATTTATCACACAATCAGGACAGGCATTAGAAGGCAGATGGTAATGAGAAATTGATAGATTGCCAGACCCAAAGGGGAGAAATAAACTCTAACTTGGTGAACACAAACTCCAGGACTGCATTCAATCAAAGTTGAGAGACTATTTCCTCTAATATACCAAATCTTTTCCCATGATGTTCCTCTTACCCTGTGGGGTCTGATCACTGTATGAGATTGAAAAGTTAATTAACCTTCTTTTTTATTCCTCCTTGAAAGGTCTTTATTGTCTGTGTTGGTGTCAACCAGATATAATTTCCAATTAAAACATATTTTTGTGGATAATAACAGTAACCAAACTGTGTCACGTCAGGGCTTTTTTTTTTTTTTTTTTTACAATGACTCCTCTTGTTGTGGAGCTACAACAGGATCTGTGGTGTTCTGTAAGCACGGCAGCAGTGCTTGACAAGTGAAGTCTAAAACTAGATTAATACACGCCAAAGTGTCTGTGGCCCATTAAGGTTGTCAAGAAGCCCAGTAGCTTATTTTGGTTGTTTGCACATGTGCATTGTGGATAAACCTAAGGTCTTTTACAGGAGACTCAAGGGGCACCAACTTGCTAGATAAGCTGTGAGATCAATTGGCATCTATAAAAAAAATCACTGTTTAGAATGAATGTGCAATCAGCTGTTTTTCTCTCCAAGACCATCTCTCTGTGTTAGCCTCGCAAAAGACTAGCAACCTGTGTATGCTGCTTCTCGCACTATGGTAGGTGTGTTAGGCTGGTTACAAGTTTTGGTGTTGCAGATTCCTTTGGGGTTGGGTCACCAAGGACATCCAGCATCACAAATGTGCCAAATCAAATGGACTGGACCCTCATCAATAAGGGAACAACTGAACGGAGCCTCTTTGATCGTAACTATAGATACAATTATATTTTACAATTTTTCAGATAGAAAGTGGTGCAGAAAGGTGAAGATGTCAGTGCACAGCTCAAAATATCTAACATAAGATAAAATCGCCAGCATTAAATGATGAAACTTTAAACCTTAATGTGGTCCAATTCCAGTTTGTCTTGTTGTTGATGGTTAGTCAGATGGTTAGTATATCCATTTACAATGCATTATTCTGCAGCTGTGACGTGAGCTGAAAGAGATGCTTATTAGCTATACACGCTTTCACACAATAACTGCAACAGAGTTTCTATGTAACCATAAGTAACAATACAATAAGGCTTGTTTTCAACTCTTGGAACAACAGAATATAGCACAAAGCTTATGTCGAGCTATATGAAAAATTTGATAATAGACTGTAATGGTTTTCACCCTGGAGGCTCCTGTACTGGCACCAGACAGTATCTGTTAACATAGTAGAGGGCTCTGATAGCCAAAGGCTCTCCCTCCTAGGAACCACAAGTAAGCCTGCAGTCTGAAAGCTCTATTGGCATAATAATAAGTCCACGAGACTCAGAGCCTGTAGTTGCTCTGCCCCAAGACTGTGGAATGCACTTCTACCAGATCTCTGGTTTATAAATTCTCTTTCTACTTTTAAATCACCTCAGCCGTCATTATTACTTGGCCGTAGTGGATTGTTACCTAGATTAGTTTTATAGTTGTGGTTTTATTTGTTTACTTTTTGTGCATATGTTTTTATTTTGCTTTTCTAGTTTAAGGTGACCTTGAGGGTCTTTAAAGATTATTATTATTATTATTATTATTATTATTATTATAACTGTGAGGATTTTGACATTAGAGGCACCAGAATTCCAAAACACTGGCCAGACTGAGCGACAAATAAGCTGTTTCTTGACGAAGTTATTACTTAAGTTTCTTCTAAAATTTGTAATTTTAAATAGAATTTGATACAAACAAGTATTTAAGATTAATTTTGGGGGGATTTTACTAGTTTTACGAAGTTCAAATTAATTTTGGATCACATTCGGTTGCACAAAAATAGAAAAGGTGTTAAAAAAGGAGTGTCATTGTGAACAACTTATTGCCTGCATTTTAAAACTGATCGCACAGTTGGCTCCAACAGCATAGGAAGCACATTTTAATGAATTCATTTGTGCTTCACGTGCAGCCTTTCTCTCACTGCTGCGACTCAGTTCACAGCCCTTCACCTCATCAGCTCTTCTCCTCAAGCCTGAAACCCATCCGATTCTGCAGCTCCGCTACAGATTTTCACTTTACTTTTCTTGGATTAGTTCTCCACACTCTGTGACTCTGTGTTCAGTTCAGCTATGCTTCCCTGCTGCTCTACACCGCCAGCAACCTGTCCATTTTTTCACACGTTCCATTAAACACTGCTCTGACCTGGCTCAGCACCCTGTTTGTGTCTCTTTCAGCCCTGCAGTAATTCTTCATCTTTCATCTAACTTCATTTCCCTATATATTAATCAATTACAGCTAGCTAGCTCATGTTAGAGCAGCCCCTTTGGTGGAGTTACTATACTCATGTACTTAAATTGTTCTTTGCTGGTTATTGGTTTTTGATTTGGTGGTCTGTGAGCACACACACACACTCTCCGGAGTGAAGTTTTGGGGAGAAGACAGGAGGAGAGGAACTGAAGAGCGGCATATCAGACTGTAATTCTGCTTCCTGGTCCCAACTCTGGATAGTCGTGTTTCGGGGTGTTTAATACATTTGTTCACATTTCTAGAACTACTTTAGCTCCATCTAAAGTATGATGGATGCCATCTCTCCTGATAAGATCAGGTTTTCCCAGAAGGTTTTCTAATTATGTATGAAACCAATGTCCTTTTCTGGACACCGTCAGTGGTTTCAGGAGCACGTGCAGCAGAACATATCACTACTGGTAGTATCAGAGAGCTACATTGTTTTAGCAAAAGTACACACTGACTGGTTATTCATTTTAGTCACCTCTGATGGATGTAGATTACCAAATCTGTACTTATCCACAGTTGTATGTAGTTGATTATGTTTATTTTTGTAACAGCTGATTATTTATGGTCATTTTGACACAGGAGGCTGTGGGGATTGAGTCGTGTGGCTATTCGGTTTGTCTTTGTTTTTCAGCCCTGCAGGTTTCTGCCTAATAAAGAGGCCACCTTATGGTGTGATCATTAACAAAGTTAGCTGAATTGCTGTTGCGTATATTTAGAACTGATTCAATAACACTGACCCGTGACTCATTGTTAAAAGGATAACTGATTGGACAGAAGTAAAAATGTAAATTATTTTGCATATAATATCATATCATGGCCTGGTGATGGTAATGAGGAATTTTATTGATAGCAGCCTTTGATTGTTCTGTTTGGGTTTAGTTGGGCTGATCCTGATTGAACCAAGTTCATGTGAAAAATTTAAAGAAAAATTACTGCAAACACAAAAGAAATAAATGGCATTATTTATGCAAAGTGTATACTTAGTGCTGTCTGAAAGGTAATGATCTGACCTTAGATTCAGTTTTTAAAATGAGTTTTAGTAATATATAACAGATAATAAGACAATAACATATTTTTAAAATACTGTAATACCATAAAAAGCTCCAGTACGACTGCTGGGGTTGAACAGTTGAATTTTCAGATTGTTCAGCCTCTTTGTGTTCTTGTTCAGGCTCCAGTGTCATTACTCATTACTTGTTACTTTTTAAAACGGTAATGTGTTACTCCTTGGAGTGTGTGATTCATTATCATAGTACCGTAATGAATTACACTCTCATTTAATCCTGGATGACTACTAGTCAGCTCTTCTAGCGCCAATGTATGAAATGCATAATGCATACGATAGCAGATATGAGAGTTATGAGGTTGATCGTCCATTGCATCACCTTTGCATCAACTTTTTTAGTAGCAATTAGCATAAAGATGGTGCTTTGAATGCAGTTGAACTGTCACGAAAGACTCTTTTAAGAATTCGTATTAAGATTCAAATCAGCTGTGACTGTTTCCTTGAAATAAATCGGACCCCTCTGGGAGCTCTGTGTTGAGTCATGCTTATCGATAATCTCATGGCAGTGCAGGAGCACATAATGTTTACTGGAACAGAACGGTACAAATTAGATTTTTTTTCCTGAGTTTTTGCCAAGAAATGTTTGATGTATGAGGTACCAGTGTAAAGATGCCCAGAGTGTTAAGAGACAGCTTTATTTGCATTCGTCATTAATCATGGCAATTGGTTTAAGACCAAACAAACCTTCACTCATAAAACACCTGTAAAGTTCCTTTTGAAGGTTTAGAAAGCTCTGTTGTTCGCGTTAGCTTTCAGCGGTCCTTTCTGTTAGCGCCTGTCTGCCTTTGACAGCACTTTAGCCCCAATAACTGTCATCTCAGTCAGCAGATTTCCACGTGACTGTTGTCAGAGAACTGTTGTGAACCTGCTCTAATATTTTATGGGTTGTATTCTTTATGATGTGAATGTCTTTACTCACACTGTGCTACAATCAAAAGAACTTGCTTGCAAAACAGATATGCACTTTTCTTTTCAAAGTATTTCAGTGAAGTGCTCAAAATTTCAGCCATTTAATGGTCATTGAATATGGTAATGATCATATATTGTGCAGGTTGCGTGAACAGGAAAGGGAAAAGTCTGGAACCAAAGGCATGGAATCTGCACAGCTTGTTGGAGGATGGGGAAAATTGTCCAAAAATGTCCAAGAAATGAACCTTTTATGATTGATGTCACCAATTTCTACCTATTTACTCACTGATTGCACTCCATTAAACAATAGGCACCTACTTTCCTGCATTGTGGTGAATTTATTTACACCAATTTTGTGGATTTTAATAGCTCACACATTTTTAGTAACTTACAGTTACTTACAGTTTACTTACAGTTACTTATAGTTTGCAGTTTTAGTAACTTGCAGTTACTTGAAAAAGTCGTTTCCGGTTGGTTAAGAAACGTGTGCAGCACACAAAGACACATACCTGCTAGTGCAAAGTAAGAAATTCATGAAATACTAGAATTACATTCAGCAAAACAGAAACAGAAATCAGAAGACACGAACGACATCATTTCTCCACTGAGTGAACGTGAGGCTTATACACACAAACTCGCTACAGTTGTAACTGGTCATATCCTTAACTCAAGTATCCAAAAAGATGACTTATAAAGAATTGACCCATAGAACCATTCAAGGGGGGAAGCTGTCCATAGAGGTTTAACCCTGTTTAGTAACAGGCTGTAAACATTCCTAATGTTAAAAAGATGGCAATTTTAACAAAGGAGGCAGTTTCCACGTGGCCATTTTTGATTTGCAAGACATATTTCAGGAGTCTGAGACATTACTCACTGAGAAATGTCCTCATGCTTTTCCGTCTTCTTTTCTGTTTTTATGGAAAATCTATTATGTACAGCAGTCCTGGAATTTAGTCAAAGAGATGACATTAAATTGATCTACCCTGGCACCATCCACTTCAGAGGAGATGATAACATTTTTCAGTAGGATTTTATCAGGTGTGCGAATGGAGGCCATCTATCATTGAGGTGAATCCATTTCTCTGCCAGCTGAAGGACCTATCATGTAGACTGCTCATCTGTTGCATTATTGTACGCCCAAAGTGCAAAAATGAGCTGGAATTGTAACTTTAAGTCACTAACCTTGTCAGCTATTAGGCAGGAAGTTGCGTGCTAGCATACATGTAGGTTATGTTAAAGTTTAGCATGGTATGAGGATTTGTCAGCTTGATTCCACTCTCCTCTACTGTTTCGTATTCAGTCACTAGTTTAACAATAGCTGCAGGGGATGCTTTCTGGAGAACACATTTAATATGAAACAGCGCCCCTCCTCTTCTACCCTCAGCCTTGCACCCTTTCAAAATACTTTATATCCAGGTGTGCTGGCCTCAGGTGGATAGTTGTTTTACAGGATTCTTAGGACAAACTCAATATATCTAAATTAAAATTTACAAGTAGCTGTTTCATGTATTTAGTCTCGGGAACAAAGGAACATTTTCTACGACCCTAAAAGACCTTTGGTTTTAATAGAGAGGTCCCATATATTTATTAACCATTTGATTTATCGGTTAGCTGATCTTTGTTCAGTATTTTTATGAAATATTGGTTGGCTGATGACTAAAAGAGTGATTTTGGATAACACTCCTGGATTCCATTCATTTCAATGGTGGTTGAACATAAGGCATTTGAGTTGTGTTTGCTGGATATGTTGGTGAACTTATCTACATGAAATATTTGTATGACAACTGGCTTATTGCTAGCTTCTGAGGATTTTTACAGTTCTGGCTGGTTACACCAGCTGTGGATGAACTCCCATTCCCCGTGCGAACACACCTTTCAGCAGCCACCCACACTCCATCTGTTATTACAGGTAGTTCAAAGACTTGTCCATCTGGTAACAAATCGATGTGTCTGTTTCTCCCAGACAACAATTTAAAAAAATTAGAGAGGGAACATGAGCTGACTGTTTTTATTTCATGGCTTATTATCAGGAATGCAGAAGGCAGAATGACCCTTCTGTGGTTTGGCTTTGTTGTCCACAAGGACCAAGATGATGGAAAGATGGACATAGGAATCTCTATATAAAAGGGCAATATTAAATAAGACAAATGCATTCAAGTATAGCCCCACTGTTTGATTGCATCTGTCAGTGTTAGCAGTTTCCTTGCTCTTAATTAGAAGACAGACAGAAAGTCACAAACAAGTACTGTTAGATTATTTCAAGAACTGAGTGAGTGGGACTATAATGACATGCTGAAAAAGAATTGTGTTTTTAGAGAAAATGTTATGCTTTTAAGATCCAGTCAGTCATTGTGCTGTAAGGTAGTTGCACATTGGCTTTACACTGTAGCTATAGTTATTGTTTTATTTGTACTGGCAAATTAGTTCAGTGGCACTGATCACTGTCTGTTAGTAACATTAGTCTAATTAGACACCTCCTGCTGGTCTCTGTGTATGGCTGCCTCTCCCTTAAACTGGTTCTGCTGGAGGCTTATTCCTGTTAAAAGGGAGTTTTTCTTTCCCACTGTCGCCAAGTGTTTGTTCATCGAGGGCCATCTGGTCATTGGGTTTTTTCTGTATTACCCCAAGGTCTAATATAAGTCCCTATACTATTATGATACTATTGTGACTGTTGCTGTGTATGTTGTGCATTGCTCTTGCCTTCTCATGCATCTTTTATGACCATGGACTATCGCTTATTAATGTTTTACAGAATCACAGACGTAAGGAAACTTCAACTGGCACAATCTAGCAAGCTGCATGCTTTTTGGAAATATCCAGAGGTGTCAGTGATACAACAAACTACAAAAGTCATTGTTTCTGTTGTGGTCTAAAATTTAGATCACAACATAAAGAACGCAGAGATTTAGAGATTTTTAGATAAAGCAAACTTTAACTAAAAATAAAGTATGACATGAGAGGCAGGATCACCTTGAAATGGGGCATTGTCCCATTAATTTATTCCTAATCTACATATCGTTCCTGTCCATCAAACATAAAATGTGTATTTTTCAGTCCATGATCAAATATTTGTTATCCTCCTCTGAGGGCAGAATATCTAAAGGTCAGGTGTGAGTATAAATGAGCTCTGTGAAAGATCCACTCACAGAGCTACTTTGTTAAATTCCTATGTGAGATGTCATCTTGACATTTTCGGTCAGAACAGTTTAGAGGTTCAGTCTGATGTCGGTTTGAAACTCTTTTGTTGAATATGGTTCAGAACTTAAAAAAAGGGGCATGAAAACATAAAGTCGTCGAGTTTCATAAATGGTATGATGGTGATGTGTTCAGCTGTTTCTTGCCACCTTTGTTTATTCAGATAATCTTATATATTTGTACTGGAATGAGCTGTGTTGGTCATGATAATGTGTGGCTTCAGTAATCTTCATGAAATACAACAACCCAAGACAGCTGTTATCTCATGAAACCACATGGTGAGATTTTAAGTGAAAAAACTCTCCAAATATATTTGCCTTTTTCTTTTCAGCTGAAATGTTGACTCTGCAGTCTTGACCTGTATTGGTTTTTGAGCCACCCTCTACCTGTTCATGACAAAGTAAAAGCTTCACAGATGTTGACTGTAGCTAAAATGTATTTATGATATTACTGTGGTATCTACCCAGTCTGTGCTTGGGGTCAGACATGTCCTTCAGGGCCAGGCAGCCGATATGGATCTGTTGACAGCATTGAGGTGAGTTCTATTTGATTTCACATCCCCCAGAAGACTGAATACTTGAGCTGCTCTGGAAGCACAGATTTTCCACTCAGCTTATTATTGAATGCTGCAGGTTTTCTCAGCAGTTATCGGAGGTTCAGTGTGGAGTTGACTAACGGTTAGTGTTAATGACAACTTTAACTTTCAGAGCCATGCACATAGTTAAATGATAACATATCCATGCCAGTTCTCAACTGTAATGACCAAACTATCAATTCCTAAATGTTAAATAGCTCAGATTAAGTAATTTATTAATGAAATGAATACAAAAATATTAGAAATACTTAGATTTGGAATTTGTTTTGCTCTCTCCTTCCTGTTTTTATGGACAGAAACCAAACTAATACCAGTGCTTCATCACACATATTGGTATGTTTTATTAGAACAGTATCAAATGTGACATCCCGCTACCATAGGCAAGAGGCAGGGACCACCCTGGACAGGTCGCCTATCTGGGCTAACGCAGAAAGAGACAACCATTCACACTCACTTTCAAACAATTTAGAATCACCAGTTAACCTAGCATAACATGTCTTTGGACTGTGGGAGGAAGCTGGAGTACCCAGAGAGAACCCATGCAAAAACAGTTGTGTTTTGAAATTATTTACATTTTAATATGATTTTAAGGCAGTTAAGAGGTAATCCAAAAACACTATAAAAGTAAAGTGTAATTTAAAAAAAATTGTAGTGGTGGTGTGAAACTAATATGAGATACCAAATATATAAAAACCTCTTTGGTATCAGTGAAAGAACATGCTTGTCTGGGTTGTACACTGCCTCTCGCCTACTGTCAGCTCGGACAATCTCAAATGCCAGTGTGACCCAGAGTTAAATAAGCATTTACAAAATGCATAGAGGGATGAATAGATGACTGACAATAGCACTGGATGGAGCTGGTTTTGGAAAAACATAAAATTAAGTGATTAGACATCCTCAAAAACAGGAGCAGAGTCTAAAGTCGTGCCAGTAACTCTCTGAAAGAGCATTCTCACCTAGCGTCTAATGGTTCTGTATGAGGAAAAAGTCTTGACCTGGTAATGGCAGAAGATAAAAACCCCATTTACACCTTGTTATTAATAGAACATTCATGTTCATACAAACAGAACCGGGATCTCAATCGGGTGTTAATGCAGTTCTGCGCAGCATGAATATAGTGCGAAAATAAAATCAGTTCCAGAAGTTCAAAGGCTATCTTATTCTTGTTACCCATCCCTGTTAACTCAGAAAGCCTGATAGAAGCAACGTGTAGCTGCAGTGATGATATCTCAACAGCAGCACTGTGATATTTTGGTATGTGCATACCAAAGTAAAATCAGATTGTATCTCGAGTTTAAATGCAAACCCTTCTCATCCATTTGGAAACATTAAGGCTTGACTGCTTCGATTGACAAGTGTGCCAACATAGACAGTGGTATTGTTAGGTGTCTGCTATGGTTGTGCTGTTGGGACTTTTTGATCATTTTTATTTGAGTTATCTGATAAATTATAAGCTTCTCTGTGATGCAGTTTTTCAGTTTTAGTGAGTGAAATTCTGCCATTTCTTTAGCTTGTTACTTCACACTGTGTCTGTCTGTATGTGTTTTAGTGATGTAGCTACCTGATCACTTTACTCTCATCAACTTCAAAATGTCGAGAAGTGAATAGGTGACTGCATCCATCTTTTATATACAGTCTATGGATTTCTCTGATGATTTGTCTCCTGGTATTTGAGTAATTTCAGTCGACACATGTGGCTGGTGGCGACCTAGCAGCCTCACCTCTAGCCTTGCCACAAACTTGTTTTCATTAACCTTGTGCATCATAAAGAAAATGAAACCCTGAGAGGTATTTTCAAAGTGGTAAGATTAGATATTCCAAACATGTGTGGCAGTTTTTTTCAGGAACTATGATGGGAGCCCACACTGCCCATACTATTTATTTCACTAAACTGTAGCACAACATTGATGATGTTCCAAATTGCTGCAGTCTTCACCCTGAGCCTGGCTATGCCAACCTAATCTCCAGTTCTTGTGACATAATTTTTTTCGTTGTCTTGAACAGTCCAAAGGTCACGGCAGGTCACGGAAGAGCTCTTCTTGGTTTGTCAGCCTTTATTTCACAGCTACATTCCAGTCCCTGTGGTTATATAATTACATATCTCTGGTGCACTGGTAAAATCTGGTTGTATGGTCCAGTTGCTTGTGTGGTTTGAAACTGTAAGTTGTGCACCAAGGAAGAATTTCCAGAGAGTAAGCAAACACTGAGTTTAAAATGCAGAAAAGTGGTCAGTAGTGGGTTGTCTGTATAATATACTTATGTAGTTGTTAGTTTACCTAGTATGGAGTTGTATAATTTTAGAAATATGCTTACTTAAACTTTTGTTTTATTTTGAATGTTGTAATGCTCAGACAGACGATTTCAGCAATACTAAATATCTGATAGTGTTGACATAAGTAATTTTAGTTAATTTGAAATAAAAAATCAATCAGAGATACAAGAAATACTTTAAATATGTTTGGATTTTAATCTGACACATTAAAATGTTTTGTAGCTCACTTGATAGTTTAAAAAAATATAACTGACATTAGCACATGACATCTGTCATATTTCATTTATGAGATAAAACCTGATATGTAATAAATAATAAAAAGTATGAAATGCCAATAAATGAGTCTTGGGAATTCAGATCTACCTTTTAAGTACATGAGCAGCAATGTTTCTAAAAGTGTTCTGGTTTTCTACTGAGGAATTCAAAATAAAGATGTGACAATCAGTTTGTTTAAAAAAAGAACAAAAGCATAGGAACATAAAAATGGCCCAAGCAACTTGATGGCAGCAGTAAAAAAAAAAAAATCAGTACCAATGCATGCAAACCTGCAGGGTTTGTAATGTCACATTGTGACATCTTTACTGCAAATGTCATAGAAAACAGATCAAAAACAAACTGCAAACCTTTGGACTCGTCTACAGTGAAGTCATGCTGCTGTGATAGATACAGTTTGGAGTTTAGTCTTAGTGAAATTTGCAGGGCCTTCCCTGAAAAAGACGTATTCTGGATGGAAGCACATGTTGCTTTTTAACCTGTATATACCTTGATGGGGCCTGTAACTGGGACGTATAGGCTCCCAATTACATAAGCACTAATGGACACCTAAATACCTAAAATACCTGTTCTTCACCGAATCATATATTTTAGTTTGCACAATCCAGCCAACATGTATAAAGTTGTGATAACTGCTGCTCTTATTTCACTTAAATCTGGGTAAAACTGATCAGAGTATCTCTGTGCATTGTTCACAAAGCTGGTTTGAAGGGGAACGTTATTGTAAATGTTGTTGGAGCTGGTGACAGTTTTGTGATTTTGCAGGATGGTTCTGCAAACTGCTCACATGCTAGTTCTGTACTAGGTCAGTAAACAAAGGCCCTGGGGATTTCTAACTGCTGTTCTGGCAGAGGAGTCGAAGAAATGCCCACTGGCCAAAAGAGTACTGAGATCCAAACTTGGCTCTGTTCTGTCTGACAAGTGTTTGTATGTCCTACCCTCCTGCCAGTTTGTCCCATCTGGCACAAGGACACAGCTTGATATGGCTGAAAGGTGTATTTTTAATAGCATTAAGCAGTGAATGACTTTTGTTAGAAATAACAACCTGTGAAGATGCATACAATAAGCAAAATAAAAAATGGCAACATATAATCTGATAAATTGCTACATGGGAATTTTTCACCACAATGTTAAATACTCCTCATGTGTCATTGTGGACTGGGGGGGTCATTGATGGTTTATAAGCCACCCCACACAGATCTGTGCTGTGTAGAAACACAACTCTGAGGAAATCCTGCTACATGGCTTTAGGCTAAATCACATGGCTTTTTAAAATTGGTTGTATTAAAGTGTTGCCCCAGTTCTCTATCCATGTGCAGTACACTTTGCAAGATAACAAGGTTAAAGCAATATTTTGTTCAGGTCAGGTCCCAATTACATTTGATGAAAGCATGTTTACCTGAGTAATTGCTGAATGCTTTTGGGCTGCGATATCAATCACTAATGTGTTTTGTTTTTTTGAGGATGAGGTTTTCTGTTTGGGATTATGAACTAATTTGTAAGGACAGAAATATTGTTACTCGGCTGCTGAATTAGATCAACTGGGACTGGACATTGAAGCTGTGATCCAGCCATAGCTGAATGTTCAACCATGGAATCAAGTACTGGAATCATGGGTATTTCTTAACAACCACATTCATAGCATATTTAGGCTTTAATTCAAAGATCTCTACAGTTCTCTTCAGTTCTGTTTTCAGTCAGTGTAGCTAAAAGACGACTGATATTTCAATAAAACTAAACTCGAGTCAATGGCAAAAGATAAGACACTGATTATGTCAGATACTGTCATGGTTCTGGGTCATGTGACCCCGCCTTTTAAGTTTATGGTGTTTTTTTTGTGTGTTGGAATATTTGGGTTTTCAATTTTTGAGTTCTCTTTATTGTTCAGTTATATTTCCAGATTTGCTGTTTTCCTGTCGAGATGTCTCTTCTCCCCTTCCTGTGTGTCATTCCATGTTTCCCCAGCCCGCCATGTCGCTCTCTCTCCTGTGCTCTCTCGCTCCCTCTCTCATCTGCCTTTCCTCCTGTGTCAAGCTCATGTGTCTACGTTTCAGTATTTCCTGTTTTATTTTGATAGTCGGGTGGTCAATGCCAGTGTGTTTGTTTTTGCTTCCCCTGTGGCGTCAGGTTCATTTGTCTCAGCTGTGTTCCCCATGTGTTTCCACTTCCCTCATTGCCCTTCTGTGTCTTTAAATCCTCTGTCTTCCTTTGTTCATTGTCAGGTCTTCTGTGCATCTCTCCATGTTTGTTTTCTATAGTTTTCCCACGTTCCTTCTGTTTAGAGCTTGCTTAGTTTTCCCCCAGTTTAGGTTTTTAGTTTATCTTCAAGCTATTTTGCCTTCGTTCCTCTTAAATAAATACAGGGTCTGCCGCCACAGACCTGTAACAGATACAGCATGATCCATTTCTCTTGAGATGCACCCAAACCTATTCAACAACACTTTACTTCACCTTATGTATGAAAATAGACAGTTAAGTATGCCAAGTTCATCAAACTCAGTTGGACAATGGGAATGTTATACAGTTTATACAGCTGGTGCTATATAAGGTAGAATAAACCCATTAAAACGTGATTTAGACGAGGTAGACAAGGTTGCATTTTTATTTTGACTATAAATAGCACACACAGAAAGACCCTACGTCACCTCGTGAAGACACTTCACTGCTGTTTAGTCTAAGTGTTAAGATCTCCAATGAGTAGATGACTGTGGAATTTGTTTTTTTAAATCTGCATCTACAGTGGTTACAATATGGATGCGGAGGTGCTTTTTCAAATTTGCATCCTTTTCAGACCTTAAACATGTGATTGGAGTTCCACTGTTGCTCTGCTACTTCCCTAAACTCATGATTAGGACACATGGTGCAGTATGTGGCAGTTGGGCTAATAAGAAAAGCTTCTCTGCAAACTGATTTGGTATAAATGTGACCTGGCATTACCCTGCCTAAAGGTAAGATCCAACATGCCTCCTAAACATGCAGGCAGCTGACTGACCGTTTCACACACTCATCAAGTCCAAGGACTCTGCTATTGATTAAAGATTCCAAGATTGTCTTTTTCTCTTTAAGGCTGTCCAATCTGCCTCTTAACAACCAGCTTTGCCTTAGAATGATCTAAAATAGATCAAGCAGTATCTTTTTTTTTTCAACAAAGTTGTGCTGTGAGCAAAGGCACTTATAGCCTTATACAAAAATTCTTCACTCGAATGCTAAATAGCAACTGTCAGCAGAATGGTTGTTTTCATCCTTTAAAGAGTTATAATTGGCATATTCTAAAGCAGCCGATGATGAAGACTTTATTATAGCAAGCATCTGCATCTACACCTATTTGCTCACTTCCGTAGTCCTGTATTTGCCAGCTGCTCCCCCACCCCCCCGGCATCAAGAGAGCACGTTTCTTTTCCAGTTTCTTTGTAGGTGAAGAGGTCTTGAATGTGATCTCAGAATAATGAATGCCATGTATTGGCAGCGGTCTCCTCACAGTTTTCTGTGACAGATGAACCCCTATTGGATATTTTTTTTCACTGGATGCCAGATCGCTATGACTCATCTCCACTTTGCTGTGCGACTGCCTACCTTCCAATTAAATCTCAGTGATGAAAAGCTGCGGTTAATACCTGTACCTATAATAGGTGCACTTTACTCTCTAATGATTCAGGGAAATTATGAATATTCGAAAAAGGAGCTTTTGAGCAAGATTCAAAAAGCTCCTCTGTATGTGTACATATAGAAAAATGCAGCTTATGGAGCCGTTTTTATTTGAATTTGTTGATCTTTTAATTGAATGTGAGTACATACAAAACAGTGATTTATGATGAGGAATATGATGTGACAGCCACAGCACAGAAACAGGGACATTTTTATTGCAGTAGCTATTTAATGGACAATACTATTATATTTTGATTCAGAGCCTGTTTCATGTTGGTGTAAACAGTATGTGTGGAAATATGGATCAAGTAATAGCAGCTGAGAACTGGCTTGGTAATGTGCATTAACTGCAGATATACTAATTGCATACTTTTATTTGTCAGGCTTAGATTTTCCACAAATGATTGCTAGCTTTTATTCATATATGCACAGCCACTGCAGATGAAAATGAGCTTATATCTGTATCTGTATATCTGTGAATTGTCCCTGCTAAGTAAAGTAACTAAGTAAATAAAGTATAATCAAATAAAATAGAATTTAAATATTATAATATAGCTTATGCTAGCTAACCATATAGAGCTGTTAATGGCTAATTAAAGCATGTTAGTCTGATGAAGGCTGGTCATGAATCAGATAACAGGGTTTATTCATGATCCAGTCTTAACTGAGATATCATTCGGTTTGGCATGTTTAGCCCCTGAATAGCAAAACATGTATGAAGCGTCACTTTAGCCCAAAACCCTTTTTTTTTTTTTAGTTTTAGACAGTTTAATTTTATTTACTCACCTGTCACCAGGTAATATTTAATACAATAAAAAAATTCTTTTTTTCTTTTCTAGTGTTGAGTTTTGGCCTACTTTTTTAGGGTTCCCAAGTTCCCATTGTGGGATACTCTTAAGTCGAGTTTCAGTTCAGTTCAGTTCTTTTTTATTTCAAACATATACATTCACCAACGTTTCATAAAATCATTCCATACAGTTGTTTGAAAAGGAGTAGGCAGAAGTATATACTTAGTTTAATGTGGAATGCTTAATTTGGATACCCATCCAACCTAATTAAGCAGACTGGGCATCAGTGTAACAGACCCACATGAAAAACTGTTTCTTTGTCTTTTAACCTCTAAAGTCTCTTACTTCTGCAATCAGACACACTGTGAATGTAAGTGAGCTGCACTCACGGAAAAACAGAGATTTTAAATAAATAAGTCAAATTAAAAAATAAACCGTTTTACATCAAGTATTTACTCCCTGATTCATTTTTGAATCATTTGCGGATGACACCATTTGCAGTTGAGTTGCATCACCTAACCTTAACCTTAAGTCACACACTGAAAAATGATGGGCAAACGATGCAGGACTTTGGCTCTGCAGTAAGGATTGCATTCATCAACTTTTAATGCTTTCTACAATATAAACAGAGTGTAAGCGAAAGAGTAAATACAGGGCTTACCCACAAGGCCGGGAACTGAATTTTCTTTAGTTTTATCTTGTCTCAGGTTCCCACCTCAGATGATTAACTTTAGCTTGCAGGGATGAACTAAACCAGTGGTATCCTCATAAAGCCAAATGTTAAGGAGCGAGGACATCAAAGTTTGTCCCAGGAGTCTATCCAACAACGGGCCTGAGCTGAGAATAGTGGAAACCAGTTAGGCGTCAGCCTCCCAATATCCTGGCCATTTCCCACGCCGGAGGGTTTTTGCCAGTGAGTAATTAGCCTTTGATTAATGAGTATAATTTGGATAGAACAGTTTAGAGTGATGAAGATCTCCATGGGCAATTTATTCACCGGTGATTGGGGGAGATGTGATGTGATGGGCTGGGATTGCGTATAAGCCGCATTTTGTTTGTTCATTATTTATTTGTTGCAAACATGAGCACAGATTGACGATAATTTGACAGCATAATCTCTGTCCAGTATTTGAAGCTGAGTCAGTTCATTTATTCAGTTCAATTTTATTTTATTGATACAGCACCAAATCACAACAACAGGTGCTTTATATTGTAAGGTAGACCCTACAATAATACACACAGAGAAAACCCCAAAAGATCATATGACCCCTATGAGGAAGCTCTTTATGGACATTGGGAAGGAAAAACTCCCCTTTTACAGGAAGAAACCTCCGGCAGAACCAGGCTCAGGGAGGGGCGGGGCCGTCTGCTGCGACTGGTTGAGGTGAGAGGAGGAAGACAGGAATTCTTGCATTCTGGATTTACTATTTAAAAAAAAAAAAAAAAAGATTTCTGGAATAGCTACATGAGCCAGTGAGTCGATATCTTTAGGCTGTCATGTTAAAATTTAAATTTTTGGGGCTCTATGGATAGTTTCATTTTTGATAATATGCCAATATTCAGTACAAGACAGAGAATTCAGGGCTTGTTCACGTTATTACAGACGTGCAATTCAGATCTTGATCGTGTGACAGGAGTGAAAAATTCCTTCTCTAGAGGGTGATATGCACACATCCTTTTTGTGTCCTACAATAACAATGGCACAAATTTCAAGCTTTAAAACGAGCAGTGAAACAAGCCGTTACTCCCTGTCCCACACAAGTTAACATTCTGTTCACATGACCTCATTTACTACCCACAGCATCCTCAGGCTCTTCTTAGGGATTCACTCTGGAATTGTTACTGTGTTACAGGAGGCAGTCAGATCCCATGCCTGGTCCCCTTTGAGTGTTGCAGGTCTGGAAACATATTGGAGTAGAACTTTAAGTGCGGTCTTTTTATTTTATGTATATTTACCTGAATCTTCAAAGTAGGCTTAAGACATAACTTGTGTATAACCAGCTTTTAGGTAAAGGACATCATGGACATCGCTATCTGGCAAACATTATTATCACTCATTTGCATATGAGTCGATATAGTTACATAACAATTTAGCCACCATTTAACTGTTTTCACAGTTCTTTTATTTATAGGGCATTTCATCAGCAAACTAGAGACTTAAAAATTACACAACAGGATGGACAGCTGTTTAAAATTCTCAGTAAAACATCTGGTCAACCATTTAAAGGAAAAGCACATTTCTTTCGTCTCATTTTTAAATTGCTAATGCGATTACAAATGTGTTGCAGGGAGGACTATGTGACCGCAGTGTTTTAATTCATTTTCCATGTATGCTTGTAACACTGAGGACAAACTGCATAGCCTTGATATTACTGCTGAGCTGCGGAAGGATGTTCATGTGCTTCACCCTGCAGAGGAAATGAAAGAACACAGAGGTATTTCCTATAATCTCTTGATATGTCCTGACGTCAGGATGAAGAGGGGTATTATTCAATCTCTGGCCACTCCGCTGATGGCTGGTCACAGATGTGCAGTCACTGTAGCTGGCGTTATTTCTGCTATGGCTTTAATCACGCAGGTTCTCACACCGCACCCCAGGCCGGCTGCTTTTGCCAATCTGAACTGCAATAAACTTATAAATCCAGGCTGCTGCTCCAGATTTAGGCACTTGTTGTCAGAGGGAGGAGATTATAGCAGCTCCTACAGCTACAGTTGCATAATACGGAATGGTTGTTGTTGTTACAATGTCATGACCAGCTCAAAAATGACATATTGAATTTTTGGTGGTCACTTACTATAAGGTTGCTATTCTGTTTTTATTCACATAGCTAAGCCATTAAAGCAAATCAGAGTAAAGTATAAAGCATTAAAGCAGCACTAATAACTGTTTTTGAAACAACAATGTCTTAAATAGTAATAGCTGATGTGAAAGGCACTGTATATAGGGAATGACCCCACAGATATTTATGATAATTTACGAGCTAGCTAGTGACGTTGACAAGTGTTTGGAAGCATACAATTGCCCGTGGTTCACTACATAACATGATAGTATTTTTGTTTATAGGCTGTATGCCCAAAATAGTGTGAAAGGGGCCTTAATCAGAGAATTAAAATTTGATACTAAGAGTCCTGCATAGCTGAGGAGGTGATGTAACTGAACTGATAGTTCTCTGGGATTCTGGCCTTGACTGATGGGTGTGTGACAGGAAAATGGTGCCTCGGTTGGGGAAAATCTTTAGCCAACTGTTCAAATATTGAAACGATACAGACAGTCAGGCTGTCCTATGTAGACACAAAGACAATCAGGACTTTTCTTAAGATTGGTTTGGATCGGTATAAAGCTGTTGCAAGAGAAAAAAGGAAGGAAAGAGATTTCTTTGAATTGCCACATTTTGCACAATTACAAAAAACCAAAAAAATCTGGATTGTTGTAGTTGTTGCTGTTTTCATTGCATTTTGACCCGACTCAGCTACAATTGGGAGCAGAAACCTGTATTTATTCAGGTGACATTTACCTTTACGTGCTTTTTTCTCTGCTGGGTGTACACCATATGATTACAATCTTCCAGTCTGCCATGAACTGAATAGAACTGCTGCTCTGGAGATGATCTCCAGGCTCAGCTACTGTGTCTTTTGTCCGCTCCACTCTCTTTGCCACAGGCTCTGTGTGTGAATGTAAGTCAGTGGTAGAGAAGGATGAAGTGTGTGTGTAGTGAACCAGTTGCCCCCTACCTGTGATTGATAATGTGCCTCATTATTTGTGCCATTTCATCTGAGGCTTCTAGGGAAAGCATCAAGCTGGGACTGTCTGTCTGCTTGGAATATTTGCTAATGATGGTGCTGTGACCTCCAGCCCTCCCCCATCTTCCCGATGCGGGGCACCCAAAGAGCAGTCAGGTCTTGCCAGCAAGCACAACCTTGGCTTGAGAGGCAGAACATAAAGATACACACTCATTTGGACACATGATCCCTCCCAGCACATAAGTGAGAACATCCATTGAAGCTGCTTTAAGCTGTGTCCCAAATGGCTCAATCATAAGACTGAATTATTCCACTCTAAAAACAATTTATTACTTTTAAGTCAAAACTTAAAAGACTTGTCTGCAAGTACTTTATTGCACAAATTGTCTGTTTGAAAAAAAGTGGGCTTCTTTCTATCATAGACTAGCTAAAGTGCATCGCTCAGGGTTTGGGGGGCAAGCTGTGATCATTAATTTATTGGTTGATCTATGTCTGTACATTCACCTGTGGCTACAAACTGAGGGAAGTGACAGAAGGAAGAAGATGATGGATGCAAATGGCAGGTTTCTCCAAAGGGTGCCTAAAGTCATCCTTGAAGGGAGGGTGAGGAGCTCAGTCATTCAGAAGTGCCGTCTGACTCCTAGGGTAGGTTTTTCTGCAATATTGAGCCAGAAGGAGACCCTGGAGCTGACCCGGGACAGGCTGGAGAGATTGATGGCTTAGGAACTCCTCTGTGTCCTCCCAGAAGAGTTGGAGGCTGTATTTAGGGAGAAGGACGTCTGAACATCTCTGCTTAGGCCGCTGCATTGTAACTGATAATTTCCCTTATAGGTAATTGTGGATTTTGGATACTTCTTATAATTATTCACTATACAAATAAAATAAACTCAATCCTCTCAGCTTTTACGGCCTGGACTGGACTCATGTCACAGAAAAGTGTTGAAAAATGTCTAATCAATACTTTTCTACTCATTCTACAAATTAAATGACAGCATGCATTACTCCCCTGACACATAGATGCATTTCCTGATTTAACACTCAGAAAATCTTATACATCTATTTGATATGATGCGTCTAAGGATAAGGCTTGTAAGTTATTAAAATTATACACTAAACTTGTTAAGAGTTTCACTGTAGTTATTACAGGTTTGAGAGGATTTGTCCCTTCAACACAAATCCACATGTTTAAAACTTAAGAAAATGGCCGATGGAGTCAAATTTCCCAGTGCAGGCTTAGGAGATCTGAAATGTAACCTGGAGCCAAGTCTTGGAGGGCTTTCAAAGCAAATAATAGAACCTTGAAATGGATTCTGTATTTAACTGGCAGCTAATGTAAAGGTGCAAGTATTGGAGTAATACTCTCTCTCTTTTTGTTACCTGTCAGGAGCCTCACACCTGCAATTTGAACAAGCTACAAGTAGGACAGGCTTGACTGACAGATGTCTAAATAGAGAGTTTCAGTAATCAAGACGTGATGAAATGAAAGCATGGATAACTGCTTCCAGATCCTTATATGACAAGCTAGTTCAATGTTACTGAGCTGGAAAAAACTGCCACAAACAACTGAGTTTATTTGTTTGTCCAGCTTGAGAGTAGAATCAAAAGTGAAACCAAGGGTTTTTAATGTGGGGATGTACATCAGCCGATAGTGGTAAGTAATTTCTTATGACACTAACATAATGTCAGTTTTGTCGTGGTTTAGTTTGAGAAAGTTCAAAGACATCCAGCAGTTTATTCGCTAAGACAATCTGAAACCTTCTGCAACGTACTATCAACACCTAGCTTTAGACAGAGACAGAACTGTGTGTCATCTGCATGTTTCTGAAAAATTAAGCCTAATGGGAGCATGTATAGGGAGAATAAAAGAGGGCCCAGAATAGAGCCTTGAGGTATTCCACAGGTAGGCGTAGCAGAGGAAGAGTATTTGTTTCACAACATCACGGAGAATGTTCTGCTCTCTAAGTGAGAGGCTAACCATTTTAGAGCAGAACCTTAAATACCAACTCATCTCTTCAAACGTTTTAATAGGATTGTGTGATCAACAGTGTCAAATGCTGCACTCCGTACTTTTTCCAGAGTCAGCAGCTAAAAGCACATCATTGAGCACCTTCAGTAGAGCAGACTGTGAGCTGTGGAAAGCTCTGAAACCAAACTGACATTTATCCAGAATCCAGAAAAATGAGGACAATTGGTGGAAGACGACTTTCTCCAGAACCTTAGACACAAATGGCAGCTCAGAGATGGCGTAGGTAACACATCCAGATAGCAAGTAGTTGGTTTTGTGTGCATGATTATATCAGTAAGAGAAAATAATGAAACTGGTTTGAAATGGGTGAGAAAAGATGAACATATTAGTGGTTCAGAAGGGTCTTGGGATGGGAGCAGAATATGTGCTCTGAGATTATCGAGTTTTTCAGTAAAGAACCTTTGAAAATCCTCACCACTGTGTGAAGTAGTCTCAGATATGGCTGTAGTGCTGGGATGCAGGACAGAATTGACTGTGTTAAATAGGAATTTAGGATCACCAGAATTCTTTGTAATGATCTTGGAGAAATATTTTGCTCTTTCTGCCTTGATAGTTATTCAAAGAATCTCTAAACACTTGGTAAGAAACATGGAGCTTATCTTTCTTCCATTTTCGCTCTGCTTTCTTACATTCCTGTCTGACGGCACGAGTGACATTATTTAACCAAGGCTGTGTTTTAATTTATGGCGTCTACATCTGAGAGGAGTCCATAATGTTGGTGCAAGCTGAACTAAAGCATGCAAGGAGCTCATCTGGGTTATTGCGATGAGGAGAACTTTCATTAAAGGTGGCTAAAGGAGATGTAGCAAAGCGACTGAAAATTGGGGAGCAGTTTGAGCCATTATAGGGCGTATAAAAGAGGTGGTCAGGGTTTGTTTAGAAAGTGAGTGAGAAATATTAAACAAAATGAGTTTATGATGCTCATGCTTGTCTAATTATAGTCATGCACAACATGAGCAAGACAGTCTTTGCACTGGCTCTGTTTCTCCTCTTCCAAGGTGTGCAGCATCTGGAGGAGGCCATGGTTACATCTCCTCACTGGGTTATTTTGCAGATGATAATACATCATTCATGAATGACCAATACCAGACAGCTTCTGTAGCCTGCTGAACAAACTATTCACAGGCTATCCAAAGTGAGTGATAAAGTCATGGAATATTTTGTCAGCTGCTGTTTTCCTGAATTTATTCCTTGTTTGGGTATCCTTAGGCAAAGCGTGTTAAACGTTATGCAAGGACAAGAAATAACCCATAGTCTTGACTGTGCTCAAGGTGTCGGCAATTAATACAAAGAAACTTGAAAGCACTACTGTTGGTGATGTGTTCCACAGGAGCCTTCTGTGGGAGATCAAGAGATGTGTTAGAAGAGGATTTCATACAGGCAGATCTTTTGTTAACATAGTCGTCTAATGTCGTGCTGCACGTTGGGCCAATAAACCTTTGTCAGGTAAGAGGTGTTACTTTATCAGTGCTAACATGTTAGTGCCCATGTCACCAGGGACATTAACTTTTCAGGGAGAATGAGCTGTCATCTTGCTATGCTACATGAATATTTCAAGTTGCACTACTGGAAATATTCTCAGGTGGCAAAGCCTCTGCATTTCCACCATTCACCTACAAAGTTCCCACCCATTTTCTTGCACTGCTTTGCCTTCTTGTCATACTGAAGATATAACTTCTGGTGACATGGTGTCTGTATGTTCTGTCATTCTCTCCTGAAGTTTTAATAGGTGCCTTGACAGTGTTTGCATCTGTATTCATGTTTTGTGCTCTGTACTTAATATTAAATATTATTTTAATATTTAAATGGAAGTCACCAACCCGCCTGTGCTCAACAGCACTTAGTCTAGCAGTCCTAGGGACATATATTAAAGGCTTGATATTAGTGTACACTGTGAATGTTGGGTCATGATACAAATAGTCTTGAAAAGTATCACAGATGGCCCACTTGAGTTCCAAGAACTTAAGATTACCAGAGAGAAGGTGGTAATTTCTCTCAGCAGGTATCAGTGTTCTTGAGCCATATTTGATGACGTGTAGCTTGTGTAGGATGAGTGGATTACACAGCATATCCACAAGTGGAGCTACAACAGTCTTGTGCTCTACTATCAAGTATTGGGTATTTTGATGACATCTTTCCTTTAGCTTTGTGCTTTGCTCTGCTTTTATTTCCATTTCTCACGTATTGATTGTCAACTTTTTCAGACTTCCCTTTGTGGGTCAGTCTTAACTCCATCTCCTGACACCAAACGCCGAAGATAGTGAGCGTCTCTTTTGAACAACTTACACTTTGTGGGTTTCAGTTTAATTTCATGTTCTCTCATAAGGGCTAAGGGTTTGTCTACGGTGGTTTACATGGTTTTCAAAGGATGTGGAATAACACCGCTGTGGGGCGCAGCACTTACGTCTAATACCTTCCAGCACTTCCTCAATACACCTCTGAAATGCCGCAGGTGCATTTGTCAAGTCAAAGGGAATCCAAGTGAATTCATAAAGAGCCCACAGTGTGCTAAAGGCTGTGAGATGTCTGGATTCCTCACTGACAAACCCTTGGTGGTTCACTCTTCCTTGATATAATATGGAGCACCATTTGTTGCCACCCAAGTTGTCAAGCAAGTCTTGAATTTGTGGCAAGATGGTGGTTTGTGATGTTTTTTAATCTTCTTCTCTCTTGAATCAGTCCACAAATGTTAAGCTTCAGATCCTCCAAGGATGTTGAACGTAGTCTTTAACCTCCTTGTACAATGGCTAAGGATGGAGTTACAGCACTTTTATCTACCCCATTAATCTTCAGCTGAAGTTCGGTATGAAATCTAAGTCTCCCTCCCCTCTTGCCGAAGAAAAACTATAGGGTTTACCTGCAGCAGTTCAGGTACTAAAGATATTGCAACTAGGTTTCATCCATTTTCATTAAACTCACCCAGCTCTCTTCCAATGTCATTTTTCAATTTGTTTTTATCTCTTAAATCTAATATTTTCTACAGCATCTGCTCGTCTCTCTTCTTTTTTTTATAAATGGTGTGTCTGAGCTAGCTGTGACCCATTGATTCTTTCATGAACTAGTCTTTTCATCCAGGCCTGATCTTTATCCTGTGACTCCTCAGGACTTATGGGTGTGCTAGCTATGCGCTTGAGTTCTGTCTTTAGTGTCTTTGGTTCGACTCCCACAGCTCATTGGCTATCACAGTCAAGGTGTCTTTATATTTCCCCCTCATTTTAAAGTAACTTGCTAAAAACGTTCATACCAAATCTGCTTAGCATTAAACTGCAGACAGTGTTAGGAAGTTGATGAAGAATTTAGCAGTAAATGACCCAGATGTTTATAAGGGTGTCTGCTTTTTCTATGTGGCTACCATCTTTTCCAGTTTTTGTTTTATTAAGTTGCTAACACCGGTTTATTACCATTTTCCTAAAACCTACTGTAATAACACTGAGTGGTTATAGACAGTCAATTGTTTATGGTTGTGCAGAGCCTGACACATTTATTCAGCTGCACATTATGTGGAAGAAAGACAGCATATAAAGTTATTGAGTTTACAAAAACAAAGTCCAATTAAATTGAGCTTTCTGACCCTTTTTCATGTCTGTTTGTGATTGTGTGGCATGAATATGACATCAGATTCACAGTCTGTCTAACAGATGGACAGAGGCAGTAAACATATTTGTCAGAAGCTGAAAGAAGGCCAATTAGTATCAGTGACATTTTTTACCTCAGCCCCTCACTGACTGAACGTCAAGGAGAAAATGAAATACAGTACTGTAGAACATATGGGCTAAATTAAATGAAGCTTCTGCACAATGATATTGTACAAGTGTGTCATTTGTGCTGGTGTAGAAACAGCAGGGTTCAAGTAAAAGGCAGGAAATGGTTGAGGAAGTGAGGTCAGAACTGCAGCATGGTTTTGAAAGAGGGTCTGAATGGCAGGAACACAGAGGAGGTGGAGATAAGGCAACCGGAAGACAGTGCTTTGAAAATCCTGCCTCAACTCTGACTTGTATCATCCATACTGGGAGCCAAGGGAAAGAGACAAAGGTCTTTGAATGACATTCTCCAAAGGAGTCACACCCTTCATACATTATTAAACAGTCCTCTGGTTTCTGGTATCAAGACTATATTTACTGAAGGCGTCATACAGTGCCAATTGTATAGGATTATAATAAGGAGCTGTAGCTGTAAATGACAAGTCATGTTTGGGAAATTGTTTTGTGCATATTTGTTATGCAACATTTTACAATGCTGTCATATGTGATTTGCCGTCTTTAACAGTTATTCTTTCAGTACACTTCACAGTCCAGACCATAATTGTGTGGTTTTTTTCCCCATATTTCTACCATGCCAGTTTATTTTGTTGTGATTTATTATCAACCTAACCCATATTTGCTTTAAGTGACAAATTTATTTAAGACGGAGTGGTTTGTGTAAGTCTGGGATGGTTTGTGTTAACAGCCGCTCATAGATCCTACCTGCCGCATCTTCTTTTCATTGTTATTGTTGTTATGACTGATGAGGTCGAGCTGAGTTTCTGTGTTGACTAAATAACGTGTTAAAGCTATAAATATGACTATTACCAAACTGTACTGCCATTAATTACTGCCAATAGTGTTGCTTTGTTAATGTTGTATGGTTGTTTATTTTGTGTCTTTCAGTTGATTACCTGGCTTCTGTAAAGGCACGGTTACTGTACTGGTGTTAGCTTATGCTTGTGCAATAAAGCTTGTAAAAGGCAGCAATCAGATGTCCGAGCCTGAGTACGACACAGTTTCATCAGTTAAAACACACCCTTACGGTGGGCGTTTACTAAATTAAAGGTAGTTAGCTTAGTGAAAACCGTACAATAATGTATATTCACCCCCTTCATACTTCACACACAAGTGAGCGTAAAGAGGTCAGCGTGAAATTCATGTCTTGAAAATCTCAAACATGTTGACTTGCTTAATTAAATCAACAGCTGGGTTCAGTTGTGTTGAATGATATCGTCCATTCAAGTTCTGGAGCTACATTCCTTCCATGCAGACAAAAATCCAAGATCTAGTCCACATTTAGTGCATTATTAAATTAAAAATAGAACGGAGGCCTTGAACTGTTGAGCAACCAAAACTCTACATCAAGCAAAAGTGACAAACCATTTCACTTTCAATTTGTTGCTATTGGTTTCGTAAGTTCCTGAACATTTAAAGAATGTTGTTAATAGAAGACATGATGCAACATAGTGGTAAACATACCTCTGGCTCAAACTCACAGTGAGCATATATAACAAGTATGTAAGTTTCCCTGTCAGCTATGGAGATTACTGTTCATGAGCAGAACTTCAGAAGATTCAGCATAAAGTCTATAAAAGCCATGGAAAGAGTCAGAAACATAGAGCCTAGGCTGCAGTTAAAAGACCTACAAAAAGAAACTGGGGACACTGTGAAACAACTTTCTGTGGACTGATGAAACAAGAATCAACCACTCAAAACAAAACGATGGGAAGAAGAAAGTGTGGAGAAAAAAGGATTGGCTCATGACCCAAAGCACCTCATCTGTCAAACTTGGCAGTGCTTGTGTAATGGTTTGGGCATTCATGGCTGCCTTTTCAACCCTGTTCACTGTGTGTTAAAACAACTTTGCCTCCCGCACAGTCTTTTCTATTGAAATTACAGTTGCCCAAAAAAATAATATAAAAAAATAATATAAATATGTAAGTATATGTGTGTGTGTGTATACGTGTGTGTGTGTGTGTGTGTGTGTGTGTGTGTGTGTATAGATAGATAGATAGATAGATAGATAGATAGATAGATATCTATCTATCTATCTATCTATCTAGACATAATTTTTATATATATATATATATGTATATATATATATATATATAAAAATTATGTCTAGATAGATAGATAGATAGATAGATAGATAGATAGATATCTATTTCAAAGGTGCTATTGACATTATATTCTCACCAGATGTTGATATAAGCCATCCAATCCACACATGCAAAGACGTCAGTCAGGGAAAATTAAGAGAAATTCCCTAAGTTTAATAACCATAATTTTGTGAGTACAAGGTAAAAACTGCAGGTCAATAAAAAGCATCAGTGTTGTTTGTATGTTATAGCGTTTCGGGAACCACATTGAGCCCAGCAACATTTTTTATTTGAACACAGGATTACAGAGTTGGAATGGAATACAGAGCTGACAAGATGAAAGGGTGTCAGCATCACATCTCTTCGGATCAATTTTGGATTTGGCAGTGTAACTTTCCCACTCATGTCCATAATTACTCTCGTCTGAAAACAGGAGGACAGTAAACAGGACACTGTTTCTGTTTCATCCAGCGTTGTTAGATATTAAAGTTTTTTGTTGTTATAGTATCCTTCAAATATCCAACTACTACAAATACATACATATAACCAGAAATTTGTACCAAACCTTCTAACAATATAGGGTAAAAAATTACCTAACAGCATTTTATTGATGCTTTGAGGCAGCAGCATATATGCATCACGGAAGCATAAATATGTTTTACCATATATTTTAATATCCTAATATTAGGATATTAGCCATCATGGAATACCAGGGTGTACAAGGGTATACATAGCACTTACCTACCTTTTATAGAGTATGTGTCAAAGTAACATCCACGTAGATAGCAGGACCCAAGGTTTCCTAGCAGAACATTGCTTCTGCATCGCACTGCCTCTGCTGACTGGCCTTCTTCACATAGTGCCTCCTGGTCCCGAATGTTGCTGCTGTCGCTGGTGGACAGGGGTCACTATTAGGCATCATGACTGTTTTGCGGCTATGCAGGTTCTGATAGACCCAGTTACTGGTTCAGCACTGTTCCTTCCTTGGACTTTTGATACATACTGACCACTGCATCCATCATTTGTGCTTTCTGTCATATTGTGTGTAACTAGTGAGTGCTCCAGCAGCAGTCATTTGTGTACATTTGGGTCTCACATCACTAGCTGTTAGCATCCTAACAGCTGGTTCGCAGGCTGGTTGTACCTGATGGTGTGTTTTGCATCAACTGGCAAAACAAGTAAAAGATGCATGAAAATTGTTCCGGCTAAAGGTTGAAATAACAAGTTGTTGTTGGAAGTTGTTGCAATAGCTCCATTTGAAGATACTAAATTGCTTTTTTTTTTTTTTTAAGTAGTATGCAACATGAATTATTTGGTTTGTACCTAAAAGAGTAAATAATGAATGAAAAATGCATTTGCTGTTGGTGTCATATAAAGATATGCTTTCATGGTTGGGTACTCTGTAATGATACAGTAGGCAGAACCTTGTGAACATAATTCTTCAACTGTTGGCAAACAGCAGATGCAAAATTAATTCAGACCCTATTTTCACAATTTGTCTCATATTTTCAGGTAGCAGGTCCAATTTCAGGACATCATGGTGCTGTCTAAGCAATCTAGACTTTAGTATCCTATTTCAACATAATTATTTAACATTTAAAGACTTTAGCCTATATTCTAAGGAGCTTGGAAAGGAAAGGGTCTTATATTCTTCAGTTCTAACACCAAATGGTGGAGAGTCCCAGATTTTAAGCTTAGTGGGAGTTGTCCTTTAAGAGGGTCATTGACTCACTATTGATCATGTGCCTTATCACATGAACCAACTCAACTCAAAGCCCCATTCTTTAGCTACAGATGTATGGCTGAGTCTTGTCCTGTCGGGGTGGCTCTTCTATATTATGCCAATCTAGGACTCGCCACCAATTGGTCTTATAACTGAAGAAGCTTCTTGTATGAGAGGTGAAACGTCTTCAAGAAACTTAAAGAAGCCCAGTCGCTTTTTTTTTTTTTTTTTTTTGCTATACTTTGTTATGTTTTTATTTATTTCTACAGAGCTTGGCTAGCTTGTAGGTACAGCGAGAAGTTCCAGTCGGGCTTCAAAACCCACCACAGTACAGAAACTGCCCTCCTAAAAATACTTCTATGTATTAATATGATATTTTATTAATCACCAACTCAGGAGACTCAGCTGTGCTCCTGCTTCTAGACGTAACTGCAGCCTTTGATACTGTTGACCGCAGCATTCTGATCTCCCGTTTGGAGCAATGTGGTATCAAAGGTATCCCTTTGGAATGGTTTAGGTCTTACCTCTCCGAGAGGAGCCTTGATGATTTTATTTCTTCCCCAGCTCCTTTTACTTGTGGTGTCCCGCAGGGTTCCGTATTAGGCCCAATTCTCTTTTCAATCTATATGTTACCCCTAGGCCTGATCTTTAGGAAGCATAACATCTGCTTTCACTCCTATGCCGATGACACCCATATTTATCTTCGGTTTAATAGAAACACCTCCACTCCCATGGAATCGCTATTCAAATGTTAAAACCCAGATGGCCTCACATTTTCTTACCTTCAATGAGGATAAAACTGAAATAATTATTTTTGGACCAAGCTGCAATTTCAGTGCCCCAGATTTGGACTTATGTAACTTAACATCTGCTGTTAAAACACATGTAAAAAATCTGGGGGTTTTCTTGGATAACAAACTTGCATTTGAGAAACAAATTAATTCAGATGTTCAGCGGTCCTTTTTTAAATTAAGGCTCCTATCCAAGGTGAGATCATTTTTATCCTTTAAAAACTTGGAACGAGCAATCCATCCGTTCGTCTTAACTCAATTGGATTACTGTAATTCACTATACGTTGGTGTCGGTCAGGTACAATTCCTGGACAAAAATGAATGAAAAAGCAGACAATGTCCACTTTAAAAAAATACAAGAAAGTCTGAGTTTTTTGAAGCAAAAGATAAATAAATGAGGGGTTATCCGTGACATTTGCACAGTACTATACTTATTCCAAATTTATTAGATCAAAAATGTTTTTGTAGCCACAGGTATCTTCCCCTACCGGATATTAAAAATAATCCAGGTTTAAGTCACTTCACCACTGGATTTTCACACCCAGAATCTATATCCATCAGCAGATGTTCTATTTTTTTGCTCTTCAGTGCTCTTTAATTATGTACCTCGCATTATCTACAGCTTTCTTTCCTACACTTTCTTTTTATGAACTTGATGAAACAACATTCCATTCAGTCCGTGTTGCTTCCTGGTACACAGGATGTTACTTTTAGAGTCACAGGTTTTTCTCTTTGGCTTTACAGACGGGGATAAACATGTTGGAAGTCACTTTTCAGTTTGCCTCTCACTCCTTACTCCATCTGCCCCTGGCAGAAAACTTTGATAGCTTCTGTTCCATCTGCACTGGCACAACAGCAATTCCTTGAACTCTTTTTGTGCTCTAAAGCAAACCAGCAGATTTCTAGCCAAATGGGATGTGGTGGCACACAAAAGTGAAAAGGCAGGGAGTCTGCCAGACCCTCTCGCAGCGGTGGCCTCATTTGTTTCTGCTAATTATACTAATTTATCCAAATTACTTATTGATGTGAAAATGCTCCGCATTGCCCCCTTTAAGTCGTTTGTCTAAACTATTGTTCTTCTTAAATAGATTGAATTGATTGCGCACTGCCGTTAAACATTTCACTGATGTATTGAATTGACTTTTGCCATGTAGCACAAGCATATTCCATATCAAGACATTACATAAATCCATTATCCTACTGTTGGGTGCTCCAATTACTTAATGGAATATTCCCAGATGTATAGGAATTGTGTATTGATTTCACTCTCTGTTTCTCCTGGAAAGAATGTTGTAATAAACTCGCATCTCATTTAAAGTACACTGCAGTGTGTGTTATGGCTGTTTTGGACTAAGTGATCCTTGGAATGTAGCAGGAATGGCATGTGTATGATGGCTACTAAATATTCCCTCAGATGTGTCTCCTCTCAGATGAACACGTCTGCTGGGAATAATTGCCACTGACTCAATGGATGGAGAGAGGATTGCATGTGCAAAGTGATTCATAGCTAAAATTGTCAAAAAAAAAAAAAAAAAGGGACTGCAAACATCATTGCTCTCTGGCCTCTTTTTACAAAGCACTTTAAAATAGACCCAGAAGGTAAATGATGTGTCGTGTGCCTTCTGCTCTGTAAAGCTGCTGCCGTTGCTGGCAAGTTGACGTTGATACGTCTGACTCTGTCATCTCTGGTCAAGGAGGTGATAGATTTAGATCAGCCACCTTCTTTTATAATCCATGTTCTTTAATGAAGAAGCTATTAGCCACACACTTCTTTTTTTTCTGTCTTGTAGTTATGACTTCCCTGTGGTCATAGATGTAATAAGGAATAATATCTTTGCAGCATGTTGGCACATATTTAATAATCTCCAGAGGACTTAAAGGCATTAGTGCTCACACCTCAAACCATAGTCACAATGTGCTGTGGAAATCTTGCCTGTGGCACTTATTATACCACAGAGAATTAAAACACAACAGCCATTAATATCAGGCATTAAGTGACTCATCACCTCTGTGTGCTCACAGTGCAGTATTATAGCTGGTACTCAATCATCCTGAGGAACGTGGAAGTGCAGCTACACTGTATACGGCATGTGCAATCAGCATTTATGTGTTTGGCCATTAACAACCTCTTTGATTTGCCTCCACTGCGTGTTCAGTGTTAGTGCATTGCTGCATGCATATTACATTTTATAACATTTTAAATCAACTGCGTAGAACCAAAAATAATCTCATCATCGTAATCATGTGGAGTTCCCTCTTCATAGGCAGACACTTAGATTATCAAAAATACAATTTCACCAGATCACCCTTTTGATGAGATATCACATTTCTTGTCCCAGTCTCCCACTTTCACATCGCCCAAACACATCTTTCACAAATAAGAGGAGTCCTCAAATCCCTTCTTCATTTTCTGCACAAATGACAAACTGTAAGCTAGGCTTTTTTTTTTTTTAATATATTCCAGCGTTTGGTCCATGTAGGATGCAATCTCACATTGCTATCAGAATATTGCATTGGGTGACCTGGTTTTTCAACAGAGACTGTTGATGACTACAATCCAGTAGCATAAAGTGAATAGGACAGGGCCAAGTAGTGAGCCCTGTGGACACCTTGTGTGACTTCAAGAAAATCGGGTTGATGATCATCTGCAACTATTCCTTAAGTTCTACCATTGCACATTCATGTTAAGGCCAATTAATCCAAGTAGATTAAAAAAATGATGGTTCAAAGCATCGGATGCGTTAGACAAGTCAATGAACGGTGAAATACAGTATTCCTTGTTGTTTCTATGACCAGTGCTTATCGCGCTGCTCAGGAAAAAAAGTGAAATTTTAACTGGTAGGACAGTTTGGCTATATACCCATAGATGTTTGGATTGCTTGTGTCACAATCTTTTATGCAGATGTGGCACATATGTTACTTTCTAAACAACACTAATACTCCTGGTAAATGCTTTCATATGTTAACCAGATAATCCCTACAATGTATTTGTAACTCCTCATATTGCGACGGTGGTGATGTTGCTTCCACTACACTGTGACCTTGCTGTGTGCTGGAACAGACTATGTGTGATAAAAGTGGCACCAGGCACTGTGAAGTTTGGGTTTGCACAGACATTATCAGCATGTGGTCCTTTGATTGTGGAAGAAGAAAGAGGTTAAAAATAAAGAAAAGCTGCGCTATGGGGTCTGAAATCGCTGATTTGCTCGAATGAGCAGCCAGACAGCTCAGTCTCACAGACTTCCTCCAATGCAGATTCTCTGTCAACATGCTGAGAGTCATCTGGCTAATGTGCCACAGAAAAAGCACAGATGGCCACCAGTCAGTTTGTGTTGTGGCCTGGCATGTCAGGAATCTGACTTTAAATGACAGTGTGTGCATACGTGGGCACAAGCCAAAGATTTTTGCATCATTGTCTGTACTTTCAGTTTGTCTGATCTCCCCAAGTTACATATTTCTGCTAGAACTGGGGTGTTATTGGAATATAGACCTTTTTCAACTCACTGGTACAGTAAATGTAATGAATGAAGTGAGTGAACTCCAAACAGCTCTCTGATAAGATACAACAGAAAGTGCATTCAAATCAGTGTGGCTGTGAAAGTAACAGTAGGTTTCACTTGATTACCCCAATAAATGCACCAATTAAGTGCTTAGTCACTTCTGCTCCACTATTAACATGAATGAATGTTGACGATTTCAATAATCATTCTGCCTTTTATTTAAAAAACAACAAAAGACTGACTCAGAGACTTCTGACTACACATTGCTGTCTTGTTGTCTTTTCCTCTGCCTCGCCTGCTGTTTCTGAATATATTCATATTTATGCAGTAAGATAAATTGGTGGGTCTTTTCATCAACTCAGTTCAGTTTTTTATATAGTGCCAAACAATAGTCAGCTCAAGCTGCTTAATATTGTAAAGTAATGACTGTACAATATTAGAGCGAAAACCCCAACAGTGACAGAGCAAGTCTTTGATGACCGTGGGGAGGATGGTAGTAGACTTGAAATTCAGTGAATTTGCAAATTTATGTATCTATTTTTCCATACAAGTCCGGGCAATTCCTTTAACCTATTACATTGCACAGATCCTCATCTGTACTCCAGCGCCAGAGGCTCAACTGACCCGATTGCAAATGCTTCGTAATGCAGCTGTTGACTTCTGGAGCAAAGAAAAGACAGCAACTCCCGTTTTGTCTCAGTTTACCCGGCTACCAGGAGGTAAAGCAGGTCATATACTAATCAGAAGGTTCACAGTTTGATCGCTGGCTGCTCCAATCGGACCGATTTTTTAAAATCAGCTTAGATGCACTGGTTTCTACCAGTGCATCTAAGCTGATTTTAAAAAATCGGTCCCACAGCAAGAAGATTCTGAGCTCTAACCTCACATTTGGCTGGATTCTCATTCTGTGTTCATGTGCTCTCCCTGTGCCTCATGGGTTTCCTCTGGGTTCAACCCGTCCACATTTTAGAGACCGGGCGACCTGTCCAGGATGTATCCCACTTCTGCCCTCTGGAATCTGGGATATTTTCCAGCATTCCTGCAACCCTGAGCTGGATAAGCAGTCAAGAAAATGGGTAGATTATTTGTTTTTAACACCTTCTGTGATTCACCTCCACAGTATATTAGGAGTGTCTGTGGCTCAGGACGAAGAGCAGGTCATATACTAATCGGAAGGTTGATGATTGCTCCAGTCTGCATGCCAAAGCATGCTTGGGCAAGACACTGACCTCAGAGTTGCTCCCGTTGCATTCATTGAAGTGTGAATATGAGTGTTAGACTTAGATACAGTAAAAATGCTTGTATGAACATGTATGCAAATGAGATGTGTTGTATAAAAGAAGAACCAGTTCACTGATCCTTTATTACAGCTCTATTTTATATACAGGTCTCTTACGTTGGCCTCCTATCAGCTCTTCTCACCTTCAAATGAAAGATGCACATTTTCCTCTGTTGTTTCCTACATAAGTCTTGTCCAAAATAAGTGACAATTTTTTAATCACCCACCTACTTTTCCTAATGTTTCTATTAAACTTATGTTATTTATTCTCCTAATATGTTTTTTTAGATGATTTATTTAATTAAAATTTAAAGGAGTGCTTTCCAGCACTCAGAGTAAATGAGGACAGCCACTGTATTGCGTCATGTGTAGTAGTAATAGTCTTATTCTCTAGACATTAGCATAACTGTGGTGACAAAACATGTGACTTTGGTTTAAAAGAGAGCTCCTCATAACTAGAAGATTAGTTTCATTTAAATTGCAATGGAATGCAAGGCTAAGGTTTCTAGGATGTTATTTAATTTGATCACTATGTTCAGAGTGAGGAAGGGTCTTTAAGTGAAACGTACTCAAATACACAAGTGGGAGTTTAGTGTCACCTCACAGCCCAAAGTCTCTCTGTGTGTGGACCTTACATGGTTTTGACTGTTCTGTTTCCATCAGCTGTTCTGTCTTTCTTCCAAAGTTTAGATACCTGAAAGTCGGATGAACTGGTCATCGTGCACAGCTGCTAGTCATTTGTTCAGGTATAATGGTATTATCAGTTAAGTTAATTTCTCTGGCTACCTTGTAAAATCCTACAAATCATATTTTGTCATTATAAATTAATATTTAGTTATCACTGCAAACAAGTACATTCTCATTTCACCATTCTCTCTGCCTACTTGGTGCAAGATGCACATTTGAAACACTGAGATGCAGGAGTTATTGATCAGCTTATCTGATTAGAATGAAGTCGATGCTGTGACGAGCTGAAATTGCATTGTGTCTTTGTGGTAGAGCCAGCATTCAAATTGGTGCAAATCATACGCCGAACTGTAGAAAAGAAAAAAGAGAGAATGCTTTTCATGGCTTACAAGTCCTCCAATGATCTAGAGAAAACAAAAGACAGCTTTGTGTGATAAAGATGCAATTTCTCTGAGAAATAAGCCATTAGCTTTTCAGGTAATGAGATAATTTAACCTGTTATCGTGAGAAAACGAGCTTTGTTATCTCCAGATTACAGCTTTTAATAGCAATTGTGAGAGGAGACATTGAGGGCTTCTGTACATCCTGGTATATCCTTTTTTTGGTGACTTTGCCTCCACTTGATTCTCATCCAGCAACATACATCTACTGTAAGAAGATTAGTGTGCTAGCTATTGAGAGATTGAACCAAGAGGGCGAGCCAGGTCTGCAGAAGAGCACCTGAAGTGGCCTCCACTTTACTCAGGAGGACCAGGGTGCATAAGTCATCCACTCTAAAAACATATTTGCCTGGCCCAAGCTGACCCACAGAGTTCAGCTTGAGTACACCTCTGTGTAACTGTCTCCAGATCTCCGCTTCCCCCCATCTTCTCTTTCAACCTCTCTTTTTCTGCCTCTCTCTAGGATGCGCGCACGCGCGCGCACACACACACACACACACACACACACACACACACACACACACACACACCTCCTCTACCTGCTGGCAGACTCCCAGTATTGCTGTTTAGTACTCTACTCACAGAGGGAATGATACTATCTTCCAATAACACTGAGGGTTCATTTTTATTCCATCATGTAGAGACCAAATTGAGGCCAGTGTGGGGCTAATATTGATGGCATTACCTTCCATCAAATGCTCTATTTACTTCTTCTATATCAATCTTATTCCTGCACCGCTCATTGTCTCTCACAAGTAATTTCATTTCAGGTTAATTTCATGACTCGATTTGGAAATATACAAAAGAACTAATCAGTTTTCTTGTACTTAAGAATCTGCCATGTCTCTTATCCCTCAAATAAATATTGCTGAATGTCAGTGAAGGATTCACGTTATTGTTAGAGAAGGCCTGTTGTTTCTATTAATATCCTGGGAAGTAAAAGCACTATGGTGGGAGGATATGCGCTCGTGTAGGGACTGCTCTTTTTGTTAAGTCTATTTGTGGGCTCCCCAGTGCACTAACAAGCTAACTAATGTTTTCGTTCCCTCACAGTATAAAGTACAATGAAGGTCACATTCAGAGTGAGTCTTAAAAAATAAAAGACAAAAACACTTGTGAGGACACAGACTTTGTATGAATACTCATATGTTTCAAGCCAAGTTCACTAAATCCACTCACAGTGCATCAACCTCATTACAATCGTGAGCCCGATACAGACAAGTATCATACAGAGACTATACAGACTGTAGAGGTAGCATAAGTAAATTCCCCATTGGGTTTAAGCATAATGTCAGTGCTTATAGCACCACTAAAATCCCATTTGCAGTCTCATCCAACTTGACCAAGTGCTCCATCAAGAGCAATTACCAGCTGTTCATGAGCAGGAAGTCAGTGAGGGATCATGTCCTTTTAGCAGAACTAAAACCAATGAATTAATGGATTATATGTAAAACTGTACTTTTTTCTCACTTGGGTTTCAAAGCAGGTAGTTGGGACATTGCGCATATAAAAAGAGACACATCACAGTCTGAAGTGACACCATGTCAATCTCCAATAAGAAAAAAAACATGAAATACACTCAGCAAAACCATCATTACGGTAAAACACTAAGTCAGGAAGTGGCTGAAACATGAGTCAAACCGGGCAGGGCTGTAGAAATACATCAACCCAGCAGCAGGACTGGGATCTGCTCCTTTGTGTGAAGAGGAAAAGGAGGAGCACTGCCATAGCCCTACAAATCACCTCCAGCTGGCTACTCATCTATGTCAGAATCAGACTCAATAAGGGTGACATGAGGTCCTGACATCCTTTAGTGGGACGTGTGCTCACAGGTCAGCATTTATGCTGCCATTTGTGGTCATGCTACTCTGAGGGAGAAACTTGGAATTACTCTTTACGTGTAAGGCAAATATCAGGCTCTTCTTGCTTTAATAATGTTAGAAATAAATACACTCAACAAGATTCCTTCATTTAATAAATTACAACAGAAGATAAACAAAATAAATAAATGAAATATTTACACTAGTTTGATTTTATCTCAGTCTGAGATTCTTTCCTGCTGTCACTTATGGTCATGTTAGTTTGTGCTTTCTCTGCACGCACTGTGAGTGCAGGGCCTCACCCACAACCACATGGCACGTGGAGGCGAGCTGATGAGAAAAAAGTAAAAAGCAATAAAATAATGGAGTTCATAGGGACACATTATGTTACTATGATTGCAATAAAAATAGTCCCAACAAGTGCTGGGAGAGAGATCAAGAGAAAGCATCATCATCATCAGAGCTCTATCACTACTTGCCAACAGTCTGGACTTAAGTCAAAAACTTTGTGCAAGCATCCAAAGACAAACTGTTGTTACCAATAACAATGAAAACAAAGCCAGACACCAATATCATGTCTGGTTTTTTTTTTTTAGAAAAGTCATGAAACAAGGTAGCCTAGCACTGAATAAAGACCGTAGCTTTGTTGTCCAGTTTTATATAGTTTTTTATCCCTCATTTGCATTAGTGTAAACTGCTCTTAATGTAAAAAGCTTCTTTGCATACAGCTATGTTTTAATAGTTTATGTCATAATTACATCATTTGACTATTTGAACCACCAGTGTTCTCTGTAGTTACTTGAAGCCAGTTTAGCTTTAGAAGAGGTTGGACAGCTTAGCCAAACTAGCATCACAGTTTCCAAACTGACATTGTAAAGTTGCTAATTAGAGGACAGTTCTGACATCTTTGTAAGGAAGTAATATCCCACTGTCTGCAACAATTGAATAATAACCCTGCTTTATCGCTGGCACAGAGGCTTCTCAGCCTTTATTTCCCATCTCTTGAAAGGCTGGCTGCAGTTAATACCATTAAGTTAGCTTCAAAACACCAGCTAGTGTTTGTTCCAAAACACAAGTACATGTTTGGAAGCCCAGAACTCCACATGCCAAGAATGTGAATAATTACTATTTGCTGGCACAAACATTTTATGAAACTTTTAGAGGCACAGCTAGGTTTCATCCAAGATTTTAAAAGTACTTAAACTACTTTATTTTGGAAACCTTTTTTTTCTTATTTAATTATTAGCATGATGACTATTTGGATCAAATCATTACAAAAACTGATATTAATAAATAATAATAATAATAATCAAATTTCATCATATTTTGACTTCATGCAGTATGTTGTGGGTCTGCAGGTTAAATTTCATCCATCCTGGTTTCCCAGGGCTGATGCTGACAGTCTGCCTGTGCTCCCCTCCCAGGACTGCTTGTCTTTCTTGGCCGTGATGTAGTGCCCGGCATGTGGAAAGGTTAATTTCATTAGCCTGTTTGCTTATACAAGGATGCAACTGACACAACAGAAAAAAAGAAAACTTGGCATGAGGCTTTGTCAACACAAGGGGACTTCCAGCAAGAAGGCTGCAGTGCTTTAAAAGAAATGAAATATGGGAGAAATCACATTTATTAGCTTTTCACACTTTTCAAAGCTAAATTGTATTATCCCAGGTCCAGCTTTGAGGGCACATGAAACTGAGATAGCAGTTGAAATTTGGAAAGGCACTTTAGTTCTTACACCTTAGACATTACAAAATCTTTGAAAGTGCCAGTTGAAAGTTGTAATGAGAAGAGTAATCTATTTTTTTGGTGTGAAGGCATGAAGGTTTCCTACAACTAGTGCATTGTGAGATGATGAAATTTAGTTGCAGCAGGTTTCTTGGGGTCATGAAATAAAAAGCACTTATTGCCAGGCTCATATCATTTAATTGGCTTGGCTGTGGCCCCCTGCCAGTTCATTACAAGATGCCTGGATTACATTTGCCCACATTACAATGTAGGATTCCTGCCATTCCCTCAGTAAATATGGGAAATCTCTACATTTGAGTGTGACTTTGATAGCTTGGCTCAGAATCAGGTCTTGAATTATTTTATTTTATTTTTTAGATTTTACTTGAAATCAGCAGAGAACTGAATATAGGTAATTTTCACCCAGATTAAATATATTTCCAGATGGAAGGTGAAGGTGCTGTGGGGAAGCTTGAACATGTGTGACGCACAATTCCCTGCAGCACCATTCATCTGTGACTATTCAAACTTTATACTTGATTAGAAAACTCTGTGGGTAGAAAATGTTAATTATCCTAATCCTTGCTGTGATTGGACTGACAGCTGCTGGAGCAAAGTTGATTGTTAGGGAGGAACAGTTCCCATAATATACTGGTGCAGCAGCTTTTTTATTTAGACAGTTCTTCCTAATCAGGATGTTTTTTTCACCTCATTAGGACTGGATGTATTGATTTGTGTGTGCCAGTGGAAGAGGGAAAAGTATTCTAACAATGACCTCAGCAATATTTTTGTTGCTCTGGGTAAATCTTTTTTAATGGACATTAGTCAAATAGAGGTGAAACATTTAGTTCTTGTGATGGCCAGTTCTTGGTTGTAACTATGTTATAATCATAATTAAAAAGAAATTGTAACTTGTCTTATTTTGCCAGGTCTTTATGAATAATGCAGTTTTTCCAACGTCAGTGATTTGCTTAGTAAAAGTACTGATGTAATGTTGGTAAACCTACCTGTTTCTGGGGCTGTTTTAAATGATTTGTTGACATAATCGATGATATGTCGACTATAAAAATTGGTCGATGCGATGTATACTAATAACACGTAAATGTGTTGTTGGAACTGCAATACACTACATCAAACTATGGGGGCAGTATTGCCTATATCATCTGCCAAGACTTCTCTCAATACTAACGAAGAAGAGCGTAGCGCTACCGGTAAAACAGGAGGAGGGAAGAAAATGTAAGCTGAGATTTTAAAAAGTGTGAAAGCATTTAACAGAAAACAAAGTTTAATGCACGGCACTGTTGCAGTGCTCGGGCATTTAAAACGCCGGCAGCACAGAGCTGTGACGTCAGCACTGAATGGATCAGTTTTAGTGAGTTAAGTTAGTGCGTCGCATTGATACCTGGGAACATCATCTAACAGATAAGAGCAAGCCTCACTCCAGAGCATGTCTACTGCGATCGTGAATTCTTGAACTGAATCATCTTTAAACTGGGAAACTTGTTATTTTGGATTGTAAAATAAATCTGTTTTGATTTCATTTGAAGCGATATTTATAGACAGAAGGCAGTTTTAGTTTCCTATTTGCACATTATTTCTTTGTTTAAATACTACTAGCACTTTTTGCTGTGGGGTGGGATGAGACAACAGGGTGGGCAGACTTGAGCAGGTGAGGTACTTGAGCCTAGAGCAGGAGGTTTGCCTACAGCAGGGGTGTCCAAACTTTTTCACTGAGGGCCACATACATAAAAATATAGGAGGGGCTGGGCCACTTACTAGAAGTTAGGTATATAACCTTAACCTTAGTGTATTAAAGTTAGAAAAATCACTTAAAAGTGGTCAAATATGTTATATTGTTGAAAATAATTAAAGACAAAACTGCCTTCATCACAGCTTTCCATAAATGGATCTTTATTGATTTATTCAGAAAAAGCTTTAGCTTCTCAGAACAGCAGCCTCAGATTTCTTCTTAGACAGAAAATTTACAGCACAGAGAAAAAACATCAGCTGAGATCAGCTGACTTTGCGCTGTGCACAGCGGTGTGTACTCTGTGTGTTAACAAGAAAAACGCATATAAGAAAGTGGTGCGCAAAAGCAGGGTAGTGACAGAATTGATGCGCATTATTGATATTTGAAGCATGTGTACCTGCACATGCATGCTTATTAACACACGGGTACTGCGGAATATATTTTTTACTCACCTAAAGTGCTCGGGCTCTCATCCACTCCCCGCAAAAAAAAAAAAAAAAATTAGCAGCTGTGCAGTTTAATGTTGGCTGCCGAGTCTTCAATGCGTCGCACAACTGGATTTCTGGACATGCTGACGTTGTTGAAGTCCTGCACTTTTTCCGGGCACATTATTTCGGTGACTTTAACGAGGCCGTGTTTTATGAGGTCTCCATTTTTTTTAAAGCATTTTTATTGTAATCACTGAAACTGAGGGATTATTTTCAACATTTTGGGTGGCTTTATCATCAGATAGCTAATAGCTAAAGTCTTTGCTCATTTAAAACCTGTTTTCTGCGGAGCCATTAAAGTTTTATAAAACTTATAAATACGAAACATTGTGAGCTGGCCAAAAGCACGACTCCTAATGAATAAAGGAAAGGCTACCTGTTTATACACTCATTGGATATTTCCTGTTTTGTGATTCTCCATAAACTTGTGTGGGAAAATCCCAGCAGATCAGCGGCTGCTGAAATACCAGCCTGTTCGACACCATGCCATGTTCACAGTCAATTAAATGGTTTTTTTTTTCTCCATTCTCATGCTCAATCTGAACTTCAGTAGGTCATCTTTACCATGTTTTCATGCCTAAATGTATTAATTTGCTACCATGTGATTGGCTCATTACATAATCACATTGTTTAATGAGCAAGCAGGTAAACAGTTAATACAAATTCCCTAAATGAGGTTTTGTTCGTGGTGGTTCAGTGCTATACTGATCTTAACTTTTTGTTTCTTGTATGCTGCTCAGCCACATCATACAATTCAAACAGCTAGACCCAAGTTAAAAAGATGATTGGCAGGTACCATAAACCCCGTGTGTAAATACTCCTCATCAGACTTCTTAATGTGCTTCTATTAAAAACCATCTGCTTTGGCACCATGCCTCTTTTTCCTTTCAATTAGTCAGGCATTGTGCATGTTTTCTGTCACATCCTGTGCTTTTATGCAGTCTACCAGCTGCCCTTTTTATGCTCCTTTTATTTTGTTTGAACAAAGAGGGTCATGCAATTAGGACCCATCAATCTAGAAGGAGGATACAGCAGGAATGTTGGTGTTTTTGACACAGTGTTGATTACAGGAGAAGCAGGCTCAGTATATTTTAAGGTTATAAACATAGAAAGTGAGAAGCTGAGATGGATCTGTTGGGGATTTCACTGTGGTCAAAAATGAGCAAATGAACCATAAGGCATGGAACTGAGCCTATTTCCATTTATCATCTGGTTGATTTTTAAATAGTTGGTGCTAGATTGGATGAAACAGAAGAACTCCTGTCACTGCGTATTTCATCTAGTGGCTATGATTGGTTCTGTTGCTCATATTTTACTTGTGTATGTGGCTAAATTGCATGTTTAATGTTTTTTTCAAAGTCACTTTCTGCTGATGGGGAACTGAAAAAAAGCTTAACAATCTCTGAAAGTGACGATATCATAGTGCTTGCTTTGTCAAAGTGGATATCAGAGCCAACAGCCTGAAACTCTAAATTACTGTAATTACTGAAGAGGAAAGTAGCTTTTCCACATTTAAAAAGTTGTGACCATGAAGCATTGTTTTACAAATATTTCAGCTCAGCAATGCTTGTTTTCAAGGCTCTTGTCCTTGTCTTCATTTTGTTACCTTTAATATAAGACCAGGCGAGGGTTTTGTTAATATAGACTAGGGCTGCCACGATTAGTCGACTAGTCACGATTACGTCGACTATCAAAATCGTCGACGACTAATTTAATAGTCGACGCATCGTTTGAAGCTTTGTAAGATCACAAAAGACGCAGGAATAAGTAGTAGGATTTAAGAGTGTAATAACGGACTTAAACAGAAGATGGCAGCACTGCATGTACAAGGATGCCAGCTGCCGTTAAACCCCGAAGAAGAAGAAGCTGTGTCCCAGAATTCATAGCGCAGCCCAGCTCAGTTTCCAACAATGGCGGCAGCTAGTTAGTTTTAATGTTACTCTTATTATTCTTTCTGGGTCACAAAATAAACGTTTAACATATTTTCAGGCGAGAATGTAACTGTGTAAACCTCAAATATCTGCTCAGTTTATCAAGACACCACATATTTTCAAAAGCGCTCCGACGTTTTCAGAGACGTCTGTTACCCACTAGCTCGATAGCTAGCCGGGGGCAAGGCTCACTAGAGCCGTGAGAACACCGGACTCCCAGCTTCAAACCCACCTCCGTCTTTCGCTACTCAGGTTAAACATATATAAGTCACTTAGATAATTTGTTGTTATTGTTTGGCTTTTTTTTAGTATTTTATTTGTTCCTGAGTAAATCGGTTTGGCTGAGATCAAAGTTATAGTTTTTACACAGCTGAATAAACGTCAAGCAGACAGCTGATTATCAGAAGTGTGAGATGCTCCAGAATTTACTCTGGTGTCCCGTTATATGTTAGATATCAAGGAGCAGACGGCTGAGTTTATTAAACTTCACCTAAACAATCTGCAAATTTCATTAAAATTTAATAAACTATCATCTTGTCTTTATTTTTAGTTAGCACAGACCTTAAACACTTAAAGCTGTAAGCTAATGATAGTTATATAAGAGCAGATGCTGCTGGTGCAATAAGCTGTACGTTTTACATCCAATGGATGATGATCTGATTAGTTGACTAATCGCAAAAATAATCGGTGACTAGTCGACTATCAAAATAATCGTTTGTGGCAGCCCTAATATAGACATAACAATAATCAATCACAGCAAAGTGTCCCCATGGTTGATTAAATCTACCACCATATGTCATATATAAAATATGGAAGTAGCCAGTGTGGCACTAACTGTGGTATCTTCAACGTTGTGAAGACTGCAGCTTAGTATTTTGCTCATAGGTTAGTGACTTGTCAGTTTTACAGCGTAGCAAAAACTGTTTTATTTATTTTTTTATTTACTTACAAAATATACATCATCTGTGCAATAAGTTCATCCTACCTGACTGGACCATTAGCACCATACTATTCACATTATCTGATATATCTTATGAGTATGCATTTCCCCCCCTTGTGAGTATTAACTGTGTTTGAGGAATAAACTGATAACTTTGTCTGTCTCAACTAAACTGGCTCTCTAAGGCTGGTCTGCTGTGGATGTTTGTTAAAACTTTAAATATCAAGCACAGTTACCTCAACAATAGAGTAGTATGCTGTTTGTTCATAACAGCAGTTATTATGTTAACAAAGTAGCAAATGCTGTCAATCATTATCAGGGTCTGTGAGTCGATGACATTGGATTTTGAGATTTGGTTGGTTCACATTTTATTCTGGATTTGTGAAGCAGTCCTTTAGTATTTGGTCTTTTAAATTTGTTTTATTTCATAGTGTCTCTTGAGTTTTTGTTATTTATGTTTCTAATTCTTAGTTCTTAATAAAATGGTGTTAGTCCCCTTTTATGTTACCTCTCTCCTAGTTTCTAAGTGTAGTTGGCCTTGTCATTGTGTTTATTTACTTTTGGTCCGTGCCTGGTTTATAGTGTTGTGTTAGATTCATGGGTCTTAGTCCTGGTTTCCTGTTTTATTTTCTAACCTTGTGTGTGTTCAGCGTTGCTTGTCTCTGTCTCAGCAGTTAGATTTTTGTCACCTGTGTCTTGTTTTGTTCCCAGATGTTTCCTCTCTGTTCCGAGCTCCCCTCTGTGTATGTATAGTGCTGTCTTCCTTCCTGCTGTTGTCAGAGCATACTGTTAACTTCACACTGTTAAGTCCCTGTTTCAGTCCCTGTTTGAGTTCCAGTTCTCTGTGTCCTAGTGCAGCGGTCTCCAACCTTTTTTGCGCCACGGACCGGTTTATGCCCGACAATATTTTCATGGACCGGCCTTTAAGGTGTCGCGGATAAATACAACAAAATAAAACTAGTACCGGTACCGAAAAAAAGAAAATTTATTCATAACACACGTGAAAAGACCAAGGAAAACCGAGTAAACGATAAAAACGATAACAAAATAACGCTGAAAACCGATAAAAACCCTGAAAACTGTACATTTCACACCTGAGCCTCAACTCTCGCGGCCCGGTACCAAACGACTCACGGACCGGTACCGGTCCGAGGCCCGGGGGTTGGGGACCGCTGTCCTAGTGTGTCCTAGCCACAGTTTTTAGTTGCTCTTCTCTTGGACTTTTTTTTCCCGTTTGATTTTGTATATCGGACAAAAATCAAATGAAAGACTCGCCTTTTGATCAACTCCACCGTCCTCTCTGTCTGCATTCTGGGTCCTTACTTACTTCCAAGCAGAATCTTCAGTCACTCGTTCTCAGCATTGCCGCAAGTCCATGCAGGTAGGGCCAGGACTTTATTTTGATGGGCACAACATGTGGCAAATCACAAGCAAAGACAGACTACGGTCATGCAATTATGTGAAAGGAGAGGGTTGTAAGTGCAATGATATAGGCCAGGTCCACAGAGAGGCAGAGAGATGGGGAACTGAGTAATTGCACTGAGAAAAAGTGAAGAAACAAAGAGAGAAAAGGCTACAAATATGAAAATGTAAAGCTATAAACTGTAAAATGAAGATTTGGCTAAAATAATACCCATTTATAAACCCCATGTATGTTGTTCCTAGTATTAGTAAATGCATAAAAATTAAGGTTTTTATGAGAACACTGAATGCAAAATTGTTTCTCCACACACCAACAACTCACAATTGTTAAATTAGGCTAAGATAAAAGGCTCTGAACGAAGAGCAGTTTGGAAGACATGAAAGCCTGCTCTTCTGTCTGGTATTGGATGCAAATTCTAAGAAAAGCTTGGCTATCTGGCATCCTTAGATGAGATCATTAAGTGGGTTTTATCTGCCTTCTTCTATCTCATCCTTGCCAGTTACCAGTTAGTTTAAGGGGGAGTGTCACGTTCCCCCACAGCAAACAGGGGACCCACACTTGCAGTCGGAGGTCTCCCTGCTGCAGTTGCCTTGTTTACAATTTGCCGTTCATTTTGCTTTTGACAGAGGACAGGTGAATCTTTTTGTTGGTCTCACACTGACAGATCATGATTTCCTTTGTGCACATCATCAGTTCTCGCTTACTTTGTTCTTTCTGTTCCCCTCCTATCGTCCCCACTCCCAGCCTCCTTCCGACACTCCCCTTGCTGCACTCGCTCTCCATGTCATCTGAAAACAGTAGTGACAAAGTAGAACATCTAAAGTTCAGAAGTGTCTCATCAAAGCAGCTTTGTACAGGCAGCGTACCATTATGCCATTAGTAAAGGATTTGCTACGCTTCAGTGACTTTGTCTCGGGGAAAAACATGGCATGGATGAAGGTGTCAAAGCACTACCACCTCTGCCAACATTTGTTTCACCTATCTCTATAGAGTGGAATTCACTACAGTGGAATTCAATACAGATCACACTCATTAGCTGAGTGTTGAGCACCAGGAGCCAAAAAGGCTGACAGTTTTTCTACTGAAGGGAGAGTGAAGAAGACAAGAGCCCTATTAGCAGGATGTGCTGAGAAAGACAACCTGTGTATAATGAAGGAGTCCTTCAAACCACACACGTCTGGCTGGTCTTATGCTCCCTCAACTGGTCCAAAAGCGGTGAAATAGAAGAGTCCCTATCATTTTCCAGAGTGAGGCTGATGGACGTTAACGACACCCTCATCCTTTCAGAGCCTTTTTAACGATGGAACTTTCCTCCTCTGTCTTTGAAAGGATCTGTCCCTTTATGTGACCACCGGCTCTGACATGACATCCTTTGGAATCTGTGGGGAGCAAAAGTCATGCTGGCATCTGTCATTACACACATGCCTACCCGCACATCTGGCCAAGGTCAAAAAACCAAATATGTCATGTTCCTTTATAATTTAGGACATTTTGCTTGTAATTTCCTGCGTGCTTTAAGCTTTAGTTTACGTGCCCATTTCTGACCATCAGCTGCACTGAGACAAAAATGCAGAAAAAGGCATCTGCCAGCTCTTGTTAATTTCACATAAAAAATCCTCTGAGCCAGACTATGATTAGAGTAAAATGTTGAACCAAGGAAAAACAAGTTCCCTGCAATGTTTGTGGTTTGATCTAGGCTAAAGCAGCTCTGAGGTATCAGAAGAATATTTTGACAGTGCTGAGGTACAGCTAAAGTAAACCTCATGCATAATTTACACTGCTTGTAAATAAGTATTAAGCAAAGCTACAAAATCAGACTGGATGTAGAAGATATGGTTGGTGTTCTTGTTTTTCTGGCCTGTGGGATTTAACTGTCGTAGACCTGCTGGTCTGGAAAAAGCAAAGAAGGCAGTTTTACTTTTTTAATTGACACCATAATGTTTCACTGAACTGCCTTCAGATATGTATGATACAGAAATCCAGCCAAATATGGCTGCTTTCCCTTTATGAACTTTCATTGTTCATTTTGACCTGGTCAGAAGTGCATTATCTTGGTTTTTGGCTTCAGATGAAGTTGCTATTATCAGTCTTTGCAAGCTGCAAAACAAATGCAACCATTTTTTCTTTTATTTTTTTGAGTATGTCGCTATTCCAAGATTTTCCTGATTGATGTTTTTGTCATTTGCAGATCTGAAAGTGAAAGTCCGAGACGCGTCAGGTATGTGGTGCCCGGCTCGCTGTACATACGCTGTCATTCTTTTCTTATGCCCTTCTAGACTTCTGCTGCTGTGCACTCTCACTTATCAGCACTACCCTACCCATATAACTATACTGCTATCCTCGGGGAAGCAGTGATATCATAGTGCTTCCTGCTGTGTTTTCTCTCTGATTCTTCTTTTCCATCGATAGATTTATTCCTCCAGGACTGTTTTGTTTTGTACTTAAAAAAAAAAAACACATTTACGTTTCGTATCAAGGACTTTGTACACTCTATGACTGGTTTAAGAGGAGAATTGTATAAACTAGATAGATAAAGCAAGCTTATTAACTCAAGTTAAGCTAGTCCTAACAGATTCACTGATTTTAATGCTAGTCCACTTCACCTGATTCCCTTCATGCTCTTTAGGCTGCTTTAGCATGGCTGCAGTTACTGCATATCTGCAAAATGCTTTGTAAACCACCTCCACCCCAGCTCCTTCTTTAATGCTGTTTCTGTGGCTATATGAGTGTTCCTTTGACTACAGCTGTCCTGGCTGGAATATATTAGGTTCACACACATGAACGGCTGTATATGACTGACCATCTCATTCCAAAATCCTAGCTAATAATATGCTGGTAAGATTTTCATCATAGGATGTGCTTAGCTATAAAAATGTCAATGACAAGGCTCTGCTTTCAGCTGATGTTAGATGTTGATTTGGATAACGTAGTTTCAACATCAACAGCACAATGAACGTAACTTCTTAGCATCCACAAGCTAACCCCAGCCCATGGTTATGTTTTTAAATAATCTGTTAAGGTTTTACATGTAGGTGTTCTAGACAGGCCAAAATGGACTGGGGTGTGTCATTAGCAGTGTTGGTCAAGTTACTTGAAAAAAGTAATCAGTAACTAATTACTGATTACTTCCCAAAAAAGTAATCAGTAATTAGTTACTTTACTGATGACTTATTTTCAAAAGTAATTAGTTACTTAGTTACTTTTAAAAACATGATTTACACCCTAAATAGGTAATAAAGCGATAGATCTTTCATCCCAATTCTACCTTTTCTGCATAATCCATCATATAAAATGTAATCAAATGAAAAAGTCTCTATTTAAAACTTGTTTCATTAGTTTTAATCTTTTAGCTTTATGCATCAAGCAAACATTAAATTATATGCAACGTTCTCTGACTGGAAGAAATGTAACATCTAAACCTATTTTCTGCACATTCCAGCATATAAAATAAAATAGTTTTTTGTGTTTACACTCACTCTTTCAAATAGATGCAAGTAAAACACAGCAGAAAATAAGTAAAATCAGTGGAAGACAGTTTCTCTGTGAATTTTACACTATTGTTGCAGCGTACTCAGTGCTTGCTCGGAAGTTTAGGGGTTTTTTCTCTGTAAAAAGAAGTTTTCTTCCCACACAGTGAACAGCGGACGCTAATGTTTTTGTCACTTTTTACGGAATCAAACTCAAAGTAAGGTCAGTACTTCCACGCTTTAAACGCTGCACGGTCAAACTCTCTCCAGCACTCGATATATTATATATTACCTATTGTTGATCTGCACACAGCTGTTGCCACGAACGTTGCACTCGCTTACATCATTGTCATGAGACACTCTCACAAAAAAAATCACGATTTCAGTAACGCAGTGTGCTTATGGGAAAGTAACAGTAATCTAATTACCTTTTTTGCAATAGTATTCACTTACTTTACTCGTTACTTGAAAAAAGTCATCGGATTACAGTAACGCTACTGCCCATCTCTGGTCATTAGTACGATCATATGTCATTCTCAGCTCATCTATGTGCTTGTGCCAAATGTAAAGTCTTTACAATGAACATGGACACTGAGAACTGCATGTCCAAATCCCTTTCAGCCTGCAAAAACACCAATGATTTTTCCCCAAGACAACTCATTATTAACTGGCATACTGCTAGTGATGTTGATGGCTCTCAGTGCTTCTGGAACTCCACAGTGTCCTGAAACAAAGTAGCGTGTCTGTGTGGGGATGAATTGAAGGCCTGTCCCTAAGAGACGGAGGAATCAGACAACGTTCCAAGTTAATCACAGGGCAGCACAACACTTTCATCACAGCTATAGATGCTCCGGCTGGATGAGGCTGTGGCTCTGTAATATGTGCCTGTAGTTCTGATGGCAGATAGAACTGGAGTTACCTGGGATATAAATGGAAAGTTGTAGATGCACCAGTTTGTCAACGCATCAGCCAGTTACTATTGTACTATAGTACCACTGAAATCTTTAATTGCATATAGTTTGTTTATCGTAAACCCTATCCCCCTATTATTGTGTGTACATATATACATATACATACCATTTGTCTGATTTAATAGTGCTACTGTGACTACTAGGGGTGGGCGATATAAACGATATAAACCATATAAATTTGGCCACCGATAGAGATTTTGACTATACCGCTCTATCGCGATAGCGCATGTTGATGATATCATCAAGCTGCGCCTGTTTTGGTCAAAAGCATCGCAGCGGCTAAAACCATTATCATCTGCAAATTATGCCGGGCGACAGTCATAGCAAAGAGATGAAGCACTTTTGAAATATGGGGAAAGCCAAAAACGTTTAAATTAGTTTCAAAAATCTCTCAGTCAGAACATGGTATGTCATGTTTAGGTGGAAACTAGCGAGCTAACTTCCTGTTAACTTGTAACTCCGTTAAATTTAATAAATTCTGTTTTCATGGATGCCTGGATGTTAAACTTAATCGTTACACCCGATAAAGCAGCAACGCTGATGATTTTATTAAAGATGAAAGAATTTAGACAGTTTTTAGCTCTCAGTGTTCGTTTGACTTTGGGACCTGAAGGGACGGAGTTTTGGACCCAGATTACTCAGCGAAGCTCCTCACTACGGCAGCCGTAATGTTCTGAGAATCCATCAAGCAGTGCAGCTTACCAAAGTTGTTCTAAAACACTTTTTAACAGATTTCTGCACGCCAAAATCAGTTCGAGGTCAGTAAGCACAACCAGAATTCATACATAAGGCACACTCTCGATTTTTGAGAAAATTAAAGGATTTTAAGTGCGCCTTATAGTGTGGAAAATACGTTATATAGAGGAAAAGAATATATCGTGATATATATCGTTACCGCACGTGCTTCAAATTATATCGCGATATGGATTTTAGGCCATATCGCCCAGCCCTAGTGACTACAATGGACGTAAGCAGCAGTGTTTACTGGGTCACTGTTACAGTATGAGACTGCTATTTACTTTGTACTTTTTAATTTAATTTTCAATACCCCGAGATGATTGTTGTCATCTGCAGAGTAAATAACTTGGGAGCACTGCGGGGAAAAAAAGAACGAAAGAAGGAAAACAGTGTGAAAAAACTCAAAATTTCCTGATAATTTTCTGGCACTACAAACTGTTGAAACGTCAGGCCAAAGTGAAGAGAAACATAGAGAAACAATGGCCAACAAACAGGAGAAAACAGAAACTACAGCATGACATGCACTATATAAATATGAACACGATGAGTGAAAACTACTCTGTTACTCTGTTGCCACTGAAGTATGCTGTTTATTTTTAACAAAATCCTGGTCCCCACAAGTTTGAAGGCATTTTTGAGACTCGAAATGTGGCTTTAGTGACAGGGTTACAATTAAGTTATGGTTAGATTTAGGGTTAGACATTCATTTTTCATGGTTAGGGTAAGGTTAGGTCCTTTACCCTACACACAGGGTTGACCAGCCAGCAGTCACTTTAAGGGAAACACTGGTAAAACCTTTAACTGAAATATGAGAACCACTCATTTAAATTACATCAAATTGAACACTACACTTATTTGTCTGTCCTGCAATACATGTGCCAGGTTTGAAGCAAAGCAGATGTAATAGTTTCTGAGACAGGAGAAAAAAAAAGGCTGACAAGAAGTAAGTTTGCTCCAAACAGCACCTTGGACCTCCAAATGCACAAACAGTGCAGCAGGCAACACGGGACTCACTGCATCCGATTATCAGTTGCATTCTGAGAACGGCTGCAAAAGAACCACTCTGACTGTTTGGACATTTCCTGACCTTGAAATTGGTTTTGTGTTTGTGTTCTATTTTGGGTTTTGTGGTAATGTGGTGGAAAATGAGAATAGTGATCTCACATCCTTTTAAGAACCACCATCAGTTTGCTGCATCAGCAAGAGCAAAATATTTTAGAAAATATAAGAATGATTCTTAAAGTCTGTATTCAACATCAGCCCTCAGCCCTTTGCTCAAAAAGCTAAGAAAGAATTTCGTTTAATGTGGTTGTTGCAGGACCATCTGTAAATCGCTCTGCATCAACGTAGAAATTAAGGAATTTATAGGTAAATGCATCGAAGGAATGACACTAGATTTTGCTTAGACAGGCTTAGAGTTTGTCTTTGCACTTAGACTGCTTAGAGAATAAAATAGGTTATAGGCGTTATTATACTGCTAATTTAGGTCATGACATTTGAGGCCAACATGAATGACACACTACTTGATGTAAGTGGCTTTTTTCTGTGGTTATAGGCTGACAACATCACATTGATTAAAAATTAGAGGACTTGTGATTGTCTTTCACCAGCTGCTGTGTGCTTGTTTATCCTCTTGAAGTAAAGTTTCTGTGATGAAATACAGCTATATGGACTGTACCAACTTCAGCTAATTAGGGAGGGTTTTTTTTCCTTACGTCTGTCCGATTTATTTTGATCTGCAGTTGCACTTGAGACTGGCTCCAATAGCAATGTTAAAATGTTTAAATTAACAATATTAAGAATCATGTTTATAACCTGCTACAGAAGACTGTGTATAGTTTTTTTCCCCTCTTAATAACAGCTGTGTAGGATTATTCTTAAATAACTCAACTGGATACTCGTAGGGCTTAAAATTATGAGCATGGCTACTTTGACAAGTGTGTTGTGTCTCCACTGGACCTCTAGTGACACATATAACTGTGAAGCTGGATTTAAGAAATAAGTGCTTAAAGTTAAGGTTTTAAAAACATGTTTAATGTCATCTTCTGTCAGTATGGAATGTTTTGTCACCGGGTTGGTTGGATGGTTGTCATCAATAGACTTACATTAGTTTATGTTAGCTAGCTATAAACAGAACCACTAATTCAGGAGAATCAGTCTCAGGGGGTCACTTATGTGCTGGCCCTGGCTGATATACCACGAGTTTTATGTTCAAACCATGGATATGCTGCCCACTTTCACTAAGTGGTTCTTAGTAGTTTGGCTAGCTGCACTGACAGGAAAATCCACATAGCTGTAATGTTGGGGTTTGTAAAGCGCTTTCTAAATGAGGACTGTGTGGAGGAGAGCCTGTTAGAGCCTCTAATACTGTACATGAGAGTTATGATGAAAATCTTTATAGTATTAGATATTGTGCTTGAGCAGGGAAGCATTCTCACTTCTGTTGGAAAGGATTGCTAACACCTGATGAAGCATACAGTCACAGCTCATGGGTTATTTTTTTTTTTTATATGTTACTGGCCCCATTCTGAATACATTAAAGTTTGGAATTGGCTTGATACATTATGCAGTTGGCCATCCAGACATGTTTCTGATATCACAGTTCGGTGAAGCTGCAGGTATGGTGAAAGTGGAAAAGGATTTCATCAGCCTGTAAAAAGGCAAAGACTTACAGGACTGAATTGTTGACAGAGTAAAGCCTCTCTCTTTATCGGGTCAAGCATAAACTCTCATGAGCTTATGCTTGGGAAGGATATTGAAGCTTTGTAACAGCCTTCAGTGCACTAACAGAACCTCATTCCAGGAAAATGGAATTACCTCAGCTGTAAGCAGTAGCCCCACTTTAGCAGAAGACAGGGGGTCTTTGTGTGTGGTGGCTTACAGAAATCATCACCAGCTCCTGAGAGATGACTGTCAGCTGTACTGTTCCACTTCACGTCTCCACTGTGGGACTTAAAAACTGTCAGCAGTGTCTTATTGCAAGATCCTGCATGTGGCTGCGTTAGCTGCAGTGGCGTTTTGATGAAACGGTAGGACACCATACTGATGACTCCAAAGTGGTGGTTCAGATTCACTCCGCTGACAGGAAAATTACTTTTTGTCCATTGACCACAGAGGTTAGCAAATTACCAATAGACCTGCCACTCCACTCTTGGAAGCTATATGAGCTAGGTTTTAACTATGCAGCAGAGTGGAACAGAGGTGGGAGTGAAGGTGTTCAGGGTGTACATTCAAAATTTTAACAGCAGATGGATGATAGTAAAGCTCCAGTGTCTGTTGTCTCTGTTATTAAATTTGCAGTGGAGTGAAAGTAATGAATATATTTGATGATTATTTTTCAGATCTAGCAGCTGGAATGCAAATATTTACTCCCCAAACAAGGGCTTTTCACTCTTTTCTTTTAATCTGAGCTTTGTATTTTATATTAGTCTCAAAGGAGTCGGACATGAGAAAATGTTTTGTTTGTTTTTTTACTAGATTTGGAGAGAAGGGTCTGGCTGCAGCCACTGTGGAGCTCCACAGTAAGCAGAAACACGTGACCTCGACAGCAGGTGGAAACACGTGACCTGCATAGATTCAGTGGAAACTGTCAAGTGGATCATAAAGGCTTGGACAGAGTCCTTCATATAGATGCCGCATAGATGCCCAATATGCTGCATGGCTGAGAGCGGCCGGTTTGAATCCGACCCATGGCCCTTTGCCGCATGTGTTCACTGTACCCTTTCAAATAAAGTCATAAAAAGGCCAAAAAACCCAACATGGAACCCTAACTATACTGTGGAGGTAACGTGTTTCTGCCTACTGTGGAGCTTCACAGTGGCTGCAACCAGGTCCTCTTGGATTTGGAGGGATAGATCTTTTCTCAAGGAGAAGTGTCACACAAGTGTCGCATGTCCACTGTGTCATCCCTGGTGACAACCCCCAACACTAGCTCAAAACTCAAAATCTTAAACCTATGTTATGGAGTCGTTCTTTGTTTCCTGATTGTTGAAACTTATGAGAATAGAGTTGTTGGTTTTTTTGGGGGGGTTTTTTGCTACAGTGCTAATCACTGCGCCACCAAAAATAATTTTTTATATAGTGTTTTAATAGCAAAGTGTTAGGGTTAGAGTCATGCACTGATTCTTATATAATGCTTTTCTACTCTATTTGAGCACTCAAAGCACTTTTTAACATGCCTCATTCAGCTGCTTTCTATCTGAACTGCAACTGTGAGCAACTTCAGGTTCAGTAGCTTGCCCAAGCATACTTTGGCACAGAGACTGGAGCACCCAGTTATCACTAATCTTCCAACCTTCCAGTTAGTGGATGATTTTAAATATTGATATTTATTTATTTTTGTGAGTTATCCAATAACTAGCACTGTGTTAATCTCTTAACATCAATCATGTCACTGGCAACCCATGTGAGGAAACGACTGGAAAACTAGGGTATGTTACAATTGCAGGGAAATTTCCTGAATGCATTTTGACAAACTATTTTATTTTTACATTTTTTTCCATTTGCAAATGACCTAAAACAAACTCTACCCACAACCCTAGACAATGTGCCAGTAGCCTGATAATCTCATCAAAGCATTTTGCCGATGCTCATTTTCATGAATCGAATTGGCTAGTTTTGTTGGCAAATTTGACATTTTATTTCTCCCAACACAGCTCTATCCACTCACCAACTGTCAGAGATGAAGAAGTTGCCATCAAACAATCCAAAGAGAGATCAGTTTGAACTGAATAAGAAATCTGAGATTCAGATTGAGAGGTCCAAAGCTAATTATAACTGATACCAGCTCATGCCGTGCCACATCAAGGAGATCAAAAATACATAGATCAGTAAACAATTGAAGACACGTTCTTCTAATTTGCCTGATGGCAGTCCAAGAAAGTTAAAGGACATTAGCATACCCCATGTATTCCCATGTCACCTTATAAAATTGAAGGGTCAGAATTGCTGCAGAAGGTTAACTGTTAATAGTGTCATTTTATTTATTTGTTTATGACTGTGCCATTGATTCAGGATAGCTATGACAATAGCTAAACCAAGACATTGGACAGAGTGAGAGAAAATATGGTGTGTATCCAGAACTCAAGGTCGGATTTGGCAGCAGGGAGATCCCTAACTTCTGGCAGAGGAGTGCAGCTTGTGGAAAATACTCATAAAACCCACATAATGAATTCTTTGTGAGTCCCATGGACTTTCTTTCAGAAAGAAACCAAACAAATACACCTCTGCACTTATTCGAGTAGTCATTTTTAAGCATTATCTAACAGAGAAGAAAAATCTCTTTTTTTGGAAGTTTGCTAAATTGCCCACAGATACAGTAGGGAGAGATAATTATTTGATCCTCTGCTGAATTACAAATTCACTTCCAAAGAAAAGAGTCTTAATTTTTGTAGTAGTCTCATTTTATTGGAGAGAGACAGAATATTAACCAGAAGTCCAGGGAAAAACAAACACATGGCATAAAAGTTATCAATCGATTTGCCAATGACATTAAGTATTTGCATACCTCCAACCCAGTCAGAATCTTGGCTTGATTGATTGCTTGTGTTTCCATAGGTTTCTTTACTGCTTAAACTTAAGTTTTAAGTAGTTATGATGTACTTTTACTTTACATTTACATCTCCTAGCAAAACACAATTATCTATTCTGCTCCTATGCTTATATTTGACTTATGCATTGTATATAAAGCTGTGTTACTACTATTGTACTGTAATGCTGCTATAACTACTAACACCTTGTTTTGATGGATTCACACTTCAAATTAACTTCAAATCAATGTTTTGAAAAGAAGCAAAATGCCCTCTGTATACATGCTGCTGGCTAAGCATCCTTCTAAGTGATCTTAAGAAGAGACTGTTTTAACACGAAATTAAGGTATCGAGGAGTAATGTTAGAGAAAAGGCTGAAGATTTTTATCAAAGTAAAATCTATATGAATATCTAAAAATATATATATATTAGGGGTGCAACGATACACAAAATTTACGGTTCGGTTCGATACTTTGGTGTCACGGTTCGATATTTTTTCGATACAAAAAAATGTTCATGCTTTTTTAATTTGTCATTTATTAAAATTATAAATATATATTTTAACTCAAATGTACAGTTTTTAAATTTAATGTTGCTGAAACAACAAAGTAAGAAAAAATAAATCTATCTGATCGAGAAATCACTCATCTTTGGAAAAGAGAGTTTATTACAGAGAAATGGCTCTTTCCAAAATAAAAGCTATACTATACGCTTCTTCTGGGCTATATTCTCAGCAGCATATTAAACATATCAGGTCCCCCATAAGGAGAGTCATGTGCTAACGGCTGTCTAAATGACTCGGGTAAAGTTTGTAGCAGGCGTGCTTGTTGTTTTTGTCTGCTTCCACTTGTCTTTGCACTAGGATGATGTCGGCGTAAATGTGCAGTCATATTCATTTTGTTCCCACTAGTGCTGTCAGCGTTAATCTGAAATGACGTTAACGCCACAACACGGCAAATCTCCGTTAACAAGCTACCGCGGATCGCCCCGTGCGTGGGGCTGGACGGCGTCAACACGTTAACAAGCTAACTGCGCTAACGCAGTAGTTCCCACCCATGTAATTGAGCATTGCGTGGCACATCCGACATACTGTTTTACTTTTGTCCATGACGCGCTTACCTTCAGGGTCATACTTCACATGAAGACCAAAATAGTTCCAAAGGCCAGATCTGAATGAGGGTGGGGGAGGTTCAATTTGCCATGTTGCAACGAGCTCAGCTTCTGTCTTGCTAGCTTGCGCTGCGCTCAGTGGATCTGCGCTCGACAGTGCAGCCTAGGCGGAGTAGTCGAAGGCAGATCCACTGAGCGCTCAACACAGACAGCATCGTCAGAAGAAAAGTTGATAAAATAAATTAAAAATTTAGTATTGTTCGATACATATGCGTACCGAACCGAAAGCACCGTATCGATACGAGTATCGTTGCACCCCTAATATATATGTATGTAAGTGTGACATGTATCATTGAAATGATCAAACTGTAAATTCATTGAAACTATGCAGTCATCCAATCAGTATTTACAACAGAATTCCATGTCAGCCACCAGCAGCATTCTCGAACCACTTCTGATATGATTTTTTATTTTATTTAATATGTAACAAACCAGATTGCTGTGGGGCCACAGCAGTCTCAGGGTGGACAGGTTGCCAGTGTGTCGCAGGGCCAACACATGGACACAGACAACCATTGACACTCACATTTCACACCTTCGGGGAATTTAAAATGACCAATTAGCCTGTTTACTTACTCATTTATGAGAACAGTCACTGTGCCTCAGTGGCCCTTCCTGTGCATGGCTCCTGACCATGCCATTGTAGCGCTGCTATGTTGTTCTCATTGCTCTGCTATGGTACTTGGCAACTTTTTTGAATGTACTATGCTAGAATTTCCCTTTCCTTGCTCAGTTTCTGGTCTATCACTCTTTTGCCATGATAGAGAAGTGATATAAATAGTAATGGTTTCAACATCACCTCATTTCTTTAATGCAGTATATGGAAATGAGACTGCTTCATATTCCTTCATTTTACTGTTGATACCAATCTTCCTTTCTTATTGCTTTCATGAAGGTCTCTCCAAACCCCCTGCTGCCTCTACATGACAATTTAATGAGCGCCCCGAGTAACAAACTCAAATTTTGTTTGTTGCCTTTGTTGGGAAGGTAAAATTGTGACGCTCACTAATAATGTGAGTATGACCTGAAGTGAAATCCACGAGTGTTCTAACACCCTCAGTGTTTTAACATGCTGAGGTTAAGAAATGGATTTGTAGTCAGAGTTATCCCGGAGATTATTTTGTAACAATAATATATGGCACACCAGCTTTTCAGCCTCAGCTTCCTTTCGTCTAATTGCCGTACCACACTGCCTTTTGTCTGCAACAGATGGTAATATCCATGAAATTAAAGCTACCCAGATAGTGTGATGGATTTCATTTCTTGTGCTTTTTAACTTTTTTGTCCTTTATCTCTGATTTCAAACTGCTAATAGGAAGGATGTGGGGCCTTCATTTAAAGCCCTGTATTTCCAGTTTTTACCAGATGTGAAAGCATGATATGTTTTTTACCTTGTGACTGAGCGTGTGTGTGTGTCTATGTGAATGGTTTTATGATCCTAGAGATGTCTGTTGTTGCATGAACTACCAAAGGAGATATTTTGGTAGGCAAGCAGTCACCAGCATTTTTTTTAGATGTGGACTCCAGAGGTTTGTTTTTCATAGTTTCATGTCATTCAGCTTTAAATTACAAATAGGTTGAATTTATTTATTTATTCATGTTTATTCAGACATATATCTCTCCATTGTATTGCATTGCTCTATTCGCTTTTCTCTTTTTTGCCTTTATATAATCTTAACCTTCAATATTCGCTGCTTTTCTCGCTCTCACTTGTGTCACCTACTCTCTCTGCCCTGTCAGCAGCTTCATGGTTTTCTCTCTCCTTCTCTCATTACTCAAGCACTCCACCACGCTGAGCATAAAAGAATATCAGTAAACAAGTGGTGTTTTTCTTCATGATGTTCAGGAATGGATTATTCTCTATTTCTGACCTGAATGACAATGATTATTAAATCAGGAAACACTGACTCATCTCTTTCACTACTATATAGTCTACTTCTCTCATCTGACAGCTTCTCGTTCCTCAGTGCTCTCAGATTCTTTTTCTTTTCTACAGCTGTCCAGGAAACTGATGAATGTCAATGCCACCCATCCTCTCACTCACTGTGAATGGCTGTGAATGACAACTGACTGAAATAACACTGCGCACAATCTATCAAAAACGACTTCTTTCAATAATAAGCAAATATACGATCTGAACACTCGATATATTCGTCTTTCTGGTGTCTACTTAAATTACAGCACAGCATAAATCACTGACATTGTACTCAGACTTCAAGTGAGCTTTCTGACAAATACGACTTAATACATATCTTGTGGTTCGTTGGAAATGTTCATGAAAAACCTTGTTAGAGTTAATTACCTTTCGAGCTAACTTGGCTAAGATGGTTAATGTTACTGATGATTTTTACACACACAGGCGTGCATACATATATATGTATATACAGCATCTCACAAACGTCAGTACACTCCTCACATTTTTGTAAATATTTTGTTCTATAACACTGAAGATATGACACTTTGATACAATGTAAAGTAGTCAGGTTGTACAGCCTGTACAACAGTGTCAATTTGCTGTCCCCTCTAAATAACTCAACACACAGCCATTAATGTCTAAACTGCTGGCAACAAAAGTGAGTACACCCCTAAGTGAAAATGTCCAAACTGTGCCCAATTTCCCTTCCTGTTGTCATGTGACTCGTTAGTGTTACAAAGTCTCCAGTGCAGAGAAGATGTGTTGAATCTGGTGTTATTGCTCTCACACTCTCTCATACTGGTCACTGGAAGTCTAACATGGCACATCATGGCAAAGAATTCTCTGAGGATGTGAAAAAGAGAAATGTTTCTCTACATAAAGATGGCCTAGGCTATAAGAATATACTCAACACCCTGAGACTGAGCTGCAGCACGGTGGTCAAGACCATACAGCGGTTTAACAGGACAGGTTCCACTCAGAACAAATCTCACCATGGTCGAACAAAGAAGTTGAGCGCACGTGCTCAGCGTCATATCCAGAGGTTGTCTTTTGAAAACAGATGTATGAGTGCTGCCAGCATTGCTGCAGAAGGCGTGGAGGGTCAGCCTGTCAATGCTCAGACCATACGCCACACACTGCATCACATGGCTGTCGTCCCAGAAGGAAGCCTCGTCTAAAGATTGTGGCGTGGGTGTGGTCTCTGGCCAGCTGCAGAGGAGGGGTGACGCAGTGAGCTCCCGGGGCAGCGCAGGGGCGGGGTGAACAGGTGTGCTGGGATCTGACAGTGATTGTGTCTCTTTATATGTTGGCAGTGACAGTCGGAGGGGAGAAGCGGACGTGACAGCAGAGAGAGAGCGGGAGTGTCTGTGTCCCAGTAAACAAACCACAGTATTAAATAAAAGTTCTGCTGTCATCATATTCGCTCCAGCGTATGTTTCTTGGGTCCCACGTTACAAAGATAATGTACAAGAAAGAACAGAACAGTTTGCTGAAGACAAGCAGACTAAGGACATGGATTACCTGTGGTCTGATGAGACCAAGATAAACTTATTTGGTTCAGATAGTGTCAGGGGTGTGTGGTGACAACCCGGTGAGGAGTACAAAGACAAGTGTGTCTTGCCTACAGTCAAGCATGGTGGTGGGATGTCATTGTTTGGGGCTGCATGAGTGCTGCTGGTGCAGGGAGCTACAGTTAATTGAGGGAACCATGAATGCCAACATGTACTGTGACATACTGAAGCAGAGCATGATCCCCTCCCTTCAGAAACTGGGCAACAGGACAATATTCCAACATGATAACAACTCCAAACGCACCTCCAAAAAGACCAGTGCCCTGCTAAATAAACTGAGGGTAAAGGTACTTGACTGGCCAAGCATGTCTCCAGACTTAAACCCTATTGAACATCTGTGGGGCATCCTCAAATGGAAGGTGGAGGACCGCAGGGTCTCTAACATCCACCAGCTCTGTGATGTCATCATGGAGGAGTGGAAGAGGATTCCAGTGGCACCCTGTGAAGCTCTAGTGAACTCCATGATCAACAGAGTTAAGGCAGTGTTGGAAAATAATGGTTGCCACACAAAAAAATGACACTTTGAGCACAGTTTGGACATTTTCACTTAGGGGTGTACTCACTTTTGTCGCCAGCAGCTTAGACGTTAATGGATGTATGTTGAGTTATTTAGAGGTGACAGCAAATTTACACTGTTGTACAGGCTGTACACTGACTACTCTACATTGTATCAGAGTGTCATAACTTCAGTGTTGTCCCATGAAAAAATAGAACAAAATATTTACAAAAATGTGAGGAGTGTACTCACTTTTGTGAGATACTATATATCAGGAACCTGACCTGTGTTTCCACAGTATTGTAGTTCTCAATAGCCTGAGTACAACAGAACCCTCTGGTGTTCCAAGGGTGTCAATTAGCAGAAGTCAGGTCTGTCAGCAGGTCTACTTTTAACCTTCTCTTCTTCCTTTGACCTCCTGCTGTCTCCTTCGTCCCTGGGGTGAGAGCAGGATGAACCATTTTTAACTTCTTTGACACACCAGGTCACATGGGGTTGATGCACTACATATTATTCCAGCTGAAAAGTTGCTCTGCTGGCAGAAATCCACTGTTTTGTATGCTGACATTGCATTGTATAAGAAGCACCCCAAGGATAACTTGGCTGTAGAAGTGGTTATGGACTATCACGTGGCATCAACACACCTGTGTGAGGAAATTTCCCACGGCCATGACCGTGTTCAGCTCTGCTCTGTCTAACTTCTCTAAAAACAGCCCTCTTACACTAAAGGCACTCACTGGTAACACCAAAGTATTGACATTCATACTGTCATGAGAAATGTCAACTTTTGTAAAGCTACCATAACAAGTTACTTTTTAAACAGTGTTTTTAGGCTTCTTGCCTTTGTTAGATTGCTTAAAATTTGAATCGTCATTATGGCACTAAATATGCAGAGACATACAACAGCTTGACTCAGGGCAGGAATGGACTTCTGAAGCAACTAGGACTGTTTTCCTCAGAGAAACTGTGGATGCAAGTTCTCACGTCCACAGGAACAGCAACATACAGCCCTGCTAATGTGTTTGACAGAGGATGATAAATTGTAAAGGCCTGACTCTTTGACACATTCCGTTTTTTGTTCGGCGTTCCCCTGAAAGTTGTATGTTATCCTTCATGAACTGCGCTGCCTGACGGGCCGGCATTCCTAATTGTGCTTATGTGTTACGAGGCCTCTGTTTATTTTTCCGTTCCTTGATCTGCTCCTGGGGGATAAGGAGATATAGGCAGTGAATGCACCATGAAGCGATTCTTTGAGCCTGTGGTGATGATGAACGACACAGCCGAGTGGCCCAGTTGTAAACAAAGATTCCCCTGTAACACAGATTCCAGACACTCATGCTCGAAAGTGCCATAAACTACAATAATTAATTGAGAGGTTTTCCTCCTTTTTTCCCCTTCCTCCTTACATGGTAATAACTGGGTAGTAGGCTCCATGAATAATTAACTCTTTGTATTTACTACTGAGGCTTATAAATGTCTCTCCCTCTGGACTCCAGTGATGCAAAGCTGATGAGAGAAAAGAGATGGTGAGAACGATAGTGGGAGGCACACCACAGCAAAGCCGATTTCCAAAAGCCTCACGCTGAATCAGGAAAGGTTAATTGGATTCCTTCAATATTTCACTCTGTCAGATTAATCACCATTTTTACAAATTTCACTTTTAGCAAAAACAATCTGATCTTGTCATAATCAGCACACGTCAATATTTTAAATCTATCAGGACATGAGTTCCCTGTTGTGTAAGAGCATTTGCCTTAGAAAACACAAACCCATAGACTAAAAGAATATCAGGATATCTGACATTAGAGAGCTGTGGCCCTCTTGTTTGAGTAATACCATTAGTAAGCATGCTTACGGCTCATCTAGAGGAAAGAAAAAGATTTGGATTTTGGTATTATGTAAAGGAAAACCGCTTAAACCTGTTGTTTGAGTAGCACAGCAAACAGCAGACTCTGTGTTACATAACTAGCGGATGTTACTCATCCAACAGGAACAAGTTAAGAAGTCACAGTGGGGTTTTTTTGTTATTGTTGTTGTTTTTTTTCCTGAAGACTGTGCCGTCACACGCCCATGATAAAGTTCTTGTGTCCCGTGTGCTGCAGCAGGGCTCAGACACCACCACAGATGGTGCTGGATCGGCCACGGTGCAGCAGTGTTTCCAGAGGAGCTGACCTTGTTGTACTGTGCTGATTAAGAGAGGGAGCATACAGTATTGACTCCTCACCGACACCATTACCAGTGGAACCTGACCCCCAACCTCCCGCACCCTCCTCCTCTCCCTGCTCTCTTCTCCCTCAGGAAACCAAATGCAGATGATTGTTTTTTTGTACAGTCAGTGTGGCTGCAGTGATGCATGACCCTGAAAGTAAATAACTCACTGACCAGTGCTCGTTGCCTCTACAGTGGGGGATGGGACAGGTCACTTTCAAAATATGCAACTGCTGTAACATGCTCCACCCGTGTTTGGAGACCTTAGACTGTATAGAAAACACGGTGGGCTCACAAAATATCGTGGTTGTAGCTGTATAGTGATTAGTAACAATAATACATTGCATTTACAGACAAATGTAATAATGCAGTGTGCCTGTTTTATAATACAGACACACTGCATGTGGTCAGTGGGAGAAGTCAATGAGTGAATCTAATCATCATCATCAACTTATATTTTAATAGATGTTTGCTACACTCTAACCTAAGCCTGACCATGAAAACCATGTCTGGTGTGTAGCAGCCCAAAATATGGTGTGTCATTGTAAACTTCACCTGCAAGCTAACCAGAGTGCTTTGGACTACACTGTACTATAAAGGTTTGATGCAGTTTGAATAACAATTTTATTTATTTTTTGCAAGATGTTTTACGAAACATAATTCAGCAGAAAGTATCAGTTTTTGATTTAAAACCTTTAAAATAAATTAGGACGGTAAGATTTAAATTTCGCGTTTGCTAAATTTCATCTGCTGAGCAGTGCTTATCTTTGCAATAGCCTATCCCACTTTTACAACTTTCTCCATCTCTGTGTTACACATTCATCTGTTTTTTCTCTCCCTGTGTAACACAGCAACTGCACACTAGCTAGTGAAAAACTGCACAGAAACAGTTTTTGTGTTTAGTAATATTTCTTCAGCTGCTTGAAAAGTGTTTGAAATTACCTGCAACTTAAGAATATGTTACTCGCTCGCTCCTCTATAGTAGCATTAACTGGTTGATGAAACACCAGCTGTAGCTTTAAATCTGTACCATGAACACATCACAGGGATAAAAAGAAAAAAAGGATCTGTTGAGAGTGTAAGTGGGTCATGAGATGCTTTTATTTTATTTTTTTTTATCTCTGAGCAAAGTATCTCCATGCCATCATGAAAAAAAGATCATTACAGTAATATACATCAAATGTCTGTCAGTTTTATTGCTCATTGACTGAAGGTGACAGAACACTGTTCCAGATCATTTCAGGCAACTTTAACCTCTCCATTATATATTGTTATTATTATTAGATTCACCAATATCATAGAGATTTCATTGACCAATTGATTCATTGATTTTTTTCCCAGTTATGTCTTTATTTGCCTGATGTTAAACAGTTTAGGGGTCCACAGAATTTAGATAACTGACTTTTAGGCAGTTTAACTTTTACAAAAAACATTATTTCATTATTTTACAGTCTATTCACCATTTTGTGCCACGACAGTGAGTAGCCTTTAACAAAACACGTCTTATTATCTCATTTTACTTCTTTATGACAGATGACAGCAGCCAGCAACCAACCCTTACGTAGTAGGCAGTGATGTTCAGCCTCACTTTGTACTTATATAATTTATGAAAGAATAAATAAATATTCTGCCACAGTAGACATCTACATGTCAGATTTAGACTGACTTCCAGTTTGAGTTAATAATGTGTGAAAACATCTCTGTAAGCTCTGTAAATTTCTTCTACAAATTCTTGGACTCTAAGTTCTCATTTCTGAGTGATCAAGTGAATAATTGGTGTGGTTATGGTTGATATTTTCACATTGGAGCGTGCCTACTCCGCTATATGGACCCAGCACCGCAGCAGCACTACTGTTTGTAAAGCCAACAACCCGTGTTTGTAGTTTCTCCAGTGGTGCTTCTTATAACTGCAGGATGCTGCAGGGAGCAGCCCAGTGCATAGCTGCAATTTAATAAAATGAAAGAATAAGCTGAAGATTTTACATTTGCAGGGAATTCTGATGTCAAAGAATAGGCATGTGGTTGGCACAGTAGGAATGTTTCTAGGAGTTCGGGGATTTTTTTCACTCTAAAACAGTAACATTCACATCAAGCTTTGGCTTAATGTGAATTTAAAAGTTGAATGAAGCTGACAGTCATTTTATGATTTAGTTGTTATTTTCATTTTAGACTGTTCAATATTGTCAATCAGTTTGTGGTGTTTTGGGAAATTTTATTCCTACTGAGGATAAAAAATAAATATGTATGTATTGATTATGATTGTGTGGGTCTGTAAATGATTATCTAGCATATCCCCCAATTACTGCGCTCAATTAGTCCTTGAAACCACTTTGTAAGACTTTGTAGTTTACAGGTTTTGGGAGGAAGTGTTTAGCGATTGCAGAACCTGCATTCCTGTGATAACAGAAGGCTTATGTGGGAGGCAGTGGGAAATCTTCCTCCAGGACTTAACCTCCACGGAGGAGAGATTATTACTGGCAGCTCCAGGTCACAGAAGACCACAACCCATTTGTCCTGTAGGGCATGTTTATCCAGACAGCACACTACTGTGCTGCTTCACATTTTACACAGGGTCTTCCAATCACAAGTGCAGTGCCTTCAGAGGATTTACATTTACTTTTACTTTTTTCACCAAGGTGAAGAGAACACATCAGACTGAACACTGTCAAACCAGAAATTATCTGCTTATTAGAATAATGAGAATGCTTTGAATTGGGACTATTAAAAATATTAGCTTTAGTGTTTGAATGCTGTCCTTGATTCATTTCTGAGTTCTCAGATGATTCTGATGTGCCAGCTCAAATTTAAGTCTAAAAAATTAATATTAAATTGTATTTCCAAACAAGTTTTTGACACATTTCTATGTGTTTTCTCCTGATAAAGTTGTTAAGCACTGTGTATATGTACACTGAAGTAATGAAGCATTTGATTTCTTAGTTTTTCAGATATCTGTTATACTTGTGTTTCAAATCATTAAACAAATATTTTTCAGCCTGGTATCTTGAAACAATCTACACCACAAATCACAAACTTTCACTTTCAGTGCTCTGTGTGTATGGATGTTCCAGCTTTGCATTAAGCCAAAGCACTAACATTTCAGAGTGACACCTAAATAAAAGACAAACCGGATTCAGAACGTTGGAATACTGCATAATTGACCTCAGAATTCCCAACAGTGGTGACATGTGCAGCTGGGTATTTCATCTTATTGAATTGCAGCTTTGCACTGGGGTCTCTGCCTGAGACATCATGCAGAAACTCTTGCTGCAAAGCAAAGCTTTGAAGAAATTATGTGCACAGTTTGATGCCTTTGTGTGACAGTGCAGCTGCATTAAAAAAAAAGAAGAACCCTCACTGCATCATTCACAAGTTAGAACTTGCAGTTCCTGATACTGTAAAACATTACAGAGTCATTTTTTAACTCTCCAACTGGAAAGTGTGCTGCTGATCTCAGTGAATGAACAAGGTTGCCTCCTTCCCTGTAGGGAGATTTGCAGAAGCTGACTTTCTAAGTTAGATGTGTAGGAATCTACCACAGTGGAATATCTGTTTATGATCATATTAATGATCAAGGAACTGACCTCCCAGCCAATTGTTCATTCAGTGGTGCTAGTTTCAGTCATTGTGCAAATGTACTGTTTATAAGGTTGGGGGAACCTGCAGTCAGCTGAGACTGAAGAAGTCACTTGGATGATGATGAAACACTACGTCCAGATGAACAGAATCAACTTTGGGAGATTTGCTTACCTGGATGATTGAGCATGCATCAAGACAAATATTTATTTAGCTTTATTTAGGAATCCTATTGAAAATCGTCATCCTTTCCATGTTAAACCATTATTGGTATTCCTCACATACAGTCTTGTGCTTATATCAAGCTGATCAAAGCAAATTTTTTTATGCTTGTTTATGTATCAGCCTTACAGAAATACCTCTTGAAGTTAATTCTGCCTAAGCTCAAAGGTTTACAAGTTCATCAAGCCCAATCTAATTTGCTGCATTCCATTTAAGCATCAGTTCTGCGTTTGCACTGCTGCTTACAGAGTTCTTCTGACACCAGAAAATGTTCTCTTTCTGTGTGATTGATGCATGTGGGAGTATCACACAGGGTAGAGAGACAGGAAAATATCAGTCCCCAAAGAATGACTTTGCAAGGACTTTAAAAAAAAGAACATAGCACATTTTATTCTCAGAACTTGGGAAAGTCTTTAAAATCCCCCTGTGAGGTAAACCTCCCTTGAAAGTACATTTGCTACGTTTGGAGGTCAGGACTTGTGAGCGTACAGTGTGAACAGGCTCAGTACTGTCAGCAGACCAGCACGTCCTCAGCATCCGATAGCAGCACATTATCTAGTGGACCAGTTGGCATCAGTCCTCACTGTAAGGGATTCAATGACAAGTGTCTACTGCTTCCATTTCTCAGCTAGGTGCGGCAATTAGACACCGAGGGGAGATGTATAGCTGGTTTATTTATGGGCAGTATAGTATTCGCCCCGATGGCTGGTTCCTGATCCCACCTTGCCTCCTCACTCCTCGTTGTTTAGCAAAGCCTTGACTTGACTCTCTGGGATCCTGCGAGGTTATTTGCACAAAAACATTTTGTGAACAACATGCTCTATGAACAAGTGTATGCTCTTTGAAATGAAAGACATGTAAATAACACTTTTCTAGTGTTACTGGCCATTCAGAGTGCTCTATACTTCAGGCCACATTATACAATCAAACAGCACTTTATCTGTTTTGCATCCACACCTACGAATAATTTAGAATCCCCAGTTAATCTAACCTGCACACCAGAGCTGCATGTAAAAGAAACAAGCACAGAGAGAACACTGTTGTTAAGATGATTGTGCTAATCCGCACAACACCATGCCGCCCAAAGTGTCCTCGCTCTATGATGTCATCGTTGCTTGGTGAATTTCAGAAGAGGGCTTTCAGAGGGGGCAATAAAGAGGAGGTGAGGAAGGTCCAGGTGTTACTAAAGGACAAGATCAGAGAGGCTAAGGACAATTACAGGAGGAAGCTGGAGTGGAAACTCCAGCAGAACAGCATGAGAGAGGTGTGGAGGGGCATGAAGACCATCACTGGATTCAGGCCAACCAACAGCAGGGGAGGTGAGAATAGAGCTAACGAGTTGAATCTGTTTTTCAATAGATTCGACACCACAGTGTCTGCTCCCACCCCCACAACCTCACCTGCAGTCAGCCTGGAATCCAGAGCCACACCACTGTGCCAGCCTCTCTCTTCACATGGCGCTGTTGCCTCCTGTGAGATTCCTGACACCCCTCCCCCACCCATCACCTTCACTCAATACCAGGTTGAGATGCAAATGAGGAGACTTCACTCAGGCAAGTCTGCTGGACCAGACGGAGTGAGTCCCCTCGTCCTCAAGACCTGTGCCCCCCAGCTGTGTGGAGTCTTTCATAAACTGTTTATGCTGAGTCTGAGTCTGCAGAGGGTCCCAGTGATGTGGAAGACATCATGCCTCGTCCCTGTACCAAAGACGCCACGTCCCAGTGGCCCCCAGGATTACAGGCCCGTGGCACTGACCTCCCACATCATGAAGACCCTGGAAAGGCTCATCCTGGACCAGCTGCGACCCATAGTAAGACCACATCTGGATCCGCTTATCAGCCTCGTCTTGGAACTGAGGACGCCATCATCTACCTGCTCAATTGTGTCTACACCCATCTGGACCAGCCGGCGAGCACTGTGAGGGTCATGTTTTTTGACTTTTCTAGTGCTTTCAATACCATCAGGCCGACCCTCCTGGGTGATAAGTTAGCAGCGATGCAGGTGGATGCTTCTCTGGTGTCCTGGATTGTTGATTACCTGACAGGAAGACCACAATATGTACGTCTCCCACAGTGTGTGTCTGACAAGGTGATCAGCAACACAGGGGCACCACAGGGGACTGTCCTCTCCCCCTTCCTCTTCACCCTCTACACCACAGACTTCAGCCACTGCACAGAGACCTGCCATCTTCAGAAGTTTTCTGATGACTCTGCGGTGGTTGGATGCATCAGCAGGGATGATGAGACAGAGCACCGGGCTGTGGTCGACTCCTTTGTCACGTGGTGTGAGCAGAATCATCTGCAGCTCAACGTGGCAAAGACCAAGGAATTGATCGTGGACTTCAGGAAGACCAGGAAACACTTGACCCCTGTTTCAATCCAGGGGGTTAGTGTTGACATTGTGGAGGACTATAAATACCTTGGAGTACACATTGACAATAAACTGGACTGGGCTAAAAACACCACAGCACTTTACAGGAAGGGCCAGAGTCGTCTCTATTTTTTGAGGCGACTGAGGTCCTTCAACATCTGCCAGAAAATGCTCAGGATTTTCTATGAGTCTGTTGTGGCCAGTGCGATCCTCTATGCTGTTGCATGCTGGGGGAGCAGGCTGAGGGTCGCAGATGCCAACAGACTTAATAAACTAATCCGTAAGGCCAGTAATGTTGTGGGGATGGAGCTGGACTCCCTCAAGGTGGTGTCGGAGAGGCGGATGCTGTCCAAGATAAAGACAATGTTGGATAACACCTCCCACCCACTCCATGACATGCTGGTCAGTCACAGGAGCTCGTTCAGTGAGAGACTGAGATTACCGAAAAGCACCACTGAACGACACAGGAAATCTTTCCTGCCTGTGGACATCTCCCTGTACAACGCATCCACTTAACACACTGGTTACTGCTACAACTACACATGTTTCTTTTCCAGCTATTTATTTCTGAGTGACTTATGTATGTATATATATGTATATATTGTACTATTCTTAGTTAGCGTATTGTCTGTCTTGTCTTAATGTTGGTTTATAATGGAGCACTGTAACAAAAAATAATTTCCCCCAGGGATTAATAAAGTATTCTGATTCTGATTCTGATTCTGATAAATTTCAGTCATATCAGTGCCATCCTGCATTTGTCCCTCGCTAGCATTTTTTGTAAACCAGGTCAAACGGTTCAGGTACTGGGTAGTTTGCTTGTTATGATGACTTAAAGAAACATGTTAGCATTAACACCCACATGGGGAGGAAAACATAGTAGACCAATGGGCCAAAGAGAAGACTGGAGTTCATGTCTTGTGTAAAATGTGAGGTTATCGTGATTTATTATATTTCGATTTTGCTGGTGAGTTGTTTTTTGTTCATTTTACTTTTCAGACACATTTTGGTTTAGTTTAGGAATCAAAACCTGCCTGGTTACATTTAGGAAGAGATAAGTAATCTAAGCAAACACTTTCTTGATGATTTTATGGTCTCAGTTGCTAGTTTTAAATCTTCCGTCAGAGTTTCCCTGTCTGATCCAAACCTTGCTTGTCATGTGTGGTGTGAAAACTCGAAGATGGTGACAGCCAAAAAAGCCACTCAGCTCGTGGCTTAACGACAGGATTTCACTAAGCAATGCATGATGCCACAGTGGATCTGTTCATCTTTTCTATTTACATGCGTTAGAAATCCTGAAGGTGAACTTCCTCCTCTGTACTTTAGGCACAGGCTCCTGGAAAGAACTGAAACAATCATCATTTATTTATAAAATGAGCAGCTTTGTGTGTGTGTGTGTGTGTGTGTGTGTGTGTGTGTGTGTGTGTGTGTGTGTGTGTGTGTGTGTGTGTGTGAGAGCGATACAGCGGGTTTATACAAGACGTACAAAGATGTTCTTGGAGAAAATAGCCACAGATGATGACTTTGTACAGTGGATATGAAAGTGATTCTAATTTAAATACCACACTCCACAACTCCTCGGGTTTCTGTATTACGTGCAGCACCTTTAAATCATTTTCTTAAAATATGACAAAATTGGTAATTACTATAGACAGTAACTGACACTTCAGATTGGAGCTATGAAGGTCATTGATGCTAACAGTGTAGATAATAGAGAGTAATTGAACCGCTTCCTCTTGTCTTCTTCTTCCTTCCTGTCCTCTGGTATCGTCTCACGTTACTCTCAGCCTGGTACATTTCGATCACGCCTCAGCTCCTGCCTCCCTCCTCCTCCTCTTCTTCCTCTCTCTCTGCTCTCTACCTGGCTCAGAGCTCTGTGTGCTGATTCAGCCCACTGTGCATATATGCGAGTTCTCAGCTCTGATTCGAAGGCATTAAAATGCTGCAGGCAGTGGACTGAAGTAATCTCTCTTTCTGCCAAGCACAACATTCAGCTTGGTGGGAGTGAGCGGGCTGCCCTTCTTGCTATACAGTACACCACAGTTCATGCTGCAACATGTCATCGCCCATGCATCACTTGCTGTCTGGTTCTGAGTGAAAATGTGCTGCTATAATTTCTTGAACTTCACAAAATGTGCATTATGAACCACTTCAACATGCCTCTCTCTTTTTATGTTGCAGGCGGCACGCCTCATTGCCCGTAGAAGTCTCTGAGATCCCTCTAAACCTTTTTGCCCCTCCATGTAGAAGGAGTTACCCCTGTCGCAAATGGAAGTCTGCATCTTTTGGGTAAATTGAAGGGTTTTGCTTTTGTTCTTTTAACTATTCATCAGCCCAAGAATTTGTAAGCCCATTTTCTGACAGTCTGTCTCCATTACAGCTATTTCTGTCCTGGTGGTAGTCCATACAGTTTTTATCAGCCTGATAAAACATCTCATTTCTGATCTTCCCATTCCCCATTCTGCTTTTCAGTGTTTGTCACTCATTTCCGTTTGCTGGTGAAAGCTTCCATCGCCTGCTGTGAGCTAGCTTATGGGTGGCCTCCTCAAATCCGCTCAGATAAAAAAATGAACAACACCCATTACGACCAGAGCTGCGAAGCTGAAGCTTAGTGGGGTAGTGCATTCCTTTGCAGGATAAAGAGGGTACGCATCTCCCCTTTCCGATGCCTCTCCCCTTCAGTATTGAACAATATGTTTGAAAATGAGTAACAAACCCTGCTGTTCTAAAACAGATTTGTAGATTATTACAAGCAGCTTGTTTGCATAAAGCAACCTCCAGCATATACAGTGCATGACTGACTGGCTGTCCATTACAGTCCTCCCCTCTATGGATTCTTTTCATTTTTTTTCCCTTGGAGTTCATTACAGCTGCTCAGTGAGGCCCTGAGAGCTCTGCAAATGAGGAGAGATGGGGAGAGATGAAAACCCTCAGCGAGCTGAGCAGTGGGACACGGGCTTCAAAAGCTTCATGGCAATTTCAAAGGGTTTTTATTCCTGACAGCACCCCAGCTATATCTATGGAATATCCAGCACTGTGCTCGAGAGCGGTTCTAAAGGCAGGTTAGTGGGACGGTGGCAAAGATGAGGTTAAGACACCTCACCCTCTGGGCTTTGGTCTGTAAAAGGAAATAGCGAAAGCCCTGATGATTAATGTTTGCTCACCATGTTTATTGATTCTAATTAGGCATGGTGATGAAGTGAGTACAAAGAATGAGCGCTAAACACTTGTGATTACAGCGAGGTCTTGAGCTGTCCTGCTCTATTAACAAGTGTTTGCCGAGGAACACGAAGAGCAAGTGCACATCAATTACAATTGCCCAGGGAGTTGTGCTCCAAATGAAGTTTGGGTCAAGCTGGAGCTTACAATAAGACGTAGGTGTGCAGACTGTTTAATGAATGCAATTATGTTAAAATTACAGAGAGACATGGTGACACACTGCTGCAGGTAGAAATCACACTGTGAAGCAATATGCAGCCATATAGTGGATCAGCTTTAGAGACCGATTATTGGCTTTTATATTTGGTGGAAATAAGATTAAGGGTGTCAGCAGCAGGAAAAGGTAACAGCTAGAGATAAGATTACTCCCTTCTTTTGGACTTTGGTAGTCTTGCAGAATCGCTGTGATTCTGCTCTTTCCTCTCCATTATTGCATTTTCAAGCAAATAATAATAAAACTGAAATTGTTTAATAAAAGATTATTACGATTCAAACTGTGAAATCACACAGAGAACTGCTTTCATACTGTGTAGTGCAGAACACACAGTACTGAATTTCAACAAAGATGGCCAAAGTTGTGTTCTCGAAATTATGCTTAAACTAGGAATCTAAGACAGACCTGCTCTTCTCAGTATCCCTGATATTCTTACCTCAGCCCTCGAACCGGTTTTGCTCCACAGTTCAGATCAGCAACACATCCTGCAAATTTACCTGCTAAAGCTGCTCCTATTGGTCAGCTCCAAACACCTGAGCGCACACAGCACACGACTACATTTATCTAGCCAAGGAAGAAATTCAAAGAAGGAAAAGGAAAATGATTTCATTGAATGCAAAACTGGTACATGCCCCAAAGTACAGGATACATCATCAAAATGTTCCCAATCTTTGTTCCTGAATTTACTTCTGTGTAGAATAGCATTTTTTAAAATAATTTCTGATATAAAAAGTATTTTGGGGAACTTTGATGTACAACCTGTATGAACTGCATCTGAGTCAGTAGTAGAAGCTTAGCATAGGGGAACTGAAGGGTCCATGGGTCAGCACGACTGACCACCAGCTTCAGTTTGCTCTTTTATTTGAGACCTTGCAGCTGTAAATGTGCTGGATTGTGTTCATTAGTGCAAATGTCTGGCTAGAATTGCATTTGTTTGTGGGTGTTCTGTTCAGACTCACTATTGTGCAGGTGTCCCCTCCTTGGTAATGTTTAAGCAGGCTTTATCTCAACATATTGCCAATTCTGTAAAAACATAGTAATTTTGCATTTGGGAAAAAGCCCAAATCCACAGAGCCACATACTGAAAGACAATATGTTCGTGTCTCACTATGGTCTGCTTTGTCTTGTTTATTTTTCTCCAGCTCCTTTTGGATGCTTTATGCTTTTTAATGAAAGCTCAGTGAGTGTAACTCCAGGCTTGCAAAGCTGGATGTTACTTGAGTTTTAGGCAACTGTTATTTTTGTTGATACGGTCACTGCCAGTGGAGTTGGGTCCAGATTACTTCCAGTTTGAGCTCCATCAGATGATGTGAATCTGACAGCAGGTAGTGATCTGTGTAAATGGTTTTCTGTAAACCTCAGTATCCACTTCATCTTTTCCTTCTCTTCTATCTGCACTCTCCAGAAGGCACAGTTGGAACCTGATGTCCCTCTGTAGGGTTTTATCAATGTAAAACCCATTTACATTGAGAACTGCTGATGAACTGGTGATGGCGTCATGTTTTTATTATGTATGGCCTTCAAGCAGAGATCCAACAAAAGAGTATGCCTGGTCTAGGTTAAGATTCATTTTCTCACTTTGTGCTCTGCTCTTATCATCGCAACATATGCACGAGTCAGCATCCATTTTGATTCATTGAAGCCTGATGTGTTTTTTTAATTTATTTATTTGTGTGTGTGTGTGTGTGTGTGTGTGTGTGTGTGCGTGCGTGCGTGCACTATACACCGTGAACATGGTGTGCTGATTGCATTAAAAGTGTTCCAATATTTCCATTAGCTAGTGAAGAAACTAAGTTCTTTGCATCAAAAAAAATGGATAAATGTGAAAAACAATGAGAATCAGAGGAAGTTGTTCCTGTTCTAAAAAAGACAGACTATTTACAAGCTAATCGAAACTGTAAATTAGTGCCTCTAGATTCTGTGATTTTCAAGTGGGGCCTTTGTAACACCAGGTCAAATTTTGTTGGTGATTTAGTCTCAGCCCTACTATTATGAAGTATGCGGTGAGAATCACAGAATACTGTAACAAACAATACCAAACCATCTAAATGTGTTGTTGGTGATAGTGATGGTTGTGCACTATTTGTTAATTGCTCACCAGAGAAAGTAATTTCTTACACTACTCAGCATTACTTTCTCGTTACTCTGAACATGTCTTACTGGAAGTGCACCGTCACCTAATTACCAGTTAACAATATAAACTACAGTTCCACACACCAACACACATCCCTGTCCTAATGAGGACACACATACAAGCTTTCTTTTACTATTCATGTATGAACACACGGCCAGCAACACAAAGCTAAGCTTATAACCTACCCAAAGAAACTTCAAAGCGATCATCACTGCAGAAACATGAACAGATAGAAATGGAGGCTACAAACCTGACCCGTCATTGATTTTGTTACAGTTCAATTTCAATCCAGTTTTATTTATACAGTGCCAAATCACAACAACAGTCGCCTCAATGCGCTTTATATTGCAAAGGAGACCCTACAATAATACATACAGAGAAAAACCCAACATTCATGATCCCCTATGAGCAAGCACCTTGGTGACAGTGGGAAGGAAAAACTCCCTTTTAACAGGAAGAAACTTCCAGCAGAACCAGGCTCAGGGAGGGGCGGGGCCGTCTGCCTCGACCTGCTGTAGATCGCTCCACTATTTTCCTCCTCCTGCACATGAACTCAAATCAGCTGATTGTAGCTCGAGTGCGCAGGAAGATAAATACACATTTGTCTGATTAATTTTTTCCTTTCGTTCTGCCTGCCGCACAGATAACTGAAGAACCTTTGTAACGCAAGTAACAACATAATTGTTTTTACTTGCTAAAACATAACCGTTCTGATCAACGATGACCCCAACCCTGAACCCTGACCCTATGGTTTGAAGTCAAACAAGAAGTACTTTTGTTTTTTCAAAACATGTTAAGAATTTTTCATTTAAAATTGCCAAGAGAGTGAGATTGATTTCCAGAGTGTTAAGCAGGTATATCACCACCACCCCACTAACATATTTCTCTGCACTTCAAGCAACATTCTTATCTTTGACTTTAAATGATAATTTGTTCCCATGCCTCTTTTTGCCGTTGAGTGGAGGATTAATCAGAGCTAATGTTGACCACGTCTGTGTTGCTCCGGGTAGTCACAATACTGAGCTTGAATGGGATGAACAGATACTGATACCAACGTTTAGAACAACATTTCCACTGTGGTTTTTTTCATAAATATTTTTCATGCATTAAGCAACATAAAATTGATGTGAAACTGAGGATACACACCAGTGACTGTTATTATATTAGTCATCTAATTTGCTGATAGGTTGGCTCCTTGTTAGGTAGGCTGATAAATTGTTGCATTAAATGCAGTTGTCTTACAGTGGCTTGCAAAAGTATTCGGCCCCCTTGAACTTTTCCACATTTTGTCACATTACAGCCACAAACATGAATCAATTTTATTGGAATTCCACGTGAAAGACCAACACAAAGTGGTGCACACGTGAGAAGAGGAACGAAAATCATACATGATTCCAAACATTTTTTACAAATAAATAACTGCAAAGTGGGGTGTGCGTAATTATTCAGCCCCCTGAGTCAATACTTTGTAGAACCACCTTTTGCTGCAATTACAGCTGCCAGTCTTTTAGGGTCTGTCTCTACCAGCTTTGCACATCTACAGACTGAAATCTTTGCCCATTCTTCTTTGCAAAACAGCTCCACCTCAGTCAGATTAGATGGACAGCGTTTGTGAACAGCAGTTTTCAGATCTTGCCACAGATTCTCGATTGGATTTAGACACCAGACAGGTCAGGGATAAAGTTATTGAGAAATTTAAAGCAGGCTTAGGCTACAAAAAGATTTCCCAAGCCTTGAACATCCCACGGAGCACTGTTCAAGCAATCATTCAGAAATGGAAGGAGTATGGCACAACTGTAAACCTACCAAGACAAGGCCGTCCACCTAAACTCACAGGCCGAACAAGGAGAGCGCTGATCAGAAATGCAGCCAAGAGGCCCATGGTGACTCTGGACGAGCTGCAGAGATCTACAGCTCAGGTGGGGGAATCTGTCCATAGGACAACTATTAGTCCTGCACTGCACAGAGTTGGCCTTTATGGAAGAGTGGCAAGAAGAAGGCCATTGTTAACAGAAAACCATAAGAAGTCCCGTTTGCAGTTTGCCACAAGCCATGTGGGGACACAGCAAACATGTGGAAGAAGGTGCTCTGGTCACATGAGACCAAAATGGAACTTTTTGGCTAAAATGCAAAACGCTATGTGTGGCGGAAAACTAACACTGCACATCACTCTGAACACACCATCCCCACTGTCAAATATGGTGGTGGCAGCATCATGCTCTGGGGGTGCTTCTCTTCAGCAGGGACAGGGAAGCTGGTCAGAGTTGATGGGAAGATGGATGGAGCCAAATACAGGGCAATCTTGGAAGAAAACCTCTTGGAGTCTGCAAAAGACTTGAGACTGGGGCGGAGGTTCACCTTCCAGCATCAACGACCCTAAACATAAAGCCAGGGCAACAATGGAATGGTTTAAAACAAAACATATCCATGTGTTAGAATGGCCCAGTCAAAGTCCAGATCTAAATCCAATCGAGAATCTGTGGCAAGATCTGAAAACTGCTGTTCACAAACGCTGTCCATCTAATCTGACTGAGGTGGAGCTGTTTTGCAAAGAAGAATGGGCAAGGATTTCAGTCTCTAGATGTGCAAAGCTGGTAGAGACAGACCCTAAAAGACTGGCAGCTGGAATTGCAGCAAAAGGTGGTTCTACAAAGTATTGACTCAGGGGGCTGAATAATTACACACACCCCACTTTGCAGTTATTTATTTGTAAAAAATGTTTGGAATCATGTATGATTTTCGTTCCACTTCTCACGTGTACACCACTTTGTGTTGGTCTTTCACGTGGAATTCCAATAAAATTGATTCATGTTTGTGGCTGTAATGTGACAAAATGTGGAAAAGTTCAAGGGGGCCGAATACTTTTGCAAGCCACTGTATAATAGTCAGTAATTGCTAGTGAAATTAGATTATATTTTAGCATCTTTACAATCTGCCCTGGTTTAAGCGTTTTCCATTTTATATTTAACTCAACGTAGTAAATGTTTAATCTCAACTGGAGGTCATTTGAATAGCAAAAAAAATCAAGTTTGCAATGCATGCTATGTTTTTATGTCTTTAGCTTGGTGAGGTAAGAAATAGTCTTGTCTTTTTGTGCTTTTGTTTCTGTTATAAGACAACAATCCTCCCATCAGATGCTAAGTTGCTTAATTCATGACAGACTGCCTGATGCTACAAAATATGAATTTTGTTATGCTGTGCTGAGATGTTAAGTGAGCGGCTGGTTTAGTTAAGCTACAATACCCTTGACAAATGGCTGTGCTCCTCGGTGCCTCTGAAGTTGCGATGGGAGTGGCTGCGTGTGTGTGTGATCGGCATGCAGGCAAAGTTAGCCTTACCCCACTCAGTCAGCTGCGTCTTCATTTCATCCAGGCTCACTTTGATGTCAACTTTCGTACTGATGCGTCCGTCCCCTCCTAAATTGCTGCCCTACATCATTAAACCTGTTGCTTACTCATGTTTCTATTCTGCTTCATCTCTACTGCACCACACATTGTCACACATCTACTCGAATAAATGTTTTTTTGTTTTTTCTTTTTTATTTCCGGCTAGCTGTGTTGAAGTCACTCACAATAGCGCTTGGGGATTTAGTCGTCTCTGCAACTACACTGCCTGATTGTGGAGCCGCCGTCTCCGCTCTGTCTTGGAAACATCTATTGTTTTGTTTGTAATTAAAAATGTGTTCAATTTTCTGCATGGCGCTGATGCTTGTGGTGGGGAGTTGCAGATCACTCTTTGCATCTGTGTGATTGTTTGGGATTTGTGACGCAGCGTTCGGCACATTCAGCTGAATGGGATTTATAAATAACCACAATGCCTGTCACTGGAGCTGTGGGAATATTTATAGATTTCTGTGAATGTTCTGTCCCAGTTACATTCATCTGAACGCAAGCGGGCGTCGGTAGAAATACATTCTCTGGTGTTTGCTGAACACACATTTAGTGCTGTTAAATTACCTTGTGTCTGTTTTGCTGTTAGTCCCCGTGAGTTATAACACTATTTTCTATTCTGAGCAATGTGAGAATAACACTTAGATAACTTTAAATGGCCAGAAGTACTATTCTGCCTGTAGTACCCTTCCATTAGTGAACTGCGTTTTTAAAAATAAAAAGATTGAGTTTGAAGGACTCGTCTACATAACATATTATTTTTAGAGTACTATGAGACATTACATTATATACAGACATTATATTTCTTTTATTTACCTTAATAAACTGGGTTTCTCCTTTTTGCCTTACCTGAAGTTAAGTGAGCTTTGATATCACTTTTGACTAAATTCAAGTTCTTAAAGCTAGTATTTGCCAAATCAGCTGTTTGGATCTCTACCTGCAGCTTGTGGCCATAGGTGAGGATGGGAACACAGACCAACCAGTATACAACAGCTTTACAATCCACTCTGCCAATTCCTACTCTTTTCTTCTCCCACTTCCAAACAACAGATATATGAACTTCTTCACTTGAAGCAATTACTGATTCCCAACCTAGAGTCGGCCGTCTGTCTTTCTCCAGCTGAGAAAGCAGCTTCATCGTTGGACATGTTAATCATCATAAGTTCCTTAGTTGTTTCCCTGTTGTGCTACACAATGAGTGATATGTAATAATTGACTTATCGCATTACTGGAGTAACCCAGCACTGCTCACAATGTGAGTTATATCACATTATGGGAATTGCAGTGTTTCTGGGCTGAAGTTATTTTAGAGACTGAGAGAATAACTCTTCATCGGCTGCTTTGATTTTAACTATTCTTTTAAACTCTGTCTCTTGCAAGTCTCTCAGCTTTGTCCCAGCGTAATACTAAATTCCTTTAGTTCCCCTCAAAGTTGTGTGCAGTGTGGTGATATTGTACAACATGTTCATCCCCAAAGAATACTGCAGCTTAGTGTAAATCGAATGCACCTTCAGCACAAGCAGCACCCCATTCTTTAAGCATTCTTCCTTCAACAGCAGGAGAGAGTTTCATGTTTTCCAGCCTATGAAGGTTTCAGTGTCCACTAAAGAAATAATTCTTCCCACTAAGACACAGAGCGATAGCAAGCATGAAATGGTCCAGGCCTAAATCAATCAATTCTTTACAAATTTCAAGTTGCTGATTTTTTTTTTTTTTTTACAAACAATATCTATTAAAGTATCCATAATGTCACATCATGTTTTTCACAATCAGCAGTTGAGAGAAGAGGCATAGAGGCATACTTTGCTTATTGGGTATTAAACCGAGTGACTAACACGAGCCACAACCCTGCCTCATCCAGTTCAGGCGTCTGTCGAAAACCTCCCAGCATGGACGAAGGGAAAAAAAGGAACTTGGGTTTTGGTATTCCAGTGTCAGGGGTTGCAGTGTGGATGAGGGAAGGAGGACCCAAACGCTGGACTCACAGGTAGGTGAAGGTTGGTGTTTATGGTAGACGGAGTGAACGAACAGAACAGAAGCAGGAAATGGCTGGCTGAATGGCTGAATGACTGAATGACTGACTGACTGACGGAACTGAACATAGGACAACCTAACAGCGACAATGACATGACAGTGAACTGGTAAAACTGAGGAACTTAAATACACAGACTGGACGATGACAACAATTGGCAACAGGTGAGTACACGGCTGAAGATAATGAAACAGGAAATGGAACATGTAGGAAATAAAAAGTGAAGAACAGAAAACACTGGGTCAACGACCCAGGAACCCTGACATCCAGCAGTATGCAAAGAGCCACAGAATCACTTTGATGACTGCTTCTTCTCGTTAGTCAATATTTCTGGATCCAGGAGTGGCTATGGCTTAGGAGTTAGAGTACGTCATCTGCTAATGGGAAAGTTGGTGGTTTGATCCCTGGCTGCTCAGTCTGCATGCCAAAGTTGCTCTCTGATGCATTTATCAGTGAACAACTTGAGATGTGTGTAAATGTTTAATGGAAACCACTTCAGTGTAGTAAAAAGTGCTTCTGTGGATGAGGCATGTTGTAGGAAGCACTTTGAGAATAATTTTTTTCCTTTTACAGTTTCAAAACGAAATCATCTACCGGTTCCCCTAACCTGCCCTCAGCAATGAGAGCTATACCGCATTCAGATGAAATACCACCTCTCATTTTTACTGGCTAACTTAATGAGAGAGAAGAGTCTGATGATAGTACTGTTTGTCTATAGATACATAACATTCTAGTGATGAGGACTTTGAAGCTCCATTTTCTAGCTGCCCATCTGTCCCCGAGTTATTCACCCAACCAGAGTTAAATGACTTGGTACGAGATTTGGATCTGCCAAAGGAACCAGCTGAGTTGCTTGGGTCTAGGCTCAGTGAGGAAAAACCTCCTGGCTCCAGAAACCAAATGTTTCTCTTTATAGGCACGGTCTTATTCTATTGTATGAAATGGATGACGACTTTGTCAAGGTTTTTTGAGTAAATAGCACTTTTAAACCCAAAGCATTTTATACAACATTCTCCCATGTTTTCTACACCAAAGATCTTTTAGTGAAACATTCAAACTCTAATGAACACATCAGAGAGCAACTTGGAGTTCACTATCTTGCCCTAGGATAGGAGCAGCCAGGGATCAAACCACCAACCAAATTAGCTAATGACCTTCTCTACCTACTGAGCTACAGTCACCCCAGTATGTAAACTGTTATTTGCATCTGAATGTGACTGACCGTTTTTATTGGTGTTTTTGAACATTTAATCAGTGTTGGGGAGTAACGGAATACATGTACCAGCGTTACTCATATTTTGTATTTTAAATACGTAACTGTATTCTGTTACAGTTACCGTTTAAAAGGGTGGTATTCAGAATACAGTTACTTTGTTGAAATAAATGGATTACACAGCGGTCTTTTCCTGTCTCATATGTTAGGCTATGCCATCTCTATTGGTAATTGGTAATTCCACGCCGGTGGAAACCCAAACAAAACACGCATTAAGAGGCTCTAATGCCTGTGTCTCAATCTCGCTGCCCATGTCACCTCTACTTGCGGCCCGCAAGTTGACGTGAAGAAATATTTTTAAAAATTATTATTCAAAAAATGATTTAATATGAAGGGAATAGGCAGAGTGTTACAGGCATATCCCTAAAGAATGTAGCCTCATGGGCAGTTTAGCCCAGTTGTAAGTAAGCTATTAAGACTCGACTGTACACTGTGTTCGTGTTTTCCTCTGAAACAATAAGTTCCTTGGGAGCAGCCTTTCAACGCCTCTCTCTGTCTCTCACTAGCAAAGTTGACCCAGACAACAAAGTAAAGCTATTTTTTGGCTACGAGCCCGACACGAACCCGACGTATTAGCCAGAGGTCCCTTTACTACGGTTCGGAGCCGTGGACCTGTTTTATATACGCGCGGAATAGTTTTCTATACGAGATCGCTGCTTAAAGTGCAGCCTTACCTAATGTCCACCTACTGTTACTCATTTATATTAAGATTTAAAAATCTAGTTGGTATTGGTATTGCGAGTAACCAGTAATAGAAATAAATCACACAGCAATAGTACCTTCATGTAGTTGTAAAAAAAATATATTAAGTAATCCAGAGTATTCAGAATACGCTACTCTCATTGAGTAACGTAACGGAATACGTTACAAACTACATTTTGGGGCATGTATTCTGTAATCTGTAGTGGAATACATTTTAAAAGTAACCTTCCCAAAACTGCATTTAATTAGGTATTATCAAGGATCTTCTGGAAAACAACAGAAAGTTTTGCAACAACCCAATTTTTCCAGTTTTCTATTGAAAATTACACAGTTTACTGTCTCATTGCACTCTAAAATGAAAGCATAGTACAAATAAACAAGTGGAGATAAAAAAAAAACAAAACAAATCATGGAATCAATCTATAGACCAAAATGTATTCTAAACTTTTGGCAGATGTATGATATATGGCAGTTATAACAGCTGAACACACCTGCGGCATTTTTTCTGCAATAGAAATCAAATATTCTTTAGAAAGTTCTTCCCATATCTGTAGCAGAAGTTCCCATAAATGTGGCACTTGTAGGTTGCTTTGCTTTCACTCTTCTGTCCAGTTCGTCCCAAACCAGTTTGATGCGGTTTAAGTCTGGAGACTGTGCTGCCACTCCATGTTTTAAAGCTTACCATCTTGTTCTCTTTTCCTGAGGTAGTTCTGGCATAGCTTGGACTTATGTTTTGGTCCTTATCTTGCTATAGGATGAACCCCTGACTGACTAGGCACATACCAGAGGGTTCTGCATGGTGCTGCAGAATGCTGTGGTAGCTGTTTTGGTTCAGAGTGCCTCACTCTGCACAAGTCACCGACCCGGGATCCAGCAAAACAGACCCAGATTATCACACTTCCTCCTCCATGTTTGACAGTTGATGCCACACACTGTGGACCATCCTTCCACCTACTCGACGGTGTACAAAGATCCTGCGTGATGAAATTTTGATTCATCTTTGCATAATACCTTCTTCCAGTCTTCCAGTCACTGTACTCCGGTGTTTCGTGGCCCAGACAAGCCTCTTTGTCTTACTCTGACATCTGGCTTTCTTGCTCCAACTCATCCTGTCAAACCTGCAGCTCAAAGTCTTCTCTTCACAGTTGAAACTGAGACTTGCTACTACGACCACTATTAACCTCTTAAGCCCCAACGCCCCCTGATACGGGGGCAAAAGGCAGGAGATCAGTTAGGCTTGGGGCTTAAGAGGTTAAGCTGTGCTTGAAGCTGTTGTCCTGTCGCCTATCACGCAAGCTGTTAACTCTCAGAAACTTGTCCTCTGATTCAGTTGTGGCTTTGGGTCTGCCAGACCTCTTCCTGTCAGAGTTTGTTTCTGAGTGCTTTTTGATGGTGAAGGAAACTGTACTCACTGACACCTTGACTTTCTTTGCAATTTTTCTGTAGGAAAGACCTACATTTTTAAGTATTATGATGGTCTGTGTCTCTTCTATTGTTCATTGCCTTTTTTTGCCATTTTGTAGCAACACACTACTTTCTGCAGTACAGTACTGTTCAACTGATGCTCACGAGGATATGGTACCACAGTGTGTTCCAACACTGCTTTTATGCAGACAGCGGGGGTTGTAAATAATCCAGAAACGTTGGAACACTTGTAGGAATTAGTGCATAGTGCAGAACAGTTTTAAATTTTTAACCCATTGTCTGTTTCCTGAAAAAGGCCCTTTTGTATAATTCTGAAATGTACATTATTTTTCAGTTTTGGGTAACCTTGCCTTTTTTATATCACCACTTACGTTTGTACCATTAAAGCTATTCATTGGACTTGAATGGTTTCAACTGCAATCAATAACTGGAAAAATTGGGGCGTTCTAAAACTTTTGACCGGTAGTGTATTGCAATATATTATTGTGAGGTTAGCATATTGCTATAATTGATCTCTGGCAGAATAAAACAGGAGCCATATGTGTTACAGCTATACCATCATTATCTGCTCAGAAACAATGGGAAAGCAGGGAAAAGGCTGCTTATTTCCTCTCTCAAGGTAAAAGAAAGTAATAATCTTCAATTTCCATTAATGGATTTTTTAGTATAATTATTGTTTTGGCTTATTGTCTGTACCTTTCCCTTTCCTCCTCTTCTACAAGAACTGCAATCTGCCACCTCTCTTGGCTCTACCTGGTGAACAACATACTAGAGTGAACTACAGCAATCTTTCCCCTGGGCTCAAGTCGCCACTTATATGGGGGGGTAGGCAGGAGAGAAGGAGCAATAATTCATCACTGCTAAAGGCTGCGTAATGGGGCCGCATCAGTGGCTGGGCTATCACAGACCTGCCGCCTCAAAAAGGCAGTTAATTAACTTTCCATCAGCTGTGAGAGGATGCATGAGTGTGTGTGAGCGCTGGTGAGAGGCCTGGATGCAGCTTGTGGAGTGTGAATATGTGAGGTCCAATCCTCAGCCCTGCTCGGAGGTTGCGCTCACTTGCAGGAACCACCCTTAAAGTTTCTTTAGGACATGCTGCCACTCTTTTAGTTTGGAGGTCGATTCTTGCCCATAAATACTTTAAATAATAGTTGTTTCATTGAGTCTTCTTTTGAGATCCTTCTTTATAGTACAGCATTTAAGTGCTTCTGTTAAAAAACCCTCAGACATGTGCTGCTCAATTTTATTTGGTACTTAGATGGAAGATTTACAGTTTATGACGCTGATGTACAAGACCAAGCTGAAGCTGTTTATAATGCTTGCTTTGAGCTGATCTCACAACCTTTCAAAGAAAGCCAGTGGACGGTGTTTGCTGTGGAGTTGCTGTTGGATCTATTTTTTCTCTCTCATGTGTTGAACTTACTTGCAATACATTAGCTTCAGATAGCACCTTTGCATTTTGCACTTTGTCATGTTTCAAACAAGATTTTAAAGTGTTTAGGTTTTTCATTGTAATTTTATCAGCTGTTTTAAAGCTGCTGTTTCAGGTGTTCAAAGTGCATAGTTTAAAAACTAAAGACTTTGCACATCTGGATTTCTACTATTATTCCCGGGGAGCAGCTGTTGGTTCATGATGACCTCTTTGGTGACTCAGTCTAACCAATCCAAAAAAGAAAACGCAGGGAAGGTTCTGATGGTTCAAAACTTCTTACATTTTTCGATATTGATGCGACTGTACTTGCTTGTAAGAACTCTCAAAACATTTCAGACAAAAGATAAGTAACAATCACACCTTTCTATAATTATTTAACATGGGATGTAATCAAAAGTTCCATACAAATTCAATAAAATAAAAAATCTAATAAAATCAACACCTTACGCTTTATGTCAAAAATGCTGACTTCAGGTAATCTGACTACATGTAATTTTTCTATCTAATGTTGTCACATAACTGAAATGTGAAAACTCTAATTTAATGGAATCTGGTCAAATTTACTTGATTCAGTTTATAACATTTTCCTTAAAGAGCAACCTTTGATTTTATATATTTCTGTTCCATTTTACTCAAAATTATTGCCTCATTTTTCAAAGAATCATATGTTGAGTGTATACAACTTAAACTTGGCTGATCTCGTGTTCAAGATTATCGTCTAGAGACTTTCCAGCACATCTGCTATTCTTAATCACTCCCATTCTGACCACTTACTGTGCAATCTGTGATTTTACCACATACCTCATCGTGGGCTGATGACTACTGATGGATGGGGAAACCACCAGTTGTCAAATAAACAATACAATCAATATTTTAGTCTTTTGCAATAACCTCCACACAGCTGAATGTCTGTTTAATAAATGCTCCTATTAATCCTATGTTTCCTTTCATTTATTTATGTTTTTTGCATGCACCACAGCAGTGTAGTAATGCATAATATCACTACAGACGCTCACTGAAGTGTTCCATAGTTCAGAGATTCACACGCTCCAAATAAAGAGCTCATTCGATGACAGCCATCACTCCAACTTCACAAGCGCGCTCAGAGGAGATGAAAGTGTGTGGAGAGATTATGCTTTACTTTACACTGAAATGACCCTCCTGTCTGTATAGATATGTGCAGAATAGATTCAGTCCCTTTCACTTTATCACTGTGATCATCTTTTTCAGTCAGGCCCAATAACTACCTCCCGCCTCTACTTCTTTTTCCCCTCTCTCTCGATCTCTAAAAGCAATCAATTGTGAATTGGGCTCTGCCGGATAGTTTTTCTGCTCTCCTCTCGGGAGTTCTTACCATTGAAATAGACTCTTTGGACCGAGGCTCGGCACTGCTGAGAGGGTGTTTTCAGAGTGAGCCGTGCTTCTGGCCAGCAGTAACAGCGACATTGATCCCTCTGCTTTCTCTTCGTTAGCCTCAACCAGATGACATAAAAACTTCTCCACATCAAAAGAGCTGCATGAAATCAGACACCACAATGTGGCACTTGCTGGACTTTTAACAAACAGCCAACTGGTGTCACAGACACAATATGTTCACCTCCCACGCAGAAGCAGTTTCCCAGAGAAACAAACTGGTAGTTTCCTCCTGTTTAATTCATCAGTGTGCACATTTTTAGTTCAAAAACTGTTAGCCTGGTGAGAAGGTAATGTATCAGAAAATTTTACTTTTTCCTCCTTTTTTATTATTTTGTTGTTGTTGTTTTTTCTTATTTAGTCAAGTGTGAGCCTTTTTAAAAAACTCCTACTGATTAATGGTGTGCAGAAGCGATGAGAATATGAGATTTTACATATTTCTACATTTTCTGACTGTTTTCCTTTTTTTCTCTTTCTGTGCTCACAACAGGAGAGGCGGTGCCTGCATGACTGCACTGATTGATTGTTTTCCTGTTGTAATTGATCTGCTGTTAGTTATGCATCATCGTGTTTTTATTAGCAAATATTTTTCAGGAAGCACCTCTACGTGTGTGTCGGTGTGTTTGTGGAGAACAATCCACAACAATACCCCGTGGTCCAGGATTTTTCCATTTCTCCGGCTTTCCTGAAATGGTTTGTAATTTGAGATTAGGGGCCATCTGGGAGGGAAGAGGGTGAAATGTAATCCGAGCGCATTCACTTACTCAGTTTCAGCCCAGCTTTTGTAACAGAGCAGCATATTGGATTTTTCTGCAGGCGTGTTGGTGTGTTATTTTCTGTGAGTGAGAGAGCGAGTGCGGTCAGCATCGACAACGGCCGCAACATGTAAAATTTATAATGTCCAGCAGCGCTCAATGAACCAGTGGTCAGCTTGATATACTAGCACAAGTCCCGTCTAATGCCTCCTTTCTTCGCTCTGACTCCACTGAACCACAAAGCAATACAGTTGCACTGATTAGAAGCTTTGTTCTCCTTTATAGTGGTCATTAGCTGCATCCCTGCCAGCTCTTCCTATGAGAGGTATTGGCTGCGCTTCAAGTGATGCCAAACTCTTGCAAGTTTTGAAATTAATGAATGTGAATGAGGGTGTTACTGTAAAACCTGTCAGCTCTTCTACAAACATAAATAACAAAGCGAGGATAATTGCTTCCATGGTGGCACCTACATTGTAAGTGACAACAGGTGCCGGCATCAGCTTCAATTTAAGACGTTCATTACAGTGTGACATGTCACGTTTCAGCATCAACAAATCATTACCGTGTTATTGGGACTCATTAGTTCAATTATTGAAAACAAGACAGCTTTCGTGTCTCTGTAAAGCCAGGTTTTACTTGGTTTTTCCTACTGTCAAAGTGTCAAACCTTTTTTTTATCTCTTCATTAGCTCATCCACCTAGTTATTAGTAATGACTGAATCATATTAATTAACTTTACCAATGGCCAAAGAGGAAAATGGTTTGAGTACCCAAACACAGGGATTCCACAGTACACAACTGGACGTCAGGTTAGCACTGTAAAGGGATTGTTGATGTGATTTGACGCTATAACATTTAAGTCAATTGAACTGAAATAGCTAAGACTAATTAATTAATTAATTAAACATTGAAAATTAACTCTACAAGACCCTACAGTTATGCTAGCAGCCCTGGTAGGCATTAGCATTCGCCTTGTGGCTCTTTATGTGTTTGCTTTGGTTTTGTTCCACATATACAGGAAGGACCTCACATGATACAGCTTTACACTCTTGAAATTAACTTACACAGTTCGTGTTTGTTTCAGTTAACTTTGATAAATATGTTAAGTTGGCAGTGTGACTCCATTCAGTCATAGCATAGGGCAGTCATAATATTAACACATTTCTTGAACTGACCTCTGACGGGCCTGGCTGGGCGACGGTGGGGCTCAAAGGTTGGGTAGCAGAGGCTGAAGCCAGATGGCCAGAGGTGACTGAAGTCACTGGCTGACACCCCGATCCCGCCCCCAGCGGCCTTACGTCTTAACGTGGGAGGCAGACGAGGAGACTTGGGTGCTGGGCTGGCTAGACAGGAAAATTATGGTAAACTTCTCATTGGTAATTATGGACAATACAAGATCTATCAACAACCCTTTTAGACTTTAGATAATTCACATGAAACCAGCTGCTCCCTTATTTGCAACGGGGTCACCACAGCCAATGGATCACATACTTGAATTGGCACAGGATTTTCTGCAAGATGTCCTTCTTGGTGCATACTTCCCTGGAATTTATGCCTCCTCCTGGTCTTGGAATGGCAATGTTTTTGGTATTTTAGGTGAATGTGTTAAAACTACACTGTGGAGCCACTACACTGGGTTGTGTAAGAACTGAAGTAAAGGGGTGACATGACCACCTCCTGGAGTGTCATGTGTGAGTGTGTGGTTTGCAGTTAGCGGATCCAGATTGCAGACTCAGAGGTAGATTCAAAACAAGAGAAACAAACAGCCTAAACTGGAATCTAGAACTTACATGACTGAGTAAACAGGGCACACACACACACAAGGAGGGAATGACAGCGACATGACGACGAACAGAGACAAACTGAGGATCCAACCAACGAAACAGGGGAAGCAAAAACTAAACATAACGCATGCAAGACTGTCACAGTAAAACAGGAAACAGACAGAGACCAGCCACAGGAAAACATGGGAAACACACACTGAACTCAATGACTAAATACATGGAATGAAGGAAGGCGACAGAGACAAGACTAGAAAGAAACAGAACGAGGGTGAGAGACAAAGGAACAGAGAGAGAGAGAGAGGGACACAGAGAGAACAGAGGAAAGCTAACATTCACTGTAACAAGGTTTAACTGCCCTATTGTAGATGCACTTGGAAAAAAAATGACAAGAATTTGGAGCATGCTCAGTGGAAAAAGTGTCCAATGCTGAGAATAAAGCTGGTTTCTTAATTTAGAAGTGTAATGTCTTTTAAGCAGCAACCTCCCTTGTGTAAGTGGTTTTAATTTGAAGAAAAACAGCACGTATCCTCTTTAGCAAATGAAATTGTGGCCTAAATCAGGTAGTTTCTGAAAGTCACTGATGAACAGAAGGGGATGTAATTTTAATAGTATCTTTAAGTACTGCATAAAAGAGTACTTTGATATACTCATCTTTGACAGAGTCCAAATGCTTGATTGTTTCTCACAAAAGAAAACTCAAGACCACAGCAATTAGCTATTGATTGCCTTAATGGTGTTTTCAAGTGATTTTTGTGTGTGTGTGTGTGTGTGTGTGTGTGCGCGCGCACGCCATGGACAAGGCAATATGTGTTTCAAGATACTCAATTTGATCACAAAGACCACGGGGTATTTCAGTCTGTACTGAACACACACATTATTTGATTGAGAAAGTTTCTGGGTATTTGTCTTGTGTGTAATCATGCGCTCAGGCACCACAAACGGATTGAGCTTTCGGAAGGAGCTTTCTGTTTTCACTTGCTATTTTCACAATCACTTGTTATATTATATTTAGCTCGTGTGTTCCTTCATAATGGAATTAATATTGCCTTTCATTAAGATTTCACAAAGTGAAATCTTGCTATCTATAATAGCGTTTAGAAATACTTAAGGGTTATGCTGGAATATGTCTGAGTACACTATCCTCTCATGTATTAATCATTGCTTTCAACCTGAGGCAGAGGAGAGCTGTGTTTATCAGCAGCTATGATGAACTGCACCCTTTCTCCTCAGCAACAGAAGCATGTTTAGTGCTATAAGCGATGAAAATGTTCCTCAGTCATCCAGATGTGTAATCTGACAAAATGCAAACTTGCAGCTCAGGTATGAACTACTTTTTGTTTAGTTTATGGTTATCAGTGCATTTTGTTCACTGTTTGTCAAACATAGCTGTTGTAGAAACTGCTGCTATCATAGAGATACATCCAAGATGTCCTCTGACATCACTGCACTGGCATCACTGGAGAACACCAAAGTTCAATTCAGTTTTATTTATATAGCACAAAAGAAAAAGAGCAGTCACCTTGGGACACTTTATATTGTAAGGTAAGGACCCTAAAAAATAGAAAGAACCCTCCAACAATCAGACAACCCTCTATGAGCAAGTGTTTTGGCAACAGTGGGAAGGAAAAACTCCCTTTTAACAGGAAGAAACCTCCAGCAGAACCAGGCTCAGGGAGGGGAGGGGCCATTTGTCACGACTGGTTGGGGATGAGGGGTGGAAAACAGGACAAAAGACATGCTGTGGAAGAGAGCCAGAGATTAATGATAACTACATAGAGAGTGACCAGAGGTGACTGAAGAAGAAACACTCAGTGCATCATGGGAAGCCGCCAGCAGCCTAGGCCTATTGCAGCATATCTATGGGAGGATTTCCAGTCACCTGATCCAGCCCTAACTATAATCTTTTTTTAAAATTTTAAACATATTCTTAAAGGTAGAGAGGGTGTCTGTCTCCCAAATCCAAACTGGGAGCTTGATTCCACAGTATAGGGGCCTTAAAACTGAAGGCTCTGCCTCCCATTCTACTCTTAAATATCTTAGGAGCCACAAGTAAACCAGCAGTCTGAGACCAAAGTGTTCTGTTGGATGGAAATGGTACTATGAGGTCCGAGTTAAGATGGAGAATGTTTTTAAATTTGATTCTGGATTTAACAGGGAGCCAATGAAGAGAAGCCAGTTTAGGAGAAATATGCTCTCTCTTTCTAGTCCCTGCCAGCACTCTTGCTGCAGCATTTTGGATCAAGTGAAGGCTTTTGAGGAATTTTAAGGAGAGTCTGACGATAACAAATTATAATTAGCCCAGTCTCAAATTTGAATGGGGTGGCTGTAGTTCAGGACTAAGGCTACGTTCACACTGCAGGTGAAAGCACATCAAATCTGACTTTTTTGACCCTATGCGACCCATATCCGATCATGGTATGACAGTTTGAACGACACAAATCCGATATTTTCAAATCCTATCTAGGTCACTTTCGTATGTGGTACTGAATTCAATACATATCTGATGTTTTAGAAAGCAGCTGGTGTTTGAACAGTCATGTCGCATCAAATCCATCTTTTACGTCACCGACACAAGACAGATGCCAATTATCAGCGCCGGAGAAGACAAACGAGAAAGCATGGCGGCCGTTGTTAAAGCACGGGCTCTCTTTTTTCTCAGTGTCCTTCTTTCTCTAATTAATTTGTCAAAATTCTGTCGGTTACAACTGTGTAGAAATTGATAGACTGCTGCAACAACACCAACTAGCTCTGTAGCTGCCATTGTTACTTCTGTAAACAGAGTGCGTTGTGTGTGACGTCTTCTTTTGCAAATGCGGGCTGCTTTGAGGGCCGTGAACCGTTCACACTAGAGCGCATTTGCTGTCACATTTTATTTGTAGTGTGAACCACCAGACAAAGAAAATCGGATTTGATCAAAAACTTGGAATTGAGCATTAAGACCTGCAGTGTGAACGTAGCCTTAGTGCAAGGCATCTACTAATCGGAAGGTTAGTGGTTCAATTCCTGGCTGCAACCGTTTCCAGTTTGCATGCCTTGGGAAAGATTTTGAACCACAAGTTTCTCTTGTTCCTGGAGTATGAATAAGTGTAGAAAAAAGTGCTTGTATAAATAGGTGATTGAGGGGTGTTTCATAGAGCGCTTGAGAGTAGAGTGAAAAATCACTATCTAGGTGTTTCAGCATCACTCTGTGACAAGATGTTTCTACATTTAAAAATAATATGCAAATGCAAGAAAACACTCCAACATGTTTGTTTAATATTCACATTGAAAGAGATATCCTGGTCAAAATTCCTCACAGTGTTACTGCAGGCCAAAGTAATACCATCCAGAGTAAGTATCTGGTTGGACATCATGTGTCTGAAGTCCTGTAAAAGTGAGTGAAATGCCTGCACCTCAGTTTGGTGTCCATATAAAACACAGATCAGATTCAATCCTTGCATTGTCCAAAAATATGTTTGTTAGGTTAGCTGTCAATTCTAAATCAATGTTGATATGGTGTTGTGTGGTGGCCTGTTTTCTAGACAGAAGCTGACTGAAGCTGACTGACATGAGGGGTTTTTTTTGTTATTTTTCTTGTCTTACTAAACTATCAGTGTTTTCATGTCAGAATTTATACTTATTATTAGCATTATTGGAAGTTTATTGCATTTTACTTTATAGTAGCATATTCCATTAATAGCATGACCTGCTGAATTCCTCAAGTTACATTTGTAGCCACAGCTGCCCTGTAGATACAACCTGATAACACGAAAGAACCGCTGCCCTTCTGCAGCCCTTTCAAAAACCCAGAGACTTCTTACATAGTGCTTTTCTACTTGAGCAGTCAAAGCACTTTATATTACAAGCTTCATTCACACACAAGCACTTTTCTATGCCTAAATGCTTTCAAAACTAGCATTCATACTCTGATCAGTATCTTGCTTTGGCATGCAGACTCGAGCAGACTAGAATTGAATAACCAATCTTCCAATTAGCAGACGACCTCCTCTATCCCCTGAGCTACAGCCACCATTTATAGCCTTTAAACTAAAAATGAACATTGGACATTAAATAAATGCTGTCCAGTGTTGAAACAATAAAACAAATATTTTGCATTCATATAAATTTAATTATTCTGCTTGCAGATAACAGCTTGTATCTCCAAGAGTTAGGTTTTGATACATTTTTATTGTACCACTAAAGTTTCTTTCTGTGCTCCTGGGGGAAAACAAAAAAAAGAGAAAACTATGAAGCCTTGGTCTGAACACCAGTGGAGGGAGCAGCTGTGCTCTCCTAGACAGCCGTATGACCAATGGCAGCACATACTGCCTTGATTTACTGCCAGGATCTATGGCCAAAGTCCAGCTAAATAGAACTCTGGCCCTAAAGTGAATGACCACCTCAGAGCATGTACAGTGGGAGTCAGGAACTTTAAGAGTACTTAAGACAGAAACAAAGTTGCTGTAGAAAAAAGTAGTAAAATTGTTAGTTTCAATCCAACCAGGACTAAAATGTATTTATCATTGCTGTGAATGTCAGAAGATGAGGTACCAGGTTACAGTACGGTTATTGTTTGCATTCTGGAAGAATGATCTAATCTATAACGCTTGTTTATTTCTTTAATCAAATGGTTGGCATATCATCACCAATTAAAACTTGCACACCATCCCTCCGTCTCAGTTCAGCCCAGCCCCCAAACCATCCTTTTTCTGCTGCTAATCCAGGCCTAGTTGCAGTATGAGCAGAGATTCCCAGATTTCCCTCTCCACATCACCTTCTGCAGCACATCTGGGTGAGCCTATTGTCCCCTTAAAGAAAAGTCCTGTCTTTCATTTCCATCCAAGATCTTATTTTTTTTGGTCACTACCCACTGTCATTGCCATAGATAGATATGTAGATTGACAAGTAAATCAATAGCTTCACCTTCACACCTTCAACAGTATCCTCAGATACTTCACTTGAAACAGCGATACGTTTCCAACCCAGAGTGGGCATTCCCTTTTCCCAATGAGAAATATAGTCTCATACTTTTAGGTACTAATTCTCATCCTGGCCACTTCACATTCTTCTGCAAACCACAACAGTGTGAGTCGGGAGTTATCCCAAAGCCAAGAAAGAACCGAATTAATTTGACACCAGCGTTGCTACGTGATGCATTCAAGCGACACAAAGCTACATACTATGGTTTGATGCCTGAGGTAGCAGCAGGTGTTATGCAGGACTAGTACTTAGCAAAAAAAGCTTGATTGGTGTCCTTAGAAAAGCCTGAAGGAAGCAGCTGGGATGAAGGTAAAATCAATGTGGATATGTTCATTAGATGATCTGAGGTTAATAGCATTACTGATGCTGCTCTGCTGTCTGGCCTTTGTGACAAAAGGTCAGCCTGAACCTATTACTACACTTGCAGGTCATACTTGGCTGCATGCAGGGAGTACTCTACTGAAACCACAGTAATACAAACCTTCTCTGCACAGCTCAATCATATCCCCACCATGGCTGTCACCGGCTTTGTGTCAAAAGTAATTAGTGATGGGTTTCTGAAACAGCTCAGCGTGAATTGCGACCCCACCCACTAACACTCCCACTCACCTAAACACGCAGCCACACATCCCCTCTGCTGCCGGGTGCAGCACGAGCCTCCCCCCTAATGACAAGGGCGTGTGTTGCAGTGTGAAGGGCTGTTATTTTCTGACATGGGAGCAATTTAACACATCGCGGCACATTGTGAATTAAAGTGAAATTCTTTTTCTCACTTCGAACAAGATTCGGAATATGAAATGTGACATCAGACTCAGCCACTGACAAAAATGACCTTTTCCCCACGGCCGAACAACTCAATCCACCTCTCGTTTGTCTTTTGGCTGTTCTAAGAAGTTTTCAAAATTTAAAAAGTTTTTTTCTTTTTACAAAACCTGAGAATTTCTTTTCTTTCTTTAGACGGGGAGAAACGGGGGTGAATAAGAACCATTTGGCATTTGTTCAACAGTTTTTATTACCCCTTGATTTGAACCTTTGTGGCTCTCTTGTACGAGGCACAGCCTCACATCAGCTGATGAAAGAAGCAATTTCCCTGCAAATCTAAACTGGTAGTCCTGCTTTGCTTCATTAAAAGGAAAGAGATTACCATGAGCAGGGATTTACCCATGATGTTGTACAATAGCAAATCTATTTCTCTCCATGTTATGTAACTTTCTGGGCCTGGAAGAATGCCACTTGCCCTCTCTCACTTGCTTACTCACCCTAAAACTGCAATTTCCCTTTGGGATTAATAAAGTGCTCTGTCTATCTGCGGCCACTTAACATGATGGCTGGATTTTACTCACATTCCCTCACGAGGCGAAGACTCAAAGGGCAGCCCTCTGGCTCTTCACCCTCAAGGAAGCCAGTAGGTGAAGCCGCAGTGCATCTTCCTTTAGCCATGTGCATTTGATGGATGATGGGGGATGAGGTATAAGCTGGAGAGTTGACTGGGAGGCAGTAAGTGCATGCCAAAGTATTGGTCACATGGAGAGCCATGCCTAGCTAGCCTTCAGGACAGAGGATGCCATGACCCGGTGCCCACAGGAAACATTTCTACAGATTGAAAAAATATAAGCACTCAGCTGAGAGTTACTGTTCATGTGCTTCTTTCTGATGGCCTCTGGACTGAAACTAGTAATGGATTACAAGAATATTACAGAGCCATACGCACTATGCAGCTTTCATTTTTTGTCGTTGTATTAGATGATTTTCATTGCCAGTGTCTGAAAAGCTACCCTTACGTTCTTGTTTGTCTTTAACAGCTGGGACTGATGATGATAAAGACGGACGAATTTTCTGTGTGATGCTTGTTCTCACTTTGCTTTGACATCAGTGTTTTCTTTTGCATTTCATAATGGTAATCCTGACATGTCCATTAATAAGTCCACTAACGCCTAGTGTCTGTGGCACATACTCCTACAAAAACTCCACACTGGGCTGAAAACCTTCAGGTAATATTTTGCTAGAGACAACTCCAGCAAGCAAGCCGATTAAGGTTGGTCAGCTAGTTGTGAAATTAGGTTATTTTTTAATTCATTTTTTCTTCTGGCCTACCTTGCCACAACAACACTCAACTGCTATATACGGTGATCTCATACGGACATGCAGTATGTACTGTTTTAACTGATGATAGCTACATGCAAGATTGCATTCAGTTACAACACTGCAGTTCATTCAGTGGCTGACAAGTCAGTTTTCATTAATAAATGCAACTATAAGGTTAAGTGGCGGCAGATAGAGTAAGCAGTGGTCGTTTAAGCAATGCTTTGTTCAAATGAAAGCTATAGATATATATGTATTCCATGTATTTCAAAGGGAGGAGAAACAGTGTGTTCCACATTTCACTTTTTGTTTTGCCTTGAAGGCCAATATCATTGGTGTTAAGCAGCCGTGTTGCCCTTCTTTATTGATGTGCATATTACAGCAGCAGTGGGCTCTCCACCCGTCTCATGTTTGCAGGAGGCATTTTAAACCAGCAGCCCTGCATGGAGCCTCCATGTCAGATCTCCGGGAGAGGGACATTGATCTCGTTAAAGTGTGCCTCATTGTGCCCTCTGGAAAGAGAGAAAGGGTTGTGTTGAACTGTAATTGATAGATTGATAGTTCACCCTCTAGTGACTAAATGGAAGCACTACCCACCCTTTTCTTGCACTTTCAGTAATCATACACAGCTATGCACACATGCAGCAAGATGCTGGGACTGCCGGATGGAACCTAGAGATGGGCTCTGAAACAGATTCACAATGCTGCATAGTATGCCTTTCTTTTATTATTCCTTGTAATCAGAGTGATTGTGTGCAACTGCATATTGATCTGGTCCTCTGGCCACCAATCTAGAGGTTAATTCATGCCAAAGGGGGTAGTGGCCCAGCATGGCATCAGTCAGATTATCTGGTGCAGTTGTAATCAACTAATCACTGACCGTCAACATGCAGGGTCACATGTTTGCTGCACCCATGATCCACAGGACTAACAAGTCAGATTTTTCCTGAGGCTGATTTATTTTATTGGATTTAGAAATGTTCTTAAAAAGTGTGTGTGTATTTACAGGTATATACATACTTTAGCTTTGCTTATTTAACCCTAACATTCCAGTTGGCTCATAGTTTACCCGCTCTTTTGTTAAAGCATATTTGTAAACCTAATGGTTTATCTGCTTCTTGGCTAAAGAACCAGATAAAGACAGCACCGTTCTGATTGGTTACTCTTGCAAAAAAAAAAATTCAATCAGCATGTGACTTGGGGCTCAATGGGCATATTAATATTAATCTCTCTCTGTGACATCATGAAGAGCTAGGAGTAGAAAAAACTGTCCAAAATTGAGAGTTTAGAGGAATCTGAACTCTGACCTCATTATTTCAAACTTTGGTGATTATGAAGGAAAAGGACATTTGACTGTAAACAAGCAAAAGCATAATATGACAGCACTATCGACTCCTGATATACATGAGTGTCTTTTGTCATACAGATCAAAATTAGATGGAAGGAAGAACTGCCAGGTTCAGTGGGCCACACAATGCAGGAAAACTTGGACTAGAAAACATTTTTGCATCGTGTGCCAGGCATGCATATTTAATTCAAATGACTAGGCGCCATATTTAAAGCAAGTACCCTTTTATTTCATCAGTATTTCATTTCACTCACATGCTTCACAGATGGCTAAAGTTTGCGTTTTGGGAAATTGTTCCATGAGCTTCGTTGTATTTGTGTGTAACGAGATCACAACTGGGCTAGCTAGCTCTAATAGGAAGTGAAGATAGTTTAATGTTTGGTTTCAGAAACCTTGCATGGAACAATAAATAACCCTTGTAACTGATACACATTATGTAGCTCCAAATCACAACAACTGTCACAAGTCACTTTTTATTGTAAGTTAAACCCCCTACAATATCAGAGAGAAAACCCCAACAATCATCCAATCACCTATAAGAGAGCGGGAAGGAAGAACTCTCGTTTAACAGGAAGAAACCTCTGGCAGAACCAGGCCCAGGATACAGCAGCCATGACTGGTTGTGAGTCTACTACAAATATTCATCATCATTTAATGGGTGATAGGAGAACAGGGTGCATTCATCTAAGAATACTTGCCAGTGATTATGGTATCAAAGCATGCCCATCCTTAGGATTGTCGGCTGATGTTACTCAGCTTGCATTATTCCTGGTTGTAACAACTCTTTGCACTGGCCGGTGAAGCAACAGCAGATGTTTGGAGACAGAACAACCAGAGTTGTAGTAGAAAAGCATCGTTCTGTGATTTTTAAGATGCATGGCTTGAATCACATAGAAGCAAATCTCATTTATCGGCCCAACGGGAAGGTCTAGTCTCGACTGTACTGTCTCTGGAAGTTGGTGTGTAAACATTTTCAGTTTCCTTCCAATCAAAGTCAGACTTTCAAACAAAGTCAGTCACATCTTCTTTTCTTCTTTGTCAGTATGTGAGGTTTACTTATGGCCACTCAAGGCCACGGTGAGTCGTGGTAAATGGATGCTTCTTGGTTTGCATTCCATCTCTTAGCATTTCCTACTGTTTCATTTATTCATCTAGACATATTCATATATTTCCAGCCACTGTTTAACTGATCATTCTGTTTGTGCATACAATCAACAATTTGCTTTTGATTAAAAAGAAAAATTGTGCCAATTCATATTCTACTAATTTGGCTGAGCAAAGCACATAATTACATTTTGGAGATGCATGTTTTGTTTTTTGTTTTTTTAAATGAATGTTATTATTTGATAATTACTTCCGTTTTGGGATGTCACAATGCTCCGTATTTTTGCATCAGCTGATGCAAGACTGATGTTCTTTTTCTATTGTAAGCATAATTTGTAGAAGCCTGACTTATTTCAGTTTATTTAGAGTAGAAGCTCATCTCTTCAACTCAATGCTCTATATTTCATATGGCAGTTAACCAATCTGTCCTTCACATCATATTATCTCATAGCAGTCTTATTAAATTAAGCAGTCTAAATTAAAATTGTAATGTTTTAGCAAAGACTGTACATAAAAGATAGACTATCATGGTCTTAAGGTTGGATTATGTTTCAGAGTTGTAGATTCTTATTTAATTCTTGTTCTTTATTCTTGTTTTATTTTAAGTTTTCGTTTCTTTTAGTGATTATTCACCAATGATTTGTTGTAGCGAGTTTTTGGTATATGGCTAGACTTTGGTTTTTGTTTTGATTCTGTTTTTTATTCTGCCTCCTGAGTTGTTGGAGGCTGCCTCTCTGTATTGTTTTAGGGTCTTTTCCTTACAGTATAAACCGCATTTAGGTGACTGTCGTGATTTGGTGCTATATAAATAAAACTGAATTAAGCGAGTAATAAACAGTAATAGAAGAAACCATCTGTGGTCTGACTTCTATAATCAAGTGCAACATGGAATATCCACATGGGCTTTATTGGATGTTGCCAGAAATCTTTTGAAACATTTTCCTTGGTTACCCTGTAGTAAGTACATGTGAGAGACAGAAGATGCATTGGTGTGTAAACATCCAAATTGGATAACACAAACACAATCTGAAGCTTTTCCATTGCAAATGTGGCGCTACTGTAGGCTATAACATTAAATGGGGTCTTCTCAGTCTTCCAAATTCATGCAAAGCCTCCACCGAATGCCTTGAGCACTGCTGCTGAGAGTGATTTAAACTCCATCACCGCCCGTTTGGGGTATTTGATCAGTTGTAGCCATGGTTACAGAAGAGGAGTGTTTAAGGCAGTTTGAGCTCAAGGATAGAGAGGGAAAATAAAGTTGAGGAAAAACAATGAGATAATGATAGAAGTCCTTCAGTAAAGCATCAAAAAATGAAAAGAAAGAGACTATACGATTGAGCAAAAGTGAAAAATGTGAGTGAGACTGAGCTTTTCAGCTAAATAATTATTTTCACAGCTTCCATTGCTGTGGATCATTCCTGCCTGGAACCCAAGGTCAGCTCAGACCAGGCAGCCAAAGCTTGAGGAGCTCTGCTCTTTCGTTTTCAGTGTGCCATCCACACTAAAGATATGGGTGTTCATCTCTATTTCACTTTTTTTTTCTTGAGACCAGGATAATAGGCACATTAAGTCTTGTGTCATGCCTGCAGCTGTAATTCTCTTAGACTTGTTCTTCTTTCTGTGCACATGGCTCACTTCCTGTCTTCTTTAATCATTGCTATCATCCACAAGCTCCAGATTACCTTACTTGTCTCTTCTTTCCCCTCTTATATCCTGGTTTAGGTCTGAACAGTGCCAATACAACATTATAGTTATACTGGATTGTTACTACACTTTAAAACACATGATATGACTACACTGCGGGGTAAATGATCCATATGGTCTGAGTGGCTAGTGTTACTAAATAAGAGCTGAGTTAATGTAACCCAGATGAAACCAATTTAAATGTGATACTTACACGTTGTTGTTATTCATAGATTTACATTTGCAGCCAGAATCTTACCTGGTCCAGCATAAGGAATGCAGGGGGTGACTTTTTGCACACATGCCCCATTAACTCAAATTTAGGATGTTTTCTGAAACTTGTCATAGTGTTCATGTTCGAAGAGGTGAAAGGCTGTTCCAGAGCAGTTTGTACAGAGTATACAGAACAGTGCTAAATGGCTCTAACAGAGGTGCTCAACAGAGCAAAAAGACAAGTACATTAGAATCTCTAGTTTTAGAAAATGATACCTCACATCCCCAACAGGCAGTTTTATTGAATGGCCCCCACTAAATGCTAGCATTGAGCACTTTAAAATACTACATTGGCTTCAGCTTCAAGCTATGCTGGTTTCTTATTGGACAATAATAGCAGCAGCAGCCCAGCCAGCTCAAACTTTCAGATATCTCGGGTGGTCTCTGCTGTCGTAGGGTAATGGTTGACTCTGCTGTAAGTTCATATACTGTAACTGCTAACAAGTGTCAGCATTAAAGCCACAGCTCTATTTTCACACTCTGCCAAACATACTGTAGTCTTTCACTGTCTCTGGGCAACACGATCTAACATTTGGATCTTTCCCATATCCTGTTTAACCAAGGTCTCATCTATAGGTTGAAGGTGTCACCGCTTTGTGACAAAGAAAAATCCCACTTGTTGGCAGTTTGACAGCTTTTTTCCTTGTTCACTATATATTAAAAGGAAGGAGAAAAGTGATCATTTCAGCTTTGTTGCTGGGGTGCTGCTGCCACTGCTGCAGAAGAAGAAAGTGCTGCATGCTCTCTTTATCTCCCTCCCTCTTCTTTCTTTACCAACATCTAAGCTCTCATTTGCTCCACTTTTCTGCACTGAATGCAGAGGATGTGATGATAGATTTGTGCAGTGCACTGAGTCATCTACACAGCAAGGGCATAAAGTGGATCCATTCATTGTGAGGACCAAAAACTGAATTGCCATGGCACTGTAATTCAATAACATGTATAATCCTGCCTTAGCTTTCCAAATGAAAGATGTTGTCAGCCACTGTGAAATTAAATAGAAATGTAGGATATGAACATGTGAGACTTGGATCATCTCCTTTTTAAAAGGAAAAACACAGTCTAAGTTCTCTTAAAGTAGTCTGACAGGATGTAAGCTTCAGTGCAGCAGACTTAGTTAAGCAGCTTTAAGTGAGATGTGTCCACTGAGGAGGTGTGTGTGTGTGTGTGTGTGTGTGTGTGTGTGTGTGTGTGTGTGTGTGTGTGAACATCGCACACAGTCAATAGGTTTCTGAGCCACAAGCTACACTCTTGGGCACAACTAGGCTGTGCTCTGTTGCAAGACAGAGATATGCAAACGTCACCATTGTCATTCAGATCATATCCTTGCTAAACTTGAAAAACAATAAATATTTTAGTTTGCTTCCAAGGTTAGAGTTCCATTTTAGAAACATGCTAAACAAGCACTGTTAGAGAAATTCGAACATGTTACCTTTTAAATGAAGTTTCTTACATGCATTTTGGCTTCACAGTTTTACTCTGCCATTATGTGAAAATGCAAGATAAAGGGGTAGATGTGGATTAGATTTGTTTATTCACATGTGAAAATCTAAAAATTCCAAATTGAGCCACAAAATCAATGGTGCAAATTCATCCTGCAAAATTACGTGAGTCAGAAAAATATTTTTAACTACCGAAATGTTCACAGATTTTACATGTCCAGTGTGTAAAACACTGAATACTTAATGGTTTGTTGGCAAGTACAGCTGGCATGAGGCCCTGGGGTGGACACAAATAGCTTGAGGATCATTAAGGGAACGGACATCAGGAACACATTGTTTACCTTATGCGCTGACCAGTGGACAGATGTATAGTCTGACTAACTGTCAGTAGGAGTATCACTTTGACTAGAACCAAATTCATGGTGGTCTTCATTGACCTAATCCAGCGGTGGGCAGCACTGGTTTCACTGGCACTGACTGGTTTCTCCCAGATAGCTGATATTAATACGTTTTATTTCTAATCCCCTGACAAAAGACTTTTTTAGAGCAATATATTAGGGACGTATCACTCTCTTACATATGTTTAGATTCATGCTGTAACCATCATAGTTGATATTTTGTTGCTCACTTTAAGTTTAGTAATCTTGTTTTATTTTAATAAGTATCTATCCTTAATTTAAACTGCTATGTGTTATAGGCATGGATGGCTACATTACATTTTACATCAGCTACTTTGTATGATTACTTAGACCTGGGTAAGAAGGCAAACGCGGAAATTACCCAAAGATATATGACTGTTCATTGCCGTGTTTAGCAGTGTATAAAATTAATAATGATTCAGAGCAGATTAATCAATTGGTGTGTTTCTGTTTGCGCAGCAAGGAAGAAACAAAATGATTTTGTGTGTATTTCACTCAGCACTCCTCTAACATCTATAGTAATGCTGAGTGGAACAGAGGAAACTGTTTCTAATGTTCTGCATTCATTAGCCTACTTCCAAATCACTTGTTTTGATCAGCAGTGTAGCTGAGATGTTGTGTGTTGTGTGTGACCTCGTTTTGCTTGAGTAAAGATTCAGCCCATGTGGAAAGAAGTTTTTGTTTTCTGTAGATTTTGTGTTTGTAAGACCTTTAAAAAAATCCACAGACATTAAACACTTTTTGTTAGGTAAATCGGCTCGTTAACACGGATATCTAACCAGCCAATCACTTGGCAGCAACTCAGTGTAGACCATCATTATCTCAGACTGGTTTCATGAACATGACAGTAACTTTACTGCACTTAAATTGCTTTTACAGTCACCTGATCTCAATTCAATAGAGTAGGATGTGCAGGCTTGGAGATTTGCTTCATTGATGCGCAGATGACAAATCTGTATTAACTGTATGATGCTGTCACTATGAACCAATATCTCTGAGAAATGTTTCCAGCACAGTCAGCACTTTGTTAAATCTATTTGTAAATAACCCTAAATACTACTATTTAGTTCCTTGCACCTTATTTTGCCACTTATTGCCTTTATCTACTATGAGCTTTCTGTTTGAGTTTTGAAGCTATTATTTTGAAGGGACGACTCCCTGTAAAACTGGTTTAACGGAGCCCATGGAGATTTATTTTGTCATTAGCAGCCCCCTTGATAGAGGCGCAAGGTATGTTTATGACGAAGATAAGGACATGTTTTCTGTGACAGAGGTTACATTTGTTAAATTTTATGTAGAAGGTTAGTTTGTGTTGTAAAGGTTTAAGATTGTAAGAGTGGATTTTCTACTTGCATGCTGTTTTTGTATATACATTGCCAGCTCTTACAGTGAGATTGAGGGTTTATTGCCATTAAACCTGAAAACTTCATCAGTAAAGTGTCACCTTCATCGGATGCCATAAAGACTTATGGCACTTCCGAAGGCAAAAGCAGGTTCAACCAGTACTATCAAGGTGTACTTAATGAGATGATTTGTGAGAGTATATCTGTATAACTTTGTATATATCTGTATATCTGCTGTAAAACATTAACCTAACCCAATCATGGGCAGTGTGTCTAGAGAAATGGAAAGCTTGACAGACCAGTGATGCCTAATTATTTATGAGCAATTATTGGAGAATTTCTGATTGCTGTGTTTTAGGGAAGCAGTTTATTGGTGCAGGCAGTCATACTGATACTTTGTCGCATTTTGTATAGTCTCATTTGTTTACTTACCCCGGGGCCTGTCTCAGTGCAGAGGGATTAGGCTACATCCATGGATGGATGACAGCAGGGAAAGAGATCACTGTTTGTTCTCAGAGTCTGCCCTCAATCTGTTATTGAAGGACACAAATGGGTAAGACGCAGGTCCAAGGCCAGATTGATAGTTTGACTGGGTTACTGGGGGAGTAATGATGCTTGCCTTCTCTCACTAAGATTTTACAAGTGCCAAAGGGTAGAAGTCAAGGCAAATTGGATTACATCCTTTGAAGATGAAGTTGTTCTTGGTGTTGACCTTGGAAATTGTTCAATTGTGATTCAATTTGAAGCCCATACAACCAGTTGACTGATCACTGTAAACACAATGACAAACGCATCCCTCGTCTGCCTCTGTCACACTAGTAATGGATCTTTCCTGCAACACTGGCTTACATTGTGAATATTACCCTGCTCCTAATCTGATTGTCAGATAAAGCCGTTTTCATATTGCAAAATCTTAAACAACCAAATCTCATTGCGGCTGTGAATGTCTCTGCCTCAAATTATTCCCGCACATTAAAGGATCCCAGAAATGTTGAGTCGGATTTCTGCAAACCCCCAACTGTGAGAATCACAGGGAAATATTCACATACACCTCCTGTGGAGTCGTAGTCTCTATTGTTCTGACTCAGGTGATTGCTCTACTCTTTGTTCGCTTGGATGAAACAGCTCGCTGTCACACTTTGCGTGCACTGGAATGGGAGATAATTAACTGTAATGATAATGGTCGCCTTTTGCTGTTTCGATTAGTATCATTTTAATCATCATTACATTGTTGTCTGGCTGTGACATGATGTTAATAGGATGTGGTGATAGTGTGTATATAGGGAGGGCAATGGCATTGGCTCAACAGGCCGGAGAGTACCAGCTTTCAGCTTTGCATGCTTCAGAACAGCTCTACTCATCACTATCAAATCATTTCCGTTATGGATCATTGTGTTTTGCAGGTTAAAATATAATGTTTCAGGCATGCTAGATTTTGTTTTGCCTTTGAAAAGTGTTTTGTAATTGAGTGAGTGCACTGCTTAAGGGTATCTAACCCTGGCATACACATCTCAGCACCTTCTTTCACACTTCAGTGAAAGTGTTTGTCTTCAATGGCTGCACTGATTTAATAAATTAGAATTTCTCTCCATGCATTTTAAAAACCACTGGATGCAGTTATATACATTAAGGCCTTATCTGCCTGGTAATTAGCAGCCAACAGTTTAGATATCACCAGCATTACATGAGAAGCCACGCACATTTTTTAGAGAAACCCGGGGAGGCTGGGGAGGCATTGAGTCCAAATGGACCATGTTCAGCACCTCCATTGCTGAAGCCGCTGCACTGAGCTGCGGCCACAAGGTAGTTGGTGCCTGTCGTGGTGGTAATCCCCAAACCAAATGGTGGACACAGTGGTGAGGGGAGCCACCAAGCTGAAGAAGGAGTCCTACCGGGCTTGGTTAGCCTGTGGGACTCCGGAGGCAGCTGATAGGTACCGACAGGCCAAGCGGAATGCGGCGCGGGCGGTGGCTGAAGCAAAAGCTCGGGTGTGGGAGGAGTTTGGAGAGGCCATGGAAAAAGACTTTCGGACTGCCTCGAAGAGATTCTGGCAAACCGTCAGGCGACTCAGGAGAGGAAAGCGGTGCTCTACCTGCACTGTGTATAGTGCGGGTGGAGCGCTGCTGACTTTGACTGAGAAAATTGTTGGGCGGTGGAAGGAATACTTCGAGGACCTCCTTAATCCCCCTGGTACGTCTTCTGTGGCGGAAGCAGAGTCTGGGGACGAAGGGGATGACCCGCCAATCTCTGGGAGCGAGGTCACTGAGGCAGTTAAAGAACTCCTTGGTGGCAGAGCCCCTGGGGTGGCCGAGGTCCGCCCCGAGTTCCTGAAGGCTCTTGATGTTGTAGGGCTGTCTTGGTTGACATGTCTCTACAATGTTGCATGGAGATCAGGGGCAGTACCCCTGGACTGGCAGACCGGGGTGGTGGTCCCCATCTTTAAGAAAGGAGACCGGAGGGTGTGTTCCAACTACAGGGGAATCACACTCCTCAGCCTCCCTGGGAAAGTCTATGCCAGGGTGCTGGAGAGGAGAGTCCGTCCGTTAGTCAAACCTCGGATATAGGAGGAACACTCCTGTTCCTGGTCGTGGAACACTGGATCAGCTCTTATCCTCTCAAGGATACTTGAGGGTGCATGGGAGTTTGCCCAACCAGTCTACATGTGTTTTGTAGACTTGGAGAAGGCATGCAACCGGGGGTCCTGTGGGGGGTGCTCCGGGAGTATGTGGCGTCTGGCCCATTGCTATGGGCCATTCAATCCTTATACAACCGTTGCAAGAGCTTGGTTCGCATAGCCGGCAATAAGTCGGACTCATTCCTGGTGGGTGATGGGCTCTGCCAGGGCTGCCCTTTGTCACCGATTCTGTTCATAATTTTTATGGACAGAATTTCTAGGCGTAGCAAAGTGGCGGAAGGCTTTCACTTGGGTGGTCTCAGGATCTCATCTCTGCTTTTTGCAGATGATGTGGTTCTGTTGGCTTCATCGGGTGATGGCCTCCAGCTCGCACTGGAACGGTTCACAGCCGAGTGTGAAGCAGCGGGAATGAGGATCAGCACCTCCAAATCTGAGGCAATGGCCCTCAGCCGGAAAAGGGTGGCGTGTCCACTCCGGGTCAGGGACGAGTTCCTGCCCCAAGTGGAGGAGTTTAAGTATCTCGGGGTCTTGTTCACGAGTGATAGGAGAAGGGAGCGGGAGATCGACAGACAGATTGGTGCAGCGGCCGCAGTGATGCGGATGCTGTACCGGTCTGTTGTGGTGAAGAGAGAGCTAAGTGTAAAACCGAAGCTCTCAATTTACCGGTCGATCTACGCTCCTATCCTCACCTATGGTCACGAGCTGTTGGTAGTGACCGAAAGAACGAGATCGCGAATACAAGCAGTGGAAATGGGCTTCCTCCGAAGGGTGGCTGGCCTCTCCCTTAGAGATAGGGTGAGAAGTTCAGCCATTCAGGAGGGGCTCAGAGCCGCTGCTCATCCACATCAAAAGGAGTCAGTTGAGGTGGTTCGGGCATCTGACAAGGATGCCTCCTGGACGCCTCCTGGGTGAGATTTTCCGGACATGTCCCACAGGGAGGAGGCCCCGGGGCAGACCCAGGACACGCTGGAGAGGTTATATCTCTCGGCTGGCCTGGGAACACCTTGGTGTTCCCCCGGACAAGCTGGAGGAGGTGGCTGGGGAGAGGGAGGTCTGGGCTTCTCTGCTTGGGCTACTGCCCCCGCGACCCGGCCCCGGATAAGCGGAAGAAAATGGATGGATGGATGAAATCTTTACCGTGTTAATGAGAAACTTCTCTGTTTTCTTTTACTTTATTAAACTGTGACATCTCTGTATATAAAAGATGGACATCTGAGATATTACCTGTTTGTTTTTGGACATGCATTGTGAAGCCTTATGTTCTGGTGCCAAAAGTGACCATAGTTTGATTAGAAGAAGTGCCAGCAAGTTAGGCTAGCAGGCTTAGTTAGCAAACTGCATCCACAGAATGCACAGGATAGTGCTTGCTCACAGGATGGGCTATACAGTAACTGACAGCATGTCATATTATTTTTTAAGATAATTTCTAGAAAAATACCTTAAAATACATCAATACTACAATCATGGTGTAGTTCAATGATTCCATTTACTGGAGGTAAAGCCTAGCAGATAACAAGAGGATTTATGTCCCTGTTTTTGCAGACCTGAATATCCAAAAGGCCAAGCCCCTAATTTTCAAACAATAGTATAACAGAGTTATAAAAAAATGACCCACTGTGGAGTTGTTGGGAAGAGGGAACCTGCTTTTGTACCAGACTCGGAGTATGCTTACTGCTGCTGCAGAGTTAAGAATTTCAACATGATAGTCTATGGCAGTAGTTTCCAAACTTTTTTTGCTAGGTATAGTTGTTGGGTTTCTTTTGTTTTTGTTTTTTTTCACTATGTAATAATATTCAACATTGTCATCAATACATTTTTTAAAAAATGTGCAAAATGGGTTTAAAAACATAAACAACTGTGGGATACAGTTTGTCCGTGACTTGAACCGGGAATACAAATTGTGGCAGGATCAGTGTTGTGCCAAGGTAGGCATCCCCGACAAAACCCGCTCCCCACACTTAGGGAGCATTCGCTAGGCATGTAGTGCGGATCCAGTTTACTCCACCTCCATTACAGATTGGGCGTGGAAGCAGTGATGTTTTAGTTTTGTGAAAAGTGAGTGTCGTTACATTACCATTCAGTTTGAGGGTTACAACAAAAAATTATATATTTATTGTTCTCACATGGTATTGGACAGGGTTATTTTAATAAACGAAGGGCTTTTTACCTGATAATTATTTTTATCCTCCTATAACTTTCCTGTATAAAGAGCTAAAACCTTAGTCGTTATAAGAAATGTTTGTGAACTAAAAATCAAGAATGTGGGATACTGTTTGTTTGGAGATCCCAGCGTGTGCTCCCGATGCAGGGGAAATTCTGTCAGGGATCCCTACCTTGGCATGGCAGCTGTCGTGGAGGTGAATCCAGTGGCAAGATATGCTTCATCTTATGTTCTAGTCTTTGGCTTGGAAGCATATCTAGCAATGCTTCAACCTCTGCTTTGCTTTGCATTTCCATTATGCTAGCAGTGTCCAAGCATACTTTTTTTTTTTTTTCTTTTCCATTCCGCCCACTTTGGGAACCACTGGTCTATGGGATTGACTAGCTTCTGTCTCCAGTGGCTATTAGTGGAACTGCTGTTTTTAGCACTTCCACGTTGCCTTCACTTTTTAGTCCCACAAGTTGCAAGTATAGTATAGGCAGCTGAAGTTTCTGATATGGGTCAGTGTCTACATCTGCTTTTATTTTTAAAGGTTACACTCCATCAACACATATAAATAATACATATAGTACTAATGTTTCTGGACTGATATTGGCACACACACAGTCTTTGAGTTGCTTCCAATCAGACAACTAAACCAGTCTGCTGTAGCTAAATCAGAGTTGATGGTATCTTGAGGTAAGAGTAGTGTGAAGACAGGTCCATTTCCATGGCTAGAGATAGAAAATAAATTATTCAGGTGTGCCGTTGGCCTAATGTGAGGCATGATGAAAGTAGATTTTAGATTAACAATGTGCCGACACTACCCTTTTGCTCTGAAGCAGAGGTCCAGTGGGACATGTGGGACAAGCTTCAATCAGTGAAAACACACTGCCATCTGTTGGGCCAATCAGTTTTAGTGACTCCACACACACTCAGCAAGACACACACACACACACACACACACAGTGAAGCCTCACAACTCTGACTTAGTCATACCATTATTAAAACTTTGTAGCCATTTTCTCAGATGATATCAGTGACATCGGAGGGTCACCATGGTGAAATTAACCATCTTTGTAACAAGAAACAGGGCACTTATGCTCCTTGTCACTGCTTTCGGCTTGGCTGTCTCATGAAGTTAATAAAACATGTGCAACTGTGTGATCTCGCACAGCCCCAAAGTGTCAGCAAAGAGGAGGGAGCAACATCATTTTAGGGACTTTATTTGCCAAAAATCTGGCAACAGGACTGACTGGCACCATGTCTTTTGAGTCAGGGCTGTTAGAATTTAGGATTTCATTCTAAACACAAACTCTTCATCAACTTTTACTGATGCTTTTAAGGCTTAATTAATGTTCTTGTTACAGACAAAACAGACAAAACTTTAAAGTTGCCTAACGTAATTTGGTGCTTGTTTGCATGCTCCCAAAAACACCCCTCACCAACAAAGCCCTCAGCTGTAAAGATGGCCGGTAAATATCTGGTCAAAAGGTTTTATCAGCAGATCCTTCAAGTTGTGAGTTCCAGCCAGCACATATAAAACTTGTTCCCCTGAATCTACTAAAAGCCTGTCACGTGGTTTCTGAGTAGGTACTCAGCATTGTTTGTCATTGGCATTTCAGTGATGTCAGTCGGTGACCCGGTCATTCATCCGTAACAGATTTTGCTTTTGTGGAAGACGCTTAAGTCTTTACAACAACATATTCTGTTCCTACTTCCAACACTCTTACTATAAGAAGTGACTGTTCAGTGAGCACTTACAGTGTCTGCTGATTGGTGCTGGGCAGGTAGCATACCGTAATGCTGCAGCTGCTGGAAACAAGACTAGGGCTGACACAAACGATTATTTTGATAGTCGACTAGTCACCGATTATTTTGCGATTAGTCGACTAATCAGATCATGCATCCATTGGACGTAAAACGCACAGCTTACTGCACTGCATAACTATCATTAGCTTACAGCTTGAAGTGTTTAGGGTATGTGCTAACTAAAAATAAAGACAAGATGATAGTTTATTAAACTTTTAATGAAATTTGCAGATTGTCTCAGTGGAGTTTAATAAACTCAGCCGTCTGCTCCTTGTTATCTAAAATATAACAGGACACTGGAGTAAATTCTGGAGCATCTCACACTTTTGTTTAATCAGTTTTCTGCTTGACGTTTATTCAAGCCGTGTAAAAACTATATAACTTTAATCTCAGCCAAAACTATTTATTCAGGAACAAATAAAACACTGAGAAAAGCCAAACAATAACTTAAAAATGTTATTGTTCGGCTTTTCTCAGTGTTTTATTTGTTCCTGAATAAATTGACTTATACATCTGAGTGTGTGTGTGTGTGTGTGTGTGTGTGTGTGTGTGTGTGGAGGTGGGGGAGTTCGCTGTTCTCCTTGAACCCCCGGCTAGCTATCGAGCTGGTGGTTAACAGATGTCTCCGAAAACGTCGGAGCACTTTTCCAAATATGTGATGTCTTCATAAACCAAGCAGATATTTGAAGCTACATTCTCACCTGAAAATATCTGAAAACTTTATTTTGTGACCCAGAAAGTGTAATATTAAAACTAAGTAGCTGCCGCCATTGTTGAAAACTGGAATTGGCTAGGCCGCGCTATGAATTCTGGGATAGGTTGGGCCACGAAGGATAAACCCGACCCATCCTTCAATTCTGGGGAAAAGGAGGAAGCATTTGTCAACTGCATTTGGAGGAGTCTTCAAATTTGGACAGCCTTTGTAGCGTCGCTGTAACGTAGTCGGCCTACAAATGTGGCCTCCAAAGGATGCGGCCCCTGAATTTGGACACAGCTACGATACCGGACCCTGCTTCTTCTTCTTCTTCGGCGTTTAACGGCAGCTGGCATCCTTGTACATGTATGGCTGCCATCTTCTGTTTCAGTCCATTATTACACTGTTAAATCCTACTGCTTATTCCTGCGTCTTTCAGGATCTTACAAAGCTTCAAACGGCACGTCGACTATTAAATTAGTCGTCGACGATTTTGATAGCTGACATAATCATGACTAGTGGACTAATCGTGGCAGCCCTAAACAAGACTCATAAAAGAATTTAGAATGAGCCAAACCATTTAAGTAGTTGGCTGCAAAACCCAAAAGATGAGCAGTCAGTCTCTCTGGTGTGAATGACACTTTTAACATTAAATAAAGTATTTTAATCTGTGTTTAAGGATGATTGGCGCTTTGTCAAGAGCTTTGCACATGATTAAGATAAACTTTCCCTGTCTCTAAATCTTTGAGACCCAGCTGAACTAAACTGATTCTATTAAAATTAAGACCTGAGGCAACAGTTTTACATCTTTAGATAAATGCTGCTGACTGCCTGTGCTACCCCTCAGTCTTCAATGACTCAGATATTGATTTCAAAATCCAACTTTATCTTGTTCTCAAGTTACCGCATTCACAAGATTTGCAGAAAACATAACCTCTGACTGAGGCCGCGGTCACTGAGATAAGAACTCGTCCAAGGTTGGTAGTAGCTACACCTATGCTATTGATTTCAAAGTTCTAGCTGACTTCCTTCTGGAGTTATCGCATTCACAAGATTTTCAGAAAACTTGAACTTAGACCTCTGACCTTTAGATCAAGGTCACTGAGCTTTGTCACCTCATTCTCAAGTTATTGCAGTCGGAAACTTCAGTGTCCACACTGCCCCCACACTCGGACACCAGCCCAGCAGGGTGACAGCAATATTCAGCCTTTTACAACTGAGGGGTAAAAAACTGTAGTTGACTGCTTACTAACAGAGCCAACAGATTTATTTCACGCCATCTCTTCCATCTTCTCACTTGGTGTTACACAACAAATACTTGACATGTTGTATTGGCAACGTCATTGAGGGAAATGTGTGTGAAGCTGTAGTAACAGGCCTAAAGGCATTAATATATTAATTACAGATTTTATGAAACTACATTATGTCGCCAGGCTTTGCCAACTATTCTATATTGTGTTTTATTTATTGTGTCATTGTGTTTTCCAAACTGTGGTGCTTTCCAGAAGGTGTTAGTTTTAATCATTTTTATAGTATTGCTTGGCTATTTCTCCTGTTGTGTTACATTTACTTTTGTACGGTGTTGTATTTTGTATGCTGGGTCACCACACAAAAAATGACTTTGTCTGATGATATTAAAGTCACAGTAAAAGGGTCATGTGATCCTGGGTAGGGAAGCTTTGATTGGGCTCTGATCTAGATGTGAGGCAAGACAGCCGGAGGAGGGAGACAGTGACTGCAGAGATGGAACTGCCTCTTAGCTCCTAACTTTCCTTCACACCCAGAATATGCTCGTGCACACGTGCTCATACACAAACACAGAGTTCATTATTGCCGTGCATTCACTCCCATCCTTCCTGCTACTGCCTTGAAGTGATTAGCAAAACAATGACACAATCTGCAAAATGTTTTTCCCACAGAAAAGCTTGTGCTCAGTAAACTGCCATATCATCTACTGCACTAAAGAACCTCATGATTGAGCTTCCTCTTCACAGCCTCTTTCCCATCCTGCTTCGTGTTCTCCTGACTCCCAGCAGGGTACTGCAGTAACTGGAATTATGTGTTTGTGTGATGTTGTTGCTGTTGTGAGCCCCAGGCTTTTTTCTCTGATCAGGAAGGGGCCTCATGTCTGGGCCCTAATGCTCGCCTAGCAGTATGACTCTAATGCATCGTGTCCCTAGTACCAACCATATGGAATTTAGATAAACTGGACTAAGAACTCCTTCTGATAAGACTAGTGTAAAAATAAGCTATAGAAATAAGAATGGAAAAAAATAAGACATTAAGATTCTATGTCATGTTTTCTGTGTAGCTCTTGAATTGATATTGCAACCTTCTTTTGATGTTTGTTATTGTTTACTCTTGTTATTGTTTAATCAACTGACCAGAAGAAGACCTGGCCGTATCCCAGAAGGCATATTAATCATAAATGTCTCTTCCTGCTATATAATGGTAGGTTATTTCTGCACAGAGTAATGTTATTTCTGATTAGAATCAGTTGAGGAATCTCGGCACAAGACAGAAGGCCAAACTGGCCTTCCCATGTGCACGGTTTGATTGTTCTCCTGTCATCCTGAATCACTTTGGAATGCTTCACAGCCACATATCTATGTTTGCTGCTCTCAGTATCAGAACCAAATGATTATGTCATCCCCTGACACAATTCTGCCTTAAAGGAAAACCACTTTTCTACTCTAGCTGAGTATTCAAAGCCCTTTTTACTACAAGTACCGTTCAACTATATATTTTCTGTGTTTTCCCTATACCCAAGCAGCCTGTCTAACATTTGTGCACACACAGTGATCAGCACATTGGGGTTCAGTGTCTTGACCAAGGATATTTTGACATGCTGGAGCAGCTAGGAAGTGAACCACTGACCTGTGCTACAGCCTGAGTCACAGCCACCTCCAATGCATCATCTATTGTTTGAATCTTTTATATTGTCATTAATTAATGTTTTATTTAGCCTAGACTAAATCAAACATGCAGATTCATGCACTGTGGTGACCCCTTGGTAAGCTGAAAGTAAGTGTAGGAAAACAGCCCTCGACTCCCTTAATGCATGATGTCCATAAACACTTTGCTAATGAGATGTGATCGCAATTGCTAGTTTCAAACCTGAAATACAATATAGGGTTAATTTTATTAAATAATGGTCCCTAATGAAGCCAAAAAGCACAATAAAGGAGGGCATGCTTTAAGACAATCCTAACTTGTAAGTGAATAGTTGCGTTCTTTAAGCATGCAAGTTTCTCTGTTTGTCAGCCAGATCCCCTGTTTGATTGTGGCGTAAGGTGACAGCTCAAATCTTCACAAAGTGATTCACTAAGTGACATCACGGTGCCTATGTCCATTTTTTATACAGTCTGTGAATGCACTGAGTGGTGGACAAAGTACTCAATTTTCAAACTCGAGATCAGCGTTCATATAACCAAAGACTCGTCTGTAGTTAGGTTTGCAGTTGTATATATTCAAGACAAGATTGTACCTCCAAAGGCACCGAGTGGACACATCAGAACAGAAGCCCCTAAAATTGCTTGATTGCTTACCTCCACTCCTTGACTGAGTTTAAACACAGTGCTTACAATTTCAGGCTGCAGGACATTTTGACTTTAGTTTACCTCTTTTTCCCCACTGGACCTGGATAAAACTGGCTTTAAATATTTTGTTGCCTATAACTAAAGTGAACTACAAAAAACAATGAAGCTGAATTCTTTTGATTTTTTTAAAGACTTGTATTTCTCTGTATTTCTCTGTCTGGAACGACTCTTACTCTTGTTTTCTTAATTTGTGATCAAGTGTAATGTGTCATTTATTATGTAGCTGTCTGTCTCAATTGTTGTGTATGCTTTTTTGCACACAGGTCTCAATCTCAGTGAGACTGAGATCTGTTTAAGTAAAGAATTTAATCATAATAATAATAACCCTTCCAGTTCTGCAGTTGTTGTTTCCTGATGATAAACAAAAGCAGTGATGTAGCCCACAGAGAATGCTGTGGATTGTCTGTGTCTGTGGGTTTTAGTAGTGAATCAGATGTGCACCAATGAAAACGTGCTGTTACTGATCTGTCGCAATCCATCAAAGTGATAAACGCACCCCGACCTATACCCCCACCTTCCTTCTGACCGAGCAGACTGAAAACATTTCCAACCTGAATCGGACACATTTGCTAAAACTACACAGTTCACCAAGCGAGGCGTGGCTGTTGGACTTTCAGCAATGTCTGCTATTTGAATGTCACTAAGTCTCCAGAGAGGGAAAGAAAAGGATCTTTGCTTTGAGCCATTGCTATTGTCATGACAACTGCTTTAAATGCCTCATCTGTGATTGATGTTTCACTGCTTCTTTCTACCTTGCCTCTTGTCATGTCAGAGAAGTTCAGTCATTCCTGCACATTGTGTATTCCTGTGAGAGATGTGCAGCCGAGCACAGCGGCATGTGATACATACAAAGCATATTCAGCAGTTCTGTTATCAGCTGAGTGATAGTACAGCTTTTTATTTTGTTGTTAAGCAATTTACCTGCCTCCCCTGCCTATTTCCAGCCTTCTGTGACTGTCTTCACTCCCCCCTTTCCCACTCTGTGATTGGGGCATATATCTTCCACAATGTTACACAACTTCACTCTTGCTCTACTCTTTAATGGAAGGTGTCACTGAGAAGCAGTCACCTCATTCCTGCTAAAACCAGCGTTTCCTCGCCTGCTTTCTTGAAAGCTTTTAACCCGACTCGACGAGAAAAGGGGCAGCACACAAGAAAGGTGTGGAACCATTTCTACCCAGGCTTACTCTGTTGTGTCATTCTGATTCCTTTACCTTGATAATCTTTTGTTTAGCAGGTTACAAGATGTAACCAGCTGGTTGGATGGATTATACATAGGTAACTCTTTTTTTTTCCCAACCGCTGCAGTCAGGGTTCAATCTCAAATTAAAGCATACCTGGCTCAGTTATGCATTTGTCAGAAATGCAACTTAAAACTGATGCATTTCAACTGGGAAGTAAAACTTTGCTGCAGTCATCGGTGCTGGTTGCCTATGGCACTTGTGAAGAGTCAGTGGAAACATACATCTTTTGCATTTTTCGGAACACTTTTCCTTGACCTAGAGTTTCAAAATGTCATGTGAAGAAAACAAGTTCATAAAAACTTTGGAAAAGACAAAAACATTGCCAAGAGAGTCCAAATGCATCACACAGCCAGAAGGGAATTACTCAGTGTCTTTTGTAATGAATACTCCTGTGCAGTCTATATTCAGTAAGATACCTATAAGAAAAAACAAAGGGACTGCAAACATAGTGTTAATCACCTACATCACTTCAATTTTATTTATATAGCGCAATCACATGACCCCGTATGAACAAGCACTTGGCGAAGGTGAGAATAAAAAACTCTCTATTAACAGGAAGCATCCTCCAGCAGAGCCAGGCTCAGGGAGCGGCGGGCGTTCTTTAGGACCTGTTAGGAGTGAGTGGAAAGAGCAGAGCAAAGACAGAAAAGAAGGCGACCTATAGTAGGGAGAGGCATGTACTGTAATGAAAAAGTATTTCGGAGTATTTTTTATTTTTTTTGCATAATTATTCTAACATTTTATTTTCAAAAATGAACAGGCAAAAGAGGATTTTTATAGAATACTGTTAAATGTTACTATATCATTAGAATCAGACTACTTTCATAATCCCTTAGGAAATTATGTCCATACGTTCGGACAAGATCGAGTGGGATCAAAACAGTGAGTGGGTCATTTACATTTGAGAGAAGCAAATTGAGTCTACTAATAAATTAAATGCTATATTTATGTTTTCTAGTTTTTCCTTGATGCAGCACTCTCTCACTGTAGCCACATTAACTGAGATTAAGGTCTGTACCTGCACAGTCATTTCACTGTAACGGGACTCATCAGCTCTGAATCAGAAGTGTGGACCAACCCTCATATTGACCAGCACGCCAATCCTCTGTCAGCACCTCAGTGACCTGATGTTGACTACATAGACAGGATCTAGTCCTTTAAACATTTCTAGTCTATTTGCATGAATATAAATTAAGTGGAGAATTTGTGGTGCGATGTGTAGCAGCAGTTATATCACCAGTCAGCTGTACGTGAGCCATCATCTCAACTGCTGCTGAACTTGAATGAGTGGCACACTAATTCAGTGTGTGTGTGTGTGTAAGGAGTGGGTAGGAGATTTAACTGTGTGGTAGTCGCTGTGTACCTAAGCTTTCTGCTTTCCTGTTCCCCCCAGACCAGACACAGAGGTCCCCAGCTCCGTAATGATTCACAGACGCCACCATCACTCGTGAGTAATTATTTGAATGTTGTACATATGGGAATTTTATGTCCATGTGCTGAAGTGTTAAAGCTGTGAAGCAAAAAACATCCAATCAAGAGAAGGGAAAATGTGTGCTTGGAATGCTAAGTCCTAGCAATTCATCTAGTTTCTTATTTCTTCATATGAAGGAAGAAATAAGGAGGAAACACACAGTGCACTTTTTACTGTTGTATGCTGATCTGTGCATATGTTGTGTGTGCATATTGTCAGCAACAAAAACAACCAGCGCTTCTCCTGGAGGCTAAAAAGTGGCTTCAACATTTTTCTGCTGCACTACAGAAGTAAAGGTGGACTTTATTTACGTAGCGCTGATGATGTCACACCAGAAGAGCTATTTTTAGAAAATGGTCTGAGGAAAACTGGTGGGGGTTTTTTCTTCCTCTCCTTCTTCTTTCCTGCACATTTCCTGGAACATTATTACTATTCAGAGCCCTTCGCATGTGCATGCTCCTCCCTCAGCGCGTTTAATCTCATTGTTTTGGTCAATTTAGAGAATCTATGAGCCACTGATTGCTTTCACAAAGCAAAGTTTGTCAGGCAACACACACACACATATACACACAGTCAACTTACTGTACGGAAGAATTTCCAGTGTGGTTTCATAATTACATGATACGTGTTGTTTATCATTTAAAGTGACGGACTGCATATTACTCTCAGTGCTTGCAGCCAGCAGGCATGATGGGAGATGCGGTGGGGTAGTGTTGACCTCGTGTTATTCCCACTACCCATCTGCCTACAAATCTCATCTGTTAGTCCCATGATCTTCATTAGGCGTTTTGTTTTCTCCGACATCCAGGGAGTCACATAAAAGTCATCATTTCTGCCTCACTAGTGCTGGATTGCATAAGAAAGAAGGAGCTTCCATCTGTTCCACCCAGGGCTGGCTTGTCTGCACTGAGCAGACTTTTCATCTTATTATCACACCAAAGCTGCCTCCCCCCTCCCACTAGAGCAAGGCACAGCAGCAAAGCTGTTCGTCTGTGATGGATGATCATGTGACCTGACCAAGCTCAAGGTCACTAGATTTCCTGAAGTTCCCCAGCTAAACATACCCTTCACGTGTCCAGCTGAGAAACATGGGCTTTCTTGTCTGCTTTAGTGTTAGAGAATAAGTAAACCTACTTCCATGACCTTACATGCACTAAGTAGATGCAGGTGTGAAAAAGCTGATGGCTCTATTATAATGAAGTCCATCTGTGTAATATACTGCTGCCCTGAATTACCTTAAAAATGGAAGGCCACGCTGAGTGCTCAGCATATTCAACTTGAAGTATAATGATAGATGGGACATTAGAGTGCCAAACGGAAAGCACCAGGTGCTGAAAAATGAAGCTCATGGAGAAGTGCGAAAAACTGCAGTACTACTCCTGGCCACTTGAGGTTGACTCCAGTGAGCCACTCCTTATACTTTACCAATGACCAACAACTACCAAATTTAAATGATAAACAAAGAATAGATTAGGTGGCTATGCCTAATCCATTATAGTAAATTCATGGTGTGAATATTTGTGACTGACAGATGGCCTGACATAGGCTGCTGTAGTCCTTGTTAGGCAAAGATACACAGTACTGTTGTGAAGCCTTGAACTGAGTATGATTTTACTTGGTGTTTTGAAGGTGGATGTGAAAACCAATGATTGGACTTGACTTTGAAACAGCAGCCATCTCATCCTCACTGGCTATCGATCTCTAAAGGATAATTAATATAATAGAGTAAGAAAGTGGATAATTGCCGACATTGGTACTTTATCAGTGACTATAGTTTACACACTTTGTTTTACTCTCAGGATTAAACTTGGGATTAAAATAGGAATTTAGCCAATAAAGTCATCATCAATCATAGAGCAAAGGAAGAAAACTATTTTAATTAGATTTATTATATTTTCGACATAATTCTTCGTGGTCAGGTGTGTTTCTGTGATTTTTTTCAATGGGATGGTACAGGCAGTGCCACTGCAATTGCTGATGTTGCACTTACATTCAAATAATGTATTAAAAATTAGCATAAAAGACCTAGTTTAAAGAGTTACTAAGAATCCCATTTGCAATTTGCACCTATGATTTATGAATTTCAAATCAGCTTAAGTTTTTCAAGCAGAAAGAGGATTTAGTAGTGGATCCTACAAAACTGATACTGTTCATCTAGTTGTAACATTTTCTGAGTTCCCTCTGAAAATGCTACAGCCAGATGAACAGAATCAGTTTTATGTCATTCATACAAGTCACTTTTTCAATCTCAATTGACTGCAGTTTTGCCTAACCTTATAAATGGTACAGTTTCAACATGACCATTTAAGGAGACACTTGGTGTCATTTTGAAAAGAAAACCTCCTTTTTTACAGGAAGAATCCGCGAGCAGAACCAGGGTCAGGGAGGGGTCTGCCGCAGGTCATCCAGGCCTTTATGTCTTTAAGATTGGTGTGTGTCATCTGTCCTCTTGGATAGATAAACCATGGTATCATCTACATAGCAATGAAAATGTAAGTTAATATTGCCTTAGGAAAGCTTTTTACATTTTTACGTAATGTAAAAAGAAGTGGTCCCAGCACAGAATCTTTTAGAACTAATTTTGTGAAAAAGACTCCCCATTTACATGAACAAATTGGATGGGAATTGATAAGAATTTAGCAATACCGATTCCATTATCGATATCACTTATTGATTCGATTCCTTATCAATTCTCGTTGGTTTCTCATTGGGTCCACTTTGAGAGTCACCATCATCTCTAAGCAGTGTATCAAAGACATTAAATTAGTGCAAATTAATTACATGTTGTGTGGTCAAAAGTTTGTGGATGCTGGATGTATTTCCCCTTGCCTGTGATCAGCATTGGGATCATTACGCATATTACACATAAAACTTTTCTTAAAAGTAATGCATTACATTACTTAATTATTCCCAGGGGAAAAGAACTTGTTGTAATACATTACTTTCATGTTACTCTTCAAAATGACCTAAAAGGCACTGTCTGATAATTACCATTCAACAGTATAAACCTATAGGATACAGTCCTACACACCAACACAAATCCCTACCCTAAAGAGGATACACATATGATCTTTCTATTAGTAGTACACAGAGCAGGCAAAGATAAAAAAAAATAGCACAAAGGGGCTTTAAAGGGATCACCACAGTGATTCTACGAAAGAAACACGAACAGCTAGAAACAGAGGCCACAGCCTTACCATCAGTTTGTTACCTGTTCAAGTTCAGAGTCTGGCTGATGGGCTCGGTTCAGCATTCACTCAGCTTTAATATCACTCTAAGTTCATGGCTGGGTTCTTGCTGTATATGCAGATGTTTGCAAAGAGCCAAAGTTGCATGAGCAGCACTTTACCATTGCATTCTCATTGTTTTGCGCAGTTAAAAAGTAATGTCCATATCGACAGTGTAGACTGTTTTCCTTCTCTGACACAAAAACTGAAATCATCTGTAGGGCAAGGAATTGGACTGCTCAGATTCCCATCCCTACTGGAGTCTATGAAATAGATATGATTCAAACTACAGTGGCAAAATTCATTTAATACCAAAGGTACGTTCTAATCTCTCTGGTAAAATCTTGTGGTTAATGGTACTAAATGTGGCACTGAGTTCTAACAAGACAAGCACAGTAAGGTACGTAACCATTAATAAAAATTCATCACATTTAAGATTTAAGTATTAAATACTATTTGAGCAGTCTGACAGAAATAGGGTCTAAAAGGTACATATATAAATGTTTTTGGGGTTTTTTTGTTACAATTTTATTGTGAAGCAATTCATGAAGTCATTACTAGCTAAAGTGAGGGGAATCCTCAAATCAACAGACCTAGGCTAGAGCGCTTAGAAGAAATCTGGGATTATTCTTGCTGTCGTCTTTCAGTGAGGAATTCTACGATCTTCTTGCTTTAGGGAAGGATTGTTTTTATAGAGCAAAGACCTGTTTTCTGGGCCAATCAACGGTCTTCTGAATCAGTGAATTGCCCTTTCATCTCCATTTTATGGGTTTAAAGTTTTCTTTTTAGAGAGCTGGTCGATTGGTATAATTCACAACAATACACTATTATACTATTACTCTGTTTGTTCTAAGGACAACCTATGGACACTTGATCCTTAGGTTGGACCAATTTTTGAAATGGAGTGGGCTAACCACATTTACTCGAAGCCTTTTTGATACGATGTTGTCTTGCTTCCCTGACCATTGTGTCTGCAGGCATAGTGTTCGCTCTGTGTTGTAGAATCCTGATGACACCCAGTTTGTTCGCCACTGGATGATGAGAGTCAAATCTTAAATACTGATTTCTTTACCGTAGAATTTTAGCATTGTGGTGAGGAAGACACTGACATCGCTCTGTGAGGACAACATTATCATCCTTCCGGCAGAAGAGGGTAGGTGCATGCTATTACTAGACCAGACAGACTGTCATGAGAAAATTTTCTCTTCCTAGTGACAAAAGTTCTTATGAGCCCTCGAAATGAGAACCTGGTGGCGAATACAGGAAAAAGGTAATAGATTAGATTAGTTTGTAAGAGATTGTAGGGTGACCCCACCCATGACAATAGGACCGCGCTCAACACTGACCACGTGTGTCTGTTCTTAGAACTACAATAACATATTTCATACACAAGGACCAGTGCTACAGGCAGAAATGTGTGTGCCCCATGGATTCCCCAGCTTCATCTATTGTGGCTGACTTTGATATGGAGGACATGGCTCTGTTGTCCTCTCTTGGAATATCACTGAGTCATTGGTTCGGGTATGTGATGACACCTGTATGAAAATTACATTCACCACAATTCACAGATCAAATTAACTCGATGGACAAACATATCAAGTTCACCAAGGAGGAAGTGAAAAATGACAGACTAGCGTTCTTGAAATTGCCATTAGGAATGGGGGACATTTAAAAGTCAATGTATACCATACCAACACAGATCAGTCAAGCCAGGATCCTTCTGACTGGGGGTAGCTGTAGCTCAGGAAGTAGAGCAGTCAGGTCATCTGCTAATCGGATGGTTGGTGGTTCTAGCCCTGGCTGCTCCAGTCTGCATGCTAAATATCCTTGAGGAAGATACTAACCCCAAGTTGCTCCCTGATGCATCCATCAGAGTTTGAAAGTGTGTGAATGTTAGATAGAAAGCACTTATATAGAAAAACCCTAGAAAAAGGTGCTTGTGTGAATGAGGCAAGCATGTCTTACTGAAAACTGATTGCAAGTCCGTGTTTTCAGTTATGCCACATCACCATAGAAGTGGATCACCTAAACTGGCTGCTGTTTTCTTTACCATTACCAATTGTGCTTGTGTTTTTATGGCTCTGCAAGGCCAAAATATCAGCTGTGAAAAGAGTTCTTTCTTTTGGAGTTTCGTACTATGAGTGATGCCTTTTACAGGACACTTTTTAATCTATTCTTAATGTAAAAGATTGATTACTGCATTATAGAAATTACACTTGTCTGCCTTACCCGTCTATGTACTGTAGCATACTTAGGTCATATTATTTTTCCTTACAATAATCAAATCAAGCAGGTAGAGCTGCAACACAGGGTTTTAAATTAATTGGTCTTTACCAGAATGTTCAGCATTTCTCCACAGAGCTTTCAACAGGATCTTTGGGCATCAGTATTGTTCCCTATTTCCATTTATTGCAAAGGTAAATCTATCCACAGGTCTATAATGATGGACCACTGAAATATTTAAGGAGCCAGTGGTTAAACTTTAATGTGTGTCTCAGTATTGCAGCTTTACATCTTGAAAGTTAGCTGTAGCTGTGTCGCATGGCCTTTTTGCATTACTTCAAACAGTTTAGGAATATGGCTAAATGATAAGGTAGTAAAGTAATCCTAAGCAGTACTGTCTTCCAGTTCCCTTTCTACCTGTTGTTTTAGGCAATGAGCATTTATGAATTGATTTTGACACCCTCACTGTATTGTAGAGGGAAAGCTGTGTGTATCTACGTAATGTGCAGCAGTGTTGCTGTTGCTGTTGGCCATAGATATATAAGAGCTCTTCGCCACAATGAGCCATGCCTGTTTTTAGTAGGCAATATTAATTAAAAATGGAAATTGTCCAATGGTGCATCAAATCAGACACTTCAGCTAATTAAGCATAACTTCATATATGTATTGTCATCATGCATGGAGAAGCTATAAATGGATTTGATATTTTACTGGTTCTCTTGTCACGGGTGTTTGTGCCAAACTGATGTAATTGTAAAGTCTCTCTCATGGCAGTGCTGTGGAGTATTAGAGATCAAAGACTTACTCTGTCATAAATCTGCATTGAGTAAATTTTATGAGGTGCCGTAAGGGACATTATTACTGAAACGCTCTCACGCACACTACTGAAACGCTCTCACACACACTACTGAAATGCTCTCACGCACACTACTGAAATGCTCTCACACACACTACTGAAACGCTCTCACACACACTACTGAAATGCTCTCACGCACACTACTGAAACGCTCTCACACACACTACTGAAATGCTCTCACACACACTACTGAAACGCTCTCACACACACTACTGAAACGCTCTCACACACACTACTGAAATGCTCTCACACACACTACTGAAACGCTCTCACACACACTACTGAAACGCTCTCACACACACTACTGAAACGCTCTCACACACACTACTGAAATGCTCTCACGCACACTACTGAAACGCTCTCACGCACACTACTGAAACGCTCTCACGCACACTACTGAAACGCTCTCACGCACACTACTGAAACGCTCTCACACACACTACTGAAACGCTCTCACACACACTACTGAAACGCTCTCACACACACTACTGAAACGCTCTCACACACACTACTGAAACGCTCTCACGCACACTACTGAAACGCTCTCACGCACACTACTGAAACGCTCTCACACACACTACTGAAACGCTCTCACACACACTACTGAAACGCTCTCACACACACTACTGAAACGCTCTCACACACACTACTGAAACGCTCTCACACACACTACTGAAATGCTCTCACACACACTACTGAAATTTTAGCTCTCACACACACAACTGAAACGCTCTCACACACACTACTGAAACGCTCTCACACACACTACTGAAATTTTAGCTCTCACACACACACAACTGAAACGCTCTCACACACACTACTGAAATTTTAGCTCTCACACACACAACTGAAACGCTCTCACACACACAACTGAAACGCTCTCACGCACACTACTGAAATTTTAGCTCTCACACACACTACTGAAATTTTAGCTCTCACGCACACTACTGAAACGCTCTCACACACACTACTGAAATTTTAGCTCTCACACACACAACTGAAACGCTCTCACGCACACTACTGAAATTTTAGCTCTCACACACACAACTGAAACGCTCTCACGCACACTACTGAAACGCTCTCACACACACTACTGAAATTTTAGCTCTCACACACACTACTGAAACGCTCTCACACACACAACTGAAACGCTCTCACGCACACTACTGAAACGCTCTCACACACACTACTGAAATTTTAGCTCTCACACACACAACTGAAACGCTCTCACGCACACTACTGAAATTTTAGCTCTCACACACACAACTGAAACGCTCTCACGCACACTACTGAAACGCTCTCACACACACTACTGAAATTTTAGCTCTCACACACACAACTGAAACGCTCTCACGCACACTACTGAAACGCTCTCACACACACTACTGAAATTTTAGCTCTCACACACACAACTGAAACGCTCTCACACACACTACTGAAATTTTAGCTCTCACACACACAACTGAAATGCTCTCACACACTCCACTGAAACCAGAGGCATTTCCGCTGAACAGGAAGTTGTTTCCTGACAAGGAAACTGATGGAAAAAGTGGTATATTTCAAAACACTACAAGGATGTCTACTCAGCAACCTGCTAGTATAGCAGTCCCCAACCTTTTTTGCGCCACGTAAAATATTGTCTAAACTGTTCTCAAAGTGAATATAACAAATTTTTGTGAACTGGTCCCACTGCCTCTGCTTCATTTGATTAAAATTTTTATGATATACAATAATTTCTCATCAGTGCTCCCAAAGTTATTGCTAGGGCAATGTCAGCTGTTTGATAAAAATGCAATAAGAAATTTGTTAGTAGTTTCTTCAAAGGCAAAATATTTCATAGTTACAACAGAATGGTTACATTGCATGGTTCTAATTTAGTTATTTCATATACACTGGATAAAGCATACTAAAAATTTATGAAATAGCCTATTCTACCTAAAGTTAAAGAAACACACTTTAAACAAAATTAATCCTGTGGCAGAATTTCTAAAAAAAAAAGAGATTTGGCTTTGAGGTGGATCAGTGTTCTTTTTGTACTGATGAAAATGAAACCCTAGAACATCTTTTTTTTCCTATGCCCTATCACACAATGTATTTGGTGCAACTTAAAAAATTGGATTTCCCTAAATATTAATGATGTGCCAGTATTTGAATTACATCATAATTTTTTTTTATATGGATCATCTAGCATTGGGTGTCCCAGACATTATTAACATCATCATACTTTTGAGTAAATATCATATCCATTGTGCTAAATGGAGGAACGCTAAGCCTTCTCTCCCTGGTTTTATTGATGATTTTAAGATATTTTTTTCTTTGCTAAAAAAGACAAAAAGCACATATGCCAAAAAAATAACCAGGATAATGCCCGTCTCCTGCTATTCTAAATTTTGACTTATGCTGAGGTTAATATATTGTTAAGTAATGCAGCTGTCTCACTAAGGTCCAGAATCGATTTGTTCCACGATTCGATTGAATTCGATTCGATTCAATTCAATTCGATTTGATTCTGGGAAATTTTGACAGTCAGAAATATTATAATTCAGATCAGTACATTTACATATTTTTGTATCTAAAAAAAGGAAGCTGACACACGCAAGACTTTATCAAAGGTATAAGCGTCACAGCAGATGCCTTTGTGTAAAAGTAGCTGAAGATAAAACACAGAAAAACATGAAGGTGATTTTTCCTGGCCTGGGATTTTATAAAAAATATTCTGCAGTACATCAAAAACGAAACAAAACCATTAATCAACATATGAACGTTACCTCTGACGTTCCAGCGGTTTTATTAGAGACACGGCTAAGCGTTTTGCATTTTGCATAATTTTAAAAAGTTTAAATTTGTTCAGTATTGAACGGCAGAAATTAGGTTTTCTTTTCGGAAGTATGTAAAATGAAAAAAAAAAAAAAACATCGGCCGACAGCGCTGTAAACAACGGTAGACTTGTGCGTAACAAGCAAGCGAATGTTAACCATTCCTCGCCGTCAGTCCCCTGACCGTGGTCGGGAGACGCGAGGGGAGATGCTTCCTCCAGGGCCGAAGTTTGTCCTCCTTCGGGGTTAACTCCCTTCACTTTTGTGGAGTAGTGAGGCAGACAGAAATCAGCCGAGGCACCGGAGAGTACTGAAGAGATGAGGCTTTAATAACAGTACTGCACACTTCGAAAAACACACTGCCTAGGCTGTAGCCCGTTAGAACGCTGCTCCCGGTCGCCTTCTCTACCCATGACACACTCTCTCTCTCTTTTTCCTTTTTCGCTCCCCGCGTTTTCTTCACGCGCATGCTCACACACATCACATACACTCCTTACTGCACCCAGTCACACACAAGACGAGAATTCCCGCAACACTACCCCCACTCTGGATGGCAATTAAACGATAATTCCACTCCAGCATTGTAATGCATAAAACTGGTACACAATCCCCTTTACCACTTGGAGCCTACAGGAGATAAAAGTGTTAGCCATTACTGCATATAAGGTGAGGTATAGTATCAACTAGTGCACTTCAGTGACAAAGACGTTGACTCTAGTAAGGTGTACATACATGTGCAAAATAAAGCATTTCAAGGGTTGTTAAGTAGAAAAGAAATTACACAATTGTAACTATTACATGGCGACCGGGAATAACTAACTTATCCTAGCATCTAGGAAGGCACAAATACAAATGGATAAGTGCATGTAGATAACCCCGTAGGTCCTTCAGATACTTTACTCACTTTTTTTTTTTTAAATGTAAACACTGGAACAATGAAAAATATAGCTCTCTTAAACCATTGTAGCTAACAGTGTAGGAGGCTGAAACGATTTAAACTTGAACTGAATCTTCAGTCCTACTTGGAACTGTCCATGGTAGGTAAACCAAGCTAAGTGATCCACACTCCATACCGGTCTGGAGCTCTGCGCCGACGAGTTGGTCGCTGAAACTGCTGGCCCAGGTGGTCTGGCTCACCCACCACACCCCCACCATTCTCATGGTCTACATGGGAAGGGGACGATGGGACAACCACAACCAGAGCGGGATCAGCTGCAACTGAGACGGAAGGCTGAGAGGAGCTGGGGCCATTGCCAGTTGCAGTAGAGAACAGACTGTGCAGACCCAGATCACGGTCTGCTGGGTCATCCTCTAAAGCTGGTGGTGGGACCTCTGTAGGTGACCACTGATGAGCTTGATCAAGGACCCAGGTATTGTCCAGTGGTTCGCGGCAGCGATAATGCTTTAGCTGGTCATGGTGGACAACTTTCACTTTAGACCTTGGGTTCTTCTGGATCCGATAAACTAGGTCATCCAATTGCCCCAGGACAAAGAATGGTCCTTCATACGATGGGAGGAACTTTCTGACCTTGTTCTTGATGTGACGTGTTCCTTTGATGAGATACCACACAGGATCTCCAGTCTTATACTGTGTGTGGCAACAGTTCTTGTCATATTGCCTTTTTGCGCGCTTGACTGACTCACCCAGGGCTTCCCTGGCGATGAGGTGGGCCAGCTCCAGCCGCTCACGCATTTGCTGCACATACTCTGGAGCTGAGGGTTGGTTGTCTGGATCAGGAGGTAGACCTGCGACAAGGTCCACCGGCTCACTCAGTTCTCGGCCAAACATCATGAAGTTTGGGGTGAAACCTGTAGCACTGTGTTTGGTCGCCCTGTAGGCCATAACAGCGTACGGGATCATCAGGTCCCAGTCCCAATGGCAACGCTCTGCTGTGGAGGCCAGGATCTTCTGGAGAGTGGCATTGAAACGTTCAACCTGGCCATCTGACTGGGGTCGGAATGGCGTTGTATGAGTCTTGTCTATGCCAAACAAACTGCACACCCCCTGGAACACATCAGATTCAAAATTGCGTCCCTGGTCACTGTGCAGTGCTTGAGGTATCCCGTAGCGGCACACCCACTCAGATGCAACGACCTCGGCAACGGTTGCAGCCCGTTCATCTGGGATAGGAAAGGCTTCAGTCCACTTTGTAAAATAGTCTTGTATCACAAGCACATATCGGTTTCTGCGCTCCGTCTCATTCAGTGGTCCCATAATGTCCAGCGCAACGCGCTCCATTGGGGCTCCTACCCGGACAGTTCCCATCGGAGCTTGCGGTGTCTTCTGGGGTCGGGCCCTGGATGCACAGCTGGTACAAGTACGGCACCAAAGAGCGACGTCTTCCCTCATGTGATACCAATAGAATCGGGTTCGTAGTCTGGCCACAGTCCTCTCGACACCAAAATGTCCACCCACTGGCCCTTCGTGCATCTGGCCCATCACTTCTGGTTGTAGCTTGCGTGGCAGTACGATTTGGGGATAGAACTGGGTCTCGTCAAGGCAGTAGAAGCGACGGACCAGAACTCCATCTCTGAAGTAGAGCCGTTTCCATTGAGCCCAGTATGTCTTAGTGGCTGGGCTGCATGGTGAAACAATAGTCCATGGGGGGCGCTCACTGCTGGCCTCCATCCAGGCGCGTATGGGTGCAATGTCTGCATCAGCGTCCTGGGCTTGGCTCAGCTCCCCCATGGTCCAGCCGTGAAACAGAGAAGCAGTATCAAGGATTTTAGCCACATATACTTTCTCAGTCAGCTTTACAGTGTGTGTATTAGTGGAAATGTTCTGGTGTGATATGTCTGTTCTAGTGTGAATTATCTGTTCTGAGATGTCTGTGTGTGTAGGAGTGTTTTGACATAAAATGTCTGACTTTGTAAGAGCAGTTTGGTCTAAAGTCTTTGTTTCTGGTGTAGTGGTGTTATGACTTACCCCCACTAGACACACCGCTGTAGTAGCCGGTTGTCCCTCCACCCTCACCGGACTCAGCAACAGGGAGCTGGTGTCAGAGTCCAACTCGCATTGGACTGCCCGATGACTGGTCCCCCCGAGATGCTTGGGGGGGTCCTGCACTCTGCATGGACAGGACTGGCGACAGGGTCTTCTGGAGAGGCTATCAGCATTGGTGTGCACTCGACCTGGACGGTGGATGATCTCAAAGTTGTACTCGGCAAGCTTCTTGAGCCATCGCGCTAACTGTCCTTCTGGCTCTTTCATTTTTGTTAGCCAGCGCAGGCTGCTGTGGTCTGTGCGCACTTTGAAAGGCCGTCCGAGGAGGTACTGGCGAAAATGGGACATGAAATCCACGACGGCTAGTAGTTCACGTCGTGTGGTGCAGTAGTTTTGTTCAGTTCTTGATAGCTTACGACTGCCATATGCCAGCACACGTTCCACGCCCTGTTGCATCTGTGACAGCACCGCGCCGATGCCAGTGTCGCTGGCATCAGTGTCTAGTGTCATTTCTCCATGGTCAAGTGGATAGCCAAGAACAGGGGCAGAGGTGAGTCGACACTTCAGCTTGTCGAAAGCTGCTTGGTGCTCAGCATGCCACTGAAAATGTGCGTTCTTCTTGGTCAGGTTGTGCAGGGGTTCGGCTATAGAGGCAAAATCTTTCACGAACCGGCGATAATATGAGGCCAGGCCGATGAAGCGTCTGACCTCCTGGATGGACGTAGGTGTGGGCCACATCTGAACTTTTTGAACTTTGCTGGGGTCGGTAGCCACACCATGCTCGGATACCACATGGCCAAGATAAGCAACTTCGCGGCGAAAGAGGCAGCATTTGGCAGGTTTCAGTTTCAAGTTAGCTTGTTGAAGTCTATAAAATACCTGGCCAAGCCGTTGCAGCATCCCCGACACGTCCTTAGCCAGCACGATGATGTCGTCCAAGTAGACCAGGCAGGTCTCCCACTGCATGCCAGCCAGGACGCGGTCCATCAGCCGCTGGAACGTCGCCGGGGCATTGCATAGTCCAAATGGCATGACGTTCCACTCAAAGAGGCCTGTCCTAGTGCAGAAAGCGGCGGCCCTGCGTGCTCTAGGCGTCAGCTCAACCTGCCAGTAGCCTGATGCGAGGTCTAATGTGCTGAACCATCTGGCAGTTGAGAGTGTGTCCAGCGTGTCCTGGATGCGGGGCAGCGGGTAGGCGTCTGTTATGGTGCGGTCGTTGAGAGCCCTGTAGTCAATGCAGAGGCGGTATGTCCCATCTTTCTTACGCACCATAACGATGGGCGAGGCCCAACTGCTGCAGCTGCGTTGGGCGAGACCGCTCTGTAGACTGTCGTAGATCTGCTGATCAGCATTTTGCTGCTTTTCCCCTGCCATTCTTCGTGGATTTTGTTTGACTGGGGCACCAGGACGGGTTATGATGTCATGCTGCACAAGGCTGGTTCGGCCCAGGTCAGCAGGCCCTGTAGAAAACACATGTCCATAAGTGCAAAGCAAGCGTTTCAGTTGGAGCTGTTCATAGTCATTGAGGTCTGTGGAGCTCTGGGCATAGAGCTCCTGCAGATGCAGAGGAACCACAGGAGGGCTGGTCAGAGAGTCTGCAGCTGGGGAGACCATGGAGGGTTCCACGGCCTCAGCTGGCTGGAGGAGCCCGGCAATGGATCCTTCCTTAATTGTTACTGCTTTATTGCCAAGGTTAAAAAGGCGAAGTGGGACAGCTTTGGAAGGCTGTGCGTTGACTAGGACTCTGGCGATAAGTACTTTATGCTTCTCAACAAAACCTTTGGTGGGACTAAGCATCATGTCACCTCGAGCTGCTGCACCAGGATGCACATTGCCTTTCCCCATATACTCTTGCCCCGGTTCCACCACCACAGTTCTAGCTATTCTCACTGCGTGTGACTTTGTACTGGCTTCGGTTTGGTAGTAGAGCACCTCTTCACCGAACAGAATGATGCGGCGTTTGCCGAAATCAAGACGTGCTTCAGCTTGAGTGAGGAAGGGATGCCCAAGCAGCACCTCATTTCCTGCTATATCTGCCACCAGGAAGTCAACATCCACCTGTCGATTGTTGATATTGGCAGGTATCTGGGCTTCACCTAGCACCGGCACGTCCCCAGGTCCCACACCAAGCAAGGTCTCAACAACTGAGGGCTGTAGTGGTGGCCTCACGTCTGGGTGGATGGAGTTGTAGTAGGGCAGCGGCAGCACGCTCCTCCGGGCCCCACTGTCCAAAACAGCACATACCTCCACTTCGTAGAGGCGCATGGGGATACTCATTTCTTGGCTTTGGCACTTAAGGTGGAGCACGGTGGGTTTTGGGCTGTCCCAAGGGCTACTGTTCAATGTTAAGGCCTTGGTGGTTTTGTGAGGGGAAGGGCACTGCTTTTGGACATGGCCCCAACCTTGACAGTTATGGCAGTGAACCCCACTCCTTTTAAAGTTTCGGTGATTGTTCGGTGTAGTTGAGGGTGTGTGTGGGACAAAACGATTCGGTGAGGGGCTAGCTGCAGGTGCATGCTCAGCAACAGTCTCATCTTTGTCTTTTTCTCTGACGACGGCAGCTCGGGGCCGGCGTTCAGCTGCGTTACGGGCTCCTTGCTGCATGGCACTGGTTACATAAGATGCAGCCCTTTTAGTGGTTTCGTGTCGGTGGGCTATTTCGTATGCACAGGCAAGTGTGGCTGGGTGCCTCTCTAGCAACTTCTGTACTATTTCTGCATCACCCAGCCCATTGGTGAAAACTTCAACAGCTATAGAGTCTTGTTCAATCTCTGCTCTATCACCATATGCAACAGCCACTTTCCCATAAATGTCATCTCTGAAAACATGCAGGGGCTCACCAGGTTTACGCACTCGCTGCCTCAGTTCTACAGCAACAGCGGCTGCATGGTCAGAAGAAGGGCCATATGCAGTTTCCAGTTCGTCCACCAGGCGGCGGTAATCCCATTTGGATGAGCGGGGATTTCTGTGGATAATGGCCCCTGCTGCTCCAACTAGGCAGAATTTAAGCTGAGTTGTCATTGTTTTTTCTGACCAATAGTTGGCTTCAGCGCAGCTCTCAAACCTGTGCAGAAATTCCTTCCACGGTGTGGTGCCGTCATATTGGCCCGGATGTAGGGTGGGGACTCTCTCTCTAGGATCACCGTCCTCTTCACTGTCAGATGGGGGCTGACGGGGCACACAGCGGGTCTTGCCTGGTTTGGAGCGGGGTTTATGCTGTGCAGTGGTTCGCCCATAGCTTATGGCTTCATTAAGGCTACTGGAAGGCATACATTGCATGGGTGTATTTAACATTGCGTTAAATTGAGCCGGTGTGCTGTGTACAAAACTATCCATGTGAGCGGAGGAAAATGGGTTTGAGTCTGGATAGTGGATTTTCATTTGGGGAGTAGGAGCTGGATAATAGTTCATGCTGCTGCCTGTGTTTCTCTCACGGCCGTAGCTGCGGCATTCAGCATCAACGAAGGGATTCGTGCGGGAAAACTGCGGCTGGGCAGGACCATCGGGCGGCGCGAATACACCCTCTCCATTAGCGTGTGTGTTAGCACAACTTTCGCCACACAGGAATGGGTTCATATGTTCACATTTAGTCACAGCTCTGTCTCTGTTAGCTTCCCTAATGCTCGCGGCACCCTCGGAGACACTGGTCAGCGACATGAACGGGTTGGAATAATTGGTCTCGAGTCCGTAGTTTTCACGTGAATGGCGAGCAGCAGCCATCGCGAGTTAGCTTAGCTACGGGCTAATACACTTGTAATTACGGTCACTCGGCTTTATCGTTAGCCGCTTTAGCCTGTCGGTTTTTCTCAGTGCTCACCACTCCTTTAACAACGTGAGAGGGTCCCTTCGTGGTCGCCAGTGTTAACCATTCCTCGCCGTCAGTCCCCTGACCGTGGTCGGGAGACGCGAGGGGAGATGCTTCCTCCAGGGCCGAAGTTTGTCCTCCTTCGGGGTTAACTCCCTTCACTTTTGTGGAGTAGTGAGGCAGACAGAAATCAGCCGAGGCACCGGAGAGTACTGAAGAGATGAGGCTTTAATAACAGTACTGCACACTTCGAAAAACACACTGCCTAGGCTGTAGCCCGTTAGAACGCTGCTCCCGGTCGCCTTCTCTACCCATGACACACTCTCTCTCTCTTTTTCCTTTTTCGCTCCCCGCGTTTTCTTCACGCGCATGCTCACACACATCACATACACTCCTTACTGCACCCAGTCACACACAAGACGGCAATTCCCGCAACACGAATAATGCAGAAAACAGATTTTTAGACGGGAAACTGTTCTTGAAGTACGGAGAAAGAGAGAGAGAGAGAGCTGTACATGAAGTGTGATTTTATTGTGGTGGAAGCAAAACAGTAAACGTCAGAGGGAATTCATGACGATGTTTATGTGAAGCTCAGTTTGGATCTTCTTTTGCTGCTGGTTCGGTCAATATTGTTTGGAGAGAGATAAAACTAACAGCTTTAGAATCGGCGCAAAAACGGCGTGAAAACAAAGCCGTACCCTCGACAGATCAGAATCAGCTAGCTGTCGGCTTTCAGCCCCGACCATTTCCGTGCCGTCGGGGGAGAAAGGCGACATCTCACTGATTCTGATCCGCGGGTCCGCGCTGTGTGTTTACGTCTTTGTGCAGAATCCGTGTACCTGCTCTCATTTACTGTCTTAGCTGTTTGGTGGTTGTTGAAATTTTGTGAGGTTTCACCTGAGATTCTGGCATTTCGGGCAAAATAAATTTATATTAAAAAAATCGATTCAGGATTTTAATGAATCGATTTCACGTTATCCAAGCTAGAATCGATTTTAATCGATTATAAAAACCCACCCCTAACTAGCAGGTTGCTGAGTAGACATCTGTGTAGTGGTTTGTTTGAAATCTACCACTTTTTCCTTCAGTTTCCTTGTCAAGAATTAACTTCCTGTTCAACTGAAATGCCTTCCTGTTTAACTGAAACGCCTTCCTGTTTAACTGAAACGCCTTCCTGTTCAACTGAAACGCCTTCCTGTTTAACTGAAATGCCTTGGTTTTTCAGTAGTGTGTGTGAGAGCGTTTCAGTAGTGTGTGTGAGAGCTAAAATTTCAGTAGTGTGTGTGAGAGCGTTTCAGTAGTGTGCGTGAGAGCTAAAATTTCAGTAGTGTGTGTGAGAGCGTTTCAGTAGTGTGTGTGAGAGCGTTTCAGTTGTGTGTGTGAGAGCTAAAATTTCAGTAGTGTGTGTGAGAGCGTTTCAGTAGTGTGTGTGAGAGCGTTTCCGTAATAATGTCCCTTACGGCACCTCATAAAATTTAACCCACTAGATACACTGCACTGTAAGAGTTGTTTATAATTTAAAAAATGCTAAATTAGGTGACCTTAACTCAAGAGTGCCAAGTTTCGCTAACCTATTTTGAGTCTGTCAAAGATACGTTGCATGAACTGAACTGTAGGAGGTTGTCATGGTTATGTGATTGCAGTCAGGCTGGAGCTGTCATTTTTATGTCATTTAAAATGATGGGTAGAGTTGTTTATCTCAGTTCACTGTCATACACAGACCAGGCTCCTATAACATGGCTGTTATACAGGCAGCCTTTAAGTATTGTAACTGTGTGTGTGAGAGTATGTGTGTCTGTAATACATTTTGTAAAAGTTATTACTATGCAGCCAGGTAACTTCTTCTTTTTTGACGGGGCTCCTACACAAACACAAAGCAGAAGAGGAAGTATCGCCAAATATGTTTCCAAACCAACTTCCTTCCAAGCCAAAGACTAGAAAATATGATGAAGCATATCTTGCCTTTGGCTTTACCTCCACAACGGTGGTGCCAAGGTGGGTATCCCAGACAGAATTTGTTTCTCCTGCGTCGGGAGCAGCGCTGGGCTGTCCAAATCACAGACAAACAGTATCCGACAGTTGTTTATGTTTTTTAAACTCATTTTGGACAGAGAGGGATTTTTTGAAAAATGTATTGATAGCAATGTTGAATATTCTTACAGTAAAAAAAAAAAAAACTACACGTAAAATAATTACAGAAAGATTTTCTTGCAAAACAAATGGGGGCCTAGAAAAACAATTTGGGAGCCACTGTGTTAGACAGTTAGACTGCGAAGACAGCATTCATTGTCTGCAGTGAAACACTGAAACTTTTTCTTTCAGGTGAGTTAAACAAACCAGTCCTCTGATATGAACGCAACGCACAGGCAGGAGATCTATGCCTTTTATGCCTTGCTGGTCATTTTGTTATGATAGCTTTAGGCTCAAAAACAGCCCTTTCAGTTCGAGGGAATCATTTGTATTTAGTTTTAAATAGAGGACCTTTGTCGTTATTACAGATTACAGTAATAAATTGGTGGTTAAGGTCAATTTAATTCAGTTCAATCCCAATTGAGCTTTTATAGCAAACCATAACATGAGTCATTTTGGGGCACTTTACATTTTGGGGTTAAGACTTTGTAGTGTTACAGAGAGAAGCAGCACTTGGCACAGTGGAGAGGATAAAGTCTCCATTAGCACTAAAAGAAGCAGAATTAGTTGTGGAGGTTGAAAAAAGAAAGAAAAAGAAAGAAATTTTAGAAATAACAGATATTTAACATTGAGCAAGCAGAGCATCAGTAGCTACAGATCCACAGAAATAGATATTTGCAGAAAGACACAAGCAGCACTTGGCACAGGCTTCTTGACAGGAGCCACAAGAAGCCACCCAATGAATAATATTTAACAGCAAAAAATGGAGAACAAAAGCTGATAGAAGAAAGGAACTGAGCGCAACACATAATATTCCGCAGCATACATCGATTTTCTTAATTTTATCCAAATTAGGGCGGAAATGAGATGCGAGTCTCACCCTGAGCATGTTTGTAGTCCAGTGCAGAGGTCCTCCAGCAGTCTTGGCATAGAGTTATAGAACTACAGGACTGTTTAAGGCCACCTAATCAAACTGCAGTCTTATACGTTTCTTAAGATTGAGTCTTAACACAATTTTGTGGAGGAGAGAGTGTCTGCATCCTCAACTCAAACTCAGAGCTGGTTCCACAGGAGAGGGCTCTGAGAGCTAAAGCCTCTAGCTGCTGTTTTTTTACTGTGGAACATTTAGTATTAAGATAAATCGTTCAATTATCAGTGTGACTGCTGGCAGCAGGAACCAGTCTACTAACCGATAGATATCCTTTCATTGACCTGAGTGGTCTATGCAGACTTGCAATGAACTTTCACACATGCTGAACCAATGTGTAGAGGTCTTTAGGCAAACTTTGTGGTTCTACAGCATTTTACCTCATCGCTTACTCCTGTCCAAATAGCTCTAATATACAAATATCCCAACATATTACACAAAACTGCATGTAGATAAAGTTGAAATTCAGGTACCTTCTTATCAAACTGGCTTTGCTCTTTTCTCTGATGTGCCAATATTAACGGTGTGCAACTACTGCAGTGTGTACTTATGCTCTAGATGGAGGATTTGGACGGAGAGATGGCCACAGGCAGGAATGATCATTCAGTGGTGCATTTGTGTAATCTCAGTCTTTCACTGTAAATGCTCCTGTGACTGCCCAGTACGTCATGGAGTGGAATGGGGGGGGGGTTCTTAACTAAGATAACATCTGCCTGTCCAACACCAGCTTTAGAGAGTCCATCAGATCAGTTTATTGAGTCTCTTTCAACAGCATAAAATATGGCTGAGGTCAATAATTCTTTTTACCCTTTTTTCCTGCACCTTTGTAAAACACTGTTTAAAATCAATGTGAAAAGTACTCATGAACTTGACTTGCGGACATAAATGATTGCATAACATAATTGCGTCAAATAACAACCGTTGCTGAGCTTTTATGGCAAACAGCTGCCATCGTTTAATCAGGAAGTCTTTTACAAGATCAATGCTGCACCCATCATTTTTTCCATTATTTCCATTTTAAAAAATAAATGTACCACCACTGAAAAATGGTTAGTGTGTCAGTTTAAAGTCATCCTCATCCTCAAACAAAGCTATTGTGTCTATTTATAGCATTGGTAATTTGCTAAATTAAGGATCCCGGTTTCTTAAATAATAAACACTAATAAAAGGTCTAAAAATCCTATTTTTTAAGTTTATTGAGTACAGCTCTCAAGTGCATATTTCTTTTACAATGACAATAAACATTTTTCAGTCTTGAATGACTAAAGTAACAGAAAAGATGTTAAGAGGACTTCATGCTAGTCTTCATGATGTGTGATTCTGAGCAATCAGGAACATTAATGAAAAAACAGATCGCTCTCAGGAGCTCAGTGATTTCCAGTGTTGTACTGTGATAGGATGCCACCTGCGCGACAAGTCCAGTCGTAAAACTTCCTCGCTACTAAATATTCCACAGTCAACTGTATTATAACAAAGTGGAAGTAATTGGGAACAACAGTCACTCATTCAGGGCTGACCCTGCTCTGATGTCTCCTTGGCACTTTCCAGGAGAACGTCACTCTTCTGACTGCATTGCCCCAAGTAAAAAAGATGGGGGGGTTATTATGGTGTGGGGTTGTTTTTCAGGAGTTGGGCTTCGACCCTCAGTTCCAGTGAAATGAGCTCTTACTGCTTCAGCACACCAAGACATTATGGAATGATTCATGCTCCCAACTTTTGTGGGAACAATTTTGGGATGGGCCCTTTCTGTTCCAACATGTCTGCCCACTAGTGCACAAAGTAAGGTCCATAAAGACATGGATGATGTCTTTAGTGTGGAAGAACTTGACAACTAAATAGAACACATTTGGAATGAATGAGAGCAGAGATGACAAGACAGGCATTCATATTCCTATAAACACGCTTCTAAACCTCGTGGAAAGCTTTCCCAGAAGAGCTGAAGCCATTATAGCTGCAAAGTGCGGGCCAGAATCATGTTAAACCCAATGGATTAAGCATGGGAGACCACTCAGGTTCATATTAGTGTGAAGGTAAATGAGCAAAAACTTTTGATAATATTAGTGTACACTCAGATGGAATATCAGTGAATAACATGTTGAAATATAAATCTTAATGTTGGCCTTTTACCTTTACCTTTCAAATAAGGACGATAGTATACCTTTGCACTCTGGACAACCAGCTGCCTTTTGCACTTATTCTAATGACAAAACACTCAATGACAAAGCCGGTCGTCACTCCCTAAGGCTTCATCAGATCTGACCATTTGTGCTCCTCTTGAAAATATAGAAATCTTTATAAATACCAGCGTTAACTCCAAAAAGTCCATTAGAAGGCTTAATTCTCACAGATTTCTAGCAGCTGACATGTATGTTCTATCTGAACTCTATGTAAAATAAATATGGGAAGGCAATGTTATCAGAGCATTTGTTGGTTTCTGAAAGAGGACTTATAAAGAACTTGACATTTTCTGGACTAGACTGATAACATCTGATAACTGCCAAGTGGTTCTTGGTACAATATAGATTAGTAAAACAATTGCTGACAATGCTGAGAAGAAATTTGTGAGAAAAGTAACCACTCAAAGGTTATTCTGAGCAGTCTTTAAAAGGCAATAATTAAATAGTACAAATTAATGAGTTTTTCCATATAAATTTAACTGGTACTGTTAAAGGAGCAAAAAACCTCTTAGCATGAATCTTACTGTAATAAACCTGATCTAATCCATTATGTGTAATTTTTTTTTAAGTGTCACGCTTTTAAGATTTAACAAGTACAGTGCAGTATTAAACTAATGACAGTGTGAATACTGGCACTGCTGACATTTTGCTTCACCTTTCATCTTGTTTGTGGCAATGCACTGACACACTTGCCACACACAAATACTTCAAAGACTGCCGAGGCCCCAGTTCTACCTGCCTGAGGCAACAAAAACGCAGCGAGTCACGCCAGATGCTTACTTTATCTCTGCTCGGAACACAATTTCATAGCTCATTTTCATCCAAATTGATAAAAATGATGTGATCTGCAGCCTGATATAGCAGCCTTAGCAGTGAATCTCAAATGACATGCTGAGACACCCTGGAATGCCTGTAGAGAATTCCAGGTCTAACATAGCATTTTATGGCAAACATACATTAATATTGTAATATAAATCTATAGATGATGCTATGAATTCATTGTTAATTTCCTATATCACATTTTTACTCCCTCATTTTCTATTTAAAATAGAAAAAAAAAGAAAATCTTAAGTTTTCTTTTAAAAAGAAGGCCCAAGTCCCAAGCTCTGTAGACGTGGGACATGGACAGTCCAAAAAGTTAGCATCGCTCAGTGCAGCCCTCCAGGAACAGTGTGTGGGACCCTTCCATCTGTCTTTGGCTGTCGTCCTCCTTGGCACCTACTCATCAGTCTTCCTGGGCTGAACTGGTAATGTGTGGTTGAATGACTCTAAGATTCTTCACAGTGTTACTGGAAGTCAAAGTAATGTTATGCACAGCAAGTTAGAATGTTAAACACCATGTTTCAAAGATTTTTTGGGCAGAATGAAAGAATATCATTTTTGGTTCAATTTAAAAGCAGGAAATTAGAGCTCATTCTGGCCTTTATGTCTCTGAGACATGCCTGTAGTTTAACTAGTTCTCTGGCTTTGTGGGTAAATAAACTTGGGTATCATCTGCGTAGCACTGAAAATGTATGAAGTATTTTTTAAAAACATTTTACTTGGTAAATTGTAAATGAAGTGGTTCTTATATAGAGTTTTTTCCATTCTACTTGAGCTACTTGTCAAAGCAGTTATTGCAACCTTTGACCCACCTGGGGTGGCTGTAGCTCAGGAGGAAGAGCAGTTCGGCACTAATTGGAAGGATGGTGGTTTGATCCCTGGCAGCTACAGTCTGCCTTGGACTGGATACTGAACCCCGTTACTCTCTGATGTATTAAACAGTGTGAAAATGCTACAAAAGACCAAGGATAACTTTCAACAATACTTCTTAGCCAGCAGGCTTCAGTTCATCTCAGGATGGTTAAAACATACACCCTTAGATGAGCCTTGGTTAGATGTAGAACAGGCACTATGCAATAATCTAGAGATTTCAGACCTACCATTTATCAGCTTAAACGTCAAACGACATGAATGCTTTAAAAGCACTAACATCAGTTCTTCTCTGACAGCATGGTGGGAGTTTCTAAAAATTACGGAGTCTTCATTAATCTCATGCAAACGTACACTGCATTCCAAATTATTATGCAAATTATATTTTTCTCTGTTTTTCCTAAATAGTCGATTCAAATGACAGTCGGCATAATTTTCGAGTCATCTACCATTAGAGTACAATTCAAATGTTACTGAACAAAACCCCCAATGTTTTTCAAAAATAAAAAACTTAAAATGCACTGTTCCAAATTATTACGCACACAGAGTTTCAAAAGATTTTATAGGTTGTAGAGAATTGAAAATGGTCATTTGTTGAATTTGCAGCATTAGTAGATCAATTTCACTGAAATCAAAAGCTATTTCAATCCAAGTTATATATTAACATAGGACCCCTTATTTGAAAGCAGTTTTACAATTCTTGCATCCATGGAACTTGTAAGTTTTTGGAAAGTTTCTACTTAAATGTCTTTGCAGGATGTCAGAATAGCCTCCCAGAGCTGCTGTTTGGATGTGAACTGCCTCCCACCCTCTTATTTGTTTGCTTGAGGATGTTCCAAAGATTCCCAATAGGATTGAAGTCAGGGAAGAATGGGGACCACACCATGAGTTCCTCTCCTTGTACCCCGATAGCAGCCAATGATGTAGAGGTATTCCTTGTAGCATGAGATGGTGCATTGTCTTGCATGAAGATGGTTGTGTTGCAGAAGGCACAATTCTTCTCTTTCTACCAATGAAAGAAAGTGGTCAGTCAGAAACTCCACATACTCCACTATTCTCACCAGCAGGAAATAGATTTTTCCCACAATTACATCTTTCAGATGGTACTTTTCACACCTTCAGGGACCCTAAAGGGGACGACCAGCTCTCTCCCCGTGATTCCGGCTCAAAACATGACTCCACTGCATCCATCTGGACCATCCAGGGTTGCACTGCACTCATCAGTTAACAAGACTGTTTGAAAATTAGTCTTCATGTAGTTCTGGGTCCACTGCAGCTGTTTCTGCTTGTGAGCATTGGTTAGGGGTGGCCGAATAGAAGGTTTATGCACAACTGCAAGTCTCTGGAGGATCCTACACCTTGATGTTCGCAGGGCTCCAGAGGCACCAGCAGCTTCAAATATCTGTTTGCTGCTTTGTTATGGCCTTTTAGCAGCTCCTCTCTTAATCTGATGTATTGGTCTGGCAGAAACCTTCATCATTGTGCCTTTATCTGCACGAACACGTGTGTGCTCTGACTCAGCCACAAATCTCTTAACATTATGGTGATCACGCTTAAATTTTCGTGAAATATCTAAGGTTTTCATTGCATGTCCAAGGCATTCAACTATTTCACGCTTTTCAGCAGCAGAAAGATCCTTTTTTCCTTCCTATATTGCTTGAAAATGGTGGTCTGCTTAATAATGTGAAACATCCTTCTTTAGTAGTTTTTCCTTTAATTGGGCTCACCTGGCAAACTAGTGATCATAGGTTTCCGAGATTGATTTCAGTGATACAAAGAGTCATGAGACACGATTCCATCCATGGTTTTGAATGAAAAACAACTTATTTAATCTTTATGACACTTAAACACAATTTGGAAAGCGGTGTGCACCTATCTGGAATAACCCTGACATATTACAAAACAATAACATGATTAATTTTCCAGATTGGAAAATTGTAAAGAAATGAAATACTTGGAACATATATTAGAAGGAACAGACTTTATTCCGTTTGACAGAGTAGTTATACAATATATGATCAACAAGAAAAGATTTCTAGAATATCAACAAATTAAATCCATAGTAAAAGAGAAATTTAAACCCGTGAGGGGCGTGGGGTTCTGGGATGCTTCAACTGGTAGGGAGGTGTTACATGCTTGCAGAAGTTCACTCTGCAGGTGGGGGTGAGACATAGGAGAGGTGGAGAATAAACTGGTGTCCGGGCTGGGCGCTCACGTATGTACCGGCTCACTCCCAGTGGCTGTTTGGCGGTGCCGGGTGCCCGTGGCTCAGTTGGGCCTCCTCCGGGGGGGTGGGGGGCCCTCAGGCCTCTGGGCCTGCGGCTCGGTTCTCTCTGGCACAGCTGGCTGCCTGCAGAGCCCGCGGGCACGCCACTGCAGCCCCCTCTGGCTTCTGCTCCGTGGCTGCTGGGTGACCCCTCATCTGGGGCTCTCCTCAGCTCTTCCCAGGAGGATGGCATGGATGCCCCTCCGGTGGTCCTCCTTGGGCTCTCGTACTCTGGGGCCTGGATCTCCTCCATGCCTGCTTCGTGCCCTGGGGGACGGGGCTGTGGCTCCCTGCACCCTCTAGCAGATCGTTACATGAAGAAACCTTTTTAATACAAATGCACTCATCCACACAGGTGTGCACACAGGACAGACGCAAAATAACAAAAAACTAAAACAGAGTGTGAATGTTAGATAGGAAACACTTCGGGGAAAAAAGCTCCTGTGAAAAAAGCATATATTGTAAATGCTAGTGGTCCCAGTGTAAAACTCTGTGACATGTGTGATGAAGACTCCCCATTGTCTTCATCACCAACTGTGTCCTAATCTCTGTACTAAAATGTTGTGGTCAGCAGTATGGAATGCTGCGATCTGATATCATACTGATATCATACTTTTGCAACTTCGGAAAAAAACGTTGCAAAAAAAAATCTACTTAACTTGCGAGAAACCGCCTCTGTCCACCGATCCAGCAGTTTGAGTTCTTTGCATTTCAGGATACTGTTCTTTAATAAACGGTAAGCATTATACATATTGTCCTTGCAACACTGGAATTTCATAAATGAATGAATCGCTTGGCTTGCAAAAGTATGACGTCACAACAATGTGATTGGACACTTGCAATGTTGAACCTGGAACAACATTTATTATGATGATGTGGGAACAACACCAACACAACGATATCAGATCATCCGCACTAAAGTCGACCAAGACAAGCACAAAGATGAGTCTAAGAAGATCATTCATAACCTTCACCAGTGCTGTTTCTGCACTTTTTTTTTACTACCATTCTCTATAAAGCTGTATAACAACTCTTTATTTTGAGATCCCAAACATATTTTGTATTATATCTTCATGCATAGTGTACATACTATTTATTAATGCAGTTTGTACTCCTTTCTTACACACATATTACATGACTGTTTTTAACTAACTTCATTTTTACTTTTCTTTGGTTTTTATTACTAATGTAAATTCATACATTTCTGTATTATGGGTTTAGGGCAGGGTGGTACGTACAGGGATACGTAGAGAGTTGGTGTGACAGAGGAGGATGCTAGGGATAGGGGACATGGAGGTAGGTAATGCACCACTGCAACCCCTAAAGAGACCAGCTGAAATAAGGAGCTAAGTTATGGTTACTTACTTACTGCCACCTTTAAAGCCTGTGGTTAAGTTAATTCATAAAGATTGATAGGAGAGAAACAGTTGATGTACATAGTGATACTTTTGTGGGAATGCTGTGAATATTTTTTTCTCTAATGTTTGAAATGTTATTTCTGAAGAAATCCACACAGCCATTAGTGTTTAAAGCTCAACAGGGCTTTGACTCTGTCAGCCTGGCTGCAGTCCTGAAAAGAAAGCTGGGGTCACTCCTACTTTCTTTGTTTACGTGCGTTTGTGTACATAAGATTTTCTGGAGGACATTTGTTTAGAAATCTTAAAGATGTCGAAGAAGCAAGCTCCTTTAAGCAGTTACTTTGGTGTTCCTCCACCTCCAAAGAAATGTCAGAAGGAGACCGAACAGCAAAAGAAGCGCGTATTCTCGGAAAAGTGGTTGCAGGAGGTGAGCTGGCTTCAAACAAATGATGAACGGTGCAGATGAGATGTGGTGCAGAATATGCCGTGAAAATCCCACTCTAGCGGACAAAAACAGTGCCTTTTACATGTACGTGAACGCACATTGCAACTTCTTATCTGGTGCGCGTCTTTTATTTTGACAGTGAATGCGCACCTAAGTGCACATAAGTGGTCCGCACCACTTATGTGCACCCCTGCAGAAGAAGGTGTGCTTTGATAAGGCATATGTAGACCACAACAGGAAGTGATATGATACAGCAGTGAGAGCCAATACCAAGTGTGGTTATATTCCAGTGTTACAGTCTGAGTCTTTTCGTCCTTGTGCATGAAGTGCAATAGCAAGTTCAGTCACAGCATCACTTTTTTGTACAAGTTGTTCTGTCTCTTCCCAGACCGTGAGCACTATACTGATCTACACTGTGTTTCGGGGCATCCTGCTGTCTTCTTACTTCTGTCTCCAAATAAACACAGTCGTCCATTAAACTGAAATGACCTGTGACCGGCCTCGAAATGCTCCACATGGTAATTGACCATTACCTACAGTCATTAATTCTCCAGAAAGTCATTCTCACATGTAAACAAACTGTCATGCATGGATGGATATGTGCGGTGATTAGATCATGAGGCAAATATCCCCAGATGGAGATCCCTAATGCAGTGAGCAAATGGCTCGACAAGAAGTCTAATTCCTGTGTTTATTTTTAGTTAGACTCAAAAACATTTTTTAAACCACTGGGGCTTTGTCCTTGTTGTCCCAATATACACTGTTCTGTGTTGTTTTTTCTATGTTTGTTTTGTGCAACTCCTAATTTTCCCAAATAGCTAAGAGAGGGGAAGAGTGAAAAGTTAGCACAGGGATAAATCAACCTGAGAAATAACAGAATTATCCTTTAATATGTTGAAGCATGGAAATGTTTTATTTATTTTTTACTTTGCTGATTATAAAAAAAGTAACATTTTGAATTTTCTAAGCAAAATCGAAACATCTTGAGATCTTTATCATTATGTTTAGATCATCTTTTTACTTGATATTGAACAATATGAACATTGTGCTCTACTGGACGAGACTTTTCTTAACAGCTTGTTCAGTTCAGGGTTTCAGGAGAATGAAGCATATCCCTGCTGCCACAGGGCGAGATGCAGGGGACACACTGGACCACTGGCCGCTCACCAGTCCATCACATGGCTAACGCAGACAGACAAGTATTCATGCTCACTGTCACACCTGGCCAATTTAGCGTCGCGCATTACCCGAACATGGATGTCTTTGCACTGTAGGACGAAGTCTACGAGAATTCATGCAATAAGAGGGAAAACATTTGAGCCCAGAACCTTCTTGTTATGAGGTGACTGTAATGACTACTTAACTACTGCACTGCTGTACACAAACAAAAGATACACACTTTTAATTAATAAAAATGGAAACAAGGGCTATAACATGTATAGTCATGCAAGGTTTGACCCCAAAAAACGCAATAACACTGTATATTTAACCACCCTGTATCCAATGATTGTACTGCTCATGTGTCACTTACTCTTAATTACAGTATAATTATGAGTTAATGCCATCATTCAAGCAAGGCGCATTCGTATGAGGAAACAGTCTGTCTGTGATTTTTAGCAGCCACATCTCAGTCAAGTAAGCTCACATGAGGTGAAACACACTAGCATGTGTGAGGACACCTCTGTTGATGTTTACCCACCAGTGTAAGTCTTTAGGGCAGGAATCCACTAGATGGAGCACAGCTCTAAGGCTTTGCTAATGTTCACCCGAGAGCATATTAATCCCCAGTCCAGAGGACTGGGAAGCTGCAGCGGTCGATGGAGATAAGGACAGTCTGGGAGAGAGCCACAGATGCTCCCTAATGCTGACTGAGGACTGCCTCAGGCATTAACAGTGTTATCTGCTCCACTTACTGATTAAAAGAGTCTTGAGGAGTGTAGAGTTAGATCTTTAAAGGTTGCATCTTCCCAGTATATTTATTTGTGGTGCTAAACCAAAGTTGTGTAATCCCGGAGCTAGATACCCAAAGGCATAAAAGGTAGCAAACACACAGAGCTTCAGGACACAGTTGGCTAAACAACAAGTGAGATTAGCCAGTTTCCTCCTGAAGCGTTTGGAAAATACACTCAGTCAGATTTCCAGTTTTCAAACATGTAGCGTAATTTATGTTTTTATATATTTGTATTATTTGTGCTTGAAAGATGGGTGTGAAAACAGTCTGATCATTTAATTATGGCAAACTGACCCTAATATAGACTAGGAGCTGTGTATTTTAATTATACTTTATTTGGCCAGTAAACATTCACCGTCAAACATCAGACTCTGCTCTTCAGTACATTAATTTAGCATTTAGTTGTCGCTTGATAACCATGTTGATATTGAATACAAAAGATAATGAAGCATTGATAAGAAGCTAATTTGAAAAGGCTTTTATCAAAGCAGACATTTTGGCTGTAAGTTGTAAAAGCTGGTGTATTTCTGCTGTAATTAACACGTCATCTGTTCTGTTCGAGTGTAACAGTAATTATTTTCATTATTTACATCTTTTTTTCTACTCTTATAAAATGTCTGCTGTCACTTTTTAGGAACTATGACCTGTTTGGGGTAAAAAATAAAATAAAGTGCTATTTCTTTTGAAACATTCAATTCAATTTTATTTATCCAGCGCCAAGTCAAAACAACAGTCGCCTCAAGGCGCTTTATATTGTAAGGTAGACCCTATAATAATACATGCAAAACCCAACACTCACATGACCCCCTATGAGCAAGCACTTTGGCGACAGTGGGAAGGAAAAACTCTCTTTTAACAGGAAGAAACCTCCAGCAGAACCAGGCTCAGGGAGGGGCGGGAGCTGCGACCGGTTGGGGAAAGAGAAGGGAGACAGGAGCTTCAAAGACATTTGTACAGTTCCATCTTCGCCACTGCATCAGATGAAGAGCTGTTTTTTTGGTGTTGGTCTTTCTGTTGGAGGAGCCAGGGTGAGGGTTGAGTTTTCAAGGTGTCTTGGACTCTGGGAGATGACAGCAAATCATTTCCATACAGTTACATGTTACATTAACTGACTTGTGGTCTAAACCAGCAATTCACAACAAGGAACCAAGTTTTGTTTTCTTTCCCAACAAGCCCATCACGTGTAATGTAAGGTTAGATAAAAGCATTGTTTCTGAGATGTTTCACTTGTTGAAGATATGAACTACTACACTGATGCCAGGTCCACATGCTCTGTGGCATTTTAGTTTCACAAACAATATTTTCCTAATTAATAGCTCTGAAATCCTGAAGCACCACTATACAAGCATCCTTTGAGTGTTATGTATCACCTGGAGTGGTAACTGAGCTGCTCAGGGGGGGTCCCACACACCAGGAACACACTACTCTGACTTCACAGAGACACTCTTTTTGTCAGGCTTCCAGCTTTAGATATTGCTCATAGCCAATTCCCTCGCTCTTGTCTCTGTGGGATTTCTCCCTTTTTCTTCACCCAAAAAAGAAACTGCCATACAATAGCTAAAAAATACAGATAGTGCAGTCTGCCTTTGGGTAATCCTCTGCAATATCTAAAATAAATACCTTAAAAATCTCTGTTTCACTCAAGTTTATTATTTAGAGCTTGTAGAAATCAGTCTTGGTACTTTTAACTCTTATAATTCATATGTTCACTTTCATATTTAATGTTGTAGCTGCTGAGACTTTCTAAGCTTATCCTTCAGCAGCTGTTTACAGGTCTCCATTATACAATGTTGGAGATGCTCATATATTACCAATAGTGAATAAAATTCAAATACAAAAAAAAAATTATACTATGTCCATCCATCTTATTCTGCTTCTTCAGTTGAGGCTCTTGGGGGAGCTGGAGTCTCTCAGTTGGCATGAGGTGGGAGGCAGGATACACCCTGGACAGGTCGCTAGTCTGTCTATAGAACCATTAACGTTCACACCTACAAGCAATTTAGACTCACTAATTAACCCAACCCACCTCGCCAAGAGGAGAACATGCAAACTTAGTAAGACCTTCATGTTGTGATTCAACAGTGCTAACCACAGTATGCAATATCAATCAATGTGATTTAGAATAATAAGCTGGAAATGTAATTACATTATAGAAATTGCATTAAAGCAGAAATAAAAACATGTAACCCCATCTTCACTGCAATCAGTTGGAGTGCTCACAGGGTTAACCCTGGTGTCAGGATGGAAATGGGATGAAATGAGTCAGCCTTTTCTATTGAGCTTGAAATGTCAAACAACATCAAGCGACAGCTGCAGGATTTACTTGCTAGCTAGAACTTTTATTTGATATAACCTCGTAATATTTGGCCTAGCCATTATTGATAAAGGCAAACAAGACTTTCTGTGCTAGATAGAATCTGAATGTTTTCTATTCCAGAGATGTTTTAGTGTGGCGGTTTAGATAGTTCTGAACTTTGCTTTCTTTGTTGCATGTGATATATAATGGATTGTATCAGGATTTCAAGCCATACTCAAGAAAGAGTGTCATCCAAAGCTTTGTTCAGTCAGTCCTAGAAGTCATAAGGAAAAGAGCTTTATCCTGTGGGCAGATCCTGTGCTAAAGCTGAGGCAAATAGCCATCAATCAGTGCCTAGTGAGAGCCACGCGTGAAGGTAATCTGCCTTCACAACATAACCTTCTCATCTTTCTGCTCATCACTCCTTCTCAGACCTCAGCTGGCCTCACAATAGCTGCAATTACACAGGCAGCGGTCCCCTGGGTACCGACAGGCTCGCGAGGGTTGTTATGGCCGAGCAGGGACGCCGTGGGCCACCTTTGTTGGTGTCAGATCGTAGAGGTAATGATAATGCCAGTGTTGACTGTTTATCACTCTGTAGAGAGAGCTGCGTGTTCTTACTGAGGAATTATCACAGCATTCGAGCACAGCGGGTGAACGGGGAGGAAACCTCGTATCGGATAAGGAATCCTATTATGCCAGCAAATGACTTCTTTAATGAACTTCGAGGAGAGCAGGTCAGAGTTGAGGTGCTGCCCTGAAATAATGGCACAAATGTGGCTTTTCCCCCTCATGCTTCCTCAGTCATGCCTGTAAAGATGTTTCCTCTCATGCAGGGGGAACAAGGCATCAAACTCGTATTTTGATCATATCGTGCAAATTTCAGACTCCCTCTAAAGTCACCCGCAGCACTTCTCACTGGCTGTCTCAGACCTGCATTTGCTGAGAAAATGTACACCACGTGGTAAACCGTTAAATTTCCATGAGGATAAACAAGATAATAGGATCTGTTCTGCCAAATGAGTGAGCAGAATAGTATGACAGCTAGGAGAGGGTTTTTTTGCCAGAGGTTTTTTTTGTTGTTGTTGTTGTTGTTTTTTAAAGAAATAAAAACTACTGTATTTTTCCAATACCCAGCTCTTGCTGGAGTGGCAGGGCAACAGATTCGACAAACTGTGACTTTGTCTTTCTTCGTTGCCTTTCTCAGCCTTCTTCTGTGTAATGTTGACAGAATTTCAATAGTGATATTTCTTGGGGAAGAGCTTAAAGCACTCATCAAGCAGCAGCCTAACAAGCTTTTCACTGGCCGGGGAGGTGCTGAATAAAACGTCTTACTCCTGTTATGTTTCGTTTTTCTGTAGGCATCATGTGGTTGCCACTTTGAACTAATGCTTTAGAGTTTTGTTGCCATGACGTTCTATCCAGCAGGGATTGCAGTTTGAAATAAAAATACTTTTATTCATGTGGAAAGAGAACCTAGAGGACAAACCCCCAATCTTTCTAATATTGTCAGATTCAATTAGAAATCAGCTTTGCAGAACAGCGAGCAGAGCTGCATTGCTATGCACGTTGGTAAAAGACAAAAAGTGATTTTTACTTTCAGTTTGGATGACTTTTCAAAACATGATTTCCAATCTTTAAGCAATTCAAGAAATCCTACTTAGTATTCAGTCCAACAATGTTTCACTAATGCCTGTTAACAGCAGCTAACAGTGGCAAAAACAGCAGCACGTACCAACAGAAAAGTTCAAGCTATCCTCAACAACTCACCTCAGCATCACTTTACTTGGTCAGAAATGAGCTTCACTGGCTCATTGACTCATATCAAACTTCAATTTTCACAAATAGATGTGGACACTCTGCATATTGCCACCACAGCCACATTAAACAGTGAACAGTAAACAGTGGACAGCCTACACATGGATGGCAGCCACAGTTGTTTGTCCTATAGTGGCCACTGTAGCTAGGATTATGAACTTAATTTGAGAGGGGGTATGAAAATGAGATTTTACATACTGTACATTAAAAGTGGGGGGATGCTATTTTATGGTTTATACAGTACATCTGAGTCCAGAAGTGGGTAGATGTGTTGCATAGAGTCACTCTTTAAGCTGGGATGAAAAGCCTGTCAGTAAAAGGGGAAAACACCTCACACTTGTCTTTTCTTGGAGGTAGTCATGATATTGGATTTGGTTGTGGACACAAAATAAAAAAGAAACTACTTTGTAGTGTGTCATTTCAAAAACCCTCAGACCAAATTAGTCATAGAATGCTTTTGAAATCATGAATTTGGTGGACAACTACCAGAATTTCCTTTTAAAAGTGTGACATTAGCCACTGTGCGTTTTACTCCATGGTTTCCATGAATTTGAAGTGTATTGTGGCAGTCTTTATGTACATTACACAGTGAATAGGATACCCATATTGCTTGTTGTTCATGGCCTGCCGGAGGTACTGTTGTTGCGTTGGGTTTGTTGTTTCCGAGACAGCTGAAGCCTTTGAACTAAAGAAGCTCAGCTGGAGTGAAGGGCTTGTCCTTCCCCAGGTGCCAAATGGAATCTGCAGTTATTACCATAATGCTTTCCTCCAGCTCATTTTACTCCAGCTTACTGCTGGGTTCAGGAAGAGCGGCAACCAGTTAAGCTAATGCAGCAGAATCTACTTTCTATCCTTCACTACTGGAACATATTCACTGATAGAAGATGTCAGGCTGTGAGATTAGCATCACATATCCAAAAACATGAGTTATACAGAAGTCTGTATTTTTACATACTATGTATGAATAATTACGAACGCTGGTGTGGGATTTCTTTTGTCTACGCCTTGTGAGAGGTGAATGGTCATTGTGACATCTCACTTTGTCTGCTTACACACTTCAGGCTCTAGAAACCACATGATAGATGAGCTCCCATCTGACTGCATCACACCTCTCAATAATGTGCTGCTCCCATACCCCCACCCACCACCCCCCTCACTGCTCCTTAATAAGCTGAGAGGAACGTGTGTGGCTCAGTCCATAACCTGACCTCTGGTGGCATTGAATAAAACAGGGACATTTACTGCAGTGTTGTTAGCGCCTGAATTCAAACACGCATTTCAGATAGCACATTGCAGTTTGAATGTAGACTTTTGAAAACTAACACATCAGGTTCAGCGTTTTGTAAAGCTGTTTTATATCTGTCACTATGGTGATGGAAGATAGTATCTTAATATTCCAATTGGCTGGTACTGCCACAAAGATGAAGCTGTAAGGGGCTTTAAAAATGAACTTTTAAAGGAGTCGATCATGTGTAGGCCACTGATGATTTAACGAGATTCATGCAAGCCCATAGGGGCTCGTGTGGATTTTGTGTGGGCAGGTCTAATTAAGGACAAGTGTGGTGTGCCCACAGATTGGCACAGAGGCTCAAAATGGCAAAACTGCTGTGGGCCCCTTATAAGGTTGCCTTCATTGGCGCCACACATTTTTTCTGTGAGTAATCCTACCAACAAAATTCCCACTTCACGACCCAAATGGGCAAAACTGCTATAGGCCCCACATGAGGTAGCCTGCATTATCCCCACATGGGTTTTCTGTGAGGTTCTGTGAAGAACCATAGTGTAGGGCCCACAGAATTCCCCCATTAGGCCCCATAAAGACAAAACTGCATTGGCTCATGAGCCTCACATGGACCCAAAATCGGTGCCACATTCTGTTGGCAAACCAATTATGGATTTGCCCATAGGAGCTGTGCTCCACACAGCCTAACACCTGCCCACTGTGGGCTCACACGGACATGCTTGCTGGTTAACAATATGCAGTAACACAAAACATTCAACAGTAAGGTAGCGAAGTTAACAAAATGCTTTTAGTTTACCTTTGCAAAGTGAACAAGTCAGTGAATGGTAGGCAGTGGGCCAAATTACTGGGAGCCATATGAAGGGGATTTCATTTTTTAAAAGGCTTTCAGTGCATATTATTTTTATTAATTAACATGTAAAATTATGTTTACAGTAGTGCACTGAAAACAGTCAAAATTCAGGAGGGTGATGACACCATAGGCATCTGCGTAAAAGTTAAATTTGTCCAAAGCCTGGATGTCATGAAGTTCTTATTTAATCACTTGTAAATCTCTCAGTTTTATTAAAGAGAGGAAGAAATTCACTGGGGAGCCCCTTTAACATTTCTGTCAAGCTTAGCTGTTCACTTGGTGCTTCTATTCTAGTATAATGCTGTATAATTACCAAAGACTTCATATAAGTCATTAGTGTTATTAGTGTAGGCCTTTAACAACTGGCTCATCCACATAACACACAGAATAGGATTGCATTTTGAGTTTGCAGCATCATACTTCAGTGTACTGTTCATTACTGTAAACTTTTCTCTGCTCTTTTCATGACTCGCAGCCTTTTACAAAATGCTGTCTGTTCTCACTTCAAAGCTGTTTGCCCGGCTGAATAATTGCCGTATCGTTCCGTGTGGCTCCCCACCCAGCCCACTCTGTGGCTCTGTGAGCCGATGGAGCTGAAAGCTGTAGCAGTGATTGTCTTAAACCTGGCTGACAGGATGCTACTGACAGCTGAATCATCATGGCAGAGAGCAACACCGCCCATCCAACAGGGATATCTGTATTAAACAGAGAGCGATCATGGGACTTGTTTACACTGGTTACGATAAAACTGATTCACTTATCATCTCTTTGATTATTATGAAAGTATTCTTCCTTGGTGAAGACAAGAATCAAAGACATGTTGTAACATGTTTTTCTTTTTCCAAGTAAAACTTGTGGAGTAAAAATGGTGATATGTGAACACCATGATCCGTTGCAGGTTGTAGATTTGTACTTGGAAGAACACGTTATGATAAGCTAGTGACGGTGTTCCTTTATTCGTCATTAATTCATTCATGCACGTGAATCGTCTGTTCTCTTTTTTTGGCATCATTTTAATAATTTGTATGTAAGACGTTTTTGATGTTGGAGCATGTTTTGTTTGGTTGGGGATTTTTGTTCTTGGAAGGCTTCTGAGAACTTTTGAAATTGACCCCCACCTCTCATCTTCATTCAGTGAGAAAGATTCACATCAAGGGTCCATTACTTTCTGTAAATCCTGTGTTTGGAGTTGTCTTGGCAACCAGCTCAGGCTTTATATGTACAAAACGTGATTGAGGTTGGCCCTCATGGGTACTTGCCTCGCCCCTCTGCGCACCATGTGCTGCTGCTGATTAGCCTCTCCCTGAGCAGGCTGGGCTGGTGCAGGCTGTGCAGCATCTGATAAAGCCTAATTGATACGGCCGCCGAGGGAGGCCTTTGTGTGCTTTGTTGGCCCAGCGAGGCGCAGCAGAGTCAGACCTTGTCAGTGTGGCTGCTTAGACAATAGGAGCAGCTGTAACTCAACTCTGAGGAGCAGCAATGATGGAAACTGAGACCATCTCTGCTATTGATTAACTTGAAAAGATTGAGCATGGTGGGAAGGAGTAGGTTGAATCCACCATAAGATTGCCAAGGTGAACCTTTTGCTCAGGAACCCCAGACAGATCCACGGTGTCTGGTCTTTGACATCTCTATCACACCAAAAGGAGCTTATAACTGGACATATAGCACAGGACTGCAGGCGACCGCTCAGCGTTAACAAAGGCAGCAGCAGCAGAGGGATGCAGGTTCAACCCCCTCCATGTGGCCCAGATACACACAGGCAGACGCTGAGATGGGATTGTACCATGTGGGGTGTCAGTGTTTTTGACATGCAGTCTGAACTGTGCATGATTTGTTTTGTTCCTCTAAATGTAAGCCATTCTTTTTAAGCAAGTTCTTTTTTTCCATGCAGAATGACATTTTTAATCTAAGCCTTTTTAACTGGCTGACAAAATGTTGAAGTTCAAAGCTTTTTGTTTGGACTACTGGCAGTTCCTGTGTCTACAGCCTCTGCACGGTTTCTATAAAAGGTAAGATGCTCGCTGTGTTCATTAAGAGACTTTAGAATTTCACATTTTCCATGACTAGGGAAAAAGCCAGCTTGCTAAAAGAAAGAATGTTTTGTCACATCACGTCAGTTCCTCTTGCGGAAATACAATCATATATGTAGTCTTTTAGTTCCCATTTTAATTCCCACATGAACACAAAGTGTCATGTTTGACCCAGTCGTGGCTGACAGACAGCGGACACTTTTCACCCTCTCTGCTTTTTTTATGTCGAGAGAGGATGAAACGGGGACAAAGGACCCACGTGTCAGCGAGGTCAGCTGCTCTGAATGGAAGAGCTATTGTTGTGGTTTGCCTCGGACAAGCTCCAGCGCAGTATTCAGTCCATTGTATGTGTGGTCCCACTCATAGTTATCGGCTCAGGCAGCATGAGGAGGCACGTGCTCTGTGGTCCTTTGTCCAGCCCCAGTATTGCATCCAGATGGGGGTCTTTTGTTGTTGTTTGTTGTTGTTTATATTTTTTCTGAGTTTGTACAACAATATCCATGTTTACCTATATGTACTTTATATAAACACATTTTAAAGAGTTTGTACAAAAACACTTATTAATTCCTGCTGGTTAAAGTAGAATTTTAGAGAATTCACACATCAGCGGCTGTACAGTCAACCTGGGAAGCTGTAGTACTCCGCTGGAAATCCATATCACACCCTGGAGGCTACAGTGTGGAAAACAGCTTTATAGAGCTATTGAATTAAAAGAATACAATCAGATTATTTTGATCACTATTTTTTGCTTTAGTTTAATGTCTACATTATGAAGAAAAAACTATTTCTTTATGCCAATTATTTGTTTCCATGATGCCTTTAAGTCCTGTTGGACCTCTCTCTCTATTGCTATAAATAAATATATAAAACATCTGCGTGTAGAGAGAGAGAGTTGTTTTTTTTAAATTAGCAACATCATCGTTGAAATACACTTCTTATAACTGCTTCAGCTCCAATACAATACAAAGTCAAGCTGTTCGGAAAAGTTTGTTGTTGGTGGTGTTTTGTTTCTTTGTTTTTATCCATGTTCCAGGGCCCTATGTCGCAGTTTATACACATTAGCTAAATAGCTAAACCCTAACCCTGTCCTGTAGCTGTTTGTGTTTTTCAACTTTCGTTTGGGAACCTGAACACGTAATGTGTTTCAATTATGTTCGAATAAATCAGCACAATATGAGACCTTGCAGATAACATATTAACATTAACAACTTGTTTTAATCATTGGTCCAAAGCATATTGGTTACAATGTTATCTTCTGTGAGAGGGCTGCTATTTACCCCAAAATACTTACAGCATGTTAAAGATGTGTATGTTTAAGCTAATACAAAATTAATGATGATGACTTTTCTGTCAAAAACTTAGCTGTTGGCTTTTAGTATGGTTACTAATGATCTATTACACCAGCAGGATACTTTTTAATGCAAGAAATGAAATGAATTTTACACTGTGTGATAATACAGCCAAAATCACTGACATGTTTGCTTCAAAGCTAATTTTGTTGTTTGTTTGTTTTCTGGCTTGTGTTTTATTTCATTTTGTAAAAGTAATGAGAAAGACTGCCCTGTGGGTCGGGTCAAGTGAAAAGAAAAAAGGGGAATATGTGATGTGGAGTTGATCATCTAAAAGGATGAACTGTCACACACCCCAAGGCTATCTTTATATCTATAATTGTTTTTGAGTCCACAAAAAAATAACATAACCCCCTCCTGATAACATGACTTAATACTCTAATGTTTTCCATTGAAGTACAAGTCAGTGATTGGCTGGTGGAGACACATTTCATTATGCTTGAGGATGAGCCAAACTCAACAGCAGTGTTGTTTTGGAGTGTGGTGTAAATGGAAAATCTTCATTTGCTCTAGGCTTCTGAGCTCTGTTTGGGAGCCAGACAGTAATGAGTTGCAGTTCTTTGCTTGGGTCAATAAGAGGTTGTATACAAAGAACACTGTTCAGTCTGTTCAAATGGAACAATCAGCAATATGCTGTATCTGTCTGTTTGCTGTTCCTCAGAGTTTTCACTTATGTGTAGAAAATTCAATGCATATCTTTAATCTGAAGAAAGTGAAATAGAGCCTTAAGGAGCCTTTAAATTAAAACTTAACCTCTGATTTCAGGTTTCTGTGTTTTAGCCTCTGTGCTTTGCCTGTGATTCCAGTAGATCGGTGACCTTACTGATAATATTTCAACTCTTGCCCAGTGTCTGCTAATGGATTTATCTGTGTTTTAATAGCTATGGACGGACCACAATAACGGGTGTTGTGTTGATGGGACCGGAAAACCTGTGATTGTGCCGTACTGAGAAATAGATATAAAACAGTGAGGTGAAAAACTCTTCAATCGAGCTCTACCCTGTCAGCTGCTGTGGGTCACTGGTGCACATGAAATTGTCCAAACATGGCAGTTCATCAGCGCTGAAGCCCCCCCCCCCCAACACACACACACACACGCACACATGCACACACACAAGCCTTCCCCCACCTCTTTCATCATTCACACTGACTTGACTTCCTCATCCATTTTTCCTCATGTGGATGTGACCTGAGCCCCAACATGTACAGCTGCCAAGTCCTAACAGAATAAATGTTCATATAAGTGGCTCCTTTATGCATCTCAATTCGCCCGTACAAAGACTGAGACTTTGGCTTTTTCCTAAAGGATTCATCAGATTACAGTGTTTCTATCTGAAGTTAGCAGGCAGAGCAGTGGCTTTTTAATATTGCACATTCACTGTGGCCTGGATTGAGAGGGTTTCACTAAATGCATGACATCAAAAGCCATCCTAAAGGCATCAGGCAGTTCTGTGGTCCTTCTAAGACAGATCCCAGTAGAGTTTGCCCAAAGTCCTCGCAGACACCGATGAATCCTGATAAATCTCCAGATGCTTTTCAGATTCTTACCTACTCACACAAGTGATTGGAGTGTTTTTTTTTTTTTATTTGTTTTTTATTTAGATGTACAAAAAAAATAAGCAAACTGTTTAACACTCACTATATAATATAGGTTACATTAGAAAGAGAGTTAATATAACTTAAAGTTGCATTAATGTTAGTGTGTTAAAATATATGCTCATTTCAATTTGATGCCAGCCACACTTTTCAGAAATGTGTTTCCTAATGTGTTGGATCACCTTTTTTAATCACAATCAGCAAAAACTGACCAATTGCTGTCATTTTAAAAGCAAAACACGTTTGTTTGATACAAGATTTCGGCTACTCGGCAGTTCAACGCCTCATTTGTCATGTTTCGTTTCAAAATGAGCCTGCAGACAGGCCAGTTTAGCACCCAGACGTTTTAGTGAGCCATGTTGGTGGAATAAATGCAGAATGTGGTTTGACATTATCTTGCTGAAAAAAGCAAGACCTTTCACTGGATGGCAGTATACTGTATATTCCACCCAAACATGTAAATATCATTCAAGATTAATGAGTTAGTCGAGCCATGTGCACCAAATTACTGCCGTGTAATTACAGGTTACATAATATTACATCCAATGATCCTCTGCTTACTCAAAGGGGGTCTGTAAGTGTTCCTCAGCCAGTCTGTACTGACTGACCATGCAACTTTGTTAAAGAAATTACAGTGTGGACATTCTGGTGTTGTCTGGCCTGCAAGTGAACCATCATTGGAGTGAACATTTTGTAGCTGATACACTAGCAGCTTGTTCGCCCAGACTGCACCACCCAGTAGCAGATATGGCTCGTAGCGGTCAGTTTGATATCAGTCACTCTTTCTGTGATTTTCTTCATGGCATGAAATGGAAACATCAAAGTACGAAGCCCCTGTCAAATCAATCTGCTGTGTGAATGTGTACAGAGTGTGGCAGTGCAAGCCTGGAGCTGCAATCACTGTGGTTCACAGCTCTGTTGCCTGTGGCCACCGATTCTCCCTTTTGTTGATTAGCTTGCATTACATATTAATTATATCTGCCATTTTTCATCTGTTTCTGCTCTTGTTTCTTCATTGAATTGAAATATTGTGAAAATATTGTGAGTCTTTATCAAGCAGATAATTCACACTGACATTTTTATACTGTAGCATTAGTATCAGCATTCATTCTATCTCTTAGTAGCTGACCCAGCCATGAGAGTGGAGGTCAAAGATAGACAGAGAAATGTTTGGCAGCTGCTCATACAGGAAGACACAGAGACCAGCAGGCAATGGAAATACTTGGTTATTCTTAAACATCTAAAATAACAAAGGCAAAGGTCTCAGATGGTCACTGTAAGGATTTCCTTTACTATGTGTCAGCATATCGTTTACATGCAGCTGAAGCTTGTTTGGAGCAGTTGATATGCCTAGCTGTTATGGTTATTTAGGTCACTACACTATAATACTCTAGTGTAGATGCTACCTACAAAAAGTAAATTCTAATCACTTCTTTACCTTATAATATATGAATCACTCAAATACACTGTATATACAAACATAAGAAATCAAGGTATCTTATTTAACTTTCCAAAACATTTCAAAAGTTTGTACCTGTAACAAAGGATAGATTATAGATGTGTTTTTAAGAACTGATATTTAAAATAAAATGATTTTTAATCCATTATATTCTGATAAACAAACAGGTAGTAATGATGATTAATGTCCAAGGGTGGTTTTATGTTTTCAAGTCTAGGATAAAAACAACATGTATGAATACCAGCTTGTACATACACCTGAAAATGTCACTACTGTTCATACTGTGTGAAAAAGATCCATTCAGATGGAGACTCCAGTCTACACTGAGGGCAACATCTACAGTCCTCACTCAGTGCAAAAATAAAAAATAAATTCCAAGTAATCAGTAGTAGAAAGATGAGCTTTGGGAGAAAGAGCTAATAACCGGTGTCAACATTTAAACACGTACTGATGGAGGCTAGTTTTTTGTAACTCTCCCCATGAGTTCAGTTGAGCTTCTTTCAAGTCTTTGTCTGCATCACGAGTTACCCTGCATTCAAAGTTCAAGTTTCCTTTGCTGGAACACGGAGCACCTCTCCTCCTTTCTGTCATTCTTTGTAGCTGAAGGATTTTCAGACTGCACAGCTGTTCGCAGCTAAAGCCCCTTCCAGACATGCAAGTCTTACTCTGATTGCAATTGAAGGTGTCAGTGTCATGTGTGGAAAAGCTGCTGACTTTTCTACAGAAGAAAGATCTTAGACCTCAGACCTGGTGATATTTATGCATTAGTATCATTACAGTAGAAGAGTGTGTGAATGCATTAACACTGGTTTTTCTACTTCTTATTTAATAGCACCATTACGTGACATTTTTCATTCTCTCCATCTAGCCTGTCCTTATCTTGCTTTTTAAATGCTCTTGAAGCATGAACAAGATTACTGCCAGACATGGCAGTTTAAGAAGTGATGCTTAAAAAGCTGCAACCTAATCCCAGACTGCACTCAAAGCAACAGTCTTTACAGAAAATCAGCTATTAAAAATATAAAAACAGGAAAGTAAATACTTGGTCCAGTTAACTCAGTTGCTTAACTGAACCGTAAACCCTCACGCGTTACACACTGGGTGCATTGTCTCTCATGAGACGGATGATAAACACCAGACAGCAAAGAGTTTTTTTACTTTTTCTTTACATTCACTGACTCAGCATGTTGACTTGGATGTTTTATTTTCCTCTTACTGCTGTTTAAAGATAGCTGACGCATCACACCCACTGTAGCATGACCAAAATAATCTTATTCAGCTGCAGCATGTTTCACGACCCTTAGGTCAGATACCATCTATTGAGAGTTTGTGAAAAACAGTGAGACTTGACACCACAGGAGAAAACAATACCTGAACCTTTGCACATCCCGTACTCAGCCAGTGGGATGATTTAGAGGAGGAATGGCGTGGCAGCAATAAAAGATAAGCTACTGAGGAAAGGGGCTGCAGCCAGCTAGTGGAATGTGAACACTCACTAGTGTTACACACTAAGGCAAGAAGGGATTTTCCTCCCTGTCTGGTCCACTTAGAAGCTGGCCTTACTTGGTAATGCTGGATAAGTCTCTGCTCTGCTCTCCTCAGACAAGAACAGCTTGTGTCTACTTTTGCAAATGTAGAATAAAGAAATGAAAAAAGAGGAACTCAGAAAGGAGCAGTGACTGAAAAAACCCAGCCTACAGGACGGAGAATTAGTCATTTTTTCTCAGGAGCGAGCAAAGACTAGTACATGTTTTGTGGTCAAGTGAAGAGAGAGAGAAGGAGTGGCATGGGTGGATGCTGCTTCTCCTGAGGCAGGCTTTTCCCAGCTCTGAGTTGCCTAAAAACATTTGGGTCTCTCACTCAAGAACTTAAACAAGCCAAATCTGTCCTGACGATGTCAGGGGCATGTGGAATCTAATGTGGAAATACTGCATTTCAGTGCGCACGATAAGGTAGGGGGATCCTCTTACTCCAGAGCTCAAAAGTGTGGTGTTGGTGTGTGGCTGGGAAAGCATTCGGGCTCATGCTGGTTCCTTCCCCGGGGTAACGCTTTTTAATAAAATTGGACACCTGTAGATCAGGGGTGGTAAGTTAGCCTTTTCTTTTTTAAATAGATTATTGCAAAATGAGTTAGGCTGCAATATGAGACTGTATGGTTTACCACAAGTTTTAAAACAAACTTTTAAAGCTGTGGTATGTAATAAATCATCAGATGACTTAAGATCAAAGGTTGTTTAGTTGATTTCTTGTTTTTTTTTCTCTGTTTTAAATCATTTAAATCCTTTGTTTTCAACATTTAGTCCATCAAATGTTACAGAATAGTGAAAACATCCATCTTGAAACAACTCATTTTTATACAAGAGCCCAAACATCCAAATGTATGGTACTTCAGATTGAAAGTACTCGTTTAATTAGCTTAGTGTTGATCCAGTAAATACTTTTCTTTGAAAAATGGCTGCTGAGCATGTGAGTGGTCCCTGTGACCTTTTTGTGACCCCATGTCACTGATTGAGTATCTACCAGTTTCTTAACAGCTATGATTTTTTTAATCATGTTCATCTTCCAAAAATAAACAGAATTATATTATCCATGCTGTGACCCTCCAGTGCTGTCTGGGATTTAAAACTAGAGGTCTTTCAATTACGCCGAGTTTTGGACTTCTTAATCTGAGATGTGTCCAAAGGGGTGATCCAAGCTCAGCAAGACCCAACTCTAATACAAAGATAATTAGATCTGTGTCAGGAAAATGAAACCCTACCCAACTTTATTAGACCAGAGCAGTTAATGTAGAATATGGTCCCAGTACGACGCAGGTACAATCAGGTCAGGTCTCGATTCCTCTGAACCAACTGGACCCATAATGACCCCTATCAGGAACCACTTACTGAAAGTATTGATTATTAAATTAGTCGTATAATTTGATGACTTAATGGGCAAAGTGTTTCAGCAGTAGTTTAGAAAAACTGTTGTTTCTTTGGAGATGACTGGAAGAAGACTTACTATGCTTCGTTCCATGCAGTGCCCTCCATCTGTGTTGTCGTATTAAACATACTGAAGATGCTGCAGGGGATGGGCTGAAGCATTAATGGTTCCTCACAGTGGTTTCACCACAGCAAGGCTAAAATTAGTGGCCACTGTGGCTAGAGCAGCCTGACTCAGCAGTAGACAATCACCATTCATAAACTGCTACGGCCTGTAATTCCAGTCTCCTTGGGTCTGCCGGCCACAACACAAATGTTCCTCCTGGGATTCTCAGCAAGTCCAGGCGTTATATTGAATTTCTGATCTCTGTCTGGTTCTGCGCACGCAAACAGCCCTGTGTAACTTGGCCATCAGACATTTTCCGTCCGTGCCGATTTCTCATGAATGCCACAGTTACATGCTTTTTCCTCTTGGCTTGGAGTCCCTTCTGTCTGCTCTGCTAAAATTGACCGCACATTTACTCACACATACACACATGATCTGGAGGCAAATGTGTGGTGTTTTTAAATAGCTGACTTTAATTAGCCTGGTCTATATTTACGCTAGAGTCTTTTTTTTTTGCCACTTTTTTGATAGTAACAGTGGCAGCAGAAGAAAATTCTAGCACAACATTTAAGAAGATCAACGTTTTCTGCTTTCCAGCATTGTCGTGGTGCTTCGTCTTCTTTTACCCACATCCACAAAATCTCTGTACGGGGAATGATGAGGTGGACTTTCAGTTCAATAAATATGTGAAAATTACAAGTAGTTGACACAGGATTTTTTGGCGTTCTTGGGTTGTTTTGCATAATTAAAACCTTTTGCAGTGTTATTGCTGTCTCTGGCAGAGTGACCTTTTGTAGCCCTCCTCTCTCTGAGCTGATGGTAGAGCAGCATGTCTGCAGAACATTCCTGAGGACAGAAGTCATAGCTCAATAACTCACGTGCTCACATGCAGGTCCTCACCCTGTTTCTCTGATTCTTCTCCTGAATGTCTGTCTGCATACCAACCCCATCTGTGAGTGTGAGAGTGGTCCCCCCAGGTATTCACTCTCTGTAGTGAATTTTAACCTGCTTTTGTAATATATTCCCTGTAAAGAGCCTGACTGCACAGCAGAGGCTGTCCCAATCTTTGTTTGAACTCTTAGCAGACCGTGTTTAGTTCAAAGACTGTGTTCATGCAGCCCATTTAAAAAGGTTTGCCAGTGAAATAGTAGAAGCTAGCAAACCTGATCTGCTAGGAGTGCAGACATTATTTATTTAACTTGGGGACTCAGACTGGAGCTGCAGCCTGTTTGAGGTGACCTACAGTGGAGTACGTGTCTGTGTGTTTGCTTCCTGTGCTCCTAGTCTCCCCGACGAGAGGAAATACGGTTTCCCTCCTGAACTGGACAACAAACCCTCAGCTGTCTGGACAATTACTGTAGCTCTGCGCAGCTTCCTGGCATGCGTGTAAACACGGCAGTTGAGAGTTGTCTACAAGCAGATGTGCGCCTGTGTTGTGAATCGATACCCACCTGGTCTTCCATAAAGGCTGCACTTTAATGGTAAAGTCATTTCTGCCTTAAGCGGGGAGTGGTGGTGTAGAGGGCCTTGTGTAAAGAGTACGGAGCGGAGTCAGTGAGCTGTTGGCCATTCACTGTCTGACAGAAACTCCCTCTGCCCTGTCACTGGTGAAGAGCAGCTGCAGTATCTCAGGAGCTTTCTGCCGTCGAACACCTGAGGCAGGCAGGCAGGCGGGAGGCAGACGAGCTTTTAACACAACCGAGAGACAGACAGAGCACCTAGGAGGAGGCGTATGGTGAGTGTGGGTCTAATTCACTGGTGGTCTGCTGAACGGATTGTTTAAAGAAATGCAGATGTTAATAGATGTTTGCTGGTCTGCACCCTAGAATAATGTCACATGATGATAAAACTGCATTTTATGTTCTTGTGCTTTGTGTGTGCTGGGATGTCAGTCGGTATAACTGACGTGTGTCTGCATTACTGTGTCACTGTACTTTTGCCATTCCTCAGCAATTTCACACTTTTTGTCCTTAATGTGGAAGGAATTCTTTTCATCCTGATTAGGCGTGTTTGACTCACTGTGGTGTCACTGACGACCGATGCCACACTTACGATACAGAAACTAGCTATAGCCTATATCTCTGCAACTAGACACAGTGTTGTGTTTAGCTGTTTCTGTCGTCACTTTTGAAGAAGTCGAACGTCAGGATAATGCATAAGTGCACATTTGTCCCTTAATAAGCTGCTTGTTGTTGGACTGCATGCCAATATTGTGTTATAAATAATTTAACACTACAGTGTCTTATTGCCGTCTGTAATTTGATCCAGGTCTTCTTTCCTGGACTCCTGTTTGGACTCTGTGTTTGTTTAATGTTTTTTCTCTCTCGTGTGTTTAAAAATTTTATCATATTTAATCCAAATGTGTTCACCTGGATCCTGATTGATAAAGTGAGCTACAGGACTCAGCCCAAGACATTATCAGAGGCAAAAAATGACAAGTCAGTACTAATTTACCTTTTAAATATTTCATAGTTTGTGTAATTCATTTATTTTAAATGAACCAGCCTAAGGGTATTGGCAGTGCTAACTCAACATTAGCTCTAGTTCCCCCTCACCTTTACTCCTATGCCTAGTCTATATAAAACAAAAAGTGGTTAAACGCTCCAGCTGGTGAGGTATAGGCTAATCCCAAATATCATCATTTTCCTGTTTAATAAAGTTTAGAAATCAGTTTCACTGGTGAGAAATCTGAGCAAAGAACCATATTATAATACAATAAGTACTTCAAGAGCTCAAACTTTCCTGTATTCTTTTGAAAAGTATTTCCAGAGGTTTGTAGTGAAATAAAAAATTTTGAAACCTTTTTGATATACTTTACACAATATTTTGATTTATGATGATATATACACGTGTAGCATTCATTTCATTGTTTACCTAAATATGTTTAAATGATTAGTAATAAAGATCAAGTGAAAAAGTTTTTCTCAGGAACATTGTATGTGTATTCAGATTGTACAGTTACTGTAATGTACATGAAAACGCGTTATAAAATAAGTCTACTTCATTTACATGAGTGAGTGCTGTCCCAGTTAAATGACAATAGAGGTTAAACATGGACACATTCTGTTGGTAGATGTCACATGTTCCTGCCCCTACTGAAACAGAGAGCATCTGAATGTTTAGCTTACAGTTCTGTAGGAGAAAAGAGGGAATAATGTTAATGTTGCATTTGAAACCTTCTTTGAAACACAGCAGGTGAGGAGATAAACCATAATATTTCAGTTAGACAAGATCTCCTTCTAATGATCTCAGTACATGCTTGGATGAAAGTATGATGGATTTAAATTGCCATAATCAAGAATAAATCTCTCAAAAATAATGGCGTGTCACTGTAGCTCAGAAAACTGCTGCGCTCTGAGTCCCTTTTTAATCACTATCAGGTGCCACTAGCGGTGGCCGATGGCCCGTTCAATAATGATCGGATAGTTGCTCTTGGGGGGAGGGGGACGCCACTGCCACCTGGGGTCCTCCTCCATCTTTTATACATGCCAGTGAGGCCAAGCTCATCAAACATTAATGGCCAAAGCTTGGATCGCTCGACCTCCGTCAGCTAGACTATGACCCTGAGCTGTCAGTGGTCCAGGAGAGGTACTCCCGACCCGGCCCTAGCTGCCCCGTGAAGCCTAAATTCACTCCGACTCTGGTAACAGCAATGTGCCACTTGGTCACGGCCCTCTGATGAATTAAAAGCTCGGCAGTGCTCTCATAGTATCCCATAACCAATTAAAATCTAAACTATTGAATGCTAACCATGTTCACCAGGACCTTTCCCTTCCAAAGTGCTTTTCCCAGTATGGTGTGAGCCAGGCCATTATCCTCAGGAAGGGCTCCGGCTCCATCTTTGTATACTCAGAAAGGATTGCTAGGTTCCAGCTGGAAGTGGCACTCACCAGCATTTACCAGTGTGAACACCCTGCTAACATCAGGCTAGTCACATATTATGCATTTGCAATTGTTTGAGTCGAGTTATCGCCCCAAACCTCTGGGTAGTCAAGTAGAAGGTTTTGAGAAGGAAACTTAAGCGGCTTATTAAACAGAATTTCAAATATTGCTCTCTCGTTTAAAAAGTCTGAATTCGCCTTCACCTGGAATGTGCGATTGAGCTTTTTGTTTCAGTTTTCATCTCATAAAAACAAAGGAGCAAAGCTATGAATGAATAAAAGAGAGAGGTTAAGCTCTCGGCTATTCACTTCATGAACAGCTTAGTTAATATGACTGCAGCATAGTTTATAATGTTACGTAGCTAATCAATAGGGGGCTAATGGTTCCTGGAACACCTCCGGCTTCGTGCCCACACCCTTCGGCTTGTATTATGGGAGAGTATCGTTCACTGGCAGCTCGGGGTTTTTGTTTTCACTGTTGTGTAGCATATGCCAGGAGCGGCAGTGTGTCGACAGAGGATGGACATTAGTGCTATTACTGCTTGAGGAAATGCATGTTGTTAATGGTGTGGTGCATTTGCAAAGGCTGCAGGAACTGAGTGTTTTATTATATGTTTGGACTGCATGTTGTCACCCCATGTGTTTTGCATCGCACTGATTAATTGTGCAAATCTGAGAAATGCACTTTTACAATAGAATAATAACAGTAATTAGAGACACACTTTCCTTATTTGTAAGCTGCTGCATCAATTGTGTTTACTCTTTCTGACCTCTTTACGCCTGTTCTCCTCCCACTTCCACCTCCTGCTTGCCACCCGCCCTTTAAATAAACCCCCCATCCCCTAACTCACCCCACCCAGCTTTCATTCTCTTTCCCTCATCTCCTCCTCTTCATCCGCTTTTATTATTTCTGGTTGAAGTCTGCAATCAATTAGTATGAGAGAAGGCCCAATCAATTCCCACTCATTTGCAATTCCTGCCCGTTAAACACTTTCCTTTATTACCAATGTCATAATTAATGCGGAGGAGATTGAGGGGTGGGGGATGGGGGGATTCTGGGGGTGGGGGAGTGGAAGGGGGTGGGAGAGTCTTTGCCTTATCGCCTGCTGCTCATCCAGACATCACTAATCATCAGTGTAGCGGGCCATGCTTGCTTTGTACAGTAGGCCCAACAGTAAAGAAGTGAAGCTGGACTTGGCGACAGACGCTTTACAGTTCTGTCCATATGACAGTCAGTGAATGCACTGCTATGGAGAAGTAAATATATATTGCGTATGTTCTGAACGTCGTCACAAAAGTAAACTCGAGCAGCCCGTGTTGGTAACTGTCCCCCAAGGACAAACTGTCCACAATGTCAGAATTTGCTCAAGGACATCCTTCATTTTTTTTAAATTAATTAATTTATTTTGCATGACATTTCTCTTCAGTGGAGTGTGATGCAGAAAACTGTTTGGGCCTTTTGTGCCAAACTTCTTGCAACAAAGATAAGCACATTTTCTGCAGTGCTGAAACCGCTAATGACTGCAAATTATGCTCTCGCATTTTTGGCTCATTTAAAATCAAGCCAGAAAAAGAAAAAAGAAAATGTTGAAAGGTGATTACAGCTGAAATCATTATCACTTAGAAATGCCTGAAGTGTTCCTACACTTGTCCTGAGCCTGTGGACTTGGTGGTTTTGGTTTGGATTATTATCTTATGTTTAAAGTTAATTCATGTTAAGATTTTCTTGTTCCTAGGTTTGGTTTCTGTTTTGTATTTTGAGCTCCTTTTGTTCTGTGTCTCTGTGTTTCCTTCCTGTTGCCATGTCTTATGTCTCGTGTCTGTGCGTGCCTGTTGTACTTCCTGTTTTACTTTGATAGTCCCTGTCCTGTGTGTAGTGTGCCTGGTTTTGCTTCCTCTTGTCTCGTCAGCTCTGATTTCTCCCAGCTGTGTTTCCCTCCTGTCTCCCATTCCCTGATTGCTCCTGTGTGTATGTAAGCCCTGTGTTTTTGTCTGCTTGTTACTGGTCTGTCTGTGTTACCTCCATGTGTCATCCTGTGTTCCACTCTTTATGGTTTCCTGTGAGTTATGGTTTTAGATTTGTTGGTTAGATTGTCCCAGTTTAGGTTTGTTCTTATCTTCCGTCTGTCCCATCTCAGCTCTGTCTGTGTTATTACCTCATGTCAATAAAGCTCACTCATTGCATCGTCAGTGCCTGCGATTGGGTCCTTTTCCCTTCGACTTCACAAAACAAGTCTACAAGCAAAATTAGATTAGTGAAACCCGTGCATTGGCTGCTTACTATTAACCAGCATGTATGTTAATGAATCAGAATAATTTTAAGTCAAACTTTCAATCTGCTATTGCAAACACCACCAGTCCCCAACTTTCATGGTGTTACAGGATTCAAATGTGTGACTTCTGTGACTATAGAAACTGACATAATAGGGTCCAAGAAGGAAGTCACAAAAGGCAAAGTTTCCTTGGGAGTGGTGATGGTTCAATAATGTTTTTAATGAGATTTCAGATAACAAAAGAAATCCTGTATTTGTGTATGCACTGTTTGAATGTAGTCATACACTCTCCAGTGTAAATGACCAAGTTTATTGCACAATGAGTTTTCCAGCAATGCTACACAAAATAATAAAAGCACAGAGTAAGGGATATAAACAAGTACAACATTTCCACAGAAATGCACAAAAAACATCACAAATGAACAAAACATGAAAACAGCTGTGAAACCACCACTCAGAGATTCAAACTGACTGCAAACAGCCCTCAATGTGACGTTTCCAGGGGTCCATTGTCTCAGATAGGGTCTATGGCTAGTAGATGTGCACAGCTGTGTGGAAGCATGCTTTATGAGCAGCAGGATGAGATGGTAGTGTGACTGGGGAGGGAGGGTGCAGGGTGCAGGTGGTGGACCAGTGGTAATTACTGGAAAGCCCTGCTGCTCAGTTAGTGGTCCCAACACACCAGTCTGTCTTCTTCTGGACCCTAATGAAAAGCCTTTTAATATCTGATTAGCTTTTAATGTCACTCTGCGGGAGTGGGTGTGGTCTGGAGACTTTTATTAGAGTCTAGGAAAATGGGCCTGCGCGCTGGCAGTTTGTCATTTTTGATTGAAGAGCCGAGGGATGCAGGCGGAGGTATAATTACACCGGAGGTCAGTAATGTTTTCATAAGTGTGCGGTTGCATGTTTATGTGCAGCCTTTTATGGTTTCTTCCTAGTCTCCATTTCAGCCCGCAGAGGTGTCCCTTTGATGGATTGTACAGATAAAGTATTTGATGACACAGGAGAGCTCGGGCCCATTAGAAATTCATAGCAGATTATCCACACAGCTCAAATGAAAATGGACATCAGAGACATAATGGCTGTCGTTGGCATTTTCCACCACTTTCTGTGATATTGTTTCCTTTTTGTGACTTTACCACTCTCATTTTTGAAAACAACAATTCTTCAAAGAGTCGCTAACAATCGTATCGTTCTGCTTGTGCTTCGCGCCGGCAGCTTTCATCCGATCGCCTCTATCAAGTCACGGTGACAAGAGCTCTCTTGCAGAAATGAGCTCTCATGCTGCATCAATACGAGTTGTCTTTGAAGGAAGTCCATGCAAACAATTTGTGGACTTTTTGTTGTATTCTATTTGTTCTTTTTTCAAAGGTTTGTTTTCACTGTTTGACTAAAACCTCGTCACAGATGTCGCTGAATCATCATTTTTCACCAGAGACAGCACTTTGGAAAGATGCTTTGTAGTGACAGTCCAGAAGCATGCCACACATGCATTTAATATCTGGCTGTGCAAAGCAGCCAGGACCTAAAGGTAGTGGGTTTTTCCTGGGCTGTTTGATTGCCACTCAGCTGTAGCTGTGTGTGTGTGCTGTGTGAAATGTGTTCAGCTGTTATGGTCCATCCTGCATACTTGTTAAATATAAATGGCCGCCAAACTGATCGTGGCAGGTGAACACTAAAGCTCAAAGGAAATTCCTGTCCAAGTCTTTAGTCTTACAAGTTTAGCTTTAATACATTTGCACATGATTCAGTAGCCCATTTGCTGACCTGTTTAAACCTGAAACATGGGGTCAAAGAGGTTTTTCTAAACACTTACATACCTTGATTTGTTTCTAACTTAAGACAATGTCAAAGTCATTTTACATTGCAGGCCACGTACAGCCCACTTTGATCTTATGTGAGTTAGGGTTAGAGATAGCTTGATATGAGAAAAAGAAGTGAAGTTTCAACATTGAGTCTCAGTTTTTCTACATGATAAAAAAAAAATGCTCTGCTCTGTCAGCACCCCTCTTTGGGCTTAAATTGTTAGAAGTAAATGTGTAAAATTAAGAACTAATTACACAATTTGGTGTAGTACGAATGGCCATGGGGGACATCTTTGTCACTAGGAAAAGCTATAAAACTTGTAAAAAATAGAGTGAAAAGTCCAGAATTTATGTCCTACTTCACATTTGTCAAAGCCATCCAATGAGCCACATTGACTGGGGCTGACTCTGGCTCCTGGGCCTTATGTTTGACATCCCTGGATTAGGCCAATGTATCAGAATCCTGTTGCCCGTGAACTTTCCAAGGTGTACCATTCAAAATAATAAAGAAGCAGAAACATATTTCCTTTAAAACGATAAATTTGTCCGTGTATCCTCCACGGACTCGTCTTTCAAACAGCCTGCTCTGACTTTTCACAGAGTCACAGCAACCACAGCGATCATCAATTAGTCACTTGCTTGGTTGATGCTGTTTATGATGCAATCCATGGATGTCTTCAAGGGGCATCAATTAAGTGAAAGTCACTGGCATGTCTGTTTTGCACAAGGTATCCTTTAGCAGCAGTGCATGATGCACCAGTTTATGCTATTAGTGAGACATATCTGTCACTCCCAGCTCACCTTTTTTCTGCATGCAGGACCGCTATTGTGATGAGGCATATTTTACCCCAAATCAAGATCTTGTCCTAAATCTACTCTGTCAGAGTAGATTTGAGTGCTTTAATCTCCCCACAGAGGTTTTTTTTGTATATGGGGAAAACTTTTAAATGTTTAAATTTATGGAATGAATGCACACATGCATTGCACATGTTCAATTGCAGACTTGATCTCAGGACTAAAATCTCTCAATAACCAACATCAAGGCACCAATGCTAAAGAATGCCTTCTTCATAATGAAAAGAAGCAGGTAGCATCTGATTAAACTGCATTTCATGAAAACCTGCCATAAGAATATGTCGTATTAGCCCACTGGGCAATCCACTGATCCCTAAGGTTCACGTGGCTTGCGTGTCTTTAGCATACCCTAGTGTGTCAGAACACGCTTGCTCAGACACGGACCAGTTGGAATGGACACAGTGCACGTCTGTTGTGGTCGCTAATATGCAAGGAACACTCAAGCACTGCGTCTATGCAGCAGCATTAAAAATTGCCGCATGAACACATTGATTAATTTATAAGTCATGCGAGAGGGGCATACGCAGTGCACCCAAAAACAATCCCAGATAAGCTGCACAGTGTGAGAGTTCTTTTCTTCTACACAGACAGATTGTGATTTGCGTGTCTGTGCGTGTAAATGGGTATGAGAGAGAGAGAGAGAGAGAGAGAGAGAGCATAAAACTGAGATGCTCCTTTCAGTTCAGGATGAAGAGGAAAAAAAAGAGGCCTGAAATATTCGGGGAAGTGGGGATTGGTAGGGGGGGGATTGGCTTCTAGTCTTCTCATATCTTATAGAAAGACTTGGAGACTCTTTCCAAAGAATGATTCTGCCATTGTCCCACTCTGGCTCTGCTTTTAAATGATCAGATCGTCTCATGAAAACCCCTCCCTACAGTCAGTAGCAGTACATCTGCATTTGTGGTTTGTTAGCATCCAAACTGTTATATTGAAGACGTTTCTCTCACAAATCCAGCAACAGTACGCTTCTTATTGAACTCTCGTACTACATCAGATTTATCTTTAAAGTGATGCATGGCGTCGGGCCATGAGGTGGCACTCAGCTGCCTGACGGTAAACACTCATTAATTCCAGCTCTGCCAGAACACACAAACATCTGCCGTCTGTTGCCGTGGTGACTCAATGGACCCCATCCAGCAGGCACCGTAGCATGCCTTTCTGCGCACCGTATTTCAGTGCACACAATGCCAGCCGATCCTGGTACCAAAACAAAGCAGCCGCCTCCTCGTGGCGTGAAGCGGGTCCGCTGTGTGTTAGAGGGAATCCCGGATCCTGCGCAGAGCCTGCTGCTTGCTCACATGTGCGTGGACGGATGTTTAAATGCTCTGACAGAAGCCCTGACGCAGCACAACCCAGGCCCTCGCTGCCTTTCTGCAGACGCCGTCCGTCCTGACATCGCAGGCTGTGGGGCAAGGCCTGGTTTCATTTTCGAGGATTCTCCTCAGATTCTGTTTCCTGTACAGAGGTGCTTTTCTGAGGAAGTGACTTATCATTTCTATCAGAGTGATAACATCAACCTGGTCTGTGTGAAGTGTCTGCTTAGATTTGTGCAGCCGTTATCAGCTTGAGCTGCTTTATTCATTGTACCACAAAAAGAAAAATCCACGATTCAATTTGTGGTTCCAGGAGGCCGCTGTGAGAAAGCAGACATGCTGTGAGCGCTGTCTTTAGTAGCGTGCTACATCTGGACACCTTAATGTTGTGACAGGCTGTCAGGAGACGGTGTCTTGCTTTCTTACGCCGACTCGTTTCTCTTCGTGGCGTTGAAGCCGACAGTACTGATGTGGTGTCAGAAGTAGTGCCAGCACAACACCAAGCCGCTGGGCTGCGGGTGCCTCTAATGAGCTCCCCTGAGTGGTAAGCAGGCCGATGGAGATGGCCCGTCCTCTCTCCTCCCCCTCGCTCAGCGTGCTCGCCTCTAATTTGTGGGAGAAAAAAAGAGGGACTTCACACTAACAAGAGACAAAGCTTTGTTTAAAGTGAGTGAGACAAAAAGTAAAAGAAAAATCTATTTCTGCCTCATGTGAAAGCAGGTCCTCTCACCCCAATTATAATTTCTGGCAAAGGCCCGAGGTTTACGTCGTCCAGTATGTCCTGAGCCCGAGGAGAAAGACATGGGTGACGCGAGCAGAGTCAGGTGTTCGTTTTGGAAGATGGGAGACTCTGATGTGCCAAATGAATGCTGCTTTTTCACCTAGTTTTAATCACACTGTTGGCTCTTAATGTCAAAGTGCTCTTCGTGCTCCTGATGTACTAAAGGGCGCGATGACTGGAATAATGACGCCCTCTACTGCTCAGTTAGCAACACAGCCAACAGAGGGAAACAAAATCAACAGGGGACCGTGGTACATGTTAGCTCAGCTCAACCACCAAAGGATCCAGAGGGAAACACAGTGAAATGTTTTTATTTTTTTATTAATTCTAATAAAGGCATGGCTGTAGTTTAAGAGGTGGAGCAAGCCATTTCTCATATTGTTGCTATGAGACACGTCTGGACAGTGTTCAGTGTGTGTGTGAATGCAGCTCAAAGCAGAGGCTTGATAACTGCTCAGGGCGTGAAGCTCAGGCAATTATGACATGAAATCTTTGTGTTTCGGTTCTCTTTATCAAAGCAAGCTTGTGGCAACATTATTCAAAGACATATTTTGGATTTTAAAAATGTATTTAAGCATTCTGGTGTCACAGTAGCACACCCACGTGTGCCAAGATCCAGGGTTTGCAGGAAGAACAGTGTACTAGTGTCATTTGGCTCACCAAATTGTGTGCACACATCACATTACGTGGATACAAAATGTGCGGAAACAAACTAAATTCTTATGCAAAGTGTGCTAAAGTATTAGCAAGAAGAAAAATGGATGCTTAAATAAATTAAAAGGCCTGGTGTGTTGATTCTGTTGATCATCCATATTTATTAGTCATTTAGTCCATCAGTTGCACAGCCAAATTAAATTGCTGCTTGGGGGCCAAAAATGAGCTGCTGGGTTCTTTTGCTCTCTGTTATCTTTAGAAGCTGATTTTTAAAACACCAATGATGCACAAGCAGTAAGTTAGCGTCCAATAAAATTCCTTTCTTAGGTTAGTGGTTCATATATGAATTTCTCCACAAAAACCTATGAATCTACAAACATTTTACATTTACTGTGGTTATAGTTGATTATCATACACATTCAGAGTCAGAGAGTGTTTATTATATTGATCTCTGAGTGTATCGGAGCCTCGTGAAAGATTGGTGACCTGTCCGGGGTGGCCCCTGCCTTTCACCTTAACAATAGATGGATGGCAGAAAATGGTAAAAGTTCTTCTACCTCAGCCTTCATCAGGATGAAATTGCAGCTTCTTTTGCTCTGGATTGTTTGCCCAGTGTGAAAATATTAATTGAAAACCACACAAAAGTACTTGCAGTGTACGCTTCAGTGGACTACACTGTGCTACTATGTTCCGAAGCACTGTTACCATAGTGTGAACCCGGAGCTTCAGAGAAACCAGTCTTGATCATTTAAAACGCTCTGTTACATCAACTATTTCTCAAGGCTGTACCTCTGTTATGTAACTCCTACATCTGCCCAGCTCTAATTACAAACCCCGTCTGAGCTGTCTCAAGGATGTCACGCCTAAAACTTTTCCTTGATCTTCTTCTGTATGGCACTGACTTTACTTCTATTCCACTCTCTCGCGTGTTTCTGAGATCACTCTGTGTCCGCACATTAGTTGTCATGCATTCAAGGCCGTTTTTCAGAAGTCGGCTGGATACAATAAACTCTCATTTTCTGTGTAAATGCCTTCCACTTAAACACATTCACACTAAGCTTAAAAATGGTCGGCCAACATAAACTTTAACCTGCCTATTTGTGTCTGGATTAATCTTTGTATTCAATAAATGCCTGCAGTAATTCTGTTCTCAACTCTGAGATGATGCATTCACATTTCTTTTCTTTAATTCAATCCAAAGTTTAGAAATCCGAAAATATTACACAAAATATATCAAATAAAATGTAAAAAATCAGCGCGTTGCTAATCGGCTAATGTTTGGATTTATTCATCACAAACCTGTGATCATGAGTCTTACTGTGCAAAAATGATGATTGGCTAATTTCATATGAAGCGTAGTGCTGGCTGCTTCAGGCCAGTTTAGCACGGTGGCTGCTGTCACTCCAAGGTGCTTTGCAACCCACCTCAACCCTTTATATTATTCATGCTATGTCATATCATGCACAGCAAAATCTCCAGTGTTAAATTAACACTAGAGAGTGTCTATATGGGTCCACACCTCTGAGTGTTAAATACAACACTGTTGAGTGTTAAATTAACACTTTTGACAGTGTTATATGTTTAAAAGTAACCTAGTCAGTTTTGAAGATTAACAAAGACTAACACTGAGCAGTGCTGATTTTCTAACACTGGAATATTTCTAACATTTTGAGTTATTTTCCAGTGTTAGAAAATCAGCACTGCTCAGTGTTAGTCTTTGTTAATCTTCAAAACTGACTAGGTTACTTTTAAACATATAACACTGTCAAAAGTGTTAATTTAACACTCAACAGTGTTGTATTTAACACTCAGAGGTGTGGACCCGTATAGACACTCTCTAGTGTTAATTTAACACTGGAGATTTTGCTGTGTGGTTGTTGATATCTGCTCTATTTTTAAAGGGAGTTTTGTTGCTTATCTCCCTGTATTTTGGCCTTCAGGGTATGAAATTGGATAGGTGTGGAAGTCTTTGAACAGAGCTGTAAAACCAAATATGTATAACTGCCATATGGTTAATTTTCATGTAACTAGTCTTACAGCCCAGACCCAGAACTTAGCCACTGAGCACTTGCTGCTGCATATAGTGACTTGACACTCTGGGGGCACTGTTTGTTGAGATTTATAAACTGTAAGTGAAGCTGCTCTAAAATGATGCAGTACTTAGATAGTCAAGACTTGGTGGAGTGGTTTCAGATCAGGTTTCTTCTTCCTCCTTTCTTCTTCTACTTTTGCTTCTACTTTTTTCACCTGCTCCCTTCAGGGGTCTTGGTCATTCTGATTGGAAACCTGAACATCTTAACCTCTTCAGCTCTGCCACCTCCAGCTCAGCCCCATGACTTTTTGTTAGTTCCACCATCTCTGAACCACACACCATAGCAGGTCTCGCTACCATCTTGTGGTCCCAGATCAGGCACTGGCTCTGAATTTTTCCTCAAACTGGCAAATAGGACAAGGAACAATAGCGACTCATCCAAGAATCTCTTCTATCTGAAGTCAGAGCTACATTATTTTTTTTATACATAAAACACATAAATAGGAGCCTCTTTCTTGCACATAGAAACTTAAACTGGATTCAAACTGGAAAGTGTTACCATATACTAAAAAAATATACTTTTTAAAAATTGCACTTTTTTAAAATTATCAGCCTTTTCCAGCTAGATTTAAAAGGCTGAAAGATCTCTGTGGCTTTCTTCGTGCTCTTCCTCTGGTTTGCTCTGCAACATTTGAAACGCTGCTGCTGATGCCTGTGATGTCACAGGCTGTCCTGCTTTCAGAGGCTTATGGAGAAACGATAACAAGCTCCTTTATCCTCATTAGCGCCATTACATTATGACGTAGCCTCTAGCTATTGTTGACTTTCTCCGTCTCCCCTTTGTTTTCCTTCCCTCTCCTTCCCTTCCCTGCCTGAGACACAACCAGCCAGACAAGGTGTATCTTAGTTAACTTTGTCTGCAGAAGAGACACGTGAGGAAAGCATAACATTGTCGAGGAAATCTCAGGGCTGCCTGCTACAACTCTGTCCCACTAGAAATGGTGGAAACACAAAAACTACATTTGCTCAAGAGAAAGGTGCTAAAAGCAACTCATGAGTGTCTCTTTAAAACAGATATTCTGATATACATTAGATGGACATGTAAAATCAAATCAATGTTTCTGACCCAGAGCTTATTCCATATCTTTTTATGCAGTCTGTGCTTGTGACTGGTGGAATTCAGTTAGTGTTGTTAAAGCTAATATGAGAGCACATACAGTGTTTCCCTAACTGAACAGCAACTTCTAAGACTGAGAAATGAAGCTAGTGTGGAAGTTGAAATAGCTGCTGTGAGGCTGACTGCATCATTCCCCACAGAAAGCTCATAGGGGTTATTCTTAAACTTGTTCAGGCTCGAATTTGTGCATTATTATATTCGAGCTCCGTTGAGTGTCAGATGGGATCCTGCTAGGTTTTTGTTAGCTCAGCTAATACCTCTCTGAACTCGACCTCTCTCTTGTGTAATGCTGTTTGTGGCTTTTGGAGCATTTTAGTGGAAATAATTTGACCTGCTGTGGGGTTAAACTCATCCATGCTTCAGGTTTTCTGACTAAAATCCTAGCATTATATTAGCCTGTTAGCACTACATAGGTAGGTCTATGTACTCCAAATCCACCCTTTTGCCCTGTCTTTCTGTTTTTGCTGTCTTGAGTTTTATCTTTTAGAAAAAGCAAACTAAAAACATGATTTGATTCAGTAATCTGGCTTTCTTCAAGGTGCTGTCATGTCGGTGTCACTTGTTTGCAGAATGAATTATTTGAATTACTAGTAGTTATTTTTATTCTCGCTGCAGGGAACACGCTGGTGTAAACAGCTAAGGCAGATTCTTTTTTTTGGCAGCACATGGAAGAGAAATATTTAAACCTAGGTGATGTGATCTAAACTGGGACGCCACCTGTCAGGAGGAGCCATTAGTGGGAAATCCCATTACTAGTAATCCTATAGGCCCAGTGATAGGAGCACAGTAAGTAGTCTCCACTCTCTCCTTGTGTCTACTTCTCGTGGCCTCGCTGTATAAACAGTAGTGGCCACAAGCCTGTGAGTGCCAGTCTTGGAAGAGGGCATGACCCCTGGCAAACTTTCAGCAAGTGGACAGAGAAACGAGCTCAGGATATTAATGCCGTTCCATGCCAGCTGCAGTTCGTTGTCGAAACAGTGAGTCGTACACTCTTAGAAGCTCCTTCATTTAAAAAAAGAAAGCTTCTCTCTGTTAGTCTGTTTAATTGACTTCCATCGTCTGTCAGATACAGGACTGCGTGCTTCATCACCACCTTTCAGCCAGTTTTGTCAGCTTCAGCAGTGCTTATCACCTCACAGTTTTAGCTAAATTTAGACCATTGGCTTAATGCCATGCTGCTGTGTTATTGTTGTTGATGGTGGTGGTGTTGTAGTAATGGGTTTCAGCTAAGCATAGAAACCAAGTAGAGCTCAAAGTCAGTACTAATGGTAGTACTTAACTTTAGTAATGATTTGGAGGTATTTTCAATTCAGATACTTTGGGTTATTATCCAAAAAGTAGCATTATCTCACAGCTAGAAGGCAGCTGGTTCAAACCTCCTGGTAGGTGAGGGCCTTTCTGTGTGTTTCTCTGTGAGTTTCCACAGTTAAGTTGTTACGTTATCTGGTAATTCAAAATTTGCCATGAGTGTAATACAAGGTAGATAAATTGCTCAAGTGCGTGGATTCACAAATGCATGTGAAAAAGGTAATATGGCTTTTTAAGTACCACTTCATTCCAATCCACAAATAGTCAAAGTTCTTAAATAAAAGCATTTAAAATTGGTCAAATCACAAAAGGTTACCAATGTGCCAAAGCATCCTGACCACCTAAGTAGCTAATATGCTGTCAGTCTTTGCATGCAGCCAAATTACCTCTAACCGATCACAGGTCTCCTAGAGTCCAGGCCTCGAAGATTCCTCTATGTATCTGGTGCCAAGACATTAGCAGCACATCCTATAGGTCATGTAAGCTGTGACTTAGAATGGGATGAGACTTATTCCAACACTTCCTCCAACATCCTGCTGCTGTTGATGGTAAGTCACACCACCGTCAGAATGTGGTCTCTCTACTGTCGTTACCATCATGTGAACTTTGCAGTTTGGGTCCTGCCTTTTTCAGTCATATCTTTATACCTGCTGATTGATCCCACATACAACATGGAGGTAATATTTTTTTTGTTTTGGCTCAATGGAGTAAATATACACTTTTTTTCTCCAAGCAAGCTATCAGTTATTGGCATCACTGTCAGTCTAAAATCTTCACAATATCAAACTCAGAGGCTTACTCAGCAAAAACAGATCATTTCTTGTTCAGACATGGGGATAAAATTCACCATTTTCCCAGAAGAATCACTGATGTTTACGCCTCTTTATTTCCCACTTTGCTGTCTGCATGTTTCCCTGCAATCAAACTCAGAGCAGTTCATCTCATTAATTACCGCACATTCGCCCAGAGAGGAGAATAAGCCGGTGCATGAAAAGGCTGCACGCACTCAGGTCTCAGTGCTGCCTCCCTCTCTCTCGCTCTCTGTCAGTGTGAAGGACTAGGTGCAGAGAAAAACCTTGACCTTGCTGTGCTGCCAGCGAGCGGCAAGGACTTGCCGGGCTGCGTCAGGCTGGACACACAACTCCACTGAGAGGGAGGGAGTGAGTGGGGGTTAGAGAGAGAGAAACAGAGAGTTAGAGAAAGGGAATAGAGGAGGGGCTATGCTGAGAGAGTGACAGAAAGTGGTGGTGGTGTTGAGGGGACTCAGAGTACAGCAGGGCCCGAGCTGTCTCTCTCTCTCTCTCTGAAGCTGGAGGTGAATGTGGAAGGATGGTCCCCTGCCTTCACGCTGCCAGTGTCGACCATATGCCGGGCTGCTCGCTGTCTCTCCCTGCCGGTAGGGCTGCTTCTCCTCGTGCTTCTGTTATTTTCATTTTCTGTCATGTCATACCTGCATATTGGCCTGGCTGTGACTGCTTTTTCTTCTTTTCTAATCTTTGGAGTGTGTGTGAGGTGAGAGCAGAGACGGAGAAAGAGAGTGCTTGCGGGCTACGTATGATCTTGTTTACACCCGCTGCCTGAGCAGGTGTCTGGCAGGGATGACTGCAGCAGCTGCAAATGCACTGTGCCCACCCCCCACCCTACGCCCCACCACTTCCACTCTCGCTCATCACTCCCTCTTCCCATCTCTCTCGAATAGTCTGATGTCATGGCAGCTGATGTTTGCTGCCTGCTGCTCGCTGTAGCAAACTGGGGTTGAAGGGACAGTCCAACTTCTCAGACAGCGCCTGGACTGTTGTTGTCCTTTATCTCTCTCTCTCTCTCCCCCCCATCTGCTCTCCCTCTATGCAGAGGCAGATGTGTCCTCCGAGCAGCCTTGCAAACCAGGGGTTGTGCACTTGTTGTTGATGTTTTTTCTCTTTGGTGTTGTCTTTAACTCTGCTGCATCCCGGTTCTACTTTTGCTGAGCGCAGGCGTCCGTGTGATGAATTCCTATTGATCATTTAAACAGACCCAGGAATAGTTCATTACATCAGGCTTCTCTCTGCTGACCTAGACAGCATTCAGTGTACAAAGTGGACAGGCTCCTGTGCCATACTAACCATTACTGCAAATGAGATGGAGGGTCCTCAGCAGTCACTCCCCTCTGCCTTGTACCAGTACTCATTGGCTTGCATGTCTTAATACGGTTTAATAATATTAATTCAATATTAATTCATCCTGCTTTGGCCCGCAGCACAGGATTACGTCTAACTTGTGTGATTTTTTTTTTTCCTGTATGTAGCCTGACAGCCCACATCCAGGGCTTTCAGGCTCTGAGGCCAGAACTGTTTTTTCGGTTCTTGGTTTCTGTCCTCAGGGGCAGGATTTTCAGGTTGGGTAGATTATGCAGCATTAAGCTGCTTGGTATCAGATAATTCTACAATGATGAAATCCTCTAGGGTTATGAATTAAAATGGGTTGAGCTCTGCCGTTGTGTTGCACTCATGAGAATGTTTGTGACTCTACACTTTTTTTAGGGTTTAGATTCAGTGCATCACAGCTGTTGCTAAACAGGAAATTTGTTGCCTTATCCAACGTTTAGGAAGACATTTCCTGCCTGCTTTGAATCTGCAGCTCGGGTGCAGAAAATAAAGCGGATGGTGCCATAAGTGTTCTGAGAAGAGAACGCATCCAAATCACTCCAAGAGTGAAGCACGCAGAAGGGTTTAGGCTGTTTTTTAATGCAAACTACATCAGCGAGTGCTCGATAAATCACAGGCTCATCAGAAGGAGGAGGACGAATCAAAGGAGGTGAAAAGGAGCCAGGAAGCTTTGACAAGCTCCTGATGACTCATCTTGCATATGATTTGAAAGGCATTAGGTATGGGCCCAGCCGGCCGGACAGAGGCTCACTCTGCTGGCCCATCAGTCATTATCACTCCAAGGAGACTCCACTCCAGGATAATGATTCTGATTGGAGTTTGCTGAGGTTGAATGGAATCCAAAATCTGATGCACAGAGTCATCAGAGCCACATTTGTTCTCATCTTTAAATTTGAGTTGCCCTCTTTGTGTTTGGTCAAGTGAATTATGTGCAGCAAGAATGCTAGAGTGATATCACTCAAAGAATCCTGAATAGAAATGTTGAGAGATTTTTTTTAGATTATAGTTACTCTTTACATTTTTGCATATGCACAGTCCAACCTTTCTCATTCGCAGAGTGTCATTGACCATTTGGTCAAAGCATGTGGTCTGCCAGTTTATGCACACAAGATGTCCTTCAGTGGTGGAGCGTGATGCACAGGGTGAGACAGGCCTTTCACTCCAAACTGGTGCAGGCTCACTGTGAAGGGAACATTTCAGCCCAAACTTGTTCAAGTCCAAGCCGTCATGTTTTGGAACCACCACAATTTCCCATTCTTGTTGTCTTTTTTATTGCCGTGCTTGACGACCACTCGTGACTTTTGACCCCTGCATGGTTCTAGAGAACAGGCACACAAATGGCCTTATGGTGGCCGTGCACTTCAGATTGTTGTGTTACTAATTGATTGCCTCTACGTTATACCTGAGGATGTGGGCATTACTGTTTAGACGAAAGTACAAGTCTTTGTATACACACAATTCTCCACCTCTCAAATGCCCAGTGATAAGACGTATGGTTCCAGCCAGTCTGCCATAGAGATTACAGCCTGTTTATGCCTGCCCAGCATTGGTCCACTGAGTCTCTAGGATTGGTGTCAACAGGCTGCCATAAAGCCCAATAACATGTGGCAGGGAAAGGCTGCAGGGGATTATTATGCTGGTGCTCACCTCGTCTCTTCCTATTATTACCACAATTACTGTCAGCAGCTATAACAGGGGTTCTTGAGATGCTCTAAATTGTGAACGATTGTGTGTCATAGTGATTTAGTTTCACTACTGCAACAAGCAGTGTCGTTAGTTACAACGCATTTTTGATGCAGAATGGCAAATCCACTACAGGAATGAGTATTCTGCATGCTGTAACAGGCTGACAGTTTCCTGTGGGATGAAATCAGGCCTTTAAATAAAGGGTGGTTTAAGGGGTGGGGGGGAGTGACAATCAAGTGAAAAAGAAAGTTTTTACCCTACTCTGTGTCGTCCTGTGAAAAATATAGTATATCCCATTGTTCTGTATCATTTTCTCTACCTCACTATGGAGCAATCTTGTTTTTGCCATGTTGCTTCAGTTCATTGACATTTGCAGGGATTTGTACATGCACAGCTCTCTTATGGTCCTGACACAGCATTTCAGTCATGTTGAGAAATGAAAGCAGTAACAGTATGCTTAGGTTTCTGCGGACCATGCAGACTCCTGTGTAAACTTTCTTCTTCATATGACTGTGTTTTTCTTGTTGGGTGTGTAACCTTGCAAAGGAGATTCCTCCATTTGATCTGTTTTTGATATGCTCGTGGTCTAAGTCTCCCTTAATCCCTAACCCTAGTTCTAATCCTAACCCTACATGAAAGTGTAAATTGTCTTAGGAAAACTGTTCATCAAAGTCCAGAAAAGCGTGGGAAAAATAAAACAGCAAATATTAAAAATAAAACTTGGGTGTTTGTTTACCCAAACCTAAATGAACCTAAACTCATATATGGCACAAAAAACAAACAAAAAGAACAAAACAAAAGACATTCATAAACTTCTTCTGTTCGTGGCTTTCAAAATGTGCAAACACACTGTAAAGACATACAAATGAAGCTTGTTTTTGTGACTGTTTAATGGTTCAAATAAATCCACACTGTACCTCTGTGTTGTTACAAACATAAAGTGAATGGAGCTTTCATAGCGGGCATACTTTTCCTGTACTCTCGCCAAGGAAAATGGGAATACGATTGTGTGCTTTGCATTTAGGATCAGTGGAAAATCTCCTCACACGCTTTGTGTGCTGCTTAAGATTATCTATCCCTGTGTCAGTGTGAACCATGTGGTTCTATCCCGGTTCATTTGTCCACATAAACAAAAACCAAACATTCAATAAACAGATGCTTAAGCTGAAGTAACTTACTGGCCCTCTGGGAATTAATGCACTGATCATGAATTGTAATATCTCATGTTCTCTGTCCCCTTGCACCCTGTCATTTCTCTGAGTTAGTTGAAATGTTATTGTTGAGTTATAAAGTACAGTGTATCCTGAGTCTACAGCATGTGGTGTGAAAAGTTGGAACTGTTTTTTTTCCATTTGTACTCTAGGTCTGCACCAGATTGGCCATGGTGACTGTGGCTTGGCAGCTGGATTTTCCACATTTCTACTCAAGGAAAACACTTCCAGAGGTGCAGTTAGTCAGCTTCCAATTGCTGGAATGTGAAGAGAGAGGATGTACCGCTGGATGTAATGCTTAAAAGAAAGACTTATTAGAGCTGTTGGAATTTCATGATAAGCAAATAGCGGCTCATTTGCAGACTAATTTTTGTTATTTCTCAAATGAGGCTTGATGTGATTCTTAAGGCAGACTGAGGTCAGATAGGCAAATAATTTCAGCCATGTGCTTTGTGCTCTACATCAAGTAGGTGACCTTCATTGAATATGGATTTTCAAATAGATTCCTCGTGTTCAAACCTACAGGTCTTATCAGGCCATTCAGTTGCCTGCTTGGAAAGATATTCAAATGGTGTATTCATAGTCTCAGGAGACAGACAAAGATGATTGTCTTCTGGGAATTCTTGCTGCTGGGAATCCACCTCAGTAGGATTTTTTTTAGAAAACAGCCACTAGTCATCGGTACCTCACAGTCTGTTTTTTCCACCAAACACTTCAGAACACTAGTTGACAAATCGTTTCTAGGGACACGTGATGCTCACTTCACTAAAAAGCTTTTGATAGTTCTTGAGATTGAGGCCCACAACAGTGTAGGAAATGATGAGTGGAAGAGAATACAAAAAATGTTCCTTCCTCTTCTTTTTGATATATCGTGCTGTTCACCTTCTCATTCTTAAAAACAATTCCATCTCCTTCCTTTTCATGACATCCATATTTTGTTTAGCTTAGGGAAATAACTTCTAACTGTCCAAATCATATTTCACTGAAATTTATTCTACAGTGATTTTTTTGTACTTGTATGTCACCAGTAGTATAGTACTTGCATGTTTTAACACCACCCAGTCTGCCTGCTCAGATTTGTCATGTTTTGAAGTGTTTCAGGTTTCCTTTTCAGACATGCTAGAGTAAGAGCGAACTGTGGAAAAGGGGCCCCTTGGCGTGTAGATTTGTAGAGGAAGTGCTGGTTCAAAAGGTTAGCAGCGTTCCCATTTGAAGAGGAAGCGTTCAAGGTGAGGAGAATGGATCTCTCGGGGAGAAGGAGTGAACCAAAAATCCTTTCATCAGTGTATGGATCTATTTGGGAAAGAGTAAGCATTTTCAGCGGCCCCTGGTTGACCTCTGCTTGGCTGAGTCTTTTCAGCATGTGCTGTCTTGAATGGCATTAAAATAAATTTGCGCTTGCCTCTGTTACCTAACTGGCAGTGTATATGTTGGTATGCATGTTGGACCTCTTTGTCCTGCTCATTAAAACTAATATCGACAGCTCGGCCAGCTGGCCAATTACTTATGCTACACAAATGTACAGGACAAAATGCGCCTGGCAACATACATCACGAATGCAAATGAAATGTTTAAAGGCTTAACAACAAGTACATGCCGCAGAGCATGATTGAAAGTAGCCATTTCAAAGCCTGTATCAGCAAATTAATGGGAAATAAATTATACTGATTGACTTTAACATATGGTGGATTGCTTTTTGAAGTATTACGGATTAGGCTATAGCTGAGGCAGTGAATGGGAGTTATATGATTGAACTGCAGCAATAGTTTTAAATGAGTGTAGAGTGGCTGATGGTGTATAAGCTCAGTTTCTGTCTGGAGAACAGAAAAAAAGAATGAGGGTCTTTTACTGTACTGTATATTTCTTGTAGCTGTTTTGTCTGAGGATTTATTACACTTGTTTTGACTGAACATGGCTGCTGACTGTTGGTGGAACTGATGTTTATGCTTTTAGCTGGCTAGCTAACATTTTAACAGGTCTGAGTACCTTGAGAATTCACCTAGCTTTATTTGAAGGTCTTTGTGTAAAGACCACACACATGTATTCAATGCAAATCAGAAAATTAAAAAAATACACATATATTTGGGTCAGTACAATACGAAAGTGCTATTTCTCCCACTTAGATGCTTCAGATCATCAAACAGATGTTAATATTAGACATACAGACGATTAATGCTATTTTCAGTGAACGTAGCTGTTGATGCTAGTTGGAATTGCTGCTGATGTTGTAGCTGCATCTTTAAATCTGGAGTTGTCTTATGTAAACATTGTTATGTTCTTCGCTGGCTTGCTAACCAAAGCTCTGAGAACATTCAGAAGTCACTTAGCTCTATTTGAACTTGGTGGTCACTCATCCAAACTGGATAGCTGCCTGACTGTTAATCTAGAATCTTGTTTTCTGTTTCTACACAGGTTAAATGCAAGATACAAGGTGTGTGTGGAGGATTTAGAGTTGGCTAGTCTACTTGACAGAGGTGGGGTCAGTTGTAAAAGTAAAACACATTACTTTTATTGGTAGGCAGTAATAAAACTCATTCTGCATTCTTTGGACCTCATTTAATCTAACAGCTAACTAAATCACATGCTAGCTCACCAGCATTCAGCAAAAAAACAACAACAAGATATCGTGAAACATTTTCTAAAGGGGTCACGGTCGGATATAGACAATGGTTGAAAAACAAAACATTGTATCTTAAAGTCACTGCATATATCTGTGTCATAAACTGCATATAAATGATGAAAATAGCATTTAGTTTCTGGACTCAATGCTAGCAAGCTTAGTTAGTTAGCTACAGCACATAGAAGTAGATAGTACTAAGTAACAGACCAATAATATACTAGCATTTCACTGAAACTGAAAGAACAGACTTCTTGAATGGCCTGCACCACACAGGAAATTCTCAAGTTTATCCCATTAAAAGAACAACTAAAGGTACCAACATGACAAATGCAGTCAAGCGGTCCCAATGAGAAAGAGACCTAGTAATCAACTTATCTGTCTGATTAATCTTTAACAAAATCAAACAGGTAAGAAATCCCTTAACATTGCATTTTTATGAATTTGTAAAGTTGGGCATTTGGGTACTCGAATCGGGTTGGCTTTTTTTAGTGCCAGCCTCCAGTGGCCAAAAGAGTAACTGCAGTTTTAGGAACTTTTATGAACGTGTGCATTGGTTTTCTTTGTTTTCTTCAGGTTGCACTTGATCTGTGTCTGGTGGATTTTGCCACTTCCCTGCCCCTTCAGTAGACTAGTGGCAGATTCTTCTGTCTATTCAATTCAAACTGGACATGAACGCACATATCGCTTCCAAAAATCAAAAATACAGTATAGTACAAGGACGCCTATAAAACCCATTTACCTCTACTGATAACAGCATACAGTACACAACTCAATTTTGTTTTATTCTATCCATGTAATGTTTACAAGACTTCCAGCTGTGCCTACTGAAGATACAGGAAGTATGTACAATTTCATCCCATTGCAGTGCAGCTTGTAATGTCTTAATCTTTGTGTTAAACCATCTTTACGTGGGACTTTCTTCATTCTAAAAGAAAAGGCCGTCCCAGCTTTTTCAAGCCTGATCTTTAAAAAAATGAAAAGTCTACTCAGGTCAGTAAAATGCTAGAAGCAACTTTTCGGTAGTTAGTGTGGATTTAGGATTTTGTTGTCTTCTGGCAAAATATGGTAGTAATCAGCCGTGTTTTTTTTCTGTCTAAGTACTTTTAGGGCATTCCAGATGGATAAGCCGTGAAGCTATTTTGTGGCTCGCCCCACTGATTATCAATACTTAATTATCTGCAATTAGATTAAGAATGGAAACTCCATTATTACTCGCAAACCACGCAAGTTACCATGTGCTGTTCCAGAAATGCTGATAACTCTAACTTACTGCCACTCCTACTGAACTACTTCCCTGTTTCTTGAAGTTCGCACAGGGTGTCAGTTGACAGGAGGCAAAGGGGACTCTTGGTGTCATATGTTGCACTTTAAAAAGATTGGTTATGTGATAGCATGTTTTCCTCTAAATAAAACAGGGTAATTTGATGTCAGATGAATGATGGTCAACTAATGCAACGAGTGGAAGAGGTAATTATAGGAGAAAACGCAGTATAGTGTTTCGCTTTTATTAGGGTGCCAGTAGAAGCCAAAAATAATCCCCAATCAGCCAGTGTAATTGAGTGTGTCACACCAGGCTGCCACTCCCTTCCCCTGACAGGCAGGCACACACAGGCGGCACAATGCCGTCATACAACCTTTCTTCCATTTCAGCCTTGCAGCTCTCCTTGGCAGAGGTGAAAACTCCAGCGGGAAGGCAGGAGTGCACAGCAAAGAGAAAGGCGGTCTTTATTGCAGATGCCAACATCAGCAGCGCCCAAAGCCAGCGTGTATAGACAGAGGTGCTGCCTGTCCTTCACAGCCTCAGTGTGTGTATGTGTGTGTATGTTCTACATCACAGAAAAGGGGGCGGGAAAGGAGCCGTCTACCACTCACACTAACCAGAACTAGAGCCGTGCTTCTCTGGAAGTCTGTCGGTGTAGAGTAGTAGTAGCGTCAGCCGGTGCCCTGCTGCCACAGGCTGTCTGGACTTGTCAATGAACAGTCTAGCTGGGTCACCCTAGGTTGAGACAGGCCTCTGTCCTGCTTCTCTCCAATGAAGGTAGGTTCATGTTCTCAGCGTAATCTTGCCGTGGCTGGAGTTTGTCTTTAAACCTCTGGTGTCTTTGGTTTTCTTCGTGTCAACAGTCGTACAGCATGCGTGCTTCACAGAGAACGTATTTTCTCTTCTGTTTTCATTTTCTGTCTTTAACACGGAATGACATTTCATTTCTTTGTTAGTTTAAGGTCCTTATTATTTCCATTTCTTGTCCTGTATACTCTGTGACATTTTGGGAACTATCCTGTTAGGCCTGAACCAGATGGGTTTCGTCTCTTCTCCTGGTTGATAATAGAGCACCCACACACCCCCACTCCACCACTACCACCTCCATCATTTGTGTCTTGCAGCAGATGATGTACAGGTGCTTCTCCTGAGCCTCTGAATCGTTTCCCTTGGATAAAATGCCCTTGAAACCAGCAGGGGCAGCAGGCAAATCCATAACCTGTCATGACCGCTCAGCCAGGATCTCAGACTGCATAGTTTTGGCCTGATGGTCCTGCTCAGAGCAGACAGCGGAGGGTGCTGCCCATCAGTCACTTTGGCAGCAGTGCTGCCCACTCGGTGCCAGCGATGAGCAATGGATAGTAGAGAAGGGACATAAAGAGAAAGGGGAGGTGATCTGGGGGACCCGTGAAGGGCATTCAGCCGTCATCAGTTTCTCTCATTTCCTGTGGCCTGGCAGAAAGCAAAGAAGTTTGTCTTCAGTTTGTAAAATCTAAACCATAACCTTTTACTAAACTTGACTTTGTAGTTCTATTGCCTAAAACTAACCAAAGAACGACTGAAAATGGGAAAAGACTTGAAAGTCAGTCTTGTATGTGACGTCCTTTGTTTTAGCCATCCATCCATGTCTGTTGCCCTTTATGCCCTTTATCCCAACAGCATTCACACCAACCAGTCAAATTCTGCAGACACTACAATGCAGTTTTTCAGAATTTCACTTATCAGTGTTTATTACCTGTATGCAAACTGATATTTAATTTGCCTGTAAAGGGTGTAAATGTGCAGTCTATAAAAGCTAAGTTAAAAGTTGCAACAGAAGGACACAGCTTCTTCATAAGTGTGTGGAAGCCTCAGGGAAAAGGAAACTTGGCAGCGCGTCTCTGCTCCACCTAGAATTAAATCCCATTTCACTAGTTTGACGCACCTGGTGCCAGGAAGCAACTTTCACATTCAGAGGTTACTGAATACCAAAGCTCAGTCTACTGAATCACTTCTAGGGTGTTTGCTTAGCCGTTGTTGCTTTCGATTTTATACAGTCTCAAGCCATTTGATAGTTAGTGTTAGAACCTTTAAGGTGGGTAATACCAAACCACAGTGGGTTGAAACTTTGACTTTCCCTCTTCTCTCTTCTTCCAAGACTTGTTCATTTTAAAACAACATTATCATAACATACAAAAAATGCAAGGCTTTAGTGGAACAAGGTAGCAGATGTTAGTTTCATATGCAGCAACTTTTTATAGGTTGAAACTTGTGTGAGTATGCTACCTGACATCAGAACTTTAGATAAGAATTTCAAAAAGAAGCACAGTTAATAATGATGATAGGCACACCACTGGTTGTTAGTAGTTACACTTTGATTTGCTGTGAACTGACCAATGAACAATAACTGGATTGGGTAAAAATTTTGGAAGAAATAAAATTTGCTTTTATGCACAAGGCAAATGAGGAAAGATCTGGAAAGTCAAAATTGTCCCAGTAAAGTGCGGACTGAGTGTTTCAGCGTCCTTGTTGTGAACCGCGTTCCTATCCTGTTTCAGTTTATCTGAAGTCAGTGCGCCTTGTTTTTTTTATTCCCCTTGGTACTTTTGCATTTTCGCGTCACGCATAGCCAGTGTCCAGCCATTCTCAGACTGAGCACACTCAGCCAGCCGCTCTGCCTGGAATAGAAAAATGTTTATGAATACTAATGAAGCAGCAGCAGCTTTACAGAGAGTGCCTCAGGTTGACGCTACTGCAAGATGCTCATCTGTTTTTACTGCAAACTAAACGTGTCAGGATCTGCCATGTGTTCTGTGTGAGACACCGACACGATGAGCTTCGGTAAATGTTATCTACTATCATTTGGTTGGATGAAATCTGATTGTTTTTTCTTTTGTTTTTCTTAATGGAAAAAAATCTGTAAGAAAGAATGACGAGGCAGCATCACCATCTGTGGGGGACATCTGAAAAATACTTCCTGTCTTGAATCACCTGATAGCATCATGGTTTGGGTGGATTGAATGCACAGACATTACAACAACAAATACTGAAGATAGGATGCGGTTCTAAAAGCTCAGCCCTGTTTTGGAACGCACATACATAAAGTAGAAGTTAACACCATGCACGGACTTATACCCGAGAGTGACACTGATTGATTTTAGAATCCGAGGCAGCGATAAATCTTGTTTACTAGAGCTGGGAATAAATCTGTCTGGCTTGATTAACAGATATGTGTGGTTTATTAAAACTTTGGTTTTATTTAAGTAATACTGGAAACCTTTGAAAAGATTTTAAAATATAGTTGGATTGGTAACTTAGTCAAACTTCTACTCATGAGAAAATAAAAATAAATCAACCAGGGTCAAATAATCTTGACATTTACTATAAACACTTTACAGATTAAACCTTTACAGTGCCCTTAAATGTCATATTACATTAAAAAGTCTTATTTGTTAATGTAGAAAGTAACATCAGCAAGTTGTTGCAAGTGCAAGCATATCACTGTGAATTTATGTGATCGGCTATCTGCCACGACTGGGCAGCCTCCCAGAGCCTGGTTCTGCCGAAGGTTTCTTCCTGTTAAAAGGGAGTTTTTCCTTCCCACTGTCACCAAAGTGCTTGCTCATAGGGGATCAGGATTGTTGGGTTCTTCTCTGTATGTGTTACTGTAGGGTCTACCTTACAATATAAAGCACCTTGAAGTGACTGTTGTTGTGATTTGGCGCTGTATAAATAAAATTGAATTGAATCAAATTGAATTATGTGACCTCTGCAAGGAAGATCCCAAACTGAGTAAAACTGACGTCGACTGTTTTTGAGAAATATATTAATTTGTTTTCTACATAAGAGAAAAGTAAGAGAATATTTCTTTTATTCTCTAAGAGAGGCCTACATTGTATCCTGGTGAGTGCTGCAGAACCACTGATCCAGCATCCATCACTGTGTTCATAGCTCTTAAAAGTGAAACGATACATGATAAGACTCGGGTTGTAATAACGTCCTGTGATGCTGCTCAATATTTACTTCTCCCTGTGCTGCTGTGAGTTAACGGTTTGGTATTAGAGCTCATGGGCAGCTCAGATACAGGATGGAGGAAGAGTTATGGCTTGAGGATTAGAGGAGATAAGCTAAATAACTGCGTGGTGGTCGGAGGAGCTACAACAGCAGAGCATAAACGTGAACAGATATTATTCCATAAGGACACCAACAAACCATCAAGTATGTTTTCATCTGCCAGCTCTTGTATCTGCAGTATTTGTGTGTGTTTCATTGCTTTTAATGGGTGATGCTTGCATGTGGATGTTATTTGTTTTTAAGTAATGTGGGCTGTGCACTGCATGTGCTCTGTTGCTGGCTAGGAGCAACATGACCAGCACAGAGCATGAGAACCAGCGGTTAGTTAAGTTAATCCTCCCTCTCTCGCTCTCTGTCTCTCTCTCACATGAAGAGGCTTGAGGCTGAGAGGGCAGGGCCACCGCCTCCCCGTGAAGGCCACACGTGGGTGGGTTCTGTGCTCAGGGATTACAGGGCTGAAGTGGAGCCAAACAGCTTTAGAACGGGCAGCCAGACGCCCTGTCTGCTTTCTGGGTTGGGCCTGAGGAGCGCTCAGTTTGGGTTGTGGGTGGTGTGACCAGCTCCAACAGAGCACAAGGGCCTGGATCTTTGTTTTCACTTCTAAATGAACGTATTCCCTAGCGTCTGTAAACAGGAGATAATTAGGAATGAGCTGGTACTTGTGAAAATATGCTACAGCTTCTGCTCCAAGTCGGTGTAGGTTAATGGAAAAACAGCTTTTATGGCTCCACTGAATTTTTGAAATGGTGCCTGTTTGTGTACGTTTAGTTCTGACCCATAATTAAAGTGAAGTGGCTTGTAAAAAGAATCAGTTCAAATATAATCTCATATTTCTAACTATAACAAAGACATTCTCAACTCTGAAAATATTTTTACTTCCTGAGTCACATCAGTGTTTCCCATAGAATTAGACTTTGTTGTGGTGGTAACGGGGGGGAGGGAGTGCACCGCAGACCATGCTTATTGTATAGCAACTGCAAACAAGGTTGTGTTTTACTCTTTGTGAAATCTTCCAAGCACCTTGAAAAGTGAGTTTTCCTTCTTTCTCCCCCACCCTGCAGCTCTGAAACACCAGGATTTGATTTTAACTTATTTTCTTCAAACATTTTTACATGTATGAAAACAGCTTGGTAGAAAAAAATGGGGAAAAAGGTGATTCGTTGCTGTAACCGAATGAGGTCAGCTGCTGATAAAATGAAAAGAAAATATTTTTAGAAGATCTCTTATTCAGTATGATCTTATTCAAGATCGTATTCTCACGAATCACATTCAATGGAAGAGCTGTTATTTCTACCATACCTCTATGGTTCCTGCTGAATCACCTCGAGTGTGTCAAAACAATGCCTCAACTTTCAGGCACTCAAGTGTGGCAAGTGATCTGGTGATTTGCCGGGATTGTGTTGGTTTGGCTAGAAATCTCCTGAAAAGCTCTAAGCCAGCACACAAGTGCACTGTGGCACTGCTCTGTGTTCTCAGAAATTACAGTAGAGCTCAACATTGACAGTCTCACCCTAGAAGATGAATTCTTGGTGAATGTCAGACAAAAAGAAGATGCACTCTCTGAACATTCAGCCACTATCCGGCCTGGAAACCTTGGGCCCTTCAACCCAATCGTAGCTGGAGGCCCAGCTCTCATAACCAGTGATGCAACATTTGAGTCTGTTTGAAACAGAATCTGTTATTTTTTCTCTGTGCAAAAGCGCAACTCATCAGAATAGAACTTACAGGAAGTAAACAGAAACTAAAAATAGCAGCTCCATGGCTGTGACCAAGCTTCCTTACGTTTTTCAGATGTGTTCGTAAAAATGTTTCCCTGCTATGCGGGTTATCTAACTGCCAGGTTATTTAACTAGCAATGATCTAACACAGGGAAAAGCATCAGGCCCCCAGATCTTTAAAGCTGATGATCTCATTATTTGATGCCACTTATTCATCACCTCTCCCTGTGAAAAACGGCTCTCCTCTGAGACTCTGCCTACTGAATCCGGGTAAGCTCCCTGTGCTTCTAATCAGTGCTGCTGTTGTTTTAAACCACAGATCAGAGCATCTGGGGAAGGTGGACATGCAGACACATTTGTCTCCAGGTACCCGACTCACACAGACTGCTCAATTTACTTACCAAGTGAAGCAGAAAATGTAGTGTCTGTCAATGACTCTATTTTTGCCCCCGCTGGTGTCTCGTGCAGTATGTGAAATGTGTCACAGCTGTGGGTGTGGCATGTTGTCATCCTGGCTGTATAAGGAGGTGTCGGTAGTGAGAAGAGCTAAGGTTTGCCCGCCGTAGACGGAGACTGAAGTGTGTGTAAGACGAGAGTAAGATCTGGTCGTTATAGTTGGACCAGAGCTGTCACAGCCTCCGTCCTCAGCGCTGAGGAACTGGAAGTGATATAGGGATTAATACAAGTACAAGGAGCACTGCTGTTCCCACTTTGGAGTCTAGACAGAGTGTGACAGGTGTGTGTGTAACTCAAGCCCTTAAAAGAGCAATCCTGTGATGAGTTGTCACTCTTTAAACTCGCTTTGAATGCACTCAATTGAAACTGTTCGGCTGTTTGAAAAAGACCAGCTGCTTTATGAATTCCTCCGTGTGCCTTTGTGTCGGATCAATAAAGGGTAAACACACGAGGACGCACATACCAGTGCAGTGAAAAATGGGAGTTAACTGTAAGCACAGAAAAGCTAGCTTACCTTAAAAAACTGACAACATGTCTGTAAATCAACACATTTGTAATATTAATGTTTTGAGTTATTCCTGTCACATACAGACATTCAGATGATGTGATTCTGCTCACGTAGCTCAAAGGTCACAGGGGGAACCTGATGTAAGGTGGTGTGGGGGAGAAGTAGATAGCACTGGATGAATAATAAGATCTGTTGTGTCATACGTATTTTAATGGCTCACACAGTGAGTACTAAATTTTGAATTTTATTTTATTTCACAAACTATTGATTGTCTCTTAGTTGTGCTGAAATTTTAATATAAAAATTATATGTATGTCCTTGTTGCTAAATTTAGAGAGTATGTGAAAACTATATCAAGATGTAAATTGGTTAGCTTAAAGTGAGCAATGGTTCAACCTTGGAAATAGCTTGAAGGTCCAGCAATGCTATAGTCACACCAGCTAAAATAGTGTCTGCAACCACTCACGGTCAAACATCTTCAAACCGTCTTTGGTGCATCGAGACTGCAATAAAACAAAAGCTGTACCAATCCGCCTGCGATAATACAGTGATTAGGTGTGATATAGCTGTGAATATCTCTTGCCATTGATTGCAAATTTGTTGCGTCTCCATACACAGAAATTCACATTAGTTAACGTTTTAGATTAGGGATCCAGCTGGAACCATATTTCCATAACTGAAAAATGAGAGGCAATCAGCAACTTTGCTTTTATATGGAGCAGGCAACACTTAAGATTATTTTAACGTTTTTACCAAGCTGCAGTGTGTTTACGAGTCCTTCCATGTCAGCTTATCGCACTGTCTCAAACTCATCTGGGAGGTAAGAATACATCCCATCTCTGTTAACTATTGTACTGTAATCGCTGTCACGATAGAGATGAGAGAGACCAAAATAACCCAAGGTCTGATCAAAGGCAGCTGGCTCCAACTGTCCCTCTCTGCATTCAAGCAGAGTGAGTGTTAAATGCTGCTGCTCTACCTTAAGCTGCGCAGTCATGATTAAAGCTAAAGGAGAACCAGATTCCCCCGGCGATGTTCAGTGGGGGTGAATACTTTAATTAATAAATAATGACCCAGCCAGTGACGGGGACTTTGCGGGATTTTCAGATCTTATCCAGGTTTTTGCATCACTTGAGCTCAGTTCAGACCCGTTTTAGTTCAATATTCTTCTGCTGTGAAAACATTTCTGCTACTAGCTGAGCTTCCCTTGTGTACCACAGGTAGCAGTAATGAATGCTAAACTCTTATCACTGCACTCTGCTGCACCATATATAAAACCTCCATACGGGAGACGTTTTGCCCTCTTTTCTAAGTTCTGTAATGGCTTATTCACCTCATACTCTATTTTTATTTTACCTTTGACTTATTGTATTCAGGATTATTTTCCATTATTCTTTGTTTTCTTGAGGGGAAATAGGATATAAGATGTGTAACCAGAGAGGCCTGGTTAGACATCTACCACTGTTAGCTGTCTTATCACACTGCTTTACTATATGTGGTTGATATAATCTTTGGTCCACACCCATCTTTTTTGGTGGGGGAGGTAATGATGTCATGAACCGGAAGTGGAGGGGCCCTCCTCGGGGCTTTGGTTTATGTGGTTGAGGTGGGAACATCATCAGCACAAAGATGCAAAGAGTTGTGAGTCAAACATTCCCTCTAAACTCGGATTATTTGTTTAAAGGATGGTTGAGCCAGTCAGCTGGCTGAGCAGCTGTTCCTTGGGTAATGTTGGCTGGAAAGCTGTGGCTGTGATACTATCTTCTAATGCACACTTTCAAGGCCTTTGATCAGCAGTCCTAGAGAGCTGATTATCAGGTGCTGATTAAAGCTGAACGTTGGGCAGATCTACTGAGGTGAACTGATATTAATGCAGTCCAAACTCCAGCTAAAACGCTATATCCAGGGGGTTTTCCCGGGCCTCATCCTTACTGCAGTTCTCTCTCACCACCAGAGTTTTCTCCCTCTCTGTCCAGTTTTAACTTCTTGCCCCTTCCTGCTAAAGACCCTCCAGATCCATGGGACACCAGTGCCCCCGCTGCCACACGACCCAGTTTTCCTCTGGAGGAATTCCCTCCCTCTTCCTGCGAACGCCCCTCCTCACAAGCCGAGAAGGGAGGCCAGAGCTTTAGTGGAGAAGAGTTGAAGGAGAGGGGAGCCGTCCTCTGTCAGAACACAGCACAGTCAGCCAGCAAATGAACATTTAGCCCAGGGATGGAGTAAGCGAGGTCAGGGCGGTGATGGGTCTAGAGTAGGGGCTCGCAGGGTAAGATGTGGTGTCTGCAGTGTGCCTCTGACAGGACTCAGTCCTTACTGGAGCTGGAGTCATACAGCTGGTAAGTGCGTGCGTGCTTGCTCTGAGTCTTTTAATAGCTGCTGGACACGTACTTAGCTTCTGATTTGGCTCTGAACGGGTCTCGTGATGCAGCTTGAACATTTCACTAATGGCAGCTGCTGTATTTAGGGGCCACTGCCAGCTCAATTGAAAAAGCATTAATAAATGTCCAACAAAACTGCTGGTACTGCTTATTAGATGAATTGCATTTAATGAAGTAGATTTTTGTGCCAGGGTGTAGCTGCTGATGAAGAAGCCCGCTTTGCATGAAAGCCTTTGATTTTCCCACTGAGTGCCAAGCAAGTGAATGCAGCTGACTTTTACTGTTCCCAACTCAGTGCCCTCTAACTCAGGTTTCATCAAGTTAGGCTTAATCAGCTCACGATGAAACGTACAAGTCAGCGTGGATGCACGGCAAACGTGTGAGTGGCAGGTCGCAGTAATTAATTCATCACTGCAGAGTGACACAGTGAGAAGAGTCTGGTTTTTGAAGAAGTCACACAGCAGCACAGGGAGGATGTCTCCAGGGGAGGTGGTGACACCAGCACTGTCCTCGCATCACCTGCCCTCCCTCCCCCTCCACTTGCTCTGACACACCAGCGCCCGCTACCAACACATCATTAAAATTCTATCAGGCGGCAATTTATGCACTGTCATGGGACTCTGAGGCACTTTGTGGGTTTCTGATTCGAAACGGCAGCTGTAATGAAACAAGAGGGAAGGTGCACCCTGGAGGAAATGTGGGTGTGATTGTTTGTGTTAAGACTTCACGTTTTAACACCACATCTGGCACCTCTGCTGGACGGCAGGACCTCTAAACGTCAGGAAGAGGTTAATATTTTGAAATGGTGAAAAGAGTTGCGTAATGTCTTCAGTGGCTCCAGTGGAGTTTTCTGAAACCTGAGATTTGTGACGTCATTGGAGTAATGTTAGCTTGAACCAGGAGACTGAAGTTTTATCATGGAAAGCGGAAGAAGCGGCTGTTTATAAAACAGGGCGGGTCTAATGTGCAGAGCGTCTCACCGATTCAGCCACTCTGTAAATAAATCGTTCGCTTTGGACCATTTCTCAGATGGACTTTCCAGACAGGGAAGAAAACAACTCCGAGGCCCTTACGTGATTTTCTGGGGTTGTCGCAATATTATTGGTTTGGATTTGTGTTATACACACGTGGGTGGCTGTTATGTTAATGCTTCCTTACAGCTTGTTACAGACATGCTGAGGATTTCAGAGAACTTTGGCATCTAATTTAGACCAGGCGGTGCAGGAAGTTGGGTATTACGTGTAAGACCTTTGCAGTCCTGTTAAACACTCGTTATCTTATCCTTGACATGAAGGGAGAGTAGTTCTCTGATCTCGGCATCAGACCAATTTCTGCATGTATTTGCAGTCAAACTGACTGTTTCCAAGTGAAATCTGGCAGTAAGGCCCAGTATTATGTATCTGACTCCCTGACATAAGAGGAAATTACACTTTCTTTACATTTCTTTCCACAGAAATGTAAATACTGTGACGTGCAATGTCTTGTCTCAGAGTGATGCTGAAAAACTGCTTCATGCATGTATTATTTCTAGGCTGGATTATTGTAAATAATTATTATCAGGCTGTCCTAAAACCTCCCTTAAAAGGCTTCAGTTGAGAGTACTGGCAGGGAAAGAGACAGCACATTTCTCCCATAGGGGATTCTCTTTATTGGCTCCCTGTTAAATTCAAAATTAAGTTTTAAATCCTTCTCGTCACATACAAGGTCTTGAGTAATCAGCCCCAACTAATCTTACAGACCTCATGATGCACTGAGTCTTTCTTCTTTGCTTACCTCTTTTCACACTCTCCCTTTAATCGTTAGTTATCAATAATTAGTGTGTCTTTTGCCCTGTTTCTTCCTGTTAAAAGGGAGTTTTTGCTTCCCACAGTCGCCAAGTTTGATTGTTGGGGTTTTCTCTGTATTATAATAGGCTCTTTACCTTACAATAGAAAGTGCCTTGAGGTGACTGCTGCTGTGATTTGCCATTATATAAAGAAAATTGAATGGAACTGAATTATACATGTCTGTCATAGTAACAGTGAAATATCTGCACTCAGATGCAGCTGTTTGTTGAATCAGATTTATTATTAACACATAGTAGAAAAGAGGTTGGATGGATATATAATTCAAACTAAGTATTCTTAAACTAATTTCTAAAATAATCAATGCAAATAAACAAATGCCTGCCGTACAAAGAGTCCTCCTGGGGGAATTCTGCTAAGGATTAGGCTCTAGGATTATGTCACGTGGCGTTTGTCAGTTGTCAACTGCATTCGTGTTTGTTCTGCACTGAAACTCATTCAGAAATGTTACTCGGTCTAATGTAGTAATAAGATGGCTGTCAATCACTGAAATATGAGCGGGGTGTTCAGACGTAAGGCTGAAATGTTCCACTGCTAACAGGATAAGTGAAATAGAAAGAGCTACTCTTATGAAAGCAGTTCAATTATTCAACTGGCTGACATTTTGGAAGCTGTAGCAGTGTGTTAGGTTGAAGCCAGATTATAGTTAACACAAGTGGAGTCCCAACACGGTAACACTGATACACTTAGCTTAAACAAATATCAGTGATCCGGGTACTTCCTGCTTCAGTCATGCTCCCCACAGTCACTGCTGCACCTCAGTTTGTGGTCCAGCACTGATCCAAACACGTACCAAACTGAGGTAGTGGAATTACCTCCATCAGCATCTCAAACATTGGAGGTGCCAATCCCAGTTCTTCCAGCATCTTTATGATATCTCTTTAGCAACTTCTATATTTTAGAAGTTTGCTAGTTAATTGGCTACATGCATAACCTCTAATTAATATGCACCTATACAGTACTACAGTATGAAAACTGGAGCTATCTAGGAAGGAGATCCTTTAGTGTTTTCTAAAATCTGTCACACTCATTCTTCCTGCTCTGAACAAATCTCTCTCTCCCTCTCTGACTGCTGGGGTACTACTTCATATATGTTGAAATATAAGCAACATACTCTTCAGTCATTCTCATGCAACATAACCAGCTAACTGAAGACATCAGCATGCTGTAAGTGGTTTGAGTTTGGTGCCACGTTTCGAGCATGCCAAGCTCTTCTTCCATCTAACGGAATTGATATTTCCAATTAAACTTCCTCTGCTGGAGCAGATGTATTATGGCCCGCCCTTCAGTCTAATTAAAGGGCTCTCTCTGTCTGATTAGATTAGTTCCTTTAAAAATTAAAAATGTGTTGAGGGTGCACAGGGAAGGGAATGAAAATGCTGAAAGTGGTTTTAAAATGAGCACGAGTGTCCAGCTTGGCGAGCGGGGACGTTTTCCCTAATGAGAGATGTTATCACGTGACAGAGAAACTGTCGTTCATTACAGTGACTTGGCCAAATAAACATTATTGCAAAGTATCCCACAGGAATGTGTGGCCTTCCAAATTTGTTCTAAATTCCACTACTATGGCTAAGCTATTGTTAATTTTAGGCACATTTTTTCCCCAGTAGAAACTTGAGCTTAAAGATTCGAAGAAGGGAGAAATAGTTAACGTAGCTCCTCTCAGTGTTTAAATATCTGTCGACTCACTCATCTCAAAGTTCACAAACTAACACAACCCTTCTTTTTTTTTTTGTTTAAATGTTTTACACAGAGCAAAACAGGAACACAATAGTTTGTGGTTTCAGGAGAAGTTACACCACAGCTGTTTTTCAGAGTTGTTTAAACTCCATACTAACCATGCAAGGACAGGAGTAGAAAGGTTTCCATGTCAGCGAAGCATAATTGGAACCAAATTGGAACTTGTCCAAAGACTAGACTGAAAGAATAAAATTGCACAAACAAATGTTAGAAATGGACTTCTCAGATTGTGTGGGTCAGAGTAGAGCGGACACCTCTGGACACCTCCCGGTGCGGATCTTTTGAGCATTTGAACAAATGAATCATTTTTCAGATTTATCTCAGAACACCACCAATAAAAAAATGTAGCTGTTTTGCTTTGATATGTCATATTTCTCAGCAGAAGTCTAACTTATGTGAATGTAGGCCCATTTAAATATCACCCTCTTCAGAATGATGACAGGAATCATTAGTCTACCGCTTTGACCCTATCCTGGATGTCAAATCTCTTTCCTGTTCAAACTTTTACTTCACCCTTTATTATCTAATTTTGACACATTCTCCCACAGAGATGAGCCTTTCCACCTCACCCATCATACTGATGACAAAAGGAACATTTTTGTTTTAAGAGAAAACTGCTGAAATCTGGTCAAACTGATTATGCATTGTTTTTAAAGTCAGACCCCATCACGTCCTGGCTTGATGAAGCACTGACACATTTCTGTCTCTGACTGACTGTTCAGGTCAGATGGTACACAGCCAACAATAGGCCAACATCCTGCAACATGGATGTCTTGTTTTTTCTGACATTGCCGTTGTGTACTGCTGTGTGAAATGAATTGATAATGAAAAGCATATCTGCTAAGTGTTTCTGGATGTCTCACTCCTCATGCCAGTGCAGTAGTTGGTGTGATCTTTTACAAATCACGATTGCACATGAAGCTATTGGCAACTTTCTGATTTGAGTGATGTCTCAGCCTGGTTGCTGGTTGCTGGTGGACTCGTAAATTTGCTTCCTGAGGGCCGAAAAAGAGAGTGTGTCATGCAGAAATAATTGTTTAGGAGATGCAGATGAAGAGTAACAACCATGGATGTATGTTACAAAATATCAAGAATGGGTGAACAAATGTTACATCCCATTCTTCTGCACTGATACCACAGAGTTTCTTAAACAGCAGTTCTCCACATACAGAAATATGCCTACACACTATGTATAAGCAGCTGGGCTGTCCTTTAAGTACCCCACTTGAGCCAAAACACATCAATGGTCAGAGGCCACGCTCTAGGCTAATCTATTTTTCAGGCCTCCCCAAAGTGAGACCTCACCAAATAAACCCAAAAAAAGTCATGATATATACCACATGTGGTTCTTAGATGGTGGTGGTGAACAGAGGGGTTTGCAGCCAGCCTTAATGATAGGCTTGTCTTTTTTTTTTGTTGATTAGCAATTTAATGTAGTGTTCTGCCTAATTTAGAAGTGAGCTCGACTGCAGTTGACGGGATGCACTAATAGGAAGTAGCAATTGGAGTTGTGCTATATTATACCTGTTCTTGTAGTGTTGATTGATGTCTTTCACAAAACAATGTAGACACAAAAATTCAGTTAAGCTGTCTCCAGTGGTTGCTGTCTAAATGATTAGTACTGAAGAGCAACTCAGACTCATATGTGAGAACTACAACAAAAGATACAAGTGTAGTTGTGCACCATGATTATTATCCCCACCTCACTGCATATTAAGAGGCCACCAACCTGAGGTGTTCACCAATTGCTTCAGTGTGATCTCCTTCTTGTTGTTTTTGCAACAAATAATTCCATGACTACATTCACGGAAAAATAGCATGTGCAGAAAGCAAACTCTTCAGTCCTGCCAACTGCATGCATGACAAACATTCCACTGTGAACATATCAGCAGTCACCTTTTGTTGGACTGTATTTGCAGTTCAATCAAAACCACGGCATTTAAAGAGAGGCAGCTATTTCATCTGCTGTCATTTATATTTGGCTGTGTAGCTCTGTTCTGGGACCTCCACACATGTGCATACATGGAACACCATAGAGTAAGAGCATCAGCAAGACCCAGTGCAGAACAGAGCAGGAATCAGTGACATGATGGCATGAAAGGAGGAGCTGGGGTGGAGGGGGATTGCAAAGGGGCATGCAAGATAATGAACCTTTAGTAGTTGCAGTAATGCTTAAGTAGTAATGCTTGTTTAAAGGATGTAGAGTTTAAAGGATGATTCATGTCGTGGACCTAAAGTCATGTCTCCCAGCTGTAAGTCATTAGAATACCCATCAAAGCTAGACAAACGTCTTTTTTAAACACCTGTATTAGGCTAACAGGTTTCCTTTAATTTTGTCTCTGCCATTAGTATTTCAGCTCCTTATGGTAAGTTCCCAGTAGATATGCTCTTCCTGTTTTGGTAGCCATCATCATCATACAAGGTGATAAACAGAATTGCATAGTAAATGTGTGACTGATAGGGAACACGCATGTTCTCATTATTATAGCCACTACATTGTGAAATGAACATTTATTTCAAAATGACGAAGTAAAGAGAGAAGTAAAAGGAAGCCTGCCGATAGCAACTTTAAAGTGGGCCACACAGCTGTCCAGCTGTATGACCGACACGCTGCTGTCACCTGCAACTCTATGCTTTGTGTTTTTAAGTGTGTAGATAGCAGTGGATAGTATAAGCTGTAAATGAGCAAAAAATGATTTGCAACTAGTGGGAGGGAGGAAGTGCATATTCACTTTGATTTATGATAGATTCAGTTGCCATCTTTTTTTTTCTATTGTCAGCAATCCTCATTTCAGCTTCCTTCCTTTTTCATGGAATTTCACACTTTTGACTAAAATGTTTATCTGCAGTCTCATAAGCATTTAATGTCCTTACATTGACATCCAGTCTTGTACAAAGAAAAAGTTTCTTAAATCAAACATTCGTCAGTGGAGAGGGAGATCTCATTACGTCAAACATTCAAAAAGCAGTCAGATCAGTCCTGTAAGGCAGAATCTTTGATTCTTTACAGGAACACTTATGGAGCTGTCTTTGAGAACCAAATATATGGTAGGAAATCACAACAGTGTAAGATGTGTGGAGACCAGCTGTATGCTGGGAGAACAGTTCTATAGTCTGGAGCGAGCCGGTCGGTCATTGCCAGTTTATCCAAACTGATGTTTGAACAAAGGTCTGTATTGATCTCAATATTCAAGGCACTAATTCACATGCTTTAATCGGTTCTGACATGGTGTCCCTTTGTTTATAGTAAGAGATTGGGTTTCTGATAATGTTGTGGTAATTTCAGCATCGGTGGAGTTAAAGTGTGTCTTTAACAGTCAGCTTTTATTCACAGTCATTTCATTTGTTTTAATTAAGACATAGTGCCTCGCTCGTACGGCTGCTTGGGATAGCCTGAGGTTTTTCCTGCTCTGTAAAGAGAATGTGTAAAGACGACAGGCTGCACACTGACTGCTGCTATAAATTCACTCGCTCGCATTTATACCCTGCCAGCAGTATCATAGTTCACTTTTTCCATCTGTCACGTGCTCTGTGCTGACACACACAAGGGAGTGTGTGCACTCAGGAAAATGACTAAGCAGACTAACTTGGCGTGCTCTCTGTGTGTTTGTGTGCCGCAGTGTGGAAGGTGATGCTCCAGGAACTGAAGTGGGAGCTTCTGTGGACCCTAGTGGTGGCTACAGTTGTGTCCCAGTGACCCACAGCGGCGGGCTCGGCCCCGACCACCTGGACAGCCAGCTCTACGGGCACATCTTGCTGCCAGGCCACCCACGGCCCAGACGGCCCAAGCTTCAGCACTCTCAGTCCATCCTCCGCAAGCAAGCAGAAGAGGAGGCAATCAAGCGCTCCCGCTCGCTGTCAGAGAGCTATGAGCTCTCATCTGACCTACAGGACAAGCAGGTGAGACGGGAAAGGGCCACACTAACTTACATTTGTTAAAACTTAGAGTCATGAGTAGCTTGAACACAGAGGCATTATGAGCAGATGTGTAGTAGATCCGAGTTTTTCGTGGCACATCAAAGGAGAATTATTAGCCAAAACTGCAGTTCCTTGCCAAGGTTTTTCCATTTTTCACTTTCTGACTGATTTATTCTGAAAGTATAAAAACAAAACTTCTGTCAACATTAAAAAAAATTGCAACCTGTTGTATTGTATTCTTATAATGTTTTCATTAGTTTGCTGCCCACCATTATCTATTAGCTTTACACCCCATGATATCTGATGTGGTGCATCAAGTCCTTCTAGTTTGGAAGTCCAGTTAGTTTGTAATGTGTATTTAGGGCCGTGCAGACTGTTACAGGCTTTCAACACATAAAAAATTCATAGTCAGAGTCATTTCTTTTTCCAGCAGTAGTAGGCATGGATGGTTTGCTTGGTCTTCAGCCAAGTACTAAGGGTCCACATGACAGTGAATCCCTCCATTTTTTCCAGAGGACACCAATAACTTAATTAGCAGCAAAATTAGGCATCAACACAGTCAAAGGGTCCTGTTCAGTGACTTAAATAGGAGTAAGTTGAGTGTATATTGAGATTTGCTACCATCCTCAAGTACTCATTAGAGGAACTGAAGTTTTTGGCATTTTAAAGTCGACTTCATTGTTCCGCCTCAGAGGTTGTGGCTTGACCACAACATGGAGAGGACTACGGGTAGTGGAAACCATATAGCATATTATCTGTAAGCAAGCCCAAAGAAAAAGCAGGCAACTAGGCATTAAAGTGTATTGCTGAGTAGAATTTGAGACTCTTGTATAAGGACATGACAGGAAAATATGTGCATGGCCTTTAGAAGAACTACATAAAAGATCATCTAGTGACTTTGGTGACCCCAGTAGAGAGCATCATTCCCTCCTTAGCTCTGTTTGTGTGCCAACCAAACAGACTCACAGCATAGTTTGTTTATATAGAGTATCTAGAGTCTGTTTGCATTTATTTATTACTTCTATAGTTTCACATAGCTGAAGCCCACAGGAAAGCACTAAGAACTTAGAATGAACCAGAAAGACCAGAGTTACTAAGCACACTGTCAAATGTAGCTAAATGCTCTTCTGAGTTATTTATCACATGACACGTCAAACTGTCATTGTTTCAAAATAATAGTGTTTCAATAATAAATAGCATCTGTATGACATCTATATTAGTAATACATTATCGATAGGAAATGATATCAACGCTTAATCCTTTTGTCACTGCTTAACCTCTTGCATTGAAACTTCCTGTCATGTTCCATTTGTGGCAAGTATAAACCCACTCGCCTCCTTGGCCGTCCCATACAGAAGTGGTATAGATTTAGTGTCATTTTTTACCCCTATGAGTCCATAGGTGGAAACCAGGTCAATGTAAGCGGTACAGGAATGAGAGGGGGACAATGCAATTCAGCCCTGACATTATTTTAATTATAGGCATATAGTTTGAGACTTTTCAGTATAGTCATATACAGAATACAAGACGGGATACTGTTTCTCTCAAGCACTGCAATGATTCAGTAGGATTTGTTCTTTTCGGTTTCAGAGAAAAAAGCAGTTTCTGGTTATCTTACATTTATGTTAATGAACTAAAGTGGTCATACAGTTAGAAAATGTACTCTTTCTCATAAAACAAGCCACCTGTACCTATTGTGCTTACAGGCTGTGGCGTACAGACACACATTTTGTTGTGTTTTGGACAGAATGATTAGAATGCTTGCTAGTTTTTTCAGAGCTTTCAGCTGTTACTCCCAAGGCTTCATTCAGTGAACAAAGCTTGTTTAGTTATTGGTGTTAACATCTCTTAAAAATAATGTGGTCAAGTCTCTTTAATTGGACTGTGTGATCATAGATGAACCATCTTTATCATAACGATGTTTTTTGTGTGTCAGACAAATATCTTTTGCCAGAGAGCTCAGGAATGTAGCTTTCTGGGTTTTCTTATTTTTGTTTAGTTTTTTGTTTTTTGCTTCGGTTGTACCATTGTAGGATGCTTTTGCAAGTCTCAAGTCTCGTAAGAACACGTCTAAAGGGACTATTGAGGAAAGTGTTCCCATGTTTCCAATACGTTTTCATTTCTCTCAAATTTCCCTCCTTTCCCTACAGGTGGAGATGCTAGAGCGCAAATATGGTGGGCGTTTCATAACCCGGCATGCTGCCCGCACCATACAGACAGCTTTCCGCCAATACCAGATGAACAAAAACTTTGAGCGTCTTAGAAGCTCTATGTCTGAGAACCGTATGTCCAGACGGATCGTCCTATCCAATATGAGAATGCAGTTTTCCTTTGAAGGACCTGAAAAAGTCCATAGCTCCTACTTCGAGGGAAAGCAGGTCTCTCTAACAGATGATGGCACTAAAATTGGCGCACTAAGGCAGTCAGACCATGGCGGGGAGATGGGTGTGCAGGCCAAGACCCCCACCACACAGAGCGACTTCACAGATGCCATCACAGAACTAGAAGATGCCTTTTCAAGGCAGGTGAAATCTCTAGCCGAGTCCATAGATGATGCTCTGAACTGCCGCAGCCTACATGGTGAAGACAGTCAGTCAGAGCCAGGGAGAGGCCTCCAGGATATGGACAGAGAGGTAACCTGTCAGGTGAAACCCTCCCACAGCGCATCAGAACACCGTAAACTCGATGAGATGACGGCGTCTTACAGCGATGTCACCCTGTACATCGACGAAGAGGAGTTATCACCACCCCTCCCTCTTTCTCAGTCTGTAGACCGGCCCTCAAGCACAGAATCAGACTTGCGCCAGCGTTCGCTCAACTCCTCACAAGATTATTGGTCTCTTGCTCATAAGGATGAAAAAGGGGACACCGATACCAGCTGCCGCAGTACACCTTCCTTGGAATGCCAAGAGCAACGTCTACGGGTAGATCACCTACCCTTATTGACCATAGAGCCTCCCAGTGATAGCTCAGTGGAGCTGAGTGATCGTTCTGACCGCAGCTCTTTAAAGAGACAGAATGCCTACGAACGAAGCATCAGCAACCAGCAGAGTAGCCCTAAACAAGTCAGCCACAGCCTGCCACCTCGAGGGCCTTCCAGAGAAGAAGACACTTCCCGACATCGATCGCGACAGCTGGAGGCCCATCTGGCAATCAATGGTACAGCAAACCGGCAGAGCAAGTCAGAGTCGGATTTCTCAGATGGCGACAATGACAGCATCAACAGCACATCGAACTCCAACGATACCATCAATTGTAGTTCTGAATCCTCGTCCAGGGACAGCCTGCGTGAACAGACGCTCAGCAAGCAGACGTACCACAAAGAAACTCGCAACAGCTGGGACTCACCTGCATTCAGCAATGACATCATTCGCAAGAGGCATTACCGCATTGGCCTAAATCTCTTCAACAAGTACGTCCACACGATAGAACATCACTTAACACATGATACATTCACACACTTTGGCTTGTTCAAATTAGATGCAGTTCATTTCACATGACTTTTTTTGTTTGTTTTTTTGTCTTAGAAACTCGAAATGAACCTCACATTAAAATGCAATGAAGTTGTTTGGAACAAGAACTATCTCTGCCTGTTCTGCGTAAAGTGCAAACAAGCTTCAAACTCATTCTGCTCCAGTTCGTTTGAGCCCAGCTGATTCTGTTTAATCATTGCTGATTGTGGATTTGGTTTCTTTCTGAGCCTGCTATAAAATGCCTTTTAATCATTTGTGATCAACACCGTAGAGAGTTGTAACTCTCTCCTGGCTTCCCCACGTCCTGTCCCTCATACGACACACATTTGGCCGGGGTTAGGAGCGCAACGGGATAATCACAGATTTGGAATGTGTCCTCACCCACTCTCATTTTGCCTCTCTCTTTTTTGGTCTCTCTTTCTCTACTCTTTCCTGTGTCTCTAGGAAACCAGAAAAAGGCATTCAGTATCTGATAGAGCGAAACTTTGTTCCAGACACTCCGGTGGGTGTGGCCCACTTCCTGCTCCAGAGGAAAGGCTTGAGTAGGCAGATGATTGGCGAGTTCCTGGGTAATCGGCAGAAACAGTTCAACCGGGATGTCCTCGAGTGAGTCTGCAGCAGATCATGCCGGTGTACTCTTTTGGAATATTTGTATTTGAGGATGAATCATTTCAGGCTTTTGATTTAAGTTGCCAACTATGCCAGTGCACAGAATGTTAGTTTATTTGCCTCCTGGGAACATAAATATAAATCATCATTTAGTTGCACATAAGGTTGGCAGTTTGTAATTTACCCTCATTCACACTGTCTAAGGACTATATAATGACTCAAGTTACATGCAGGAAATAAGCAGAAATGGAATCCACTCAGAAAATTGCCATGATGCTCAGATAAACATACAGATCCTCTTTGTAGTTCCCAGGTTTTTTGATATGAGAGAGCAGTCGTATAGATTGTCTACTCTCCACTCCTTTGTATCATTCAAATAGTGCCTCGTGCTTTAGATTGCACAGACTTATCTTAGACCCACTTGAAATACACCAGCTCTGTCAGAGCCTATTGAGATTCATTGGAGGATAAGGCCAGAAAAGGTCCGCTGGTGTCAGTTTGACAGGCATAACTAAAGGGCTCCTTGAGAAAATGTCTATAAATCCAGACATGCAAGGTATCACTGCTCCGGAGTGCTGAGTCACAATCCTCTTCTCAGCAGAGGAAGAACTGAACATTTCCTTTACTTAAGTAAGTGTCAAGTGAGCAGAAAAACTCTTGCTCCCTTTCATGTCCTGCATATAATCTGAAAAATCAACAGCAGATCAGCTTACTCACTGACAACAGCCAAGTTTGTAGTCATCCTTAATCTTAAACTTCTGCAACTGTTCTTCACCTACGTGGCCAAAAAAAACCCCAACAACTTCTAAAATATTCTCAGTTGAACTGGCAGGTGCTTGTTACACTCCCAAACTTCCTGCTCACTGTGAACTCGTGTGTTTTTCACCAGCTGCGTAGTGGATGAAATGGACTTCTCAGCTATGGAGCTGGATGAAGCGCTCAGGAAATTCCAGGCACACATCAGAGTCCAAGGGGAAGCACAGAAGGTAGAGCGACTGATAGAGGCCTTCAGGTAAGGCATGCTTTTAAAAGTTGGGTGCAAAAACATGGCTTTAGTTCCCAAACCAATGTAGGTAGCTTAAATCTAAACAATTTCATGTGCCTTTCTGTAGAAAGGAGGTGTAAAATGATGTTTTTGCAAATAGGGTCATATATCAATTTAGACTAACTGATTATGTGACAGGATGGTCATTATGGGGTTCATTGCCGTGTCTAGTATTTACCACCAACATAGCGTGTATGATTAATGGATAGCACAAACCAGCTTTGCTCCATTTCAACAACACCATTATCCTCTAAAACAAAGGTGACACCAAAAAGTCTAAATGTAACGGTCGCGAGCAGAAAGCAATAGAGCGGTGCAAAGCCATTTCAAATCCAGACTTTTGTTCGACCAAGGCATTGTAGAAAAGGATTTAGAGAAAATTAGTTCAAAGAGTGAAGGAATACCTCCCTCAGGGCTGCTGATAGATGTTGTTTGTGCCTCATTTACTTTTCCAAAACTTCCAGCAGAAAAAGTGCCCTCGTGTGCATAGAGAATTCGCTTCGATCAGCAGTGAGCAAGGACATTTCGGCCTCAGTAAACAGCACAGTTACAGGGGAGATAGTGATGACTGCTCATCTGGTGCTCACCTGCAGCCATATCCAGATATGAGTACGAACTCCCTTTGTGGTGGTTCAGAAATCGCCCGTGTAATACCTGGAGCCTGTATTGACAGATGTTACTGTACTTGCACATTATTTCTTTGACTGCAGAACAGATAGCAGAGAGCTCAATATTAATATCAGGTGAAGCATTGATACCTATGCCCCGAACTAATCGCTTACAGGGAAGCTTACACCTTTACTTTGCCAGTAAGTTGTCTTACTGATGCCTTCTTATCAACTAGCTCCCATGTTCAAGCAAAGCATTGCATCCAGAATGCATCTAACATAAGTCAAAGTGAAACTGATGTAATATTAGTTGTGTTATTTCAGTAGCATTAAGGTCATTTTTAGAAACTGGCTCAGGTCTCAAGTCTTTGGGTAGTCTAAATGAGCTAATTAGTCTAGCGTGCTAATTTTAGCATATTGTCACCTACTGTACGTTAGTCAGTACTGATGCCTTTAATGTAATGCTTATATTTAGATGTAGACTACAGGGAGTGCAGAATTATTAGGCAAATGAGTATTTTGTCCACATCATCCTCTTCATGCATGTTGTCTTACTCCAAGCTGTATAGGCTCGAAAGCCTACTACCAATTAAGCATATTAGGTGATGTGCAACTCTGTAATGAGAAGGGGTGTGGTCTAATGACATCAACACCCTATATCAGGTGTGCATAATTATTAGGCAACTTCCTTTCCTTTGGCAAAATGGGTCAAAAGAAGGACTTGACAGGCTCAGAAAAGTCAAAAATAGTGAGATATCTTGCAGAGGGATGCAGCAGTCTCAAAATTGCAAAGCTTCTGAAGCGTGATCATCGAACAATCAAGCGTTTCATTCAAAATAGTCAACAGGGTCGCAAGAAGCGTGTGGAAAAACCAAGGTGCAAAATAACTGCCCATGAACTGAGAAAAGTCAAGCGTGCAGCTGCCAAGATGCCACTTGCCACCAGTTTGGCCATATTTCAGAGCTGCAACATCACTGGAGTGCCCAAAAGCACAAGGTGTGCAATACTCAGAGACATGGCCAAGGTAAGAAAGGCTGAAAGACGACCACCACTGAACAAGACACACAAGCTGAAACGTCAAGACTGGGCCAAGAAATATCTCAAGACTGATTTTTCTAAGGTTTTATGGACTGATGAAATGAGAGTGAGTCTTGATGGGCCAGATGGATGGGCCCGTGGCTGGATTGGTAAAGGGCAGAGAGCTCCAGTCCGACTCAGACGCCAGCAAGGTGGAGGTGGAGTACTGGTTTGGGCTGGTATCATCAAAGATGAGCTTGTGGGGCCTTTTCGGGTTGAGGATGGAGTCAAGCTCAACTCCCAGTCCTACTGCCAGTTTCTGGAAGACACCTTCTTCAAGCAGTGGTACAGGAAGAAGTCTGCATCCTTCAAGAAAAACATGATTTTCATGCAGGACAATGCTCCATCACACGCGTCCAAGTACTCCACAGCGTGGCTGGCAAGAAAGGGTATAAAAGAAGAAAAACTAATGACATGGCCTCCTTGTTCACCTGATCTGAACCCCATTGAGAACCTGTGGTCCATCATCAAATGTGAGATTTACAAGGAGGGAAAACAGTACACCTCTCTGAACAGTGTCTGGGAGGCTGTGGTTGCTGCTGCACGCAATGTTGATGGTGAACAGATCAAAACACTGACAGAATCCATGGATGGCAGGCTTTTGAGTGTCCTTGCAAAGAAAGGTGGCTATATTGGTCGCTGATTTGTTTTTGTTTTGTTTTTGAATGTCAGAAACGTATATTTGTGAATGTGGAGATGTTATATTGGTTTCACTGGTAAAAATAAATGATTGAAATGGGTATATATTTGTTTTTTGTTAAGTTGCCTAATAATTATGCACAGTAATAGTCACCTGCACACACAGATATCCCCCTAAAATAGCTAAAACTAAAAACAAACTAAAAACTACTTCCAAAAACATTCAGCTTTGATATTAATGAGTTTTTTGGGTTCATTGAGAACATGGTTGTTGTTCAATAATAAAATTATTCCTCAAAAATATAACTTGCCTAATAATTCTGCACTCCCTGTATGTAAAGACATCATAGTAAATTCTTATAATACATACAATAGCTCTGTTAATATATTAATTTATCTAGCTAAAGTTAGCAATGGCTATACTTTGATAGCACAGTTGTGCTAGTAAATAGTTTTGCTTTTGTCTGTTAGGGGTAAATATAGGTGGATTAATGACCCAAAAATATTAATTTACACACATATTGTTTTTATCAGAACAATGATTTTTGCATTCAGTTTCTACTCCTTACATATTCTTCCCAGCCAGCGTTACTGCATCTGCAACCCCGGTGTGGTGCGACAATTCAGGAACCCCGACACCATCTTCATCCTTGCCTTTGCAATCATCCTCCTCAACACTGACATGTACAGCCCCAACGTCAAGCCTGAGAGGAAGATGAAGCTGGAGGACTTTGTTAAGAACCTTAGAGGTACTTTGTTCTCCCTCACTGCACCACATCCGACTTTCTGTCACAAAACCAGTATTCCCCTGACACATCACTGTTTCTCTGAGGATAAATATTCATCTTAAAATTGAGTTTTGTGCATGCACATTGCCTTGATTAATGGCCATGTCAATAAGGTATTTATTTTTTTGGTCATGGCCAAGAAAGCTTTCCTGTCGAAGCAAAGTACTTTTTAGTTGTCCTCAACAGATTTTGAGGGTATTAGGAAATGGCTTTATGGCATGACTGAATAATTTTTCTGCCTATTGAAGTGTCTGTAATTAAAGTACAGTATTGAATGGAGGAGAAAATGCTTGTCCACAAAGAGCTTTGAAGGACGTTTCTGTATGTATTTTGAGATACATAAGCAATGCAGCAAGTAAGTATATTTAGAGGTTTGGCTTGCATAAATCTGCAATTTAATCATTAATCCCTCTTTTTTTCTCTATTTCTCTTTTCCTCTTATCCCCCGGCAGGAGTCGATGATGGGGAGGACATCCCCCGAGAGATGCTCGTAGGGATATACGAACGGATTCGCAAGCGGGAGCTCAAGACTAATGAAGACCACGTTTCCCAGGTTCAGAAAGTGGAAAAGCTAATCGTTGGAAAAAAGCCAGTAAGTTGGAGTTTGACCTTGGACAGCTACATGTGAAGTGTAACTCCTTTTCTTTTACAAAACCTCCACTCAAGAGCTGAATCCAAGCAGGAGCATTAACACTAAATTACCCAGTGTGCCTCTGAGCTGCTATAGTGTGCTGGTTAATTCATGGCCAACTTTCTTTACCGTGTGACTCTTCAGGGCTACTATACCATTGTGAATTACTGCAGTATGTTGTTTGCCCTGAGTACCAACCACAAGAAAAGTCTGAGCTAACAAGCTGTGTAAAAATGAGATAAACAGCCTCGCTCATAATGATCTTGAAGCCATTTATTTGAAAACTACTCCTTCTGTGAGTCGATACCTGAGAAATGATCCTTATGATGTCATGACCATTATGGGGGACGGAGTCGGAAAAGAGGAAAGTGAAGGATTCTTGCAGCGTGGTTCTGTCATCCGTAAAACTATTTTGGTTTTTAATTTGGTCTTAAACATTGCTTGAAACTTCTTATCATTCTTGTTGCATACATTTTTACATGTGTCCCTCAAGCTCTGAAATGTGTTTTGTTTGATTTCTTACTCCTTAGATTGGCTCTTTACATCATGGTCTTGGCTGTGTAAGTATTTCCTTTCAATTATTTTCATATTAGCACTGAGTGGGATTTTTCTGTTATTCCTCAAGGCTGTATGAGGCATAAAGTTTGAAGCAGCATGTTTGAAAGCTCTCTGCGAAGCACCAAGAGACAGAATAAGAAATTATACTGTATTGTATTGTGCAGGTACTATCTCTACCCCACCGGAGACTGGTCTGTTACTGCAGACTTTTTGAAGTGCCCGACCCCAACAAACCTCAAAAGTTGGGCCTGCACCAAAGGGAGATCTTCCTTTTCAATGACTTGCTAGTGGTACGGCAGATGTTACTTTCAGTAAAAAGAGAACAAACTCTGTTTTAGAGTGAAAGAGTCTTAAAAAGAGTGTGTGCTTTGCTTTTTTCACAGGTTACAAAAATCTTCCAGAAGAAAAAGAATTCTGTGACATACAGCTTTCGACAGTCCTTCTCTCTTTATGGCATGCAAGTCCTCCTCTTTGAGAATCAGTGTAAGTAGTATTTGCATGAAGCACTCACTGTGTTATAGATGTGTGTCCACTGAGAGTCCCCAGACCCCTTAGTTCTAGGAACTAATGTTAGGGAACCACAAGTTTCTTTAGCCCTGTTTTTGGTCTGATCTCATAATGCAAATTGATTAGCGGACATTTTAAGAAACTATTACTTTTAAACTGCATCTTTATTACAAATTATTATTACAAATGTTAAAGCTGACTTTCTCATTGTAGGCTGTTGTGTCACATTTCATTTCATTCGATTCGTTTTTATTTATATAGCACCAACAAAAGTCATGCTTGAAAATCCGGTTTGATGCCTTTCTATGCAAAAAATTCCTAGACAGTTCAGGACTTCCTCTGTAGCTCCATGACTTTTCAAAGCTAAGCGGGCACAAAAAATAACTGTTTGCAGTTGCAGGTTCTTATAAATGGCCAATGGACACTAGTGGGAAAATACAAGAATACAAATTAACAAAGTCAAAGATCCCAAATGTTCCATCAACAGAACCTCCTAAACAAGGACTGTTTGAAGGTTAAACTCTCGCACTTAAACTTAAGTCAGAACATGGTTCCTTTAACAGAAATCCCAATGGGAAAGTCTATTGGAAAGTTCCTTTTTGATGGATAACAGCCAACCTCAGAGCTTGCCATCATGGAAACTTTGAACTTTGAATTATATCTATAATCCAAAGTCACATACTCCACATACACATACTTTAATATCCTAAATCTGTTGTCTCTGATGGTAGTTCTGATATCCCGCAGCTGGTTTCAGATCCTATTATGTCCTACTGGTAACATCAGTCCTAACTCTAATAGACTTCAATAGTATAATAGTATAATGTCTAAAATGTAATTTTCATCATTCTTTAGACTATCCCAATGGCGTTCGCCTGACTTCAGCCATTCCTGGAGCTGATATCAAAGTCCTCATCAACTTCAATGCACCCAATCCTCAGGACCGCAAAAAGTTCACTGATGATTTGCGAGAATCTATTGCAGAAGTCCAAGAGATGGAGAAGTACCGGATAGAATGTGAGTAAATTGTTCCCATTTTTTATAGACGATATCAGCAGCTGTCTCGCATCAGTAGAAAATATGTGGAAGCCAGGAGTATATGGCACATTTGTATTTTCTCCTTTGCACAGCTGAGCTAGAAAAACAGAAGGGCGTGGTGAGGCCTAGCATGTCCCAGAGCTCCGGGTTAAAGAAGGATGCAGGAAACGGAAACCTGAGCCGAGCAAGCCTCGACGACAGCTATGCCATCGGTGAAGGTCTGAAGAGAAGCGCCCTCAGCAGCTCCCTACGCGATCTCTCAGATGCAGGTAAAGTCAGGGGTTGCCATAGTAACATGCTGTCTCATCCCTCATCTAGGCTGAGTAGATTGTGTACCTGTGCTAGATGCTGGCATGACACTCTTTACTCCTTCTGGATGTTAATCGATTTAGAAACTTGGAATACGGCATGGCGGCCATCCTGCCGGCACAGAGTGTCTGAGCCAGTGAAGCAAGGAGATAGAGATGGGTGTGTTTGCTAATGGGCCTACGTATAATTTACCAGAGGCTATCAACTAATAATCCTGCATCGCAAGGGGGAGGAGGCAGTGCTATGTAGGTCAGTGCGATCAATTTGAGAGTCTTAGCAGTAAGAGGAATTAATGTTACCATTCAGGCGGGGTGTAGACAGTCGGCTCTGCACAGGCACACTCAATGACCTCAAAGTGAGGAAGCAACCTCGAAGACTGAAGTGAGCTGTCGTTTTTTATCAGTGTGTCTTTTTGGTAAATGAGGGGACAGCCTTTAAAAGAATGATCAATATCTGGATTTCGGAAGTCTAGATGTTCTTGAGGAACTTTCTCTATCTTTAAAGGGGAGCTCTACACATCTACAAGTACCAGTTATGAGGAGAGCCACAGTTTTGTGGGTGCCATAGTTCCTTTGCGAATTTTAGACCATCAGCCTGAGTCAGTAACATTCATTGACATTCCTTAGTTAGTGACATTGAGTTTAAAACACTGAATATTGCTTATAATTGCATATTTTAGCCCCTGATTTCACCCAGTCTTTTTTAGAACTGTCCCTTGGGAGTCTTTCATCTTAATGGACATGAGCATCATTTTCTTGCAGTCAGATCAGTTGTTTTGCTGATGGGAAGGTTTCCTGCCAGCAGTGACTCAAGTTGACTGCACAGATTTATCTCTGACCTTGTTTCGGAGCAGTGTCTTGTTCCTTTCCCATTTCCTTTAGTTATTATTCGCCTCCCTCTGCCACGCTAGTCTGCCACCAGCTAGCCGTGTACCACTTTAGCGTGTTAGCATCCTGCCGTCGCAGACAAGAAATATGTGCAACTCCATATTTTAACCAGGCATGTCTTATCTGTCATGTTACATGTTCTGGGCAGGCAAGCGTGGGAGACGCAGCAGTGCAGGATCACTAGACAGCAATATGGAAGTAAGTTTGGATCAACTGATGCTGAGCTGTCCTCCGACTTTACGTTGCTCACTGTGATCACAAGTTTCTGTTTCATTGTTTCTTTGTAGTGTTTTTCATTCTTTTTTTGAGTGTCTGTGTTTTAGTCGTGAGCATATTGGCTGCTGTGCATGTTTTGAGTAGAACGGGAATGATGTTGCATCTAGCATGTTAACCCTTCACATACACAGCATGGCACGACTAATAAAGTCCTGACAGCTCCATTGATGATCGGCTCTTACGTTTGAGTTATCTTGGCTTTTGTAGTGGGAACAGTTTTTAGCCATTACCCGAATGTTGTCCTTTTTTTGATCACTCAGGATGATCCTGACAGTTCTACTGCATGCTGACACGGTTTGAAGTTTCTTTTACAGACCTCTGACATCAACAAGAAAGTCCTGTCCTTTCCCTTTTCACTGTTGTACTTATCCAACATAGAGGATGATATGTTCTACCTACTCAGAGTGGGACTGTTCTGAACTTCCTCCAGTTTGTGCTCCAGTCCAGTGTTCTGCATTACCTTTGTATTACAGGATAATATGGAAGTCTTTACCCTATTGTTTGTATTGATAACTTATGTTAGCAGATTCAGATGAGTAATTCAAAAATAAAAAAATGATACTGTAAATTATAAAGTAATGAGAACATGACCTGGTCTGTTTTATATATGGCTGACAGAGTTAACTTGATTTAATGATTTGAGACTAGCATACATTTTTAGTTTACTTCAATGCTAGCTTGAATCTAACTATTACTACACAAGTCCCATGAAGAGATACCGCAACTTACTATTTCTCCATTTCTGAAAAACTTCAGACTAGATTCAGAATCACTGGGACTGAAGCATGATCGCTACGTTACTATTTTTTTAAATGTATTTTATGTTGTAGAACAGAACACAGAAATATTAAAGGCTTTAAAACACATTTACTTTGAGTTTACTCCATCCCTTCTCCCCCAAGCTGTGCTGGGGGTTTCTTCCTGTTAAAAGGGAGTTTTTCCTTCCTATTGTCACCAAGGGCTTCCGCATAGGGGTCATCTGATTATTGGAGTTTTCTCTGTATTTTTGCAGTCTTTACCGTACATTATATCGTACTTTGAGGTGACTGTTGTTGTGATTTGACGCCGTATAAATAGATTGATTTAAATTCCTTCAGCACTATAAACCAACATCACAAGTCAATTAGTTCCAGCTCAAAGTGTTTAACTTTTAAAAACAGTTCACAACTACCCTTCCTTGTCATTTAAATAAAATGCACTACCTTCAAAGCACGCTGACACTATCGCAAATCATTCTGAATATTATGCAACTCTGTTAATTTAGCAGTATTCATGTATAAAAACACGTATAGATCATAATTAAAGGCTGAGTTTTTGGATTTTGAAGATCATCTATTATTAGTTCATTGTGCACTTTATGCATGGCTTTATTAATTTTGGTTAGCCTGTGTTGTATTTATCTTATGTTATATTTATTTGTGTTTTGTGCTATGAAAATGTAAAGAAAATGTACAAATTACTTCTTCACCAGGCTTGGGTTAAAGACAGTAAATCTAAAAGTATGAGCTGCATGCAAATGGAAAAAAACCTTATTCAGGTCTGCAGTGTCAGATTGTTGTCCACAGATCCATAAGTGATTTTACATGTATTTAGAGAGCTCAGAAACCAGAGGTAGGAGTGATGAAAACTCACAAAAGCATCTGCTGTCAGAGCTGAAGACGTACAAGCTGTGTGTCTACTCATGACAGCGCAGACACTGCAGGCTCTGACAGGCTCGGCAAGCTGAGCCTCCAGACCATTTAGGGAGAGTGGAGCGTGAGATGTTAGCATGGATAGACAAACAAAGGCAGTGAACTGGAAAAGGAAATGGAGATGCTTTTCCACAAGGCAGCACAAGCAATCATGGGAGATTTGAGATCAGCTGTAGCTGGTCATGTGGTCGGTGCCGCTGTGAAAAGAATTGAGCGAGGCTGTGCACGCTGCAGAGCATACGAAAGTGCAGGTGTGCGTTTGTCTGCTGTGGATCTCGTGATTGTCTGTGTGATCTGACAGCCTTCTCTCTTGCAGGGGTCCATCATTAGCAGTCCTCACATGCGGCGGAGAGCCCCGCCCAGCCGAGACTGCCCATCCCATCACAGCGCCCAGTCCCTGCCCAACTCTTCCTCGTTGCTCGGATCGTTGTTCGGCACCAGGCGTGTGAAGTCGCCCAGCCCCACCCCTCAGCCCCAGCTGCACCCTACTCTCATCTCCCACACCCCGCACCCAGCCAACCTGCACCACACAGCCCGCGTGGAGACGGAAGGACCGGTGCCCATGCACCCACACCACGCCCAGTTCTGCCACATGACCCAGAACCCACCCCCTTATCACCACCATCACCACTACCACCCGCCGGCCCACTTGCAGCACCCACCGCACCAGTACCACCCTCCCCCGTCTCACAGCCAGCAGCAGCCGTACCCGGCTCATCCTCACGGGCCCCATGGGCACGGGAGCCACCCACCGCACTCCTCCACCCACCCCACTCACGGCCCTCCCCACCACCACGGCGTGCAGCCACCATCCTCCCAGGGACCCAGCAGCACCAAGCCCAAGCACAGCGGCATCAGCACAGTGGTGTGAGGGGCAGGGCGTCCTCTCTGGACCCTGCAGCTGAACTTTTTCCTCCTGGGCTGACATGATGGTGGCACTGTGCATCGCCGGTCTGGGGCTACGAAGCCAGACGAGATCCCGTTGTGCCTCCTTCAGATTTTTTTCCTTTCTTTTAGAGCCGCTTCTGTCTTTTTTTTTTTCAGGACATAAGACATGTCTACACGCTTCAGGAGCAACAGACAAGAGCATGCACAAAGACCACTACTACTGTTTGTTTCTCAGTAAACTACCGGAACTCGCTTACTAGTATTTTACACAAGAAGTACATATTAATCTTCACACAGTAACTTTAAACGTTGTCAAGACGGTTTGGCTGAACAGACACGAAGACGACAGCTCAGCCTCAGCCGTGGCTGTGCAAGTATTTAATGTAGCAGTAGCTCACAGTGCACTGTGATATCTCTGTTAGCAGTGGTAAATGTGCCAATTATTAAAGCATTTACTAATTTAGTCACACAGATTGCTTTATGTATATTGTGCATAGTATTTTGTAAAATAATAATATCAAACGTTATTATTATAGTTATTACTACAGAACAAACAGCATCGATGAAAACTCTCAGTATTATACTTGCACATAGATGGCGTAGTTTCACTGTTAAGAAACCAATCAAAGCTTTTCTTAGTTAGGCAGTCGGACGCAAGAGTACTGCTGTGAATGGTTGCCTTTGAGCTAGAAGTTAGATTGTTGAGGGCTGCTGCACTCCAGCCCACCTACAGTCTCATCCACTGCACGTGTCTCCGGGCCGGAGCTCTCTCTCTCTCCTGCTCTGGAAAGCAAAGGAAGCCAGCGGCACTCGCTGCTTGCCTGCCCTCCTTTTATTTTTTTAACTATTTTTTTAGAATCCAATGAACAATACGAATATATAAAGGCTGTCCTGCAGCCTGGTGGGACTCTGCAAGTCTGTCCTGCAGGGGGAGGAGGAGGACGCTGGATGTTTTTCATGTGGAAACTGAGGGAGAAACTGTGCAGCAGGGAAACATGTCCCACTGTGGAAGCTCTCAGCTGGCTGAGCGTGCCCTCTCCCTCTTCGGTTTCCCCGTGTGTCTGCTGGAACGGCGAGCGTGCCGTAACTGACTGTTTTGTTTTGTTTTGAGGTTTTTTCCCTGGGATGGACACCACAGAGCAAAAATCAATAATTATCATTCTGTGATGGTGACAGCGCCCTTATGCTTGACTCATTACGGAGAGCGGTTTTATATCAATCATCTTTCTGACATATTATGGGATGGCTGGTTGTACCTCCCGGTCATCCCGTGCACAGTATCTGTGGTGTGTGTGTGGAGCAGAGGCAGGGGGGGCTGCTGTCCTGGAGCATATTTTCTGTTTCTGAAAGCGACAGATGCAGCGCTCATTCTACATAGCTGATATCAATGGCAGGAGTTAGTCTGTATCTGCTTAAAGACTGTGAGATGCATTTTTTAAACTAGTGCAATATGTATTTACTGTTTTTTGTTGTTGTTGTTGTTTGTTTTTGTCGAAGAACAAGTTCAATCTGTTGGTCGTTCTGTTAGTTTCGCCCTTTACTTTCTTCCTCTGGCGTCCTCTGGCATTTCTTTCTCAGTGTTTCAGTGAAGTGCAAGTATCCACATGGATTTGGAGGAACTGGACCTTTCACACTGATACAGAGTGTCACAGAAAAGAACTGCATGTAACGTTATATCTTGAGGCTATTTTCAAACTGTGTACTCCCAAACTATATCAGTGTTACAGTTGACAGTTGTTTAAAAAAAAAAAGAATGGTAGAATAGTTTTGACTTCTTCAAATACAGCTAACCGAAGTCAGTGATGTGTTCATGTCACTCCAGACGATAAGTAACCAAATCTGTATTTTAACCCGATCCACATGCAGTACAGTAGTTAAACTGGATCGTTAGTGTTCAACTGTAGTTAAAGCAGGACCTGATCAAAGCTGTAACGGGGAAGCTCTGTGTATTCTGTCATTTGAAAATCAGAGTGATAATCAATTATTTAAAAAGGAAACTTTTATCTTCACATTTTCTCTCTGTCTGTCAGCGGCGCACACGTTACCATTTTCAAGTGGTGTCCAGTAGATCAGTATTCTTAAATATATATGCCCTCAATTAAAGCCACGCTTTATTTATTATTCACCCCAACCGGTCGCAGCAGATGGCCGCCCCTCCCTGAGCCTGGTTCTGCCGGAGGTTTCTTCCTGTTAAAAGGGAGTTTTTCCTTCCCACTGTCGCCAAAGTGCTTGCTCATAGGGGGTCATATGATTGTTGGGTTTTTCTCTGTATCTATGAAGCGCCTTGAGGCGACTTTTGTTGTGATTTGGCGCTATATAAATAAAATTGAATTGAATTGAATTGAATTTATACTTGCTTCATAATGTTTGATTGATTAATACGCTTAAAAGTTCTCTTTGTATTCATTATAAGACAACTTTTGGGTTGCCAAGTTCTGGAAAGTGTCTTGTGGCCTAATGTTTACCCAGTTATACAGGAAATTACACATTTTTATGATATACTATAAATTACACGTTTTTAAGGTTTCTCTCTAACAGTCTAGTAGTTTACACATTCACCCAACAAGCCAAACATCCCCTCTTCAATCCAGAGAAGAGACACAGATCCCTTGGTGTTTGTGTAAGGACGGGCATCAAACATGAGGCGCTAACTGCTTTGGCAAAGAGCAGCCAAAAGTAGCTTTTTTTTCCCAGGAATCCATAGTCTGCAGCTGACTGATTATTATAAATGGTATTTGTTACACTGTTTTTTAGCTCTCTGCTTTTATTGCGGTAGCTTTGCATGCTTTTCACTGTTCAGAATAATCCATTACATACTCAGGTTAGCGCTGTCTGAAACAAGCAGTTACAGCTCTGTTCTCCTTCTTTTTAAGCCATTTAGTTTCTGATTGGCTGCACAATGTTATCAGTATATAGATTTTCAAATGTAGTTTTCAAAGCTTTTCCACAGGATTAAGGTACTCTGTTGAGTTTCCAAACATTAGTAGGTTTAATAAGCAATTTTATATGATTCCACTCTGGTTTGGAAAGCATATATAAACAAGTAAAACCTCCCACGTGTGCAAGCAGAATTTAGAGTTTGTGTACAAGTCCATAGGGCAGTTTCAAGTGATATTCGTTGATATACAAAGCAGGTTCCACACTTGGCACAGTTTCCCCTCCACATGTGCTAACTCTCACATAAAACAGTATAACCTGCCTCTTATTGAGGTGATACTCCAAGCAAATAAGATACAAAAACTATGAGAACTCCTTCAATATTTCCTGGAAATGTTCAGTGAGGATGTAGATTTGCCAAGACCTTACAACCTGGCAACCCAGAGCTTGTGCTTCTTAAAGTTTTATTACTGATTTTGTAAAGCATTTAATAATGTTTAAAAAAAAAACAATTAGATTCTTTATCTTTTTTCTTTTTTTTTAGAAAAAGTAAAATTTTATTTAAAGGTACGTATTTAAAATCCATGCCATTAGAATAAAAAACTTCTGAAATGAACTGAAGCCATCAAATAATGTGGGGGAAAAAACCAAATACTATGACTTCATCGACGTCATCTCTGTATGGGATTAACCCTGAAAAGCCTGAACCAAGAAATAACTGCCAGAAAATTCAAATGTTTTGAGTGTTTATTCAACCGTACTTTTCATTTTTTACAAAAAAGAAGTGAAATATCAATTTGCATATATGAGTTTTAATTTATTGCTACAACTGGCATTTTTATGCAATTTATTGCTTAAAATTTTATTGTGCAGTTTATTCAGGTTTTTCAGGAAAAAATAAATCACACTGATAATGTAAGGGTCTAAAAATCTCATGTATCAATTATGATATACTTGGCGTTACAGGGTTAAGTTAAAATAAGGCCCAGCCGTACTTTCATGCAATGCACATTTGTTCCACAAGATGGTGCTGAAATAAATGTAACTTTATAACTTGTAAATCAGGTAAATCATTGCGAAAACATTTCTATTTGCAATGGTAGCCTGCAAAAGGCAACACAATAAAAAACATAAAAAATGAAAAGAACGACACCTCCGTAAACATTTCAACACACCACTGCCTCCTGGTGGTGAAAGTTTTATTAACGCATGTGTACAATTTGCAATATGTCCTTACAAAAAGTACCTTTAAAATAGATTTTGTTGTGTCCGTGCACTGTAGGCTCCTGTATCTTTCACACCTTATAGTTGGCTGCAGTTTCTGTGCTACAGTGTCAGGAAAGTGCCAATATTGCGTTGTTAAAATCAGTTTAACATGAAATCTACTGGGAGCTGTATTTAAAACCCAACGCTGTACCCGACCAATCACAAAGTTTGTCTTCAGACCAGGATTCGAACACCAACAGGCTATTAGAGAGTAAAGGTACTGGCAGATACCAAAAAAAGAGCCCGAGTTACTTTTATTACCCTACAACCTTCCAGTTCCTTCAGAGCACTGATCTATTGTGAAACCTGTCCAGATTCCATGTGAGGTGCTTTGCTGCATGCCATTGATGCCTACTGTTTCTTTCTTCTACTCTCCTTTTTTGGTTTTGTTTGTTTTTGTTTTTTCAACCGTTGCTCTGTCAAGCGGCGTGCTTGACTAGAACTTAACCTTCCAGCATAGCTACGACTTCCCTGACTTGTGCTTGTTTACATCTAGACGAGTTTTGGCCTGCTAGTGTGTCTTTTTGTTTGTGCATCATTCTCCTCCGGCATGCATTTCACCCATATTTCCACTGTAGAGTATAAAGACCTGGCAGCGTACTGCTGAGTGTAAATATGGAATCTAATGTGACTTGAAGTAAAAGTAAAGAGGGCTGGACATGGAGGAAATATTTTAATGGCAAGCTGGTAATAAAGAATGAGTAACATATGTAAATAGTCTGTAAATTATTGTTATTAATTATTGTTATTATTACTATTCAGTGTCTACAGTTACATTGAAGGTGCATTCCTGCTCCCTTGTGATCTTTACATAATCAAACTGCTTCTCTCTGCCTCCGACAGGACTGAATTATCATAGGATCTAGAGATGAACAGCCAATTGTTACACGGTTAACACCGTTTCTGTCGTCTTTCCTGAGATGCTTCTGTTTTCTCACACTCACAGCCAGACTTCTGAAGTCAAAGGGAAGAGAGGAGTGCTCTTATTTTATTATGCATTCTGTTTCTAAGTAGAAAAATACCCATTGATGTAAAACTAGTACTGTGACAATGTTGAGAACGCAAAATAAAATGATATACAGTCAAATCGGAGCAGTTGTCTGCCTGTTTGCATCCTGCTTGGTATTTCTTGGTGTCAGATGAATGACTGGGAAGATCAAGGAGCTACACTTCTTTTAGGCTGAATTCAGATCCCTAAATGAGTGAATGCGTGAAAGCAGATGGAGAGGAGGAAGTAAATATGGCTGTGCTGTAGGCTCCTCTGTACCCTGACCTGAAGGCTGCATTCCTACTTTGCTGTACAGCTGTATTGTCCTTTTTTTGTAATGCAAAAGTGTCTGCATCCCAGAACTGAACTGGCATAGTCTTCCAGATCAGTCTCACCTGCAAGCATTTCCCAGGTCAGCTCAGTCTTGCAGTATTGCAGGTTACTGTTTTGACTGCAGGTCTTTCACTGCAGATCTGTGGTGTATACATTAGAACCAGAGTTAGGCAGATATGATCTAATAGCCTCAGCTGTGCAGATAGATGTGCCTTATGAGCTCTCTGTATATTTGCTTTACCACTCCCTTTAATGTCCATACTCATTCTGTAATGAAATATGATTTCTCACCTGTTACTGTGTCTTAAGCTGGTTTGAACAACCAACAAAGAGCAGACGCTGGCAGGCTTAGATGTTTATTGAAGTGCAGCAAGACGGATACTGGTAAGAGTGAGAGTTTTCAAGTGTCTTACTCAGAACTCAGGAGGTATACTTGGTTAGCTAGTTGCTGAGAGGGGATGGGTGGAGAGCTGGCAAGCAGGTGGAGAGGAGGTTAGTCCTTTGAGGGTGACTACGCTGGCATGCCAGAGCTGAGAAAAGTGGCTGATGGTGCTCACAGTCTTCAGGAGTGTGTCACTTGCAGGCAGCATGTTTCTCTTGTTCACAGAGAAAGAGCATTACACAGGCACAGGAGATTACAGACAACCACAGCAAGGACAATCACCACCACGAGACTTAATGCCAGTCCAACAACTCCACCTGAGACTGAGAGCAAAAGGTTACCAAAAAAAGAGGAAAATATAAGAAACTAAAGCCCGTCCAGACAAAACATGTCAAAGTGGCCACTTTGGACTCTATCAGGTGCCAACAATTGAAAATAAATACACCAGGCTTTTCTACTTCAAAGGGTTCTGTGCCGGGAATTGAGAAGGTTTTTCCTAACCTCAAACATGGTGTGGTGGCTGAGAATCTGGGAACTCTACAGGGAGTGCAGAATTATTAGGCAAGTTGTATTTTTGAGGAATAATTTTATTATTGAACAACAACCATGTTCTCAATGAACCCACAAAACTCATTAATATCAAAGCTGAATGTTTTTGGAAGTAGTTTTTAGTTTGTTTTTAGTTTTAGCTATTTTAGGGGGATATCTGTGTGTGCAGGTGACTATTACTGTGCATAATTATTAGGCAACTTAACAAAAAACAAATATATACCCATTTCAATGATTTATTTTTACCTATGAAACAAATATAACAGCTCCACATTCACAAATATACATTTCTGACATTCAAAAACAAAACAAAAACAAATCAGCGACCAATATAGCCACCTTTCTTTGCAAGGACACTCAAAAGCCTGCCATCCATGGATTCTGTCAGTGTTTTGATCTGTTCACCATCAACATTGCGTGCAGCAGCAACCACAGCCTCCCAGACACTGTTCAGAGAGGTGTACTGTTTTCCCTCCTTGTAAATCTCACATTTGATGATGGACCACAGGTTCTCAATGGGGTTCAGATCAGGTGAACAAGGAGGCCATGTCATTAGTTTTTCTTCTTTTATACCCTTTCTTGCCAGCCACGCTGTGGAGTACTTGGACGCGTGTGATGGAGCATTGTCCTGCATGAAAATCATGTTTTTCTTGAAGGATGCAGACTTCTTCCTGTACCACTGCTTGAAGAAGGTGTCTTCCAGAAACTGGCAGTAGGACTGGGAGTTGAGCTTGACTCCATCCTCAACCCAAAAAGGCCCCACAAGCTCATCTTTGATGATACCAGCCCAAACCAGTACTCCACCTCCACCTTGCTGGCGTCTGAGTCGGACTGGAGCTCTCTGCCCTTTACCAATCCAGCCACGGGCCCATCCATCTGGCCCATCAAGACTCACTCTCATTTCATCAGTCCATAAAACCTTAGAAAAATCAGTCTTGAGATATTTCTTGGCCCAGTCTTGACGTTTCAGCTTGTGTGTCTTGTTCAGTGGTGGTCGTCTTTCAGCCTTTCTTACCTTGGCCATGTCTCTGAGTATTGCACAGCTTGTGCTTTTGGGCACTCCAGTGATGTTGCAGCTCTGAAATATGGCCAAACTGGTGGCAAGTGGCATCTTGGCAGCTGCACGCTTGACTTTTCTCAGTTCATGCCTAGTGTCCCTTATGTAGATTTTCTTGAATTAAAATAGACTGCATAGTTGTGGAACCAGACTTTTTTTTGGCTTTTGTATACTCAGCCTACAACCAGTGTGACAGTACACAGTCTACTCTAGCAGGATAAAGTGCTTTGAAATATCTAGCACTGCCAGTGTTTACACTTTGGGGATCAACGTCTTGCTCAAGAGCAGGGTGGGCAGGGGTTAAAACTATTAACCCTGTTAGTTAACCACTGGCTCCTGAAACAGAGTGTGCAAGGACAGGACTATCTACAGTAACTGAGACTAGATTAGCTCAGAATTGGTCTTCTTAGAGTGTTTCCATTATTAGATTTAGTGCACACTATGCATGTATTCGTGCATTTATGTATTATCTTGTATTGGTCATGAACTTTCATGCAAACCTGAAACTCCACATCCTCACTTTGACCTGACAACATCATCTAGATTTTATTTTCAGCTTTAAATTCAGCAGCACAGAAAACATTGTACAAGTACTCCAACAGGGCGAGTACTACCTTGTGACAAATAAAATGACCTTTATGTGTGAATTTTGTGGAACTCCCCGTTAAATCCCTACATTCCATGAAACAATAGTGAGGATATGATATCCACTGTCCTCGGCTGCAGCTATACTGTCCTGCCCATGAGTGATACATATGTGTTTCTATTTTCCTCCCCTTCACGTAGCTCCAACAATACAGAGGTCACCAGGGACGCTGAGATATTTCTATCAACCGAAACAAAATTCTCAGGAAGTTGAAGCCTCTGATGAAGGTCACAACTGCAGTACTCTTATTCTTTTTTTCAGTCTCGCACAGCCAGCATGCCTTGGCTACTTGCCTAACTGTGGCAGGTGGTCTGAGTGACAGTTTGCCCTGTTTGTCTGTCTGGCCCTTGAGGCTGGATCTAAAAATAGATTCCAGCAATGAGGGCCACATCCGTAATGTCAGCAGGACAACGTCATCATGCGGCCGGGAGGGACCAAGTACAGGGCTTCATTTCCTCTGCCAGCAAAGAACAGCATGTATTAGACAAGTACACATTCAATGATACAGAAGCAAACCAGCTCCAGGTTTTTATTTCTGTCAGTAGGGTGTGTGCATATTTTTCTTTTATTTCTTTTATTTATACAGCTTTTAAATATCTTAGTTGGTGGTGAAAATTATTCTACACACATGTGGATAAAGAAAAGAAAAAAAGTTATTGTCCATAATTTAGGTCCAGTTTCCAGCACAAGTCAGAAGCAGAGCCCTCTCTACTCTAGGGCTGAGTGGTTTCTTTGCATAATACGTCATCTAGTGGAGTCCTGCAGGTATTGCTATGATATGTTCAAGTACCGTCGGAAATTTCGTAAAACCAATGGCACTAGTATTCATGACGTACACGAAATTTAATTTCTTTAAAGGTCTTGTGCTTTCCAACTTTAAATTCGAGGGCTTATAGTCAGCGAGACGGAGGATCATGGACTCACGTATGGGTTTGTTTTTGTTTTTTTCCTGGGATTGCTCTACTTGAAAGCTACAAATACGAATTGCATATTTTTAGTAATAAAACATGAGTGAACATATACATTATATACAGATAACATGGTAAATAAAATAAAATAATATTCAACAAACACTTTTTAAAAGTCACAATCTTTATGACCGCGGTCTTCTGTAAAGAACACGTGAAAAATAAAATTGTTATTTGTTATTTTGTTATTTTTTACAAAGATATTGATTTAGATTTTTTTTTGTAAACACAAACAAAACAAAACATAATTTTTATTCAAAGTTACACTACCAGTAAGCTCGGTATGTATGTGTTAGAAGACCGTTCACATTTGTAAGTCTATAGTTTACATGGGTCAGAGAACGCCTCTCGAACATATCTCTTACGTCATCAGCACGGGACAGAAACGGGTGAAAGGTACTTTGCTGCTTGGGTTCGGGAGCAGACCGATGGCTATATGAAGTAGAGATTTTTGCTAATAGAATGATGAACATGAACAGATTAATCGTCTCTCGAACCTTTCGAATCGGACAGCGGTTGCTTGGCTGTCATGCGAGGCATGCTGGGCAAGAAGAGCTGAGACTACAGCAGCGCAGGAGCATTAAAACGCACTGCAGACACCTGGCGTATGCGAAGGATCTGTTCCTCGGTCAAGTGAACAAGGTAAAGGAAAAGAGCTGCCAGAAAGCCTCACCAAAGTTAGTGACGGGCGGAGGAAGTCGTCTCAGAAAAGACTTTGTACTTTAGATGATAACTATATTCAAAGCTAACAATCACCAGCGTTCTAGCTTTGAAAGAAGTATCGTTTAAGAAACAAAGGGCTTTAGACGCAACACCAGAAAAATAAGACGCATAAAATGCAGGGAAGCTTGAAAAAACTGAGGCTGAGGCACTGTCACACCTGTTTGGAGTAAATGGTGAAAGAGACTTTAAATGTCTACCCAAAGTAAAACCAGCTACCGTGTAGGAAGGTCGGTTTATCTCACACAGTGGAAACGTCTTACTTTAGATTCCTCCATGTTGACATGAATCATCACACCGTTCCTGCAGCATGTTCACGCTTTCAGTCTCCCTCTGTAACACATCCCAAGGCCTCTCTGCAGGTTTTGTTTCTGGAGTCTGGAAAAGGCCATTAAAAGAGGGTAAATCATGGCGATAAAGGGATGCACATGGTTACCAACAACCCTTACAGTGCTGTGATTGCTTCAAGGATCTCAGAGTGTGGAGAGAAAAGATTCCCTACACAGCAACATCAGTCTTTACTTTTGGCACAGGGCAGGTCAGCACAGGGGAATCATGCTCTTGATTCTCCAATCAGAACAGGGATTCACCACACCAGCTTTTACTTTTCAGTCACGTTTCTGCTGCCTGCAGTCTTACAGTTCTGTACCTGCCACTCACTGCGTGGTTTCTGCACCATTCTGAGTAAACCCTGGAGACTGATGGGCAGGTGAGCTGGTTCAGAATCATTTAAAACCAGCCCAGGCCACAGTCAGAATTACAGACATGACCTTTTTCTCCTTTCTCATAGTTAATATGAACATCAGCTTTATCTGCAGGATTTCATGCTTCACACTGTCACCACATGATGGATTAGAAGCATATAACTATATAACACAAAAATATGACTTAGACGTTAACATAGATGCATAACCCTGTTACGATCTCTAAAAAGGCCTGTTTTGTTCTCCAGGCTGAGGTCTTCCCTTATCCAGAAATTGGAAATGATGAGGTGGAGGAGATAAAGCAGCTTGTTGCACCGGTAGAGAAGTTCTTCAGTGATGATGGTGAGGTGGGAATTGAGTACATGCACGTGATTAATGACTTTCCGATATGATTTATCAGAGGAATTAAATGACTAACATTGGAATTGCTGGATTTTGTTTGTTTTTGTTTTGGGGTTTCTTTGCCAGTTGACTCAGCAAAAATTGACAGAGAGGCCACAATTCCCCTGGAGACTCTGCAGGGGTTGAAGGATCTCGGGCTGTTTGGAATCATGATTCCTGAAGAATATGGTGAGATGATTTTAACAAAGCCCTTCTAAAAGCTAGTCTCGTGTCTCGGGATCCATCTGAAAATATGAGTGAAAATTGATTTCAAAGCATTTTTGAGATGAACTTTAACTCCACCCGACTTTGCCCCAAAGTGAAGTTAGAAGTTAAGAGCAATGTTCTGGACGTTATACTAATACTTTGATCTGTGTTGTTACTTATTTTTACATTCTTTTATTTAGGGTATTTTTTAAGGATGACACCTCCCTCATATAATTTGTGTGACTATGTAGCTTTTATACACAACTCTTCTAAGGCTACTAGTTAGTTTCAACATTGCACTATACATAACAGATGGATGCAGCTCCTTCTTTCTGAAAAGCAAAGCCGGTGAAGCAGTGCCTGAAACTTGCACTCTTTTCATTGGCCAGCAGAGGGCAACTTCCTCCTGTGGTTGCAGAAAAGAAGTCTGATTGTGTGGACACACCTAGTGGCATTTATTTCAACTCACTTTTATTTATTTATATATTTATACAGCACCAAATCACAAGAACAGTCACCTCAAGGTATTTTATAATGGCAGACCCTACAATAATACATACAGAGAAAAACCCAGCAATCATGATCCCCTATGAGTAAGCACTTTGGCAACAGTGGGAAGGAAAAACTCCTTTTTAACAGGAAGAAACCTCCGGCAGAACCAGGCTCAGGGAGGGGCGGCCATCTGCTGCGACCGGTTGGGGTGAGAGAAGGAAGACAGGATAAAGACATGCTGTGGAAGAGAGACAGAGATTAACAACAAGTATGATTCAATGCAGAGAGGTCTATTAACACATAGTGAGTGAGAAAGATGACTGAAGAAGAAAAACTCAATGCATCAGCCTACGTCTATTGCAGCATAATTAATGAAGGAGTCAGGGTCACCTGGTCCAGCCCTAACTATATGCTTTAGCAAAAAGGAAAGTTTGAAGCCTAATCTTGAAAGTAGAGATAGTGTCTGTCTCCTGAATCCAAACTGGAAGTTGCTTCCACAGAAGAGGGTGATATGGTACTACAAGGTCATTAAGATAAGATGTTTAAGACCTTGTATGTGAGGAGCAGGATTTTGAATTCAGTTCTGCATTTAACAGGAAGCCAATGAAGGGAAGCCAAAACAGGGGAAATCTGCTCTCTCTTTCTAGTCCCTGTCAGGACTCTTGTTTTGGATTAGCTGAAGGCTTTTCAGGGAGTTTTTAGGACATCCTGATAATAATGAATTACAGTCGTCCAGCCTGGAAGTAATAAGTGCATGAACTAGTTTTTCAGCGTCACTCTGAGACAGGATATTTCTAACTTTAGAGATGTTGCGCAAATGGAAGAAAGCAGTCTTACATATTTGTTTAATATGTGCATTGAAGGACATGTCCTGGTCAAAAATGACTCCAAGGTTCCTCACAGCGTTACTGGAGGCCAAGGTAATGCCATCCAGAGTAAGAATCTGGTTAGATACCATATTTCTAAGATTTTCAGGGCCGAGTACAATAACCTCAGTTTGATCTGAATTAAGAAGCAGAAAGTTAGCGGCCATCCAGGTCTTTATGTCTTTAAGACATTCCTGCAGTTTAACTAATTGGTGTGTGTTATCTGGCTTCATGCATAGCAGTGAAAATGTATGCGATGCCTTCTGATGATACTTCCTAATGGAAGCATGTATAATGTAAACAGAATTGGTCCTAGCTCTGAATCCTGTGGAACTCCATAATTAAACTTGGTGTGTAATTGGATATGATACAAACCACAACCACCAACAGTATGACCTTTGGTTTCTCAGTCAGACCCACATTTAGCTCATAACAGCTGGTTTCAGAAAACCAAGATGGCAACATTCAAAGTACTGAGCATGACGTCACAGTGGCTGGATCCATATTTTATATATAATCTATGGTTTCAAGCTAGTGATTTACACTAATGTGCTGGAGCTGTCCTTCATGTCTTTACGTTCTGCTCAGAAAATGGGAAATACACGGAGAGATTTGTTGAAATGTGTAAACATAACAGACACAGTTTGTACAATTCCAATAATGTTGGAACTCCATATTCGTATGACCGTCTTTATTCTTGAACAGTCTGAACTATCTCAGGCAGCTTTGTTTAAGTATTCTTCAGGAATATCTCTCCAGGCTGTTTGGATGATATTCAAAGCTCTTGTTTGGATGTCGGCTGCCTTTTGTTCTGTCCTGTGTTGATGATCTCGATAATGTTGGGGTCTGGGCTCTGGGGAGGCCAGTGCATGACCGATAGTGTGCACTGCGTGTTTGTCTATCCAGGTATGGCTTTACTGCGCTGCTACTGTGTTTGGATTCATTATCATGCTAAAAAATGAGGCAGTTGTCAATCAGATGCTTTCCAGATGGTATTACATCTGGTTATAAGCCCAGCCTCAGGAGGTTGCAAGCTAGTGTTCACTTAGTGCCAGCCAAGACTGGATAATGGAAGGGTTGCATCAGGAACTACATCTGGCATCATATCTGTGCCAAATCAAATATGTAGCTGCACCCACTGCAGGGATTTAACTTCCCAGAACATTTTTTTAATGTATGTCAGTTTAAAACAAAGCATTCATCTCGTTGCACTGCTGATGACAACTGTATGGTATTAGAGAGAAGCCCAGCAATCCCCTGTAATCAAGCACTTTGCAACTGTGGGGAGGAAGAACTACGTTTTAATTGGCATATTCAGGCTCAGTGATGGCAGCCATCTGCTATGGCAGGTCTGGTGTTGAGGATAAACAGAAGACAGAAGAAGATCACAGACTCTACAAACAGCTTTGTTTTACACATGGAGACATGAATCCCAGAGCGCAGTTTAAAATACTGAAATACTGTTTGAATGGACTTTAAACATTTAACGTCATTACTTTATGAGTATATTAGTATGTTATCTGCTGTTAATCAGCAGCGTTTCAAGTATCAGGTCAGTATATTTGGGTGTATTTTATGGCACAAGAGGTTCAATTAAGCTCTCACACTTGACATCTAAATGGTACTCTGTCTGAGCTCAGCGCATAAATGCTTTAATGAACAGGTGGCATGCTGTTAGATTTAGATATGGTTCCTGCCTCAGTGCAGCTTCTACACGTACAGATTCAAGTCAAAGCTACATATCGACCATAGTGGGGTTTCCCTGAAACATCACTACGATCCTGACTTCATCATGGCTCCACAGCTGTCTCTCCGACACATCCATGCTAGATGTGCCTTGCAGTGGGGCAGTTTCTGTTTTTATTGTTTATCATTTGTTTTTCAATCCCAGGGGGTCTTGGATTATCCCACACCATTTATGCACGACTGAATGAGATCATCGCCTTAGACGGCTCCATCGCCGTCACACTGGCTGCTCATCAAGCCATTGGACTGAAGGTAAAAATACAATACTCTTACGGAGTTGTGTCTGCAATGTGGACAATCTGGAGGATTTGCTAACACATTTGTGGGCTCTCAGGGGATCCTGATAGCAGGCAATGAAGCCCAGAAGAAAAAGTATCTTCCCAAGCTGGCCTCAGGGGAGCACATCGCAGCTTTCTGTCTGACAGAGCCCGGAAGGTAAAGAACACCATGCACATGTCATCCGCAGCGTTCTCCTCTGTGGCTCCAACTCTGCTCATACAGCAGTGAAGCACAGTCTGATGAACACAAATAACAGGTTATCTCTCCACCCACTGGCCACTTCATTAGGTACACCTGTTGAACTACTTATTAGAACAAATATCTGATCGTCCAGTCACAAGGCAGCAACTCACTATCAGTCATTTAGGCGTATAAACTCGTTCAAACCCAGCATCAGAGTGGGGAAGAAGGGTGGTTTTAGTGGCTTTGAATGTGGCCTGGTTCTTCTATCTCAGAAACTACTAGGGTTGTCTCATACAGCCATCTGTAGGGTTTAGTCAGAAAGAGAATCTATCCAGTGAGTGACAGCTGTCTGCGAGAAAATGTCAGAGAAGAGTCGCCAAATTGCTGTGAGCTAAAAGGAAGGCAACAGTAACTCAAACAAACACTCACTATGCAGAAGAACATAGCTCTATGAACCCTCTATGAACACACAACATTTTGAACCTTGAAGCAGATGTTGTACAACAGCAGAAAACCAGTGCGTCCCTCCTGTGAGCTAAGAAACAGAAAGCTGAAGCTACATTTCACACAGGTTTAACAAAGCTGGACAGGACAAGACTGGTAAAACATCTGAGGTAGGCGGTGTGGCCCCTCTAATTTTTGAAAAAGATAACCTGAGAACGAGGTGACGTAGGTACAGCTACTGAAAATCTCAGACAAGCAGTGATCCTGGAGATCTTGACCTCAAAATCAGATGTCAGCTTTCCTAAAAATCACATTTATTCTACAGTTGCATCTACTAGGAGGCTGTGGGGTAGCCTGGCAACTGCCAGTAGTTTCCCAGCATGAAAACAGTCAGTGTGCGTCAGGATCCATCCAGGTAACTGGCTGCAGTTTACATTTTAAACCCAGCAACCTGAAAATAAGCGTCTCAGCTGATTGTATCTGCAGGTTCATTCTCAGTCACTGCTCAGCGTTAACGCCCACAGGGCACCAAACGGTGGTTAAAGATGGCAGTTACAGGATTCAGGACACTGTACAGAGCACCATGATTACAGCCTAAATCTTAATCAGGACATTATTTAATCAAGATAAAAACTGATGTCACAGATGTTGAATCACTTCCCAATGACTTTAGAAATACTATGTATTTATAGAGACCATTAGCTGTTTGGATTGGACTCCACAGAAACACCCACAGAACCCGTGTTCCCACTTTTCCTTCCTCTGATTAGTACTTGGTGATAAAGGCTCATTGTGTTATTTGCTTGAAGTGAACTAAACAGTGAGGTTGTTTTCAAATCACTGCGAGCCAAAGTCATCATTGAAAACCCAATTTGATGCATCAGCCAGCGTTAACACAGTAATGATGGCATCTACGCCATGTGCCTGAGCATGTAGCTGTCTTTGCTCCACTGACACTCAGCCTGTCCGTTACAGTGGCAGTGACGCAGCCTCCATTCAGACCCGTGCAACCCTGTCTGAAGATGGAAAACATTACCTGATCAACGGCTCCAAGGTGAGAGGAACCGTTTCCACCAAGTTTTAATTCAGACTTCAACTCAGCCTCTGACTGAAGCTCCTGACTTGAATCATGTTGTCAGATCTGGATTTCAAACGGAGGCATGGCGGACATCATGACCGTGTTCGCCAGGACTGAGGTGGAAGTAGATGGTGTAAAGAAAGACAAGATATCTGCATTCATCGTGGAGAGGGCTTTTGGAGGGATCGCCAGTGGCAAGCCTGAGGACAAACTGGGCATCAGGGGATCCAACAGTAAGCCTTTCATCAACACTTAAAGGCAGTTTGATAGACGCTGGGCCATTTCCATGTCATTTATGTTTCAACGCTGTAACCTTTCAGCCTGTGAGCTGTCCTTCGATAATGTCCCAGTACCAGTAGAGAACGTGATCGGAGAAATTGGGGGTGGATTTAAGGTAAGCTCTGAAGCCAGCTTCATCTGTCTACACAACAGAGATTCTGTAATATTTGTAAACATGTGCTGCGTGTCGGACAGATCGCCATGAACATCCTGAACTCGGGGAGGTTCAGTATGGGCAGCTCCTGTGCTGGAATGATTAAAAAGCTGATCGGTAAGCACTCAGCTGTTGTTTTAACTGGGTAGCAGTTGTGAGTGTTTTAAGTTTATTAAGTCTGGCTTCTCTGTCTGGCCTTCTGTAGAGCTGACATCTGAGTATGCCGCTACCAGGAAGCAGTTTAGCAAAAGCCTGAGTGAGTTTGGTATGATCCAGGTATGCTCTCCCCTCACTTGGAAGCTTGTGACACCTTCCAGTCTGATCAGAAGTGACTAAATATTGTGATTTCTATGCTTTCTGTAGGAGAAGTTTGCAATGATGGCCCTCAATGCCTTTGTGATGGAGAGCATGGCATACCTGACAGCAGGGATGATGGACAGACCGGGCGTTCCAGACTGTTCTCTGGAGGCAGCCATGGTCAAGGTACCACTTGCTCTGTCGTCTGTGTTCAGGTGAAACTTTTATGAAACTACTCACGGTGTGTGTTCCTCATCTTCGGTACAGGTGTTCAGCTCGGAGGGAGGCTGGATTTGTGTGAGCGAGGCTCTTCAGGTGCTCGGAGGTCTGGGTTATACCAAGAACTATCCCTTTGAGCGCTTCGTCAGGGACTGCCGCATCCTGCCCATCTTTGAGGTACTCATACATAAGTGTTTAAACTCTGAGGGCTAGATATAGTCTTGGTTTGTGCTAGAGTGAAACCGTATGTATTTGTTTCCTTTTCAAAAAACGAATCTTGCCTGCCCTTCAGGTTTTGCCCAGCCATAGTTAAGATGAACTCTGTGCCCCCCTCTCCTCTCCATGACACACATCAAAAAACTGTTAACAGTTCATTTGTTAAACCTTGTCTTCCAAACTGTAATGCTGCCGCTACACTGTATCAAATCCCAGTATTTTTCTGGTCATTGGGAATTTGAATCTTCTGCTTAACCTTGTCAGGGTCGCTGGAGCCGATCCCAGCTGTCTTAGGACGAGAGGCAGGGTACACCCTGGACAGGTCACCAGTCTGTTACAGGGCTAACAACACATAGAGACAAACAAACATTTGCACTCACATTCACACCTATTATCCTAACCCCACTAACTGCATGTCTTTGGACTGTGGGAGGAAGCCAGAGTACCCGGAGAGAACCCATACAAATATGGGAAGAACATGCAAACTCTACACAGAAAGGCCCCAGAACTGGAACTGGAATTGAACTCAGGACGTCCTTGCTGTGAGGCAACAGTGCCAACCACTGTGCTGCCAAATTTAAAATCCTTGTGTGAAAGATACTGGACTGTTGAGATGGTTCATTCTGTCAGCAACCACCAGGTGGCATATTTTACTGTTGAAACAAAGCTCTTAATAGATGAAATTGAAGTAAACAGTTAATTTTGAGGTGAAACACATCATCTTCGGGCACTTTACATAGAAAGCTCCAGACCCATCATTATCAAAACCCCTCACTGTGTCAGTCAGTCACACTCACTGTTACTGATAGAAAGTTTAAAATTTGAAAATGCAATGTAGCAAAATTTCCTGCTTTCCTACAGCAGAGAATCCCACACACTCATACACGCACACCTGCGGGGTACAGTGCGAGGGAAGTTCAACGCAGCCATCCATTCTTCGTTAGTCAGAGATAGCAGGTTTCACTTTGGTGGTTATTAACTGTGCAGCTGAGGTCCGCTTGGTTTGTGTGTTCTGTGATTAGAATCAAGTGTATAAACATTTTCTGCATCACCAAATCAGTACATGTAACTTTACAGCTGGGCTTCATTTGTGATGTGAGTACAGCCTAACAGCCTGCACGAATAAAACGTGCTCCCCCAGCAGAGAATCAGCATTTCACTTAAGACATGCAGTAAATAAAAGAAAAATTGTTAAACCGTCACGTTTCCAGCTGATTTTGAAAGCAAAACATTGCCTGCTCACAACCGAGTTCTCTGTTCAACCATCAGAGAGCCACTTCCCGTGACACAGAAAACTCTTAACTTAAGTCTAATTCCACTGTTTGCTCACAGGGTACCAATGAAATCCTGAGGATGTACATCGCTCTCACTGGAATGCAGTACGCTGGCAAAATCCTCACAGGGAAAATAAAGTAAGAATCTGAAGGTGTTGTTGAGGTTTGAAGGTTTTTGCTTTTAAGTCCTACATCGCCCCTTCTGTTAGTTGTGTTGTATTCACACTTCCTAAGAAAAATATGGAGCTGTTTGCCTGTGCTTAGAGGCACGTGGTTGTTTGTGCCCTCAGGGAGATGAAGAAAGGAAATATAGGTCTTGCGATAAGCATGGTCAGCAAGAAACTGAGGACCTCGCTTGGAGCTTCAGTAGACCTCGGCCTGACGGGGAAAGATGGAGTGGTGCATCCCAGCTTGGAAGTAAGAGAATTGTGGTGTTAGATGAGTGAAGTGTTTTTTGTCGAGGCTCTTCAATCTTCTGTTTCCGTTTGCAGGACAGTGCAAAGAAGCTGGAGCAGAACGTCAGCCTGTTTGGGTCGACTGTGGAGAGCCTGCTCTACAGATATGGAAAGGTAGCGTTTGATTCTGGAAAAGCAGCTGTGGGATTTTCCCGCTCAAAGCTTTCCAGTTTCTATGAGCAAATTTCCCATTCATCATGTAAATATAAAAGTTGTTTCATAATGAGCGGTGGTGTTTGTCTGTTACACAGCTGCTTCAAATTGTGTTTTGCAACTGTGCTTTTGTAATCACAGCTTTACCCAAAGAAGCTTTAAACCTTTTGGTAGCCGGATAGTTTTCCAGATTCTCAGTTCCTGTATCATTTGACTGGTTTAGATCCAGCACGCACAATCTTTCCTCAGAGGACTTAAATGTTTGCCAAGAGTTTGAATATCGAGGTTCAGGCTGCTTACATGTAAGAAAATAAGCAGTGAAAAGTTTAAAGGCTAACAGCACATGCAAATCATTTCTTCTTCTCTTTAATGATATTTTCAGGAAATTGGGACAAAGCTATTAAAGATGGTCTCATTGGCGGCAGGGTGGAGGAACTGATGCATTTAAGTAGAAAATTGTTGCTATGGATCAAAGCCGTGCTCTAACAGCTCATGCTGTAATTGTCCAGTAATGCTGAGTCAGTGTCATTACAGGACTGATTATCTGTAGTGTTACAATGCAGGGAAAACTCATTCCTTAGCTCTACGTGTTAACTGCCCATCAGCCCCAAGCTGCTATTTCACTCTGAAATCTAGATGGAAATGGAAACTATGTCAGTTTATTCATTTCATTAGTTTTACTCACATGTTTTACCCATGGCAACAGGACAACAATAAAACTCGATGCTAGTTAACCGTGTGCTTCTTCAGTACTTGCACAGGGACTTGACTAGGTTTTTGTCACTAAAATACAAAAGCTAAAGTTGAGGTAACTGTCCCTCACATGTCTCTCCTCCTCTCCCCTGATGATGTCAGACCATAGTGGACGAACAGCTCGTCCTGAAGAGGGTGGCAGACGTGCTGATCCACATGTACGCTATGACAGCCGTCCTGTCCAGAGCGAGCCGCTCCATTAGCATCGGCCTCAGGAATCACGACCACGAGGTTTGTACGCTCTGTGCACACTCACACAGTTTAGAGGTCTCGCACACGCAGAATAAATATTCATATTGAACTTGTTTGTTTGCCACAACGAGAGCCGTTTTCCATCGATCTCATAGGATTTCTGTACACATCACTTCCTCTGTGTTTACGCTGTTTAAGGCTGACAGTAAACAGCTGCCTCACTTAGCCCACACTATAAGCATCGGTATGTTCACTGCAGAGCCTGCAGCAGCCCAGCTCACACCTACAGCGGCTGAGTTAATGTCTTCACGTGCGTGAGGAGTCTGTAAAGAATTGGAGTTTACACAACTGTAATTTCAGCTTGCGTCTTAGTGTTGGAGGAAAATGCAGCAGGTGAAATTTTGAGCCATGCCAACCACTTCTGGACAGCATTTCAACACGAATGCTAGAGAACTGCTCATCCACATTTATCGTAAGAAACTAAAGACAAAAAGATTCAGATCAAATCGTGTTCACTTGTCCAGCTGTCTCTGTAGGACCCACTTTGAGTTTTCGACCATCAGCATGAGGACACTTTGGTTACAAGTTGTTTCTTTTGGCAGTGTTTCCCTTGAACGGCTCATTGGAGGGGCCTAACCGGACAAACTTTGTCAACGTATGACGAATCACATTCAGCAAAGCACTTACTCAGGTCCCCAGTAACACACATGCCACGTACACATGAAGTGGACCGGATGTAGAACTTCCTGATTTATTAGTAAGATGCAGAACCTCCCCAACATGCAGTGCAGTCACACTCTGCTGGTGTGCGTGTGTGTGTGTGTACACAAAAGTCTACCCTAGTTATTGATACCACCCAAACTGATGTTTGTGGGTAGACTAGTTCTTTGACATCACACAGATGAGGTTTCTACAGGAGCACATGTCATCATTCACACATTTCAGAGTCTAGCAGCTCGTGTGAAGTTTACTTTGGATGGTTCCAGCATTACGGCTCATAATCAAAGTCCCCACGGAGAATTTGAATGTGATTTTTATTCCTCATTAAATCGTATAATCTTATCTGGTGGGGTGTGTTTTGGCTGTTTTCACTTACTGCAGGACAGCGGTTCCTTCTGCAAACAATTAAAACAGCTCCACGTCTGTTATTCTCTATTTGTGTGGGGTTTTTTTCTTTTCTTTTTTTCACTTGCTGACGTGTTTAATTAGGCTTTTGATCAGCTTGTGTTTAGACTTGTTAAATAAAACCCGCCGTCACTTTTATTACTTTCACTTTACTATTTGATCGAGGTAAAAGCTGTAGCACACTACCTTTATTTGAACTGCGGTTGTTCCTGGAGCAGATTTAGGTGAAGGGCAGGACGATGGAGTGTAAAGACGACTGAAAAAGAGTCCTGTTCGTAATGAGAAACAGCAATGCAAAACAAAACCTCAACACAAAGACTTTAAGAAAGAAAGCCTTTAAAGAGGGCAGCGAATGCTTCATATTATCCTCTGTGTTTCAGATGGGCAGCGCTGTGCTGTCTCTGCACTGTAGTTAAAAGCCATAAATGTGAGGGTGCACGTAATACACCTTTGGTTTTCAGTAATTACGTGTACAATATTTGCAGATAGAGGTGCCAAATGTTTACTGGTGTTGCTTTTTTAGGTGCTGCTTGCAAACACATTCTGCAACGATGCCTTCTTTAAGAACAATTACTGGATGGTTCAGCTGCAAAAACGTAAGTACAACACAAAACGGTAATTGAGAACAGCACCGTGATCCGTGTGGGACTTTTTTTTCTTCTTTCAGCAACATCTTAGTACAAAAGACTTGCATGTGTTGTGGAATTTCCCCACCAAACAGCACATACCAACACTGGAACCACCCGCTGCTTTTCATTTTCACACCGTGCACTTTTTTTTAATGACCTCTAAGTAATGCAGAGCTAACCAGCGCTATGATCAAGTGCTGTGTTTACGTCTGATCGGAGTGTGTGGCGTGGTTTGTGATTCTTGTCTCAATTCGTTTCAGACTCTCCTGAGAACAACGATGCCAACATCAAGAAGATTGCCAAACAGGTCCTGGAGAACAGAGCCTACATCTGCTCTCACCCTCTCGAAAGAACTTACTGAGCTCTCCACTGAGACCATAATACTGTTTCCTGTATTCTGATTGGACTATTTTGACCAGTCCCAATGATGCGTCTCCAATCTTGTATTAGTGGTTGTTTTTACATTCAGTAAAACATGAAGAGATTAATATTAGCTGTTTTATATTAATAATAACTTCAGTGGGTCAGACTTCTACTCTGATGGCATTACATGAAACTCAATCCTAAGTGCTCTTTCACTTTAATGCTATAATGAATAATTTTGCAGGATAGCAGTTTTAATGAGCCTGTTTGGACACCAGGTTTTCCTGAATGGCTGACCTTTACTGTTGTTTAATGCTACTTTTGAAACCTGAAGATGCTCCTCTCCCTGTCTGTCAGAGGCAGGGCAGTCCGCTTGTACAAAAATGAATGCTGCTCACAGAATCCACTGTAAGAGGCAACAGAAAAAAAAGCATATATTACTTCAGAAATCTTTCTTTCATTTCTCCAGCATTTGCCTTTTCAAACAGCACTTGAGCTCACTTGTAGTGGTACTTGCTGTACTGAGAGTTGTGTCTGGGAAAGGCGTTTCTTCCCAGGCTGCAGGCCATGCATGGGCCTGGAGTCAGAGGCACTCTCTCCTGTTCCTCTGCTTTGTCGTCAGCAGTGTTCATCACGGACAGTTGAGGAAAAGGCTGTGACACAAAATGCAGCTCTTGGCTCAAAGATTTCCTCAGTTAGGTGCAAGAACAGCCATGACGATAAAAGAAAAACAAGTATACAAGATGTAAACTAAACATGTGTAGGATAAATGGCCTTTAAAGTTGCATTTTTGTTAACACTTTTGTGAACTGCTGTAGCTGGAAAAAAATGCATGGGAAACTGTTATCTTACATGAGATTGCACCAACTACTCATGCTCCGCAAGTGGTGGACTTCAAGTGGACATCAAAGTAGCGTGACAGGACCTGGCCATCGGATCCCCAGCTGTCTGCGTCCGCAGTGGATTATAATCTAGGCTTAATGTGTTTTTGATTGATTGATTGATCATACTTTATTCATCCCGAGGGAAATTGGGTTAAGGCTGCCAGCCGTGCCAGCGCCATCACTATTTTGTCACTATGGCTAGTTTCTCCTTCCATAGCAACCTCCTAAACAAGAAGCGCTAGCTTCTGGACTTCACTGAGGTACCACCTTTGCTAATTTAAGGGAGTGAACCAGACCTCTAGTCCATAATTGTCTAATCTAGCAAGTTTGTGCTCCAAATTTGGAGAGTGAAATTATTCAATTTTATTTATACAGCGTGAAATCACAAAAGTTGCTTCAAGGTATTGCAAGGTAGACCCTACAATAATACATACAGAGAAAAACCCAACAATCCTATGAGCCCCTAGGAGCAAGCACTTTGGTGACAGTGGGAAGGAAAAACTCCCTTTTAACAGGAAGAGACTATGTGTCAATAGACACACAGTGAGTGAGAAAGGTGACTGAAGAAGAAATACTCAATGCATTGTGGGAATCCCCCAGCAAGATACACCTATAGGGTCACCTGATCCAGCCCAAACTATATGCTTTAGCAAAAAGGAAAGTTTTAAGCCTAAACTTAAAAGTTAAAAAATACCTTAATTCCAAACTGGAAGCTGGTTCCATAGAAGAGGGGCCTGAAAACTGAAGGCTCTGCCTCCCATTCTACTTTTAAATACTCTAGGAATTATATTAAATATTAAAAGTAGTATTTTATTAATATTGGATTCATTGAGTGTTCATGTATTACACCTGTACAGTTTTGTGTTGCTGACCAAGCATTAACTGATAATCTCACCCTCTTGTCTGGTATGGTGACTTCAGGGTCCCACAAAAAAAAACAAAAAATGCATCTTTGACACAGGTGACTTCACAGTTTTATATACAGCCTATGCTATTTGAAACTGAACCATGTAAAATATGAAAGATTTATCCAATAATAATAAAAAAAAAATCTTGATTATCAAGCCATTTGTCATGTGAGTATTATTGTAACCCTTGAATAAACACACAAATGCAGGTTTGTGAAATAAATAAAACACTTTATAGTCATGAATAAACACACCTAGCTGCTCGTTTGTTAAGTGCCTCTAGCTTAAGCTAATCCAGTCACATACAAGAGTTCTGACCTTAACTTTCCCTTAATGATCAGTTTTAGTTGTCTGCATGGTTATTCTGAAGGCTTTTCATGTTGTTGAGCTGTACTCTTTTGTACTGAATTCTGAGTGCCACTTGGAATGAGTGGAAATGCTGTACCTTAAGCATCATGCCTGGTTTCCTCAGTGAATATTTCTTTGGCAGATCTTTCAGTATATCCTGAGTTCTCTCCAGGTTTCCTTTCATGTGACACTTGAATTGTTGGACGGGGCTGTTGTCTGCTGAGTTAACGTTGCTGCCGTCAGGAAGCAGCTGCTTCTTCCAGCGGCTGTACTGAGCTCTGGCTGCTTGGAGCTGCTCCTGCTGTAGACAATCTCCTGAGGATCAACAGCGCACACGCTTAACTCTGTGGATCAACAACTCCAAAGAGTTCATCCTGTAAACTTCATACAGCTGATAAACTTAACAGGCGTGGTGTGGTTTTAGCTTACAACAGAGTTGGAAAAATATAACATGGCACACATTAACGAGTAACTCTGTACACTGCTGAGATCAATTAAGCTTCTGCCTGACCAAATTTATTCTCCAGCTCAGTCTGGGAGTGTGTTACTCAGCAGCAAAGACTTCTACTGGCTTAAATATCTGCCATCTGGAGCTTCAATCAAAATGGATCAATACTGGCCTTTAGTACAGTGAAAAAGCTTGCAGCGTAGACAGACATAGGAAAATCCACTCTTAGATATTCTGTGCTTTGCTAGATGTTGGCTTTGAGACTATAGGCTGTAACTGTCACATGATGTATGCTCCCATGTTTTTGTCCAGTTTTGTCTGCTTTTAAAAATGAAGCTGAGCCTAGTCTTCTCATGAAGTTGCAGACAAACTGCAATAAAGTTGCAGACAAACAGTTCATGAGTGGAGAAAAGTAAAAGTGCATCACAGCTCCACTGAAGACTTGACAGACTGAAAAAGACAACATTTCAACCCCATCAGAATTACAACAAGAGGCCCAAACTGTGACATTATTACATGCACTTTTGTGAATTCAACTAAACTTCATATGGTCTTCTGACAATGTGTTTCTCTGTCTCACTTAATATTAAGGCATTTTTGGACATATGTATTTGAAGTAGGAGACCTATCCCTGATCTGCACTTACATATCTAATTCACAGTGTCCCTGAACAAAACACATACATGAAATGTAAGCACACCGTATGTCTCATTAAATGTTACCAAACATGTAACTCACTCGAGATCATAACTCATCTCATAGTGCTGAAATCTAAGAAATGTGTTTTTTGTTAGTTGGACAGATCACAGATCTGCCTTTGTGCCACAGGAAAATAGTTCCATGGTGGAGTTACATCTGAAAGGAAAACTGTCTATTGAAAATGCATTAAAGATGTTGCCCTCTTTTGTGAATGTTTAAAACCTTATTGGAGTGCTGTGTTGTGGTTTTTGTTAACTGCTTTCATTTGGCGTTTGTTTATTTCTGTCTGACAACCTGCTGGCAGGCCGGGATACATCATCCACTGGAACCACTGTGTCTAATTTCCAACTAATATAAAAAAAATTAATATTTAATCATTATTATGTTCATATAAATTCGTCACTTACTACATACTTTTTTCCTTAAACTAATTCTTGGGTGCTTTGTTTTGATCAGAATCAGGAAAATCAATGTAGCACTACGTCAGCAGTACAGCTTTAAATGAAACCTTGTGGTTTCAAGACATGCTTGTATACTGAGTTAGTGTCTGCATCACTTGTGAACTAAAGAATTGTGGGATTTTTCACCTTTCTGAAAGATCAAAAAGGACCCTCTTACACAAATAAAATAGATAAACTACTCTCGGTCAGATACCAGTCAGGCACAACATTATGAGCACCTGCCTTGTATTGTGTTGGTCCCCCCCTTTTGCTGACCCATCATCAAATCCATCACACACTTGAAGGTGTGCTGTGGTATCTGAGCCAAGATGTTCGCAAAGGATCTGGGGAAGGTTAAGTCAGGAGCTCAAACTCATTGTTGTGACTCAAAAACTATTCCTGAATCATTTTTTTCTTTGTGGCAGGGTGGATTATGGTCTGCAGCAATGCTTAGGTAGGCGACACATGTTAAAGTAGCATCCACATGGGTGAAGGAGGACCCGAGGTTTCCCAGCAGAACATTGTCCAAAGCATCACACTGCCTCCATTGACTTGCTTTCTTCCTATCGTGCCAGGTGTTACCCAAGTAACCAACGCACATGCACCCAGCCATCCACGTGATACGAAAGAAAACACAATTAATCACACCAGGACACCTTCTTCCATTGCTCCGTGGTCCAGTTCTGATCCTCACATGCCCATTGTTACAAGATTCAGCGTGGGCACCCTGACTGCTCTGCGGCCCCATGCACAACAAACTGATGTGTTGTGGGGAGGCTGTAGCTCAGGAGGTAGAACAGGTCATCTGCTAATCAGAGAGATGGTGGTTCAACTCTTTGCTGCTCCAGTCTGCCAAATATTCTTGGGCAAGATGCTGAATCCAAAGTTCTGTTCTGTTCAGCTGAGTAAGAATGTGATAGAAAGAATTTAGGTGACTAAAAAATAGCGGTGTAAGTGTTGCTGTTATTGATGGAGCAGTTCATTGCAAATTATCCTGATTGTAAATTGTAAAGAAACATATCAGGACATGTGTCTGTGAACTGAATCTCAAGAGAAGAAACAATTGCTAGAATAAAATGATTAAATAAAGCAATTTTTTGTGATTTTTATACACATTTTGCAATTGTGCTCATTAAGAGTTGGCATTCCGTGTAATAAAGGTCAAAAGCATCAATTCAGCGCTATGATTGAAGTGAATTATTGAGACTGACATGATGACTTGCAGAAGGATTTGCAAACATGCTTACACATTGTAACTACATCATAACCACCCGCTATTACACCAGTGAACATCCAGGGTTTGGACACTGAAACGGTGGTGGAGTACAAATACCTGGGTGTTCACCTCAATAACAAACTGGACTGGTCCACGAACACAAATGCACTTTACAAGAAGGGTCTAAGTCGTCTCCACCTGCTACGGCGGCTGAGATCCTTCGGAGTGAACAGGACACCTCTAAGGGCATTTTACGACACTGGGGTGGCATCTGCTATCTTTTATGCTGTGGTCTGCTGGAGTAGTGGAATGGCAGAGAGGGACAGGGGGAAACTCAACAAACTGGTCAAGAGGGCCAGCTCTGTCCTGGACTGTCCGCTGAAGTCCATCGAGCAGGTTGGGGAGGAGAGGATGTTGTCTAAGCTAACATCCATCATGTGAGACTGTACAAGCACCGAGCAGCTCGTTCAGCAGTAGACTTTTACACCCACAGTGTAGGAAGGAGCGCTACCGCAGGTCATTCTTACCAGCAGCTGTCAGACTCTATAACACAGTTTAACATCCTTTGGTCATCTTACTCACCAGCTGTTTGTTCACTGTACATTTTATACATATCCCTGTACAATTTTTCTATACATATTTCTGTACATTGTTACCTGTATATACGAACTTCAGTTGCTTATGTATATAGGACCACTTTGTGTCTTCCTTTTATATTTTATATTCCCCTTGCTATAAGAGCTGTGTAACACCGAAATTTCACTTTCTATTCTATTCTATTCTATTCTAACTAGTTAAAGTCAGGGTGATATTTCTCTGGACCAAGGGAGTCTGAATAGAATGTCCCAGACTAGGGCTGTTCGATATAACGATATATATCGGATGACGATATAAAAACGTCTATCGTTTCATTTTACGCTGTGGTTTGTTTCGTGGTGTCGCAAAATAAACTATTTACTGCAATATTTTTTCATCGTTTTGATGGTCACTGTAGTGGCTAAATTAATTTCTTAAAGTTCTCTCTTTCTCTTATATTTAATATAACCACATTACGGACGGATAAGCGACTGTTTTTATGCGTTGTCGTTAGCAACAACAACGGTAAAACCATCCCGTGTCCGCTTGTTTATTTTCCACATAAACCTTACGCAATGAAGCTCAAGATCCTGTTGAGACTTTTCAAAATAAACTGAATTACGTGAAAGAGTATGCAGAGTGTTTATATAGGAGGGAACATATGTGGTATTTTAGCATCAGACACTTAGTTTTCAAATCAGACACCAGCTCACAACCTTAAACATGATTATTGTGCTAGCAATTGGGTGTGATCCAGTGATGGATTTATGATTAGCTAACAATGAGGAATGGCAAGGATTTTTTTCTTTTACTTTAGCAAGACAATAAAACAATGAAAAGACCTCAGGAGACATAAAACTGTTTTACCGGCAAAATATCAAAAGTAAAACCAATAATTTTGATGATTTTCTTTATCTGTGCAATATGGATTAACGTTACTGCTGAAGATCTGATCTCTGAAAAAACAACTGTTAATGGAGCTGGAAAAACAAACCCACATCTTGATCCTTAAAAAAGCATATTTATATATAGTAAAAGTAGAAGTAAGTAGAAGTAAAAGGCTTCAGCCTACTAATATTAGTTCATAAAATAATTCTCTGCGCCAAAAGTGATGAGTTAAGGTGCCCATGGAGGCAAGGGTGCCACCAGACATTTGGCCCCAGGGCAGACCCAAGTCAGGCTGGAGAGATTATATCTCTTGGCTGGCCTGGAAACACCTTGGTGTTCATATTCATATTAATATTCTTATTCTTCTATGACAAAAAGTACAAGTGTTTATTTAAGGAAATAAACAGAGCAGTAAGAGATGTTTTTTATTTTATTTTGCCACCAATTACATGTTTTTATTTGTAATTTATGTAGTGCTCCCTACTATGTGAATCCCTCACCTGAAGTCTTATGTTTATTAGTTTAGTTTAGATTCTAAACTATCAACCTCAACAATCAAATGATCCCCTTTAATAGCAAGCGCTGGGCAACGGTGGAAAGGAAAAACTCCCTTATAAAAAGGGAGAAACCTTTGACAGAACCAGGCTAAGAAAGGGGCAGCCATCTGTCATGACTGGTTGGGGGGTGAGAGGCAGAGGAAAAGAAAAATGAGTTTGTTTCTCTCTGGTCTTCTGGCCTCTTGTTGTCTTTCGGTGTGTTTTCACAGGTTTTGTTATTGCTCAAGCTCATATTGTTCATTTTCTGAAGTACGAGTTGAATATTCCTTGAAGAAGAACTTTTTTGGATGCTTTGTGTCACTGCTGCTTCTTCTGGCCTCTTGTTGTCTTTTGGTGTGTTTGGTGTGTTTTCAGAGGTTTCACTCAAGGTCATATCGTTCATTTTCTGAACTAGTAGTCAGATAGTCCTTGGCGAACAACTTTTTTGGCTGCTCTGTGGCACTGCTGCTTGTCCTGGCCTCTTGTTGTATTTTGGAGTGTTTACGAAGGTTTTGGTATCACTCGAGGTCGTAACGTCCATTTTCTCAACTAGGTGTTGAATAGTCCTTGGCGCATAACTTTTTTGGCTGCTCTGTGTCACTGGTGCTTGTCCTGGCCTCTTGTTGTATTTTGGAGTGTTTTCAAAGGTTTTGGTATCACTCGAGGTCGTAACGTCCATTTTCTCAACTAGGTGTTGAACAGTAACATTCTTTTTTTTTTTTTTAAATTCGGTGTTATCCGATTGTTCAGTCTGACGTCACTAGCCGTGTCTGGGTCTAAACTCCGCTGCAGGTCCATATATCAAACGATCACTATGGCATTACTGAGAGTTGAAAAACTGTCTAAAGTCTTTCATCTTTAATAAAATGATCAGCGTTCTGCTCTACCAGGTGTAACAATTGAGTTTAACATCCAGGCATCCATGAAAACGGAATTTATGACATTTAACGGAGTTAGAAGTTAGCAGGGAGTTAGCTCGCTAGCTTCTATCTAAATACAATATAGCATGTCCTGACTGCGGGGTTTTGGAAACAAATTCAAACGTACAGCTCTGTTATCACTTCCAACATAAATGAAGACAGAAAACGAAACAGCAGTGACGTTTGTAGGGTTACTGAAGTTTGGCTAGCTGGTATATAATGATGTGCTACGTGACCGCTAGCGACACAGCTATGTTAGCATAATATGAACAAGCTAACTTTTTTTCCACTTGATAAAAGTTAACGTGAGTGTTCTCGGTGGTCAGGAACAAATGTAATCGCATGGCAGGATGCTGTAAAAAGAACTTCAGCCAGGAGAACAACTGAGATAATCCATCCACAATACGAGGTTAGTCATTCATATACTGCTGCATGGGCTGGGCTGTAGTTACATCCTAAGGTTTTAAAAACTGAGCTTAAATAAATGATTAGCGGTAATAAAAGCCAGGGAGGTCAGCAGTGATCACTGACTGTTTTAGGAGCTTTTTGAGATCAAATAGAAGAAAATACATAACATTAAACATGTTAACAACACAAAAGCCATATTAAACGCAGACTACTTTAGACCCGGAAGTAGGATTCGTCACGTCATCACTGAACAACCGGATTGTGTGGGCTTCGGAGCGTGATGTCACGGGAGGGGGCGTGGCCGCCGGGACGCCATTTTAGCAGGCCAAACAAAGGGCTTAAGGACCGAATGCATCAGCAGTGGTTGGCCTTGCTGTGTTGTGAGTTGTAATGTTAGATCGCACGATCGGGGAGGGAATAAGCTTGAAAATTGGCTCTCTTTTTATTCTTTCCCAGCCTGAAAGCAACGTGAGGGAGCTTACGTATCGGATGTTACCAAAAGAAGGCATCTAGCCTGGATGTGCTGTGAGACGAGCTGATATCCAGTTCTCTACCATCCACAGATATCTGTTGTTGTGCTACAGACATTTTCATTCTGGTAAGTTCTAAATAAGTTCATATTAGGGCTGTTCGATATAAGGATATATATCGATATAACGATATAAAAACATCTATCGTTTCATTTTACACTATTGTTTGTTTCGTGCTGTCGCAAAATAAACTGTTTACGGCAATATTTTTTCATCGTTTTGATGGTCACTGTAGTGGTTACATTAATTTCTTAAAGTTCTCTCTTTCTCTTATATTTAATATAACCACACTTCGGTGGATAAGCGACTGTTTTTATGCGTTGTCGTTAGCAACAACGACTGTAAAACCATCCCGTGTCCGCTTGTTTATATTCCACATAAGCCTTTCACAATAAAGCTCAAGATCCTGTTGAGACTTTTCAAAATAAACTGAATTACGTGAAAGAGTATGCCGTGTTTATGGATGAGAAGCAAAAAAATGCCGCCAGGTGCTAAAAAATAAACCTTAGACTCAAACGTTAGAACAGGCTTTTCCCCGCAGCACGCCGTGTAATAAATACTCACAAAGAAAACTGCGGCCGTTACAACTTTTGTCTAAAAATGTATAGTTTCATGCATCGGTTAAAACACTGCTCCAAGTACACGACGCCCAGCTGGAAACACTTCAGGCAAGTCGAGCTGCCCGAGATTCACAGAATTTACAGAAAATGTTACATTTTGTGATTTATATTGTTATCGGGAAGATAGATGTCTTATATTGGGATATGAGATTTTGGTCATATCGCACAGCCCTATCCCAGACTAATACACAAGAACGGTCAAAGAAAAATGAAGATAATGTTTTGGAACGTCCAAATTAAAGGTGTGACCTTAATCAAAGAGAAGTGTTGAGAAATAACAGGAATGATGAATGGACTAGTTCTTATATAGTGCTCTACCTGTCTCATTCGCCCATTCTTTCTATGCTTAAGCCCTGTCTCTCTAAAGCTGACACATCAAAGAGCAACTTGGGGGTCTGAAGTACTTCCAGGGATTGAACCATCAACCGCTCAATTAATAGATGACCTGCTGCTACAGCTATCCCAGTTATACTTGAAAAAAGGAACAAGTATAATTATCTCTACTTGGAAATTCTATATTTACACAATTGCTGAGGGGTTTGTGAGCTTTTTCTTGCAACTGTAACTACTTTAGTGCAGCTTGTCTGTTTCTCGATGAACTCCACAATACTAGTAAGATGAATGCAATAAAAATCCTCAGGTACGAACACTAAGTTCCAGATGATGCTGCAGTCATCGAATAAAACACAGATGTAACCACATCGTTTCAATTATGACCATTCATTCATTTCTACCATCCTGCAGCAAAGCATTTCATAACAGTGCGAGCTAAAGGACAATTTGTGTTTTCATATAAAGATAAAGTCTTTCATTTGAAATATCAGCAACTGTATGTGGTCTTAGAGGGTTGGGGCAGCTTTTTACTTTTTTGAATGTTGTTTGTCTGATATGCCACGTGAGGCTGCATATTACATTTTTAGTAAGATTCAGTCATTAATCTACACACTTCAGATCTGTCCTTTTAATTGCTAAAATTTACATACATCTTAATATTGTCTACAATACTTTGCCTCACAGAGTTCAGGCTGTGCTGAAGAATAAAGGTGGTCATACAAAATACTGACTTCCAGAAATGTCTGTTTTTGCCTCATATAAAGTATTTCCATGTATATTTGAACATGTTTTGCTTCTCAAGCAGCTCAAGACTTTTGCACAGTACTGTGTAACAGATATAGTACTACAGAAAAGAGTAAGAAATGTACATTAAGTGCCACTTCTCTGAAGACACATCTGCAATAAAGACAGTGAGGCCAGCCACAAACACACCTCTGTCCATGCTTTTCATTTACAAACTTGACACAGCGCCTCTTTAGTAAATCCTGACAATAAATGTTCAACCCTAAACGTTGGTTTTACACTTTAGTAAATCTGGATTTCCATTTGAGGAACCAGAGTCTAAACAAAAAGATTCACATAGACTTGCCACACACGAAAGTGTGTACAGTGAGGTTGTGCTTTCCAAGAGTTCAGGAACTCTGATGATGCACTGAATCTACAGTGATTGGTCAAATATGCTAGATTTTTTTCTCCTGTCATTTTTAAATACCACATCTGCCAACACATTAAGTTTGTTCGTGTATGGTCTTAATGATGGAGAAAGATTTAATGATACTGGGACTGCAGGAAAAGTTCAGACATTCAGAGGAACCTTGTTGTGCTTTGGACTCTTCAGAGGGTAAATAAGCATTTGAAGGCACTTAAAGATCCTGCACTTCAGCTATTAAGTAATTTAAGTTCCTTAATTGTGTCCATACCAGCCAGGTAGATGGTCACGGGAGAGGTGCTGAAGAACCGGGGAGGTTTCCTGTAGAGCTCAAAGTCCTCCGAGTGTTGAGTCCAGGGCCATGTGTCGCGTGAAAGTGTGGGTTTCAGTGTGTTGGCATGTAGGATGTTCTCCCTCCACGGCTGGAAGCACACTGAATTATCAACTACAAAACACTATCATCACATAACTTTTGAAGATTGGGCAGATGTTTCAAAGAACTTACAAATGTTTTCTTACTGCCATTGGATAATAAATAATTGTGTGCTCACGACAACTCAAGCAACAGAAGGGCTAATATTATTAGTCATGTCATATTACATGCTATTCTATACCTAACCTAAACATACTGGCTCATGGTCATGGTCATCCTTGTCCCATGTGTATTCATAGTAATACCAATAAACCTAGTATTTCTCTTCTGTTGCACAGTACTTGCAAATGAACTTTACCTTTCTCAGCTCTTCCACACGAGCTTCATCTGGGTGGTTTGGGTGCACTTTGGACTTGCTCGTGCTAATATTCCAAAATGTAGATGTAGAAGAAGATCTAGCATTGGTTTTCCATGGAATGTCTCCCGGGTCCACTGTTGCACTGTTATACCGTTGACTGTAGGTAAACCTGCGCCCAGGCACCTGAGGCAGTCAGAAAAATTACTTAGCTTCATTATGTTCATTATGTATAGACTATTCTACAAGCTAGAATGACACCGTGTGTCAGAAAAGGTTGAAAAATACATTTAAAGATACATGAAGTCATTCTTGAGGTTATTTAATAGAAAAAAAAATGTTGTACTCATAAATATACATTGATTAGGTTTGTGTGTAATTACATTTATTCCATTAAAAATACACAGGCGCAGGTGGCGGTTGGATCCCCGCCATCTGGAATACAGCGGCCGAGGTGGATAGCACGATTCCGCCTAATCACATTTTATGTATACGGCTAATAATCAGCCACATGTGTAGCACACCTCATAAGTTATTTTTAAATGACTCTTTTAACGAGAGAGCAGTGGTGGAAGAAGAGAAAAACCCAATTTTAATGACAATATTTTATGTCTTTGTGATGTGATTGGAAAAGCTGGTCAAATCCATGAGATTGTACAGACAGAGGGCTTTCTTACAATGGCATTGTAAGAACACCTTACAATGGTACTTTCTTGGTACCATACTATACTCTGATATGTTAGAGACAGCATGCTACACACACCTTGGCCATCTCTTTGCAGAGCAGTTCCCTAGCTCGCTCATTTGAGTTGAAGGTCTGGATGCTGTAGTTGTGTGCTGCTCCTCCTGCAGCCATGTCTATCCTTAACACTGCAGCCTCTGGCTTCTGCAACTGCTCTCTCTGCTCTTGCACCTTTTTAATATTTTCCTGGAATATAATGATACACATGACTGGATCTGTTAATAAAACGCTTCAAGTAAGTGTATAGTACTATAGGATATCACAAACCTGAACAAAGTCTTTCAGCTGCTGGAGAGGCCTGTTCTGTTTCCATGTGATGTACTCTGTGTTATGTGTGCTGATGGGCCCATGTCTTTTCATCCTGATAGGCAGAGTGGGAATGCTCCCTTCAGTGTTTGCCCGAACCTTTTGCTCCCTCTTCTCAGCATATAAACCAAATACACTGCTCAAGCTGAGAATCATGTCAGCTGAGGGGAACAGGTTGTACTCCACCACCTCTTTAAGCTGCTTCACTTGACAAAGCTGGCTTAACCTAAGAAAAAGGATAAATTACAGAATTTATACATTTTATACCGAATTGTTTGTTTTATATTTGACATATTCATTTTGATCCAAGGGTCCTTTACTAGCCAACTAACCAAAGACTAGAGTCTTTTCAGATCAACTTGGTTAGCAAGAAGTGAATCTGACTCTGAAACTGAGCACACCACACAGTCACTGTATACATAAAATGTAAAACAAAACAACAAAACAATGCCAAATATCCAGTATAAGGTGGAAGCAGTCAGTCAATGTGAACCTCTCAATAAGACATATGCAAATTTTTGCTAGCTGTCAGCTCATTGTTCTGGTTTAACAGCTTGCACCTTTCTTTGCTCTTTTTCTGTTTACTCCCATTAACTCTGATTTTCAGGTGCAGCGGTTGTCTGTACTGGCAACCCTTTACTTTATTAAATGTAGGCTCCAGATTGTAGAACAAAACAGTTGGGGGCTACCTGATGAATAGAGAACAGCAGTTAACTTTAACTTAAGGGCTGGATATAAATAGAAGCTGGTGAAGACCAAATCATATTTAAAAAGGGACTGAGCTTTGGAGTTACACACACCAAGTAGCAATGTAGCAATATGTCTAATTCAGCTACCTTGACAAAGCCTGAAAGCAGGGTTGGGGGATCGTGCCTCTAACATAGATCTGAGACTTTTTCATGATGGTCTCTAGTGACTGACTCAGATGGATAGGACTCAGGCTCATGTCTAGTGAGTCATAGATGCGTCTGAAGAAAACCAGGTTTGAATTATATAGCACTGTCACCTGCTTCTCCTCACTCCCACGTAGCCTGCAAAACATCACACAAACTACAGCACCCTCAATGGAATCTCAACACTTTATCCAGCAGGCAGCACAGGTGAAAATTGTTAACACCGGCTGTTGGGACAAGACAGCACGGGTTGGCTTACTTCATAGGAATGGCTTCCCAGAGTCTCTTCACTGTTTTTTGTTTGAGCCCTTCAAGGACAAAGATGTGGGTCTTCTTATCTATCACATGAAACCCTGAAACAAAATCCAGATCCTTGGTCTCACTGTGCTCGAAATTCATTTGGTAATTTGACAGGGCTGTCTCTATGTTTTCCACTGAGCGTGAGCCCAGATGGAAAGCTGCCGCATTGATTTGCAGTATCTCCGACCTCAGCTTGGTCATCGCAGAGGAGTTGCTGTATCCAAAGAGGTAGACAATGCGGCCAAACGGACCCTTACAGGAGTCCTCATCACAGCTGTCATTCTGAACACTGAATGGGCAAGTTATCTCGACTTTGACTTTGAGTTGAGAATTGGCAGCGTAATAATGGCCTTGTGGCATTGGCTTCTCTGACATCTTCCTCTTGTGTGGGCTTCGCTCCCTGTCCAGTAGCAAAGGGCTGCATTTAACTGGCAAGCACACCTTTAGACTTTTCTTCCCCAGCAGTAGCTCAGAGAGGTTTAGTTTTGCAATACCATGAGGATTAATGGCTGAAGACTTCTGCTGTAATACCGATCCACCGAACTGGATGTCGTGCTCTGACGCAGTCCCAAGTGTCTGCGTTTTCAGCGCTTCCGATTTCTGGTCACGATCATGAACCTCTATCTCCAGCGGTGGACCGGATAGGAACTCGTACAGCTCTTTACGACTCATCAAACCAGTCAAGATTACATTCACATCTCTGAAGTAGATGTTGGTGTCCTGCTTGTGATAGTTTGTCCTGTGTTCATTTAAATTATGGAACTTATACTGGCAATAAACGGGCATACATTTCTCCTGAAAAAGAAATCCAGAAAATGACTCAGAGCTGAAAGTTGAAACCACTGCCCACTATCAGAAAGGGCAGACTGAGTAAGAAATGAATTGAACACATAGAAAGGTGTCAAAACTAAAACGATGTGTACATCCCACCTGTAGGATGTGAAAAGGCACTGACGATGAAGGCAGTGAAGTGGCTGACAAAATTGTGATAACAAGTGGATTGAGTTCAGCCTTCAGTTGGTCTGACATCAGTGGTTCATCCAGAGAAATGTTGAAGATTATCTCAAAAACCCCAGAAGAACAGACTGGGATGTTCTCAGTCAGTGAGTTCTCACCTGACAGTCAGAAAATACAAGCTTACATAAGAAAATAGGAACAGTGCTTTGTTTTCAGCTGACCAGCACCGGTCCAGGCTGTGCCCGTGATTATGAGATTGACTCACCTGCCAACAAACAAACAGGGCTGATTTCAAATGATGCAGTGCCACTATCCCTGATGGCATCGAGGTCATGATAATCACTCGTGGTTTTTTCAAAACCTGTTTTAAGTTTGAAAAAATGTATTCATTAAGAAGTATAAAAGTATGACACACTGATATACATAAAATATTCATTGTTGTAATGCACATACTTGTTTCTGGTCCCACATCTGGACTGAGATCAACACAAAAATTGCTTCTTTGTCTTTTAGATGTGTGTGTCTTATTTTCACACAGGCTCCTCAGCTTGTTCACCATTGTCTCAATGCAACCTGAGTAAAAATATAAGGTTCATAATTCCATAACACAATAGGAGGGTTTTTCCTGGCTCACACCGGGTTTCCGGGCTTTGGATGGTGACTAATCACAGAGACTGTGTTTCCTTACTTAACAGACGTCTCTGTAGTCCCCTGTAATTTCTGGCCATTTGATTCTTGAGTCAATTGAAGCCCTTGTAAATCAAACTGGTTAAAGCATTTCTATCCCTCTAAAGACAAGTGTGTCATATTTGATACACAAGTTTTTGTGTTTATAAATTGCCAATGGGTGTGAATGGTTGCCAGTCTCTTTGTGCTAGAGACAGCAAATCTGTCCAGGCTGTACCCTGCCTCTCGATCTATGATAGCTGAGGTAGGCTCCAGCCCCCTGCGACCCCAATAAGGATAAGCGGAAGAAAATGAATGGATAGAATTTTCTGGCGATTACTTCATGGTTCAGACAGAAAGCTGAAAACTCTTTTTATGCTGAATAGGTGTAATATTTTGATCATTTTTAAGAAAATTGGAAATGGATGCTCACCGCACTCTGTGTCATCCTCAGACAGCTCCTGTGACAGTCTGAAGGCTCTGACTCTTTCGTAGCGGGCTTGGCTGCACAGTTTATCCTTAGTGTTCCAAATCTGAAGCCTGATCTTATGAGGTAGAAGACTGATGAGCACATCCCTGTTGAGTCCAATATTAAACTTCTGGGCCCAGCCAACCCAAATCTGATCTCCCTCAAGCCACGTTCTTAGAATCTGTTCACATTTATTTTTGCATTAGACAAACTCAAAGTCGTATTCAACAGCAGCCTGAGCAGTCAACTATTTACCGTAACTCTACACCACGAGATACTTCCCTCCACTTATGATGTTCATGAATTGTTCATTAATGTCACACACACACATACACAAACAAAGAGGATCCTATTTACCTTGCACTCGTCTTCTCTGTATATTTTTGCTGCCGGCCCAAATACTAGTATGTCCACTTTAACCGTCTCAGTATCACCTGGCAACAATTTGTATTCAATATGATAGCAGCTCTGAGCTTTGTGGACCGACACATTCTTTGTTTTCATTGCTTTCTCAGAATCTTCAGGAGCACTGACTTCCCCTGCAAGAGGCCAAATGTGCAGGAATGAGATTTAGAATCAAAACACTATTACATTACAGCAGATATGTAGAGCCTGTCAAATTCAACCGTCTCACTCTGACCATCTAAACAGAGCTAATAATAATTGTTTATATGTTCTGTGGACCATCTTACCCTGTGGAACAGCTAGAGCTATGTAAACTGTCCATGTGACGTAGGAGGCACTGTCATCTGTTTGCACTTTAATATCCTCATATGAATCGGTGCTGGACAACAGTTCAGTCTCAAAGACGAGGACTTCTTCCTGTTCTTTCTCTGAAATGTTTTCGTCATCACAGGTTGGGTTACAAACACTCTTCTCTGACATGTTGCCTTTTGGGTCAGACTTTGCTGGAATAGTTTCCCTGGAAAACACTGAAAGAAAACAGCAAATGAAGCTACGCCAAAACCTTTTGGGATTTTCTTACCTGGATGATTGAGCATGCATCAAGACAAATGATGATACATTTTACGTGGAAATGTGTAATTGTGAGGAAGCAGCTTATCACAATCCTAGCCCAATCCCTTGCTTGACCGCTATGCTGAGTGGATCAGGCAGTTTTCTTATGCAGGGGGTTTGACACCAAGGTCTGGCTCCACTTGTCTCTTTGAAAGAAAGAGTTGCTGCAAATCCAAACTGTTCTGTGTAATCAAGTTTATCCTGTGATGTACAGTGTTGGTCAAGTTACTTGAAAAAAGTAATCAGTAACTAATTACTGATTACCTCCCCAAAAAAGTAATCCCGTTACTTTACTGATTACTTATTTTCAAAAGTAATTAATTACTTAGTTACTTTTTAAAAACACGATTTACAACCTGAATAGGTGATAAAGCAATAGATCTTTCAGCCCAATTCTACTTTTTCTACATAATCCATCATACAAAATGTAATCAAATGGAAAAGTCCCTTTTTAAAACTTGTTTCTCTGACTGGAAGAAATTTGTTTAATATTTAAACCTATTTTCTGCACATTCCAGCACATAAAATATTTTTTTTTTTGTGTTTACACTCACTCTTTCAAATAGATGCAAGTAAAACACAGCAGAAAATAAATAAAGTCAAAGACTAGCGGTCCTTTTGCTCTATTTTCACCTGTAAAGCAGGAGTAGGGTAGGCGGAGGTTTATCCTGGTGCAGGTGTGCCGCAGCGGTCAGTGGAAGAATCCGTGAGTTTCTCTGTGAATTTCCCATTACGTGGTAGCGCACTGTTTTTGTCACTTTTTATGGAATCAAACTCAAAGTAAGGTCAGTACTTCCACGCTTTAAACGCTGCATGCTCATACTCTCTCCTGCACTCGATATATTATCCATTGTTGATCTGCGCACAGCTGTTGTCACAAACGTCGCACTCGCTTACGTCACTGTCATGAGACATTCTCGCAAAAAAAAAATCACGGTTTTAGTAACGCAGTAACGCAGCGTTCCTACGGGAAAGTAACGGTAATCTAATTACCGTTTTTGCGATAGTAATCCCTTACTTTACTCGTTACTTGAAAAAAAGTAATCGGATTACAGTAACGCGTTACTGCCCATCTCTGGTGATGTAACATTTCTATCCTGATGAAAATGCCTCATCCACAGTGCACAGAGGCTCACTGAATGGTTTGATGAGGACAATATGATTCACAGATCTAAAGCAAGATGGAAGGTTTTAGATAGAGCTCTCCACTACCCTCATCAGACAACCAAATGAGAGAATATCCTTTGTTAGAATGGTTTTCAGCCTTCAAGTAGCACAGAGGAAAAGCAGAGAATCAATATACAGGCCTGATGTGTTCATGGAAAGATGGCCCAACACTTTAATGATACACTGTCCTTTGTGTATCATTGCGTATCATGAATTTGTCCTTTGACACATGTTTATGAAACAGGTATAAAACTAAAAATATTCTTACTTATTTATTCCCTGAAAAAAATGCCAAGCAAACAATCTAGAGCAAGATGCTTGACTACATCTTAATGACACTAATTTTAAGTAACAGAAACAAAAGCTAAGCAATACCTTGATCTCAATAACCTTTAATAAGCAGATTTGAAACACTAATACGAGTGTAACAATTTCCAAAGAAAATATGTTTTGGTTCGCACTGAAGTAGATGAATTAATGAATGAATGAAACTTTTTCTTACAAGCTTGATCCCTTGATTATGACATGGAACATGAACAAAAAAATAGACTCCTTAATTGTTACTGTTACGTACATATTTTCAGTTCACTAAATACCTAAATCATTTTTGAGAAAACTATTCACCTGACCAGTACACCCTGACACAGATATCAGTGTGGTATGTGCAGCTGGAATTGGGAGATGATATAACTGATGTTTTTCTTGCAGTTTGTGGTGTTGGTTTCAGAATTATCACAGCCCCACAAACAAATCAGAGATTACTGAGAGATATCCTTATTAAACAAAAGCACAGTAAGTAAGCAACTGAGTTGCATTGTCAAATGTCAAGATACACAAGGGATTAATTACTTATCTAATTGTTCTTGAAGGAAATCTAACTGGAGAGAGGTGGTGTGCCATCGCCCTGCCATGTGGCTGTTTCAGCAGGACAATGCCCGCCGCCCCCACCCCGCCTCTGCCAGAGTACCGTAGGTCTTTCTGGCTCAGGTTCGTACCCAGAAACAGCCAGCATTTAGTCCCAATTATTCATGAAAGGCAGCCGGCTCAAATTTGAGTACAAAAATTTGATTTCAGTTTTGCACGGCAATTTCCCCAAAATGTGTAACAGGCCTATAAATATTACAAATTAATTATTAGCATACTTTACCGCCTTCGCTCTGTCTCTTTCGTCTCAGATGAAGGTTAGCTTACAGCTTTCTGCAGCCTTTAGAGTCCATTAACTTCAGCGTCACTCACTGTAAACCCGTGACCATGACAAGAGTTTACATTATATCTCAGTTTATATAAATTACACAACGAAACGACATAAAAAGTTCAACCTACGTGATTTTCAGGAGTGCAACGCATGGTGACAACGCAGCGGTTGTCCATGGCAACGGCTGTAGTGAAGGACGTCAGGTGCACCCCTGCCCTCACGCGCCGTTCAGATAAGGAGGCAGCGTCTTTTCCCTCGCTTTCTTTCTTTCCTTTTTTTTGTTTCTTTCCCCAGTTTAATGACAAGTCCAAAATATCCTAGGTTCAAAGTTTTAGGGGGGCTCAGCGCCCAATAATAATATCATGCAGGCAGTGCCTTGTAATTGATATTTAGGGAATATGCTGTTTGCAATCGTAATCAACCCTTTTCACATTTACAAACCTCAATTCAACTGGATAAACATTAATGATACCTTCAAAAGCAACTGAGTTATTTGGATAACCGGTTGTGGTGTCTAAGAATATGTCTTGGTCTGAGTGAATAATCAGAGATTTCAATTTAATCCACCCGTTTTAGGGTGGAGCCTTTAGTTATCGACCCCAAGGCGAAATGGCTCAGTCATTAAAGAGGTTAAAGAACTATTTGTGGCAAAGCAGATAAGATGAGAAACATGCACAGCATTATTTCACTCTCTTAATCGCAGAAACTGGAAAATCACCCTACCACTCCACAGAACTATTTACTGAGCAAACTAGCAACAGAGGGTTTTTTTATATCGAAGTTTTTGAATTCATACACTACAAACCCTCCCTTTATTATGCAGACTCGGCATTATGTATCTCAGTTTCAGGAGTGGAGAACAACTTTGTAGTCCATCACATGAAAGTAGTGGCAGCCATCCTGTTCAGCCATGTTTCAGTGGTGGGAATCCTGTAAATTACTGCCATTCATATTCATTTCCTGTACAGAATATTCAGCATTTTAAGTATGTTACTGGAAAACGTGCAAAAAACCCATGAAAAATATGAAAAATGTTATAGCATAACATTCTGAGCTTGATCAGTATGTTTTTTTCTAATAGTTTATCAAGCTCTCTTTCCGATTAAATGATAAAATTGTGGATATTGCTAAATTTTGCTAATACGCTCGGCCTTTCAAATTGAGTCTCACACACTTTGCCATTACAGTATTTATTTATTTATTTATTTTGTTACAAGCTTTTAAATTTGGGATTAGAAGAAGAGGCAAGTGTTTACCGAACCTCAAGTCCCGTCCCTAGCTCTAACCTTTGATGCTGGGTGACTTGGTGGACATTAAATATATTAATAGCTCACTTATTGGGAGGATCAACAGGCTTACATGTAAGTAGATGAGATTTTTCAGGGTACCAGCACTTAAAATAAAATGAAAATCAACAGGGAAAAGTACAGAAGATAACTACAGAACAAAAATGTAACTCCACAGACCGAGCTCACGCATTACATCATGCACAAAGCAAGGTGCAAAAAGTACAAACCCCCCATAGAAGAGTGTGTTTTCCCTGCACACAGACCATGGAGTGGAATTTTCTTCAGCTTAAAATAAAAGACATTATGCTGCACGGGCTGTAAGTCTCTGGGGCGCCTTACATCTTAACAAAGTCTAACCCAAGTGAATGAGCAAAGTTTACACACCTGGTGCCAATTACAGTCAGACGCACGGCAGTTGGAGGCCGTTATATATACGCGGAGTGTTGGAGCTGTATTGCTGAGCGCTGTTTGGGACCCCTTGTTGTGGATTTTGGGGGCAGTGCTAAATTCAAATCTGCTCGGGCTCAACACACGCCTCGTTTCGAGCTGCGCCACTGTGCTCCAGGTTTTCGCGCAGAGCGAGAAACGAAACGCACACGGGATGCTGCGAGGAGAAACACAGCAACTCCAGTTCAGTTCGAGGAAATATGACTTTGCTCAGTAGAAATGATGGATGCGATAGACTCCGTTGATCCATACAGCCGACCAGCGCGCAGGACACAATGGATAGTCAGCACCCTGGCTTACCATTACGGACTGGACCGGGGAGTGGAGAACGAGATTATTGTTTTGGCCACCGGGTTGGATCAGTATCTGCAGGAGATTTTCCACCACATGGACTATCAAGGTGCAGGCAAAATCCCCGTGGAGGAGTTTAACATCCTGTGTGAAGTTTTGGGACTGGACAAAGACTCAGAGGACACAGAATGCGTCGACGTTTTGGACAATTTGCCCAGCGAGCTCACCTTCAGACAGTTCCACGCCAAACTGTGCGGGTACTTCAGCACTAAGGCTGGCTGCCAGTATGAGAACGGCCGGCTGCTGGTCGGGATGGACAGCGAGCATATAGAGACTCAGATCCGCTTGAGGAGCCCGCTGAAGCGCCGAGAGAAGCTGTTGTCTGTGGGAGCGAGCAGCGGCCCCTCTCCTCTCCCGGAGGGGCGGCACGCCTCCGGCTGCAGGCTTGGCTCCTGCACCCGAGAGTGCTACGAGGAGATCGTGGCCCTGGAGGAAGCGGAGGATCGAATAGCCAAACTGGAGGATGAGAATGCGAGTTTGAGGGAGTTGATCGAGGACATGCGAGCCGCACTTCAGAGCAGTGATGCCCGCTGTTTGGCTCTGCAGGTGAGAAGCGGGATTTTAAATACTCTGTCTGTCCATATAGTGTAATTTTTAGGATGTAATATCTTTCACTTGGGTCTTCCAAGCCCATAAAAATATGCAATATGCGTCCATAGGCTTTATGTAAAAGAACAGGAGTGCTGCTGGGGCCCAAGCTTTACTGAGGGGATGGGGGCAACCAACAAAGCCGTCACCAACGCTAGGAAGTAGTTATTCGTGACTTTTAAATTGTTAATACATAATTTCTAACCACTAATTACTGACAAGAAAGCAGATCCCATTTTTCTGGTTTCTCCTGCAGGAAATATGAACATGTATCCTGTGGTCTCACTCCCCAGAAAACCCCCCAAAAAGCCACAGACTCAGCCCCCTTCGTTAATTTGGACAATTTCATTCATTAGGAACAGTGACCAGTAAATGTCGACTGAGTCCTAAATTGTGAGTTTGTTTCCTGGCCGGTGTTGTGGATGGGTCCATTGTCAGACTTTATGAATTAGCACCAGCTAAGACACATGTTGTTTCAGCTTTACAGGCTTGTTTGCACAGGGCTTATGAGGACTTGGCAGGGCTGGAGAAAGGGTTCATATTCAGATGGTCATAGGAGGGGTTCAATCTGGACCTCCTAACAGGTTCAAGCAGCTCCTCTGCAGTTGTAAGCATTCATAAGGTTTTAATGAGAAGCAAAACTCTTAGACTTTTAGGCATTAAACTAAAATGTTTGCTAGACGAAGTTAAAAAGCTAGTCAAGTTTAAAATAAATTCATTTATATTTATAGAGTACCACTTCACAGCAACAGTTGTCACTGTTTAAATTGTAAAGACCCTACAACATTAGAGAGAGAACTGCAATGATCAGACAATCCATAACCAGAGGTTTAAACAACTGTTTAACAGGAAGAGACCTCCTTCAAAAAAATCAGTCAGGGATGGGCAACACTCTGCCACAGGGGAAAAGAGACCAACTTGGCAACCTATAGCTTATACAATTTCACATCTCATTTATTCATTAAGAAATGAATTCAAGCTTAGCAACCCTTTATAAAGGGTGAGAAACTCATAAACAGCTGTCAACAAATCACGATGAGATGTAATCCTGATACTAGTTTTCAAGAGAAACATTAGATTCCTGTTTTTTGTTTTTTTTTGATATGTGCCAGTTAAAATGTTTGTTTATTGGTACAGGGATTGGGGAGACTTGGAAAAACAATTTCCAAAACCCACATATTTCATATTCTGATAGCACATACAGCACAAGAGCAAGTTGTTTTTAGATATATGATTGCTGATTTGATATCTTAACTGACACCTTAACACCAAGAGATGTTTTTCACAGCCTCGCAGCCCAAAGGAGTTATTCATTTTCGTAATCTATTAAAACAACACTTCTTTATGGTTTCCTACAAATGCAAGACCTGCTTAGTCATGTTTTAGTAAGTTAAGGGAATATCTGAGTTATTTCACTTGTTTCGATTCAGGTCGGACTGTGGAAAAGCCACTCCAAACACAAAGCAGACGAAGGCTGTTTTGTCGCTCGCCAGAAGCAAGCCATGCAGAAAAAAATGGCCAACACCAACCTGAAAAGCTTACAGAACATAATCCACGAAATAGAGCTGCTGCGTAGCTCGCAAGATCGGCAGGTGGAGGAAGCCATGCGTTGTAATCAGAGACTGGAGCAGGAACTGTGGAGCTCTAAAGAGACTGTGGCTGCGTTGGAGGACTGCAACAGGGCACTGAAGAGGGAGCAGGTGGCCATGAGAAGGAAGGTGGAGGAGGCCCGGCAGGCGCTGCTCAGCGGACTGGGTAAAGTGAAGGAACTGGAGGCAAAGGCAAATCATGTATCAGCACTGCAGAGACACATCCTTCAGCTGGAATCAGAGCTCCTCTACTACAGGTGAAAACTCTCAGCTTCACATGTAGCATTTAAGTCTGAGCAAACAGCAGTATTTTAATGTTTGGGTTGGAGTATAGAATTTTGTCAAGACTCGATCCTGCGCCATGTTGACTGAACTGCTATTGTTTTTTATATTAACTACTTATTGTAGTGATAGCAGTTGCTTGGAACAGTTAAGTCCCTTAGGCAGCATCATTAGAAGACATAGCATACATTTTCACTGCTATGCAGATGACACCCAGCTCTATCTGTCCATGAAGCCAGATAACACACACCAATCAGTTAAACTGCAGGAATGTCTTAAAGACATAAAGACCTGGATGGCCGCTAACTTTCTGCTTCTTAATTCAGATAAAACTGAGGTTATTGTACTCGGCCCTGAAAATCTTAGAAATATGGTATCTAACCAGATTCATACTCTGGATGGCATTACCTTGGCCTCCAGTAACGCTGTGAGGAACCTTGGAGTCATTTTTGACCAGGACATGTCCTTCAACGCACGTATTAAACAAATATGTAAGACTGCTTTCTTCCATTTGCGCAACATCTCTAAAATTAGAAATATCCTGTCTCAGAGTGACGCTGAAAAACTAGTTCATGCATTTATTACTTCCAGGCTGGACTACTGTAATTCATTATTATCAGGATGTCCTAAAAACTCCCTGAAAAGCCTTCAGCTAATCCAAAATGCTGCAGCAAGAGTACTGACAGGGACTAGAAGGAGAGAGCATATTTCTCCTGTTTTGGCTTCCCTTCATTGGCTTCCTGTTAAGTCCAGAATTGAATTCAAAATCCTGCTCCTCACATACAAGGTCTTAAATAATCAGGCCCCATCTTATCTTAATGACCTTGTAGTAACGTATCACCCTATTAGAGCACTTCGCTCTCGCTCTGCAGGCCTACTTGTTGTTCCTAGAGTATTTAAAAGTAGAATGGGAGGCAGAGCCTTCAGTTTTCAGGCCCCTCTTCTGTGGAACCAGCTTCCAGTTTGGATTCGGGAGACAGAAACTATCTCTACTTTTAAGATTAGGCTTAAAACTTTCCTTTTTGCTAAAGCATATAGTTAGGGCTGGACCAGGTGACCCTGAATCCTCCCTTAGTTATGCTGCAATAGACGTAGGCTGCCGGGGGATTCCCAAGATGCATTGAGTTTTTCCTTTCCAGTCACCTTTCTCACTCACTATGTATTAATAGACCTCTCTGCATTGAATCATATCTGTTATTAACCTCTGTCTCTCTTCCACAGCATGTCTTTTATCCTGTCTTCCTTCTCTCACCCCAACCGGTCGCAGCAGATGGCCGCCCCTCCCTGAGCCTGGTTCTGCCGGAGGTTTCTTCCTGTTAAAAGGGAGTTTTTCCTTCCCACTGTCGCCAAAGTGCTTGCTCATAGGGGGTCATATGATTGTTGGGTTTTTCTCTGTATCTATGAAGCGCCTTGAGGCGACTTTTGTTGTGATTTGGCGCTATATAAATAAAATTGAATTGAATTGAATTGAATTAACTTACTTTCTGACGTACTGTTATTCCCAAACACTAGTTCTATTTTTTACCAGAACGCAGTCTTCAGTCTGTAACAAACATCTTAATGACATTTATTCCTTTATAAAACATTTGCCGCATCTTTAATTTCTCATATCCTGCATTTACATTTTCTTGGTGGCCTTTTTCTTTGTCATTGCTTCATTTCTTGGCAGTCATTAGAACAGGGGAAGCAAAAACATAAGGTCTGAGTTTGCTTCTACAATGGCTAACTACATTCATGCATACCCCTCATTAGATTTACCTGCACAATGCAGTTTTGCTCATTGTGGTTCCATCACATACAAAACCTTCACAGATTCTTAATAGATGGAAAGAAAAAAAACCTCAACCGTGTTTGCAGTCTGTGTCATTTATTTGGAAAAGTTTTCTTTAATGGCAGTCCACTGTTTAAAAAAACAAACAAAAAAAAACACACACAATGTAATCGAGTTACAGAAGTTTTTTTTTTTTCCATCTTTTTGAAATGACATTAGTGATGAAGAAAATTAGTAGCATCGCTCACAAGCTGGTAAGCACATCCACCAGGAGATTAGAAAAGCAGTTTCACCATGGTTGGCGTCACCAATTGGCACAAGTTTATTAGATTTATTGTGGAGGGTAAACTGATGATTATCATACAAACATAAATATATTTCCAGAAAATCTGCCAAAACAAAAATGCATGTCATTTAATGCATTGTTGTTCTGAGCTGGATGGTCAAGATTTAACAGCCAGTCAAATTCTCTTGTTTTTTTTTTTTTTAACTAGAAATGACTCAGTGTATCTTTGTACCTTTTATATAAAGGATTGGGTTGATACACTAGATGACACTACACGTTTATAGAGAGAGCGCGTAGACTAGACATAAGCCTCTCTGCTAGGTTCAACCAGCTGTTAAACCCCCAGCATAGCAAGTGTCATGAGAAGCAAGGGCTTGTTTTGGCACGTTATTGCATTAGAAAGGCCTTTGTGGCGAGAATCAACCATAACGAATTATAATTCCTCCTACAGTAGGTTGAAATGACTCTATTTACCTCTGGCTTCATGCCTGGAAAGCTCTCCCATGCTGTTTATAAAGGCTTGATGTGGCCTTACTATTCCAATTTTCAGTCTTGTTGTGTTTGAGTTTATTGAATGAGGCTTCGTGTGTGGCAGGTCAGTCTTGCCTGAGCTCCGCTACTGTTGGGAACTATTCATTTTGGTGGAAGTAAGGGTGTAATTGCACTTTTAAAGTACAAAGCCTTCGGTTTAATGTTTATCTCTGGGTCTGTTGTCCCCACTGCAACCATGTAATCAAGTCTGCAGGTCTGGCAGATGTCTCTAAATGCTTGTAATGTCTACATAATGCTGCTATTATAGCGTCATGGACAACCAGAGCTGTATGATTTAAGTCTTCACTCCTACCTGCATATATAGGTAAAAACACTTTTAGCAGCCATGGTGCCCTTCCTTTTTTAACCCTAAACACTGCTAATATATGCACACTGTGTTTCAAAGGCTTTTCACTGCCCCTCCATTGATGCCCTAATGGCAAATAATTCAATAACACAAAGGCGAGAGAGAGTTCCATTGAGTAAGAACCTGAACAGACTGACCGTTCTCATCAATCTTTGTTCACTTCTTTCACTCTGCTCCCACATGAGCAATAGCACATAGGCACCCCCAACCTATGGAACTTAGCAACCAAGCCCCTATTCTCACCGAAAGCCTCAAAGCTTGCTCGCTCACAATATATCCAAGGACACAGTAAGACGAAACATGTGAGAACTTTCTGGTGCTCTTTTATGTCTTTCATCAAAATGATGTTTCTTTAAAATAAAATCATGGTTCTTTCAATTTGCTGTCTGAAATATCACAGATGATATGTTTTGACAGGCAAAATAGGTCTTTGAAATGATTGACTATAACTTTATCCCCACGGCTTATTTCTAAAATGCTGTGACAAGTAATAAGATTAGCTGTGACGCTGCTGGATTTTCAGAGATTCTGCCACAGAGCCGTAGGAAAGGTACAGCAGAAGCAATTTAGAACCAGATAATCACACATCCTTATGATGATGAATCCTTATAGTGTTCACCTTAACTTGACAGGGCAACAACTGATTTTTTTTAGACTGCTTTGAGTTTGAAGAAAGCTGAGAAGATCAGTACTGTTTTCCAGCTTATAAAGATGAGGATATTTGAGGAGATTTTACTATGAGAAGTTCCACTTCTCATAGTAAGATGGGTTTACAGTCTGATCAGCTGAAATGGTAGATCAGCCATATATTGTATAATAAGCAGGAAATTTACCTGAGAAAATGTAAAATATTATACGGAACACATCCTTCTAAGCATTAATCCACCAATTTTTTAAAAACGTTTGACCAACTAAGACTACCAGCTTTCCACAGTCAAAGATAATAAGTAATAATAAATTGTTCCACTAATTCATCAATTCTTCATCCTTGATTGACTCTGCACATTCTTTTTACATACTAATTACACCTGTGTTTATTTACTTTTATCAGAATTTGCTGCCATTCCTTTAGGCAGCGTTCTGGAGGAAGTCCTTAATAGAGAAATGAGCTAAAATAAATACACTTTTTCAGTAGTTTAACAATTGTTATTTATTTTTTTGTCATGTCAGTTTTGGTTTTTGGGGGGTTTTCGTTGTTGGGTTTTACAGTGACTGTGATTGTTTTTTTTTCCTAGAAAATGGTAGAAATATACTAATGAATAGTCACTGGCCAGTTATAGATTTAAAACCAATAGGGCATGCTTGATGGCATCTCTTTCAAAACCACTACGTTTATAATGGACCTTATTATAAGTGTGGTAAAATCAAACCAGAAATAGCTGCTTGTTATTATCAGTGATGACAATTACCAAAGAAAGAAATCTATTTTCTTTCAGTTTTCTACCAAAAGCCATTAAAGAAATTGCTGCTCTCAAAAATACTTGTGATTATATTAAAGTTACTGTCTAGCTTTAGAACAATGGCATGAAACCAAGTGCAAGTTAGCTTAGCAAAGGGTAACCAGTGTACACAGAGGGAAATATCTAAAAAAATATATAATTTTGTTTTAATATTATAATATAGATACTATTTTAATACAATAAACATATATTAGTACAATAAACATCAACAATGTCGTAAGCTTACCGCTAGCTGTTTAATGCTAACAATCTGTGGGAAACACAGCAACATATTAGCCAATACGTTACATTTTGTTTTGCATGCTATGCTGAGCTTAGTTATCTCTGGGGTACTTTATGCAGTGAATGGTCATGAGAGCGAATACCAGTCTTTCTAATATTATCCATGGTAACGAAGCCAATACGCATTTCAGAAAAAGTAGCCTTTTCCTTTATTAGGCTTTCTTATAACTTTTCCTTCATGTGTTCTTTTTTTAGCATTCAGTGATATACAAGTTTCTTTTCTAGAAAAATCCCTTCTCAACTTTCCATCAGTATCCCAGCAGAGGTCCAATGTGCTCATCGTTACGTGGGTGTTGTTGCATAACATGTCTGCCATTACTTTGGATTGAATGTGAGAACAGAGCAGAGGCTGAGATTCAAGTGGGAACCACACCCTCAGGAGGACTTGATCAAGCACATCTCTGGAGAAGTCTTGGTGCAGCTGCAATGATATAAATTTGTTACTTTTGGTTCAGTTTGTGCTCTTTAGTTCCAGGAGTCAAACTGAGCTTAAATCAGTCACTGCAGTGTGTAGAGCTCTGTGGGCCAGACATACTAGACAATGGGAAGCACAGCGAGAGGAACAAAATGAGATGAGGGGGGGGAGGAAAGCTTACCATCTGGAGGAAGAAGCAAACACTCAGCTGTTTGTTCATGAAATGACGGACATCTTTTGCAAGGGACGAAAGCGAGAGGGACAGATGTGTTCATTAGTTTCGAGTCCCAGAGAAAAGACATGAAGCAGAGAGTGCAAATAAGTCATTAAAAGTGAACTTTGGCTGCTTTTTATTCAAAAATTCTTGACTTTTAATATTCATGTAGATCCAGGTGTCTCACTTTATAAAGTCCAGGGATTTCTAGCAAGCATACCAAGCACATGCGTACTACATGCGCAAGTTTAAAACTCACTCACTTTCATTTGCTGGCTTCTTCTAACCTCAGGCCATCTGAAGCCAGGCCCCAAGGGAGGCATAATCTCCTGGCCCTTTCATGCTCTCTGTATGGTGCCTGAGAGCAGAAAGAAGAGGAGGGTCTAGCATACCATTTATCTGCCTCAGCTCTAGAGCTGCAACATTGTGGGGAGCAGGTGCTGCCATGGCTTTCCTACCCTTTAAATAATGTGGAAAACACACTTGGGGATGTCTGGGACCCGTGGCATTCTGCTGCTGCTATCTCGCTGTAGTTCTTGAGCAGCCTTCAAAGCCCCACGCTGCCAAGTGGACTCATTTTCACGCTGAAGTGCTGCCCTGTTCTCTCTGGTTTGGAGGTATGCTGACATCAGCAGAAAAACATGGCACACAAAATATCTTATAGGCGTGCACCACCCACCCTCACTGGACTTCTCTCCCTTTAAAACTTCCCTCTGCTTTTAATACCGTCGTTTGTTTGACTTTAGAGGTTTCTTTGCACTTTTCTTGCTAAGGAAAGTTTAACCACCCTCTGTAAATGTTACAGCCATTAGTTTTTGGATTAAGTTCTCAGCTAGAGCAAAACAATAATCCGATCCCTAGAAGTGCTTTATTTGTATCCCAGAAACCAGCACATTGTTGGGCAGCCCAAGAGGACTTGATTAATAACCGTCAGCTATGTAAACAAAGCCCTCTCGCCTGTCCCTGTCAAGCTGCAGGGCATCGACAACTGGCAAACTTCAAGTGCAAGCTCAGGTTTACAGTGTGCCCTCAGTTTTAACCTGCAGGGAAAGCGGACTGTCATTGACTGATGACACCTGAAAAAGGGAAACTGCTCTCGTGGGAGTGGAGGCAGGTCGACGATGATGGGGGAGGGGAGGTTATGTTGATGAAAAGTTCACTTCAGCGCCATGCTGTAATAAACACAGGGAGGACTCTGGGTGTCCTGGCTCTAACAACAAACAGCTGGACTACCTCCCACCAGCCGAAAGAATGGCTTTCAGCTTTTTCTAATACAGTGCAGGATGCTATTAATTACAAAAGTCATGACATAGCACAGTAAAACTCTTCATATGTACATTTAGGTGTGTGTGTGTGTGTGTCTTTAGGGATCAGTGATAATTAGGGTATATTATATTCCAACAAAATAGCATTTTTCACTGTCAATATCAAATCAATAATACATGTAGCTCTATAAATGCATTTGTTGCTCCTGGCACATACATGTACTTTATTGAATTTCCCACATTAACATGAGCTCGTTCCAGGTCTAAATTTCATTTTGGCTAGAGATCAACCAGAAAGTGCTTTTTGATACATGAATCTGGTAAAAGAGAGTGAGAAGGAGAAATTGATCAGCCTCTCTATCGGTCCCACTCGTAGAGTACTTCCTCCAAAATGATAAAGTCTGTTTTACGTTTCCAGCAGATGTACATGACTAAATTCTGCCTTGATTCTCCAGCTGATTTATACCATACCCACGACCTCAGTTTGTTTCTGTTTTCTCCTTTTTTCTTGTGAAGTGACAAAAAAGCTATTCTTAAAGGGGACATGTGCCCCAGATTTTTGTCCTTCTAGAGCAGCTTTGTGTGATTGATAGTTCAAATTAATCCTTATTGTGTTTGACTGGGCCTTGGTACAGGCCCTCAATTCATCCTCTGTCTGCAACACACCACTTTCCACTCCATTTAAGCCAACTTTCATTTGACTTGCTGCCTCTTATAAAGCTACATTTTGAACAGCAAGTGGGAGAGGTGTCTTGGTTTGACATGAATGTAGGTGCCATGCACTGTCAGTTTGCACATTTGCTTCCTGCTGTTGGGTACCGGTGCAGTAGTAAATGGTCAGCCTTTTCACTGCCAAGAACATACTGTAGATTAGTTTAGTTATAGTAAACAACAGTAATGCTTTTTGAAATTGTTACTGACCATCACTGCCAGCCCAATAATATTTCTTAAGATGAAATAAATATATGAGGTGAAATTATTTTTTCAAACACTGGAATTTCCCCACATGCAATACTGTTCACACATCTTGAGCACGTTACCACTTATTGTTTTTTATTTTACTAGGAAAATTTTTACTAGCAAAATACATCAGTATTTGGTATGACCACCTTTATTCATCAACACAGCCTGAACTCTAGCAATAGAGTTCAGGCTGTGTTGATGAATAAAGGTGGTCATACCAAATACTGATATATTTTGCTAGTAAAAGTTCTTCTAATTTCTGTAGTCTTCAGGAATAGTTCTCCAGACTTCTTGAAGGACACTCAAAGCTCTTTTTTGGCTGACGTTTGAATGTTCTCAAACTGCTGCACTTTTGATGTCTGGCTCTGGGGAGGTCGATCCATCACCATGATGTTCCGTAGTGTGCTCTTCTATCCAGATGCTTCTGCATTGATGATTCTATCAATTTTGACAAGGTTCCTAACACCTCTGGCTCAACTGCAGCTCCAAATCATGACCGTCAAGCTTTATAGATGCCTGTAGACACTCTCTCCTGACCTACTCCAGCCATACTGATGACGATGATTTGAACCAAAAATTTCAAATATGAGTTCATTACGCTATAAAATTGGTTACAGCTGATTTTCAGTCCAGTCCTTGTGCAGTTTTGTATACCTCAGCTCTTCTCTTTGTTTCTTAACTGTCACTGAGACCACAGTGAGGCTTCAGTGAACAGTAGATGGATCAACCAAAGGGCCAAATGTGTCTCTCGGTTCCTGTATCAGGTGTTTGTTGCTACTTCTTACAGACAAGACTTTTGGATATTGTTGATCTACTGTAGATAGTTTTTGTTTTTTTGTTTGTTTGTTTTTTAGTGCTGATGCTTCTTCTTGGCCTTCTATTGTTATCCACACTGTATTCTTATAAGGACGGTGCACACCATATTGAGAGATTCCAAATTTTCAACTAATAGCTCTTTGAGAATCACCTTGTTGGTCCAAACCATGTTATTTCTGTCTAACTGTGTTGTCTTTGGCATGTTTTATTGATTCAACTAAAGAAATGGAAACAAATGATGTGTTTTGTGACAGGCCATTAACAGTTTTCTTTTATGAGTAGATACAACACTGATTCATCCTTTGACTTTCTTACCTTTTTATGTTTTAATGATGGACAGATCAGTGTTAAGTGGCTTAACAAAACAGAAGTAAAAAAAAAAAAAAACATTGTACCTCACCATTTTCAGAGCAATTGACTGAAATGAGTGAAAAACGGTGTCAAAAGAAAAACTCTGAAACAGCTTCAGAAAGTCTGGAGAAGTACTGCTTAAGAAAAAAATCCCAATAAAGTCTGAAGAAATTAAAAAAAAAATGCCTCAAAACTTTCGCACAGTGCTGTATAATAAAATCTGCAGCATCTTTTTTTCCTTCTCTGCCTCTCAACAAAACACATTAATAGTTATTTTTCATTTTGGCAGGTCAGACACATCCATGCTGGCAGATTGACAAGAATAATTGCTGATCAAATTTTGACTATGTCTGCTGCATCCCACAGACTAACCACTATCCGGGATGTCTGCCTGGACTCCTTTCAGGTGTCTCTACTCATCCAGTTGGAATTCCCACATTCAGCACTGCCACCACCAAACACTGTCAAAACATGTGATGGAAGCTTTCTTTAAACAGAATAAATCGCCTGAAAAGGCACACGCAGATGCAGATGCAAACTAAGTGAAGTAAACAAAAGTTGGGGGAACAGACAAGAGGGACAGACGAACAGTCAGGACACAGCAGACAACCTTAATGTTGGGAAACAAGGCAGTAACCTCCAGAGTTGAAAAAGGAAGCTAATGTGGTAGTACTATAGTATATATATTTTTTTAGTAACTCAATTCAGATGGAGTGTAGGGTGTCTCCTTTTATTGACAAATGTCCTCACAAGCAGTTGCAGCTAGCTGCCTGTTAAGCCTTACCTCCACTAGTATCAGCCTGTTACTATGTTACTTAGTTACTTAAATAGGAGATATTGATGTTGGTGCATCTTATATGGGTAGTTTGTGGATGCAGCCTGCTAGCTGACTATATTAACATCAAAGTCCTGATCCTGCGGCTGTGGCCTACTGTTAGCCTCCCTTTAACCGTTGCCAATTAAAGTGCAATCAGTCACATGAAGCCTGTATTTGAAAAAGCCTTCCACCGTTTTGCTTAAGAGTCCAAGTGTCTCCACAGCAACCAGTTGAATTTTGTGTGTGTTCTTGTCTGTGCTGGTGTGACTACAGCTGCTCCTTCTTTCTTCCAACGTGGCGCCCTCTATAACTTAAACACGACTCTCTGATTGATTGCCTGAAATCTTGCTAAAGTTAACAAGTGACTTCAGTGGTTTCTCTCCAGTGTTGCACAAAGCTAGAGTAATCCACAGATGCAGAGCATAATGTCATCTTACAGCAGGGTTTGCCTTGTGCCAACAGGATATAAGCATGAGTTCTCTGTGACTCTTAAAAAAAATTAATTGTTTTTTCAGAGAGTTAGGCTGCTGAAACTCTTTCCGAGATTTTCTCTCTGCTTTTTTTTTCTTGGGCAAGACATCATCATCTGGAAACACTTATTCTGTGATTTATGAAGGCCCCCTATCGGATTTCCCCCAACACAAAAGAGCAGACAGCAGAAGAAGCCTAGAAAATTCAAACCATTACAGAACGATTGATCCGCCCAAACTCAGCCTCAGTCTTTTTTTTTTCAGGAGGGAATGTTTGAATGTGATCATGACGTGAGGAAATATGTGAAATATACACTAAAGGTCTTACACATCTTCTCCTCTGCAGATCAAAAGAAACGTTGCACTTAAAAGTCTTGCATGCTTTACCTCACATCTTGCAAACTCCTGCTAACTCCTGCACACTTAGAGTGGCTCTCTACCACTGACCCACTTTACTGTAAAAATGCCTTAAAGATACAATGTCTGGCTTCAATTACCCCACCCAGATTTGGCGTACAGCATCACAGGCCTCCATAAAATTATCATGGCGGTTGTAGATGTGGCGTAATACACACTCCCTTGTGTTACATGATATGTTCTCTTTGATGTTGGCAATTGGTTTGGACGGAACTTTTCTCATCTGTGCAAATGTGACGAGCGGTTTTAGCCCCTTTGGCCACTGTCAGCTTACATGCAGCAGCACATGTGACTATATTTGCAAAAAAAAATGCTGAACTCGCAGTGCTTTCTTTCAGGTCAGAAGTGTCGAAACTACAACTCCCAGGCAGCACCAGTGCAGAGCAGCAGCTGAGTGTCGGCAGCAGGCCAGGACAGAGATGCTGCCTGGATACCCAGCACGACCGCTGTTCCCCGACAGGATGTGCTGTAACGACTCCAGACAAGAGTAAGACAATATTGAATATTAAAGTACAGAATGTATTTTCTGATACTAGCCACTCATGTATGAGCTTCAATGCAAGTCTAAGCAAAATAAATACTGAGCTTGCAGGTAAGGTTATACTTACCCCATTTTGAAGTGGTCGTCATATTCATTAAATATGCTTATACACGCCTATGTTGTTTTGAGGCAACAAACTATACCACATTTTAATTCACTTGTACTTGTAGCACCAACGAACATATATATTTATACTGGAAGCTTAACTCTACAATATTAGAGAGAGAACCCTCACAGTCTACTGCTGGCAAGTACTTGCTAAGAGTGGGGAGAAAGAACTCTCTTTTAACCAGAAAGGGGGGGGGCACTGTACAATTAATTTTTGTTAATGAAGACCTGTGGCTAATACCCTTTGCAATGATCGCAATAACAGTTGGTGATGATGATGATAACAGTTATGTACTGTATGTATTGTCCAGTGGAGGAGCAGCTGTTTCGGTCAGTGGAGGGCCAGGCAGCCTCTGACGAAGAAGATGACAAGTGGACTGGAGATCAACAGAGACAAGTGGATGAGGTGAAGAGGATCTTAGCCAGGCTATCCTGCTGTGGGGAAAGGTATTGCATGTTCATGTTATCATATAATATATCATATATCTGATTGCAGGAATAAGTTAGATTATTAAGTCTTAATCTATTACCTCAGGAAACATTGCTAGTCACTACTTTCTATTCATCACAAATGAATGATTTTCTGTTTGGTTCTATTTAAATTAAACAGACAGTTAAAACAACGTCATAGTTATATTGTAATTGACAGTAAATGCTCCTCTGGAGTTTTCAGGAAAATCCAACCTTATTCAATCATGGCAATGCTAAAAAAAAAAGGTCCACAATCCAAAAGGTGATGTCACAGTGTCCATGTCCGTCTCTTGTATACAGTTTGTGGGTCGGTCTGACTGACTTTCCATCTTCTATTATATGTTCCTTAATAAGGTGCGAGGACAAGGCATTCAAAAAGTTAATGTCTAATTTCGGGAGCTCGAGAAGCGAAGAGAGCTGCAGTGCTGTGTTGGAGCTCCTTGAGAGAGTGACCAGGTTGCATAAGCAGCTGGAGCTGAAGGAGAGCCAGGCTGAGATAAACATGGACCAGGTACAACCCAACTCTGTCATTCCTCACCCTAGGGTGGGTTTCTGTGGTGCCACCTGCCCTCTGTTGGATCTATTTCTATGAAAGATTCTGTTATTGATATTGTTCTGCTTGCCTTTAATCCCAAGCCTTTTTGTGGCTCTGCACGGTGTGAAACTAGATTAGAGATGACTGCTAAAGGTTCTTCTGAAAGTGGAGGTCTTCATAGGCTAAACCACAGCTAATGCTACAATCCTTCAACTTCCACCTAACCAAACCACCAGGCCGCCCCACACACAGACACGCCTCCCTCTTTCTGGGTGTGGGTGTGTTTGCAGCTGTTTGCCACTGGAGCCGACCACAGAAACACTCCCCTCTTTGTTGCTCCATGACACTTAAAAAAATATAATGAATTTAAAGCCCTCTTGTCACAGTCGAGTGGTATTTTCACAACACAGGAAGACAGGCAGAAGGGGAACCGTGATGTAATGTGTTCCCAGAACATCTCAGCACTCAGAGAGGAAAAGTTCAAACCAAACAAAGTCCTGACAGCGAGGCTTTGTTTATGAGCAGGATGTGTGGGGTGAGACCTTTGTCCTTCAATACACCATGACGTAAAGGTGCACTGCAGGGACTAACATTTTTACAGAAACCTACAAAATGGGTTGAATTTTAATGTATTTACAGTTACAGTTGTAGGACACCAGACATGCTGTGGAAGAGAGCCAGAGATTAATAACAAGTATGATTCAATGCAGAGAAGTGTATTAGCACATAGTGAGTGAGAAAGGTGGCTGAAGAAGAAATGCTAAAGCCTAATCTTGAAAGTAGAGATGGTGTCTGTCTCCTGAATCCAAACTGAAAGCTGGTTCCATAGAAAACTGAATGCTCTGCCTCCCATTCTACTTTTAAATACTGTAAAGTGCTGTAATGGGGTGAAATGGTACTATAAGGTCATTATTGGACCTGATTATTCAAGACCTTGTATGTGAGGAGCAAGATTTTTAATTCAATTTAACAGGAAGCCAATGAAGGGAAGCCAAAACAGGAGAAATCTGCTCTCTCTTTCTAGTCCCTGTCAGGACTCTTGCTGCAGCATTTTGGATTAACTGAAGGCTTTTCAGGGAGTTTTTAGGACATCCTGATAATAATGAATTATAGTCGTCCAGCCTGGAAGTAATAAGTGCATGAGCTAGTTTTTCAGCGTCACTCTGAGACAGGATATTTCTAACTTTAGAGATGTTGCGCAAATGGAAGAAAGCAGTCTTACATTTTTGTTTAATATGTGCGTTGAAGGACATGTCCTGGTCAAAAATGACTCCAAGGTTCCTCACAGTGTTACTGGAGGCCAAGGTAATGCCATCCAGAGTATGAATCTGGTTAGATACCATATTTCTAAGATTTTCAGGGCCGAGTACAATAACCTCAGTTTTATCTGAATTAAGAAGCAGAAAATCAGAGGTCATCCAGGTCTTTATGTCTTTAAGACATTCCTGCAGTTTAACTGATTGGTGTGTGTTACCTGGCTTCATGGACAGATAGAGCTGGGTGTCATCTGCATAGCAGTGAAAATGTATGCTATGTCTTCTAATGATGCTGCCTAAGGGAAGCATGTATAATGTAAACAGAATTGGTCCTAACACTGAACCCTGTGGAACTCCATAATTAGCCTTAGTTCTTTGTTGGTTTTGGACATAATTAATTAAGTACAAAACCAACAAAGAAGTGGTCTCACATCTTGTGTGAAGAGGGAGAGAAGGAGAAAGATATAAACCACTGCAATGCAGTACCAGTAATACCTACAGCATGCTTTAATCGCTCTAATAGGATATTATGGTTAACAGTGTTTAACGCTGATCCAGGTCTAGCAGGATAATTTTGTTTCTGAAGGTGACATGCAAAAGTTCTATGCTTGTAAAACTAGCAGCAGCAACAACAACAACAATAATAGATTTACAGCCTATTTTAACAGTTGTAGATTTCGAGATTATCAATTCAAACAACCTCACAATCAAAGTAAGTGGGAGATGTAGCTACTGTCCCAGGGTTTGAAGTAGGAACCAAATGTCACTTTCAGATGACAAGAATGCACTGAGACCAAACCTCCAATAAATTAGACTCAATTGGATTCTTCAGCCTATTCTCAAACCATCAGGAAGGTGCCTGAAACTTTGATACAGCTGGCATCTACACAGGACCACAGACAGACTGGTTTTGAAATGAATTAAACAGGCTGAGCTAATAGTAAGGTTTTTAAAGACCTGCTTAGGAAAATTTTAAATAAAATAAAACTTTTTAGTAGAAATTAGTGTAGTATAGCAATTTTCTATATAAAGAATTACTCAAAGAAATTGTTGATAGCTATGAGGAGCTATGATACTTTTGATAATGGTAAGTGTCTGCAAACTTTTGACAGGCACTTTAAAAGTTCCGAACTTGTTTTTTTTCGTGGTTAGGTTGGTATCTTTTCTTTTAACAAACCCAAAGAAAAGTCCAAAACCAACAAAGAAGTGGTCTCACATCTTGTGGATCAAAAGCACTGGAGGTCTACAGACCTAAAATAAAAAGTTGTTAGTTAGCCTCATTGTTGTACTGGGTGACATGTTCATTCATTACTTGTAATATATAATAATCTTAACTGCAATTTTTCCATTCGTTGTCTTGCCATTGAAAATGCTTTAATACCAAATCTGTGTTAATGAAAGTCCTTATATTTAAGGATGTCTTCAAAGACCAGATGTTCTTCTAAGATGAACTCACAATGTGATTCTTGATTCTGATGCCAGGAGTAACTGGTTCTTGTGCCATGTCTTCCAGATGAAGGACTCCCTGATGCAGGAGCTGCAGCAGAAGGCTGAGGAGACTGAGCTGCTTCAGATGGAGCTGCAGATGCTGGAGACAGAGAGGGTCCGTCTGTCTCTGGTGGAGGAGAAGCTCGTGGACATCCTGCAGCTTCTCCAGCAGCTCAGAGACCTGGTTAGTCACAAGGTTTTGGTTTTTTAATTGTTGAGATAAATTTAGAAAGGACGTTTTGACTTTGTAAGGATATTCAAATATTTTTAAATCATTTTAAGGCAGGAAAATCTTGCAAACAAGCATTCAATCCATCATGTGAACTGAATTTCAAAGTAATGAAAATCATTTGCAGGGTTGATAGTTGAGAGACATCCACTGATGGCGCACTGGAATTACTTTTTTCTGGTCAGATATCAAATAGGAAAACAAACAGAAAGCATTTTCCTTGCTACAGGCAAATTCTCCACATGGACATTAACTTGGGAATGTTTTCAAAATAAAAGGCAGCTTTGTGCTGTTGAGGTTTTTATACATTCTTTTGTGTTTGCACTATCCCTTGTCAAACATATGTGAAAGATTTGCAGTTACAAGATGCAGTTTTCTCATGAAAGTGGCTGCTAAGCACCTGATTCTGTCATCTGGCTCTCTGCTGATTTCAGAACGTCTCACGGAGGTCTCTCGGGAAAATCTTGCTCAGCACTCTGGAGTCTTGCAGCAACCCGCAGCACGGTTAGTAGACCTCACACACCCAATGAAATCAATACAACTCTTGTGAAATGAAACCATGAAAATTTACAGTTACTTGTGGGAGGGAGTTAAATGGAAATAAACTGAATGGCCTGTCATGTGACTTCCTCAGAAATATCACATCTGTTCTGTTTTTAACACAGGCAAGGCCCATATTCTGGAGGTGCTCAATGCCCTCTATCATGAACTTACTGCTTGTGAGATTCTGTCTTCTGGTAGACCTTTGGAAAAGACACACAGTCAGCAGTCTCTTGATGCCCTCATCATCTCCTGCTAAACAAGACTGCCTCCTGCTGGCCTTGGAAAATGCAAGCGTCTTTTTGGAGGACACTGAAAGCTCAATAGTTTTGATATATGAAGCTGATTGATGTGTATAGTGTATTATATTATGGCGATTATAAGCCTCTTGCCCTGTATCTATAAAGGGATGTTAATCTAGAATTATTGTAGCAAAGAGCTTTATTACATATAACTGAAATACATGCTCACAGATTTCTTTAAAAGCTTTTATTGCACATAAACTTTCAGGATGCAAAAAAAAATTGTTTCATTTGAACTTTTCCACAAAAGATACGTAAATGTGAAAATTCAGAAGTGAGTTTAACTTTAACAGGACATAGTGCTCAACCTCTGCTGGTCAACCTCAACCTCTGACATAACCATTCCACATCTGCTTTCTAAGATGAAATAAGCTGAAAAGATGATAGGCTACACAAACTGTAGAGAAATATGCAATCTACAGTGTATTTTACCATCTCAGGAGACCACACATGCTTTTATTTTGCAGCCCTTAGGATGCCTCCGCGTTGGGAGATAATGTGGGATCATTAGCCACTTTGTATCTAACTGTGTTGACATGGTCATCTGTGACTATTAAGCGATAAATAAAAATTTGGATAGAAAATGTATTTCTGCTCAACTTACTCAAGTTCCTCTTACTCACTTTTTGAACACAACACAGTCTTCATCAGCATTACTAACCACCTGACAAATTGTACAGAGCTAATGGCACTGGTTGTCTTCTAGCTGCTGACAACACATACTTATCCTGCCACATCTTAACGCTGTATCTCATGAGCGCACTATTTAATCTGGAATTCACCATCTTTGCCTCTTCTACTGAAATCATTTTAAGTATTTCTTGTAACATCAACTATTAGTAGCCTACATGCAATCATGGACTATATAACAAAAACAAGCTATCAACAACTTATTTTGGCAAACTTTATTTTCTAAGAAGTAAATAATACTCACCATACCACTTTTGATTAAAAGGGAATAAGATTTTTCATTCAGGCTCATATTTATTGTGCTCTCAAGTAACAGTGATGAGTGATGCACAAGTTAACTGTTGAGTATGAGAACAAAATTTGGTGAATAAAATGCACTCTGCTAAAATTTTTTTACATTTCACTATTTAAAGGATTTTGTAGCCTACTCTGAAACTAACCAACAACCTGGTCAGTGACATAATTTTTAATGCAGTTTAAAAAAATAACTGGAAGGTCAACAGAAATGAACCAACTAGAGGTGGGCGGATCGATCCAAATATGGATAGTATGGATAACAACTCTAGAATTGGTATCGGATCAATACTAGCACAATTGTATCAATACTTTGCTTTTTAAGTTCAGTATGTAGCCTGCTGAACTGTGTTAATTATTTCTCTGGAAAAAATAATCCTCAAACATGCACTATGAAAAATGTCCAAACATCTTTGTGTGCTTTAGAGACAGAACATGTCACATTTGAGGTCTCCAAAAACCCAGTTTCAAAACACATGAAAAGCTGTTGAAATTTCCAGGCAAGTATATACATGTTAAATGACAAGATATAGTGTTCAAATAGCATCAATTAACAACTTCAGGTTTTTTATTTCTATATGACAATTTTTCGTAATTAAACAATAAGAACAAGTAGTCTGATGTCCTGTAATCATTACATTGTAATGACAGTCCCTTCTGTGCATCCTCCGACATGCCAAAAAGGGAGGCTGTAAAAAGAACAAAACCAATAAATATGAGTAAAGTAACAAAATAACTCACCTTATAAACACAAGGATTTAGGATCCTTTAGCATCTGCTGTTATTTTCAATCAATTCATCCAAAAAAATAAAATAAATACATAAATAAATAATAGATGTGCTTACAGTCTGAGGAGATTGTCCCCAACACCACAGATCGCACTCACAACACTGTCCAGTGATGCTGCATCTGCCTGCAAACGATCATCTCCTCCTCTCTCAGGCACCTCACAGCCATCACCTTCTCGAAGACCTTTCTCTTTGTCTGGAGGTCTGCAGCAGCTACAGTTTATCAACATCAGAAGGGAAAACATAATAGCATATTATCATTCAAGAACAGAACATCCAACTGCTGCTCAGATACTGGGAATTTGTTTAAACAGGATACATTTGAAATATTTATAAATGAAGAGCTTACATTCACTTGTGCTCTGCCAGGGCCAAATGTTGGTCTGGATGAGGGCATCACTGGACACAATTTGCTTTGCTGGTTCAGCAAGCCTGGTTCTTCTCATCTAAGATGACCTTGTGAATTCTTTGTCGCCTCTTATTGCTATCTGTAAATAATCATAAAAAAGGCACACCTTCACATAATGTATATATTTAGATTAGAATCCACACTCTTCAATTTGTTTGCTAGAACATGCATCACATCCAGCTAAAACAAACCTGGATAAGATTTTATTCTGTTTACAAAGTAGCCGTACATGCACCAAACTGCAAAAGTATCAAACGGCCCATTTCAAAGCAAAAAACCTTTTTCTCACCTTCCTTTTTACTCCAAACCTGGAAGCACACACGACACAGGAAATATAATCAGATCTCTGACAGTGAAGACAAATAAAAGATCTCGACTTAGCTCTGCTAATAATGACACAGAGAAACAAAAATGTATATGTGTGTGTCCAGATTATTTATACACTTATTCACAAAAAAAATTACATTTGTTCATTTTTCATTCAACAGTTCACTAAACCAGTCTTGGCTACATAAAAATGCACAATAAAGCAAAACTGGAGAAACCAATAGACATTTTTAATCCTTCTCTTATATGGTAAATGGACTGGTTCTTATATAGCGCTTTTCTACTCTTCTGAGCACTCAAAGCACTTTACACAACTTGTGCATTCACCCATTCGCACAAGCACATTGTTCTAAGTGTTCTAAGTGCTTTCTAAGAAGCATTCACACACATTCATACTCCGATGGATGCATTGAAAAGCAATTTGGGGTTAATATCTTGCCCAAGGATATTTGGCATGCAGACTAGGGGAAGCCAGGAAACCTGGCAACCTTCCTATCAGTAGATGACCTGCTCTACCGCCTGAGCTACAGCCACCCCTATATATGTTCTCATTTTATTTTTACCTATAAACTGAAGCACAAGCGTAAAGAAACACAGACATTTGAATCTGTCTGAATGTAAAGATCTTATCTCTCAGTCTCTTTTCTTCTTGAGTTTCTAACAAAAAAATGTATTGATTTGCTGTAATTACACTGTAACATTACTTTTTCATTGTGAATTTCAGCCTCCTTTTTCACATTTCTGCTGCTATTCTTATGCAATCAGACTGTCACAGCTTTCATGTTCCTCATTTGTTACCAGCTAGTGTTGGTATTAATTAATTAGGTTGGTTCTCAGGAAGCTATGGTGTTAAATCGTTACCTCCCTGCTTTATATTTTGCTGCATATTTCGTATACAGCACCTCCTTCTGAACGAAAAGGGATTGTTACAACAACGAATCCAGAAAGAAAAAATCCTAAAACAATAGAGGCAATATCCTTGTTAGAACTGGCCGATTTATTTATGTCCTCTTTTATGGACATTTGTTTTTATTCTAGGGAGGACATAGGAAAAAAATTGAAAGATTCTATGGGCTCAAATATTTATGACAACAATTTGAGCCCATATCGAATCAGTATCGTCGATACCACTCTGAATTTTAGCTGGTATCGGATCGGAAAGGAAATCAGTGGTATGCACATCACTAGAAACAACGGTCTGGAAAACACCTTACGAGTTCTCGTGGTCTCGCGGGATTTCCCAGCGTTGCCTAGCGACGTGACTCTCAATCGGTTCCGCGAGGGCTTTTCTGGCTTTCAGAAGTATTAATGTTTTCTGGAAGTGTTTGTTATGCGCAGAGACACTCTTCAGTTTTCAAGTCTGCTGGCATATCATTATTTTTTTTTTAGTGACATCTAAAAATGTCTTTTGTAGTTGCTCAGTCCCATTTCATTTTCGGTGTACGGACTGGTGTGAGGAACAATTTGTGTTTCTTTGACGAGCAAACCGTCGTCTTCCCCAGCGGAAACAGCTGCGTGTGTTTCAACACTGTCCAACGATGGCAGCGGTTCATTTCAGGTGCGCTCATTTTTAGATGTCTAAGTCATAACTAACTAACATAAGTAACTAAATTTCTACCCTGGCGGTGCTCTTGATATAAGTACGAAAGTTGGTTTTTTTTAGTATTTAACAGCATTTATTTCTGTTGGTGTCGTCTCTCCAGGCTCAGAGAGAAGTAAGGGAATGCGTGCTATGACCATCAGCTCCAACAGACGCTACCTGGCAGTGTCAGATTATGGAGAGAGAGCCACCGTCACTGTGTTTGACCTGCAGCATGAGCAGGGCAGAAAGAGAAAGGTTTTGAGTGCAGGAGACATGTCTGTTCAAGAGTTTATCTGCATTGCTTTCTCTCCTGATTCCAAGTACCTGATAGGCCTGACAGGGAGCCCAGAGTGGATGCTGATCCTCTGGCTTTGGGAGAAACACAAACTCCTGGCAACACTGAAGACAACAAACACAAATAATCCTGTCACCCAGGTGAGTCATCTGTGCTGCATCAGTGAAGCTTGTATAAATGCAACACATGCTGAACACGTTATTATTATAGTAACTGTTTCTCATCAGGTCAGCTTCAACCCTTACAACAACACACAGCTCTGTGTGAGCGGAACCGGTGTTTTCAAGCTGTTCCGCTACTCAGAGGGGGCCCTGAAACCAAGCAGTGTTGCAAAGGTTGAGTCCATCAATTTCCTGTGCCACACCTGGATGTCAGAGCACAGGGTGATCGCTGGCACAGACACTGGCAGGCTGCTGGTGTTTGAGTCTGGAGACCTGCGAAGAGAGATCAGCATGACTTGTGTGCAGGGCCAGCCTGCCAGGTGAGAAAGCTGGACCACATGAAGTGGTGCTATTTTACATGAAGCAGCCTCTGTAACTCATCTCCACCCCATGCTGTTCCTGCCATTTTTGACCCAATCAGGGTCAAGTCCATAATCATAATGGTGAATAATCTGACCTCAAAACCAACTAATTTTATTGAATTCTGTCGGTTGTACCCCAAAAATATCTAGCATAGAGCTTTTCATGGCTACCAAAAGCACCTGCTAATCTGGGCAGATGGGCAAATATAAATTCCTGGTGTCTAACTTCATTGTTGTCCAACAAATACACGCCGATGGATTAAATAAAGACTTTAAATGTCTGAGCAGCTAGTATCACTCATAACGTGTGGCAATGATTAAAAAAAGTAGTGGAAAAGTTGGCAGACATGTTGAAACATGGAATGGAAATGCGTATAACAAATGATAACCAGCTGATCTCAGACCAGATGAATGGGTTCACTGTGGTCACTGCAGCGATCCATCTTTGATGAGTGATGTTCTTGCTTATAACCGCTTCACTCTGCACAGGCAGGTGGAGGTAAAGAAGATCAAAGATGCTAATGTGAATGAAGGTCCCTCTGTCCCTTCCATCACAGCAATCCTGTCCTACTCCAAAGGCTTTGCATGCTCTAGAGGTCCTGGCACCGTTTTTCTGTTTGAGCAGACAGATGAGAATGGTTACAGAAAGACCAGGGAGATAAAGGTAAATGTTCAAGCTTTATTTCAGAAAAGGTGGAAAGTGTAGTCTTTGTGTGCACATGGGTATGTTTGTGTCAGATCCCTCTAGATGCATACTGCAGCGGTGTGACCTTGGCAGAATACCAGCAGATTGACACCATATGCATCAGTCCAGCAGAGGAGACTTTGGCCATCAGCACAAACCGAGGACAGCTGTACAGTGTCAGCCTGTCCTCTGTGGACATGAACAAGGTGCTCTACAGTTACACCTACCAGCACCACCAATGACGGGGTTCATCATTTGTATAAGTGAAATTACTGCTTCAACTGTCCTAGCTGGTATTTTATTTTCTTCCACATGCCCCCATCAATTCAGATTATGTAGAGCTGTTTGCTACATCCATTCTCACACTGACCTCTTCTGTGCTTGAAACATTACTATAGTAGCTGGTCGGCAGTCAGAAATACATACATATTATTTTGCTGTTTTACTTTTTCTTCTATGTATGATCTCACTTCCTCTTCTTTTTTTTGGTGGACCAATTGTGCTCATTTCCAGTTGGATATTTTTAACAGTCTTTGTATGCTGTAGCAAAGAAAACAGTAGCGAAGTCTTGTGAATGAAAAGAAAAAGGTCAATCCAAGAAACATGGAAAACAGTTCAAATAATCCAGCAAAAAATAATTTTGTCTTTATTTGCAGCTTCATATTTTTATTCACGGACTTTGTTAGAGTAGTTGTCTTATACTCGGCCTCGATACATCCCCTCAGTTAATTTTTTATCTGAAACAAGCTTCTCTGCCTTTAAGTTAGTTCTCTAAGGTAACCTTTTTACAGATATTCCCTCTCTTTGACATCATCTAGAGTAGATGTGGCCCACATGAGGTCAGTGGTAGATTAGGATTTAAATGTAAAGACATTGCACCCTTTGATAAACTCCCCATCAGAATTGAGTCGAGATTATAGGCTGAACTCAATTCTGATGTAGCATGGCCCTCCACAACAGTGCCAGTTTCTCATGTGGCCCCTTGAAAAGTTAATTGCCCATCCATTCTCTAGAGAAAAAGGGTAAAAAAAAATATTTTTTGTTGTTGTTTTCTCCTTCTCTTCCTTCATTGTCTTCTTTCTGTTGTCTACCTCCACTTTCTTTTTTTCTCCACTTGTTTAAGGCATCAGAGTTCTCTTTAGATGTTTAAAGTTGATGTTTTCTTTGCAACTCCATTAGGAAGATAAACTACACTTTGAGTTCCTGTCCCAGTCCTTCCACTCCAGCTCCATCACTGGTTTGTCCATCTGCATACGCAAGCCCCTCGTAGCCACCTGCTCTCTGGACCGCTCTGTCCGCATCTGGAACTACGAGACAAAGTAAAACACATACACAGTACACAATTCCTTTTATAGATATATATCAATCAGTTTTTGTCAGGTTGATACAATATAAAACTGCATAACAGAATGACATGTCATGTTTCTGAGCTCTTGCTGTTCTCTCTGTTTTGTCACTAGAGTGTTGGAGCTGTGCAAGGAGTTCCAGGAGGAGGCGTACAGTGTGGCACTACATCCCACAGGCCTCTTCATCCTTGTGGGGTTTTCAGACAGACTCAGGCTGATGAACCTGCTTATTGATGACATCCGCACCTTCAAGGAGTTCACTGTGCGCAGCTGTAAAGAGGTAGAGGTTGCTTTGCATTTGTGTTTGCAGTAAATCTGAACAGCCAATACTGAAATAATCAGAGTATTACTAAATTCAAGGGTGAAATGATTGATCTTTACCCCCTTCTGTTGTGTCTCATCCAGCTGTGTTCTGTGAATCCGTAAATACTGAATCCTGGGTTAGCGTTTTCAGTATTTACTGCGATATTTGATAATTCATCTTAAAGTGGAGCATTATCACATTTTCCACTCAAAACTTTTGTGCTTGGACTCTGTCTTTGTCTCCTTCTCTTTTCAGTGTGCTTTTAGCAACGGTGGCCACATGTTTGCAGCTGTCAATGGAAACATCATTCAAATCTATTCTGTCACCTCTTTTGACAATATCCTTAATCTGAAGGGCCACAATGGAAAGGTGAGTCAGCTGGAGTATGTGTTACAGAGGAGTCCCAGTGCTTATTTGTCATTCTTATTTACTGGTATTTCAATTAACAGGTGTGTCGGATTGAATGGAGCCTGGACGACAGCCGGGTCGTGTCTTGTGGGGTGGATGGGGCAGTGTACGAGTGGAACACGCAGAGTGGCAAGCGGGAGTCAGAAAGCGTCCTAAAGTCCTGCAGTTATACAGGTGTGGCCTTCTCCTCAGACTGTAAGACCATCCTGGCTGTGGGAACAGACCTCACTCTGAAGGAGATCCAAGACTGTCAGGTTAGCAGGCACAGCTGACTCCTGGATTTGTTCTTTTAAGTTGCTGCAAATCAACAAAACATCTCAAGCAGCAGCAATGTTTGTTTTTTCTTTCTTTTTCTTTTTTTCTTTTAAAAACTGGGTTTATTATTGTATCCTATCCACAGGTACTGAGGGAGGTTCCAGCTGATGAAACAGCTCACACTGCTCTTGCAGTGTCCCATTCTGGTAGAGTGGTCTTCACCGGGACCTCCAGTGGGACTGTAAGGGCCATTAAATACCCATTACCTATCCAGAAGGAATGGATGACATACCAGGCTCACTCTGGGCCTGTCACCAAGGTGAGCAGAAGCACTGATTTGCTCATTAAACTGATCAGAATACTTTATTGGTCCCTAGGGGAAATTATGTGTATTAATGTGATGTGAGATTGATACACACACAATCTCACATCGTGTATGAAAAAATCGATTTACTATGATGCTGATCATTAAGAAGCAAAGAGTCCACCCACTAAAACATGTGTGTCCTCAGATGGTGATCACGTATGATGATCAGTTCCTGCTGACAGTGTCTGAAGACGGCTGTCTGCTGATTTGGAAAATCATCGATAAGGAAGGCAGAGGTCTAAAGAGCAACAAACACATAGTCCACACGGAAGAGATCCTTATCACCAAGTCAGACCTGGAGGAGAAGGTGAGTAAGTGCATAGTGTGACACCCCCCTGTTGGTCTTGTTCCTAAAGCATTGTAAGTTCTTGATCCTGGACCATCAGTGCAAGTGGTCAGTTATGTGTTTGTAATGTTATAGCTTTGGAGCATCACTCAGTGCAACACTCAGTGCATCATGGGAAGTCTCCAGCAGCCTAGGCCTATTTCAGCATAACTAAGGATTCAGGGTCACCTGATCCAGCCCTAACTATATGTATGTGTATATGTATATTTCATCTAAAAGAAAATTTTTAAGCCTGATCGTAAAAGTAGACAGGGTCTCCGAAAGCTGAAGCCTCTACTTCTAGTTCCTAGAAGGAACAATCCTTAGTGCTGTACTGCATGTGAGGTTTTTTTTGCCAGATGAAGCCTCCCTATACATGGCTAGCATGCATCCATCCATGCATACTTATATACACACATAGATACAGAGGTGACAAAAGTACGGATATTTCGTACTTAAGTACAGATACTAGTATCAAAAAAGCCTGTTTTAAAAATGTGAGGAGTAGAATGTAAAGATATTTGATTAAAATGTAGGGAGTAAAAGTAAACAGCTGTCAGAAAAATACCTACTCAAGTAAAGTATAGATACCTGAAAATTCTTTTCAAGTACAGTAACAAAGTATTTGTACTTTGTAACAAAGTATTTGTACTTTGTAACAAAGTATTTGTACTTTGTCACTTCCCAGCTCTGTACATACGACCATTTTCGGCTTCTTATGATGCCCCAGCAACCAGGACCAAGCTAAGGTCCTGGTTGCTGGGGCAGCATCTCAGCAGAGACCTCACTCTCACCACTAATCCTGGTCTTTCGGGGACCTTGAGGTGTTCCCAAACCAGATGTAACTTCTCCAGCATCTCTCTTCAGCCTTTCTCTCTTTAGTACACGCCTGAAACACCTCGTTTAGGAGGCCTCCTGGTCAGATGCCTGAACCACCTGAGCTCACTCCTTTTGATGTGATGAAGTAGAGGCTCTACTTTGACTTCCTCCTACATGAACAGGCTCCTCACCGAGCCTTTGGAGGAAGCTCATTTGCACTGCTTGTATCCATGGTCTTCAACCACTACACACAACTTGTGGCTGTAGGTCAGGGTGGGAATGTAGGTGAGCCAGTAAATCGACAGCCTCGCTTTCACACGAAGCAGAGTCTGGGGTTCACATTACTGCAGACGCTACAGCAATCTGTTCTTTCCAAGTAGTATGAGGTACACTTCATGTGTTTATGTGTCTGGTTTAAGTTATTTATGTACGACACTTTAGAAGAAAGCTAAAAGAATTGCAACAAGGTGACAACTGTCATGTTATGGTTAAAAGAAGAGGTATTGAATGTATGTTCCTGCGTCTACTTTCAGACCCAGCACATGCTGGAGATGAAGATGCGGCTGGAGGAGCTGCAGATGGAGAATGAGTACCAGCTCCGCCTGAAGGACATGAACTACAACGAGAAGCTCAGAGAGCTGTCTGACAACTTTGTCCAGCAGATAGAATCTCTGAAAACATCCCAACAGGTGTGCCTCTGTTACACGAGAGCTCAGCTTCACATAGATTTACAACTTAAAGGTCAAAATGTCTTCCCAAGACTAGCAATCATCAGTGGGTGACTTTTGACGTTGATTAATTGAGTCAGTAGCTGCTGCCCTTGATGAATCAGGTATCCTGCTTTTACTGCAGGCCATGAAGACAGAGATGGAAAAGCAGGAATGTGAGAATCAGCAGAATTCTGCAGAGCTTATTATGAAGCATTCGAAAGAACTGAAGGATTTAGGTAACAGGAGAACAGGATCAGCACAATCTGTTATCTTTATTTTTGTAAGTGTTTGGTGTTCATACTCTTTTAATCACACACAGAGCTATCATACAGCCAGAAGCTGATTGTGGAGCACGAGAAGTACCAGGATCTTCAGCAAAAACATCAAAGAATGCAGGAAGACTATGAGAAGCAGCTCAAGTCTGCAGAGGACAGAAAAATCCAAGCGGTGGAGGAGCTCACAAAGATGTACGAGGCCAAGCTACAGGAGAAGGCCGAGCTCCTCGCTCAGGTCAGTAATAAGGAGCAGGAAGAGGAGGTGGTGGTAAGTTAAATGGTGCAGAAGTTGAATGAAACCGGTAATCTTTCGTTTAGTGTCAGGAGGACACCGAACAGAAGATTAGTGTTTTTAAAGCAATCATAAAGCAGGCTGAAGAGGACGAGGAGAGGAAGATTCTCGAGATCCAGACCAATTATGAGAAGAAAATGAAAACTGAGAAACAGACCAATACAAATCTGAAGGGAAAAAATAGCATCATGGCACAAAAGGTGAACAAAGCTTCTGTTATTCACTGAATGTTTGGTTCTGTTGCAGAGCATCAGCTCTGTCTCCTGTCTGTCTGCTCACATCAGCTGCTGTTCTCTGTGTGTCTCCTCTTTGGTTGGTTGGACGCTGGTGTGTTCACAGTTTATCAGTCTACAGAAGCAGATTGATGACAGGAGCGCTGATATAAACAAACTGAAGCAAGAGCGGCAGAGGCTGCTTGGGCTGATCCGCTCCCTGGAGAGTGACATTGAAGACCTGAAGAGGCAGATCTCTGGACATGAAAAGACCAGTCAGGACAAGGTGACCAAGATCAGAGCTGTCATTTCCTGTCAACCAAACGTCCACTTAAAAGAATTTTAAACAGTTTTACATTTTGAAGCCTCGACATTACACATATGGAGTCAGAATTCAATTCAATTCAATTCAATTTTATTTATATAGCGCCAAATCACAACAAAAGTCGCCTCAAGGCGCTTCATAGATACAGAGAAAAACCCAACAATCATATGACCCCCTATGAGCAAGCACTTTGGCGACAGTGGGAAGGAAAAACTCCCTTTTAACAGGAAGAAACCTCCGGCAGAACCAGGCTCAGGGAGGGGCGGCCATCTGCTGCGACCGGTTGGGGTGAGAGAAGGAAGACAGGATAAAAGACATGCTGTGGAAGAGAGACAGAGGTTAATAACAGATATGATTCAATGCAGAGAGGTCTATTAATACATAGTGAGTGAGAAAGGTGGCTGGAAAGGAAAAACTCAATGCATCATGGGAATCCCCCGGCAGCCTACGTCTATTGCAGCATAACTAAGGGAGGATTCAGGGTCACCTGGTCCAGCCCTAACTATATGCTTTAGCAAAAAGGAAAGTTTTAAGCCTAATCTTAAAAGTAGAGATAGTTTCTGTCTCCCGAATCCAAACTGGAAGCTGGTTCCACAGAAGAGGGGCCTGAAAACTGAAGGCTCTGCCTCCCATTCTACTTTTAAATACTCTAGGAACAACAAGTAGGCCTGCAGAGCGAGAGCGAAGTGCTCTAATAGGGTGATATGGTACTACAAGGTCATTAAGATAAGATGGGGCCTGATTATTTAAGACCTTGTATGTGAGGAGCAGGATTTTGAATTCAATTCTGGATTTAACAGGAAGCCAATGAAGGGAAGCCAAAACAGGAGAAATATGCTCTCTCCTTCTAGTCCCTGTCAGTACTCTTGCTGCAGCATTTTGGATTAGCTGAAGGCTTTTCAGTGAGTTTTTTGGACATCCTAATAATAATGAATTACAGTCGTCCAGCCTGGAAGTAATAAATGCATGAACTAGTTTTTCAGCGTCACTCTGAGACAGGATATTTCTAACTTTAGAGATGTTGCGCAAATGGAAGAAAGCAGTCTTACATATTTGTTTAATATGTGCGTTGAAGGACATGTCCTGGTCAAAAATGACTCCAAGGTTCCTCACAGCGTTACTGGAGGCCAAGGTAATGCCATCCAGAGTATGAATCTGGTTAGATACCATATTTCTAAGATTTTCAGGGCCGAGTACAATAACCTCAGTTTTATCTGAATTAAGAAGCAGAAAGTTAGCGGCCATCCAGGTCTTTATGTCTTTAAGACATTCCTGCAGTTTAACTAATTGGTGTGTGTTATCTGGCTTCATGGACAGATAGAGCTGGGTGTCATCTGCATAGCAGTGAAAATGTATGCTATGTCTTCTAATGATGCTGCCTAAGGGAAGCATGTATAATGTAAACAGAATTGGTCCTAGCACTGAACCCTGTGGAACTCCATAATTAACCTCAGTGTGTGAAGAGGACTCTCCATTTACATGCACAAATTGGAGTCTATTAGATAGATATGATACAAACCACTGCAGTGCAGTACCTGTAATACCTACAGCATGTTCTAATCGCTCTAATAGGATATTATGGTCAACAGTATCGAACGCTGCACTGAGGTCTAGCAGGACAAGCACAGAGATGAGTCCACTGTCAGAGGCCATAAGAAGATCATTTGTAACCTTCACTAAAGCTGTTTCTGTGCTGTGATGAGCTCTGAAACCTGACTGAAACTCTTCAAATAAACCATTCCTCTGCAGATGATCTGTTAGCTGTTTGACAACTACTCTTTCAAGGATTTTTGATATGAAAGGAAGGTTGGAGATTGGCCTATAATTAGCTAAGACTGCTGGGTCTAGAGATGGCTTTTTGAGTAAAGGTTTAACCACAGCCAGCTTGAAGGCCTGTGGTACATAGCCGACCATTAGAGATAGGTTGATCATATTTAAGATCGAAGAATTAATCAATGGCAGGACTTCTTTGAGCAGTTTTGTAGGAATGGGGTCTAAAAGACACGTTGATGGTTTGGAGGAAGTAATTATTGAAGTTAACTCAGAAAGATCAATTGGAGAAAAAGAGTCTAACTTAACATCAATGGTACTAAGAGTAGCTGTAGATAATATTACATCTGTGGGATGATTACTGGTAATTTTTTCTCTAATGATAAAAATTTTATTTGTGAAGAAGTTCATGAAGTCATTACTAGTTAACGTTAAAGGGATGGTTGGCTCAACAGAGCTCTGACTCTTTGTCAGCCTGGCTACAGTGCTGAAGAGAAACCTGGGGTTGTTCTTATTTTCTTCAATCAGTGATGAATAGTAAGATGTTCTGGCTTTGCGGAGGGCTTTCTTATAAAGCAGCAAACTATTTCTCCAGGCTAAATGATGATCCTCTAAATTTGTGACACGCCACGCCAGAAGTGACGACAGTTATAATTTAACACTAGCTTTAACTCTATAAAGCATAAAGTGACATTTTAATGATGAGTTTTGACACCCAGCTGATAGAAACAAATAAGATTTGGGGACTTCTCGCCCCCCGAGTTCCTGCTCTTTGTTGTGCTCAGTGCTCACTTATTTGTTCCTCAAGTTTTTCTGCTTCTTTGTACTTTCCTTCATGACCATCCTAATAGCTTCACAGATCTCCTTCCAGGAATTTGCTGACATTTATGAGTCATTATAGATGAGATGATGATTGCGTTGAAAAATAGCCAGAAATACACAGGACGAACAGGCCAGTCACAACAGCTGTGGGCTGCGTTGATATGTCTTCTGGCTCTACAAAGGAGTGCGTCAGGTTATGTTGTAGGGTGTCAGAGGGGTTGCAGTTGTGATGCAGGTGCAGTGTAGATTTCTCAGCGAAGCTTAAGTGCTGTGTTACTGTGCATACATTTATGGGAATATGAGCATATTATAAGCATATAAGTATAATATAAGCATATTTTAAAGCGTTGGGTTACTGAAAGACAGACAAGTTTTCCTACATGCACTTCAACTCTGAGCTCTTCTCTACATTAGCTGTAAAATTGTACTGTCTAATTCAGTTTGACTACATGACATATGGAGACTGATCTGGACCAGATTCTCTTGACATTGTTCAGAATTCATGTATGAAAACCTTTGAACTCTAAAACCGTTCAACCTGTTCATGTTCTCACAGGATCACATTATCTCGTGCTTGAAGAGAAAGAATCAGGAACTGGAGAAGTTAAAGTTTGTTCTTGAATTCCAGCTGAATGAGTTAAAGCAGAAAACTGAGCCTCTGCAACATGACATCAGTGTGAAGAAGGAGCGGATCAGTCAGGTATGTGAAAGATGAAAAAGCTTAGCACTGTGTTAACGCATGGTTAGAAAACATATGTGGAGATTGTTGAATACATAAATGTAGATGATTCATAAGGGTTCCTGTACATTTTCTTGCCATTTGAATAGTGTTGAGTTAAAAAGTTAGACAGAAATAAAGTTTGCTGTGCTTGGTTGACCTTGTTTTAATCGATCTGATAGGACTGCATTAGCAGTCAAGTTAAAACAGTGTCAACACTACAGTTACAGTGTCGTGCTATTTCTCGTGTTCGGCAGCTGGAGGAAGAGCTGATACAAACCGACAAGAGCAATGCTCAGCTGAAGCTCACCGTCTCTGAGCTGAAGCTCAAACTGAAGACCAGAGACAAAGAGATGTGCAAAGAGAGTCAGAAGGTCAGTAAACAAACAACGCTTCCTTTTTAAAGTAAAGAGGCAAAACTACATAATCTGTGTCATTGTGCAAATAATTGTGGACCTAACTCTTTTGAGAAAGAAGTGGCATTCAGAGAATCTTGAATTGAAGTCTAATGGAGAAATCTGCAAAGAAAACTTTTTAAACCCACTGGGCCAGAATCAAAATCAGCAACTCTTTTTTAAATCAGATTTGAGGTACTGCTAACATTAATGCCAAGTGGCAAGATTAGGTCCTAGAAGGACTTTGGCTCCACCCAAAAGCTCTTGCTTACAAGTGGCAGCCAATCAGAGGAAATGTAGGGTGGCGGAAACTAAAACCTGTTTCAGACACAAGGTGAACAGCTGCATGAAGGCCAAGTATAAGGTAAATGATGATTGTTTTTAACTGTGAATCTACTGGGCTACATGTACTGTAGTAAAATCGAGGAATAAAAATATGAAGCTGGAAGTGAGCAGAATAGATCCTCTTTAAGCTTTGAGGATAAAAGTGTAATAAAAATCATTCCTTTTTTAATATAAGAATGGGCTTCTCTTGTTTTTTGTTGTCAGGTCAAAGATTTGGAGACGCATCTCCAGCGATTGAAATCAGACCTGCACAACTGTGTCGGCTTCATCCAGGAGCCTAAAACTCTGAAGGACAACATACAGATGATATACGCTCGATATGTCCAGCAGACTGAAAGGGTAAGTATGCTAAGAAATACCCCAAGAGCTGCCTGGATGCTGGGAGGGCTTGAAATCAAACTGTCAAGAGTATGTCCCGTTTGAAAGGTGGAGAGAACCAATGCAGATGATACTGTTCAGAAGGCGCTGCGTCACCAGTGTGATCGACAGGAGAAGACAGTAAATGGCCTCAAAATGAGGCTGGTCAAATCTGCAGAGGAGCACGAAAAGGTCTACACCAAAATCATGAAGGTTAGTCATTACCCAGATCACAACAGTACATTGGCATTAGTCATTAACAATGCAACTCTGAAGTCTTAACATATCCTGTATGACAGAGTGTGAAAGTGTAATGTGGAGTAAAGACCTGCTGAATTGATAGTTATCTAGCCACGACTTTGGACTTTGCAGGAAAACATGACTCTGATAGCTGAAATCAACGAACTGCGGAAGGAGCTGCATTTGGCCAGGACTCAGGCTAAAGACGTCAGAGCTCAGCTGGCTCTCTTAAAGAAGCCCAAGAAGTCACAGCCCATCTTAGAAGAAGCAGCCTACCAGGAGCCCAAACAGCTAGGAGTCAGCTGATCGTCTTTTACCTCAGCAATAGCTCTGCAACTAACACACAGCAGCAGATACACATGAAAATCATATAAGAAGAAAGTTGTTAGTAAGATTGTTGTATTCACTTTGATAATGAACGTGTGGATTTGTATGTTACCATAGCAATTTACTGCAGAAACCAATCATATTGATAAAGGTTTGATCACTGACCAGTGAACCTGTTGTCATTTCCAGGAAGTCAAATACTGATGTTTAGCCAAAGACGCTGGTGTCTCCAATGTATACAAAAGATGTCCTTTAGCAGTGGCCCTGTGTAGTGAGGCGAGTCTTATTCCTCATGTCACAACTGCAATATATATATATCATTTTCATTTTTAGCCTAAACATGTAGTTCTAGTGTCTAAACCAGAGAAAAGGGAAAATAAAAACAAAATTGAATGTTGAGTGAAAGGACACAAACCAATATCTCCAGGGTCTTGTCATTCCTACCATCCTACCTACTTGTGTGCTCTTTAAAACAGGTATCATAAACATCAGCAGCCATGCAGATATTGTTTCTAAAATAATTTCTTAACCATCTATAGATCTGCTGCAGCCTCACAGTAACCATCCACATGTTCAGATGGTTTACAAATCGTCATTTCTCTGCACTTTGCAACTTCTCCCCTCCTATTGGTGAGCACTTAAGAAATTATTTGTGTATTCATTAATGTTCCTCAACCACAGAAATTCCCAACAGCCACACAATATTTACATTCTGGAATTAACACTTCAATGGATAAGGCTACATTTCTAAACAGATCCACTGTTAAAGCTAGTCCCTCCATGGTGTCCCAGCACCACACGTGTTATTTTAGTTAAAACATACACGTGCTGTTGGTCTTGCTTATGCAGCATCTACATCAGCTCTGCGTATTTTGCACATATGAAATCAATGGTAAGGTGATGTGACTTCTATACATTTTACATCAGATAAAAACTTTATTTGTAAGATTCAGATAATTATTTATTAAAAGCTAGACATTTTAAATGAGAATAAGAAAGAAAAGTATTCCTTTGTGCCCGTCTTTCCCTGTTTATGCCCTACCTGACATCCACTGGTTTCCTCTTTCTGGCGCAAAGTGGGCGATAAACAAACGAGAGACGGGACTTGCGACAGAAAAGCCGATCAGCTGATCATTGATCAGTTTCATGATTGAAGTAGCAACAGTTCAATTCAATTCAATTTTATTTATATAGCGCCAAATCACAACAAAAGTCGCCTCAAGGCGCTTCATAGATACAGAGAAAAACCCAACAATCATATGACCCCCTATGAGCAAGCACTTTGGCGACAGTGGGAAGGAAAAACTCCCTTTTAACAGGAAGAAACCTCCGGCAGAACCAGGCTCAGGGAGGGGCGGCCATCTGCTGCGACCGGTTGGGGTGAGAGAAGGAAGACAGGATAAAAGACATGCTGTGGAAGAGAGACAGAGGTTAATAACAGATATGATTCAATGCAGAGAGGTCTATTAATGCATAGTGAGTGAGAAAGGTGACTGGAAAGGAAAAACTCAATGCATCATGGGAATCCCCCGGCAGCCTACGTCTATTGCAGCATAACTAAGGGAGGTCACCTGGTCCAGCCCTAACTATATGCTTTAGCAAAAAGGAAAGTTTTAAGCCTAATCTTAAAAGTAGAGATAGTGTCTGTCTCCCGAATCCAAACTGGAAGCTGGTTCCACAGAAGAGGGGCCTGAAAACTGAAGGCTCTGCCTCCCATTCTACTTTTAAATACTCTAGGAACAAGTAGGCCTGCAGAGCGAGAGCGAAGTGCTCTAATAGGGTGATATGGTACTACAAGGTCATTAAGATAAGATGGGGCCTGATTATTTAAGACCTTGTATGTGAGGAGCAGGATTTTGAATTCAATTCTGGACTTAACAGGAAGCCAATGAAGGGAAGCCAAAACAGGAGAAATATGCTCTCTCCTTCTAGTCCCTGTCAGGAGGGGGAGGGGGAGAGGAGAAGAGGCAGCTGTCCAGCGTAAAGACGCATTCTAGGCTAAGTATGGGAGAAATCGCATTCCTTTTCATCTCAGTACCGTTTTCTTCTGTTTGTCTGTGATGAAATTGCTTTCAGGACCGTTGCCCAAGCAAGGGGGAGGGTGCATCTGACCTCGGCTGTAATTGGTCCAGCCCAGAGTTGATTAACCAGTTGTCCAGTCCACCACCTTTCATTGTTCATACCGTTACAAACAACATTGCCCCATAAAAACGAAAAATCACCGGTGGGCTGATGGCCAGTCCAGCTGTGTGAGGTTGTATTGTACTAGTCGGTTGATGTTTGACATCAGTCGTCTTCCTGGACTGGTTTTATTTATGTGTCAAAACGTGACAAAATTCAAGTTCATTAATGTACAAACTTTATTTATAGAATTTAAACACTCAGAAAGACAAAGTCAAGAGTAAAAAAACAAAAACACCCGACAGATTAGTAAATACAGGTTTTCAAAAAAAAAAAAAAAAGAAAAAAAAAGAAAAAAGAGAGAGATTAGAAGTTTGCAGACATCTTTGTTAGATTGAGTTTCAGGTCCATGGTGTGCATCTCAATCCTCTTGTGGAGCTCATCCATGGATGTGGACAGTGTGTCATAGAGAGCCTGGACACAGAAGGGGATCGTGTTACTCTCAAACTATGAATGAACAGCGAGCAGACGGGAGCTGCCTGTACCTGAGCCTTCTCTGTCTCTTTGCTGCACACGTCTCTCAGGCTCTTAATGCTGGTCTTCAGCTTCTGCGTCTCAGCGGAGATCTCTTGGATTTTGTCAGCCATGTCCTCACGCTTCTGGTGGATTTGGTCACACTGCCTGCAGAAAAGTTAAGTTTGGTTTTTAATATGTCAGTTTATCACATTTAAGTCTTTCGGAAATACAATGCTCTTGTGAATCTACCGCATCAGGAATCTTGCCGTTTATTAACTCCACTAAAGTTAATACCCCAACACTTCCTGAACGTGCTGCTCCTTCATCTCTCTCTTCTTCTGCCTGCGGATGTTCTGTTTGCACTCCTTATCCTGCTTCATGCCCAAAGCTCGCTTCAGCTGGCCTTCCTCCATGCACAGGTTCTTCAGCTCCTTCTGCTTCTTCTCATACTGAGCCATCAGCTCCTGGTGCTACTCATTCACACAAACCACATGGATACACAAATCAACAACCATGTTCTCAATGAACCCAAACTCATTAATATCAAAGCTGAATGTTTTTGGAAGTAGTTTTCAGTTTGTTTTTAGTTTTAGCTATTTTAGGGGGACATCTGTGTGTGCAGGTGACTATTACTGTGCATAATTATTAGGCAACTTAACAAAAAACAAATATATACCCATTTCAATTATTTATTTTTACCAGTGAAACCAATATAACATCTCCACATTCACAAATATACATTTCTGACATTCAAAAACAAAACAAAAACAAATCAGCGACCAATATAGCCACCTTTCTTTGCAAGGACACTCAAAAGCCTGCCATCCATGGATTCTGTCAGTGTTTTGATCTGTTCACCATCAACATTGCGTGCAGCAGCAACCACAGCCTCCCAGACACTGTTCAGAGAGGTGTACTGTTTTCCCTCCTTGTAAATCTCACATTTGATGATGGACCACAGGTTCTCAATGGGGTTCAGATCAGGTGAACAAGGAGGCCATGTCATTAGTTTTTCTTCTTTTATACCCTTTCTTGCCAGCCACGCTGTGGAGTACTTGGACGCGTGTGATGGAGCATTGTCCTGCATGAAAATCGTGTTTTTCTTGAAGGATGCAGACTTCTTCCTGTACCACTGCTTGAAGAAGGTGTCTTCCAGAAACTGGCAGTAGGACTGGGAGTTGAGCTTGACTCCATCCTCAACCCGAAAAGGCCCCACAAGCTCATCTTTGATGATACCAGCCCAAACCAGTACTCCACCTCCACCTTGCTGGCGTTTGAGTCGGATTGGAGCTCTCTGCCCTTTACCAATCCAGCCACGGGCCCATCAAGACTCACTCTCATTTCATCAGTCCATAAAACCTTAGAAAAATCAGTCTTGAGATATTTCTTGGCCCAGTCTTGACGTTTCAGCTTGTGTGTCTTGTTCAGTGGTGGTCGTCTTTCAGCCTTTCTTACCTTGGCCATGTCTCTGAGTATTGCACACCTTGTGCGTTTGGGCACCCCAGTGATGTTGCAGCTCTGAAATATGGCCAAACTGGTGGCAAGTGGCATCTTGGCAGCTGCACGCTTGACTTTTCTCAGTTCATGGGCAGTTATTTTGCGCCTTGGTTTTTCCACACGCTTCTTGCGACCCTGTTGACTATTTTGAATGAAACGCTTGATTGTTCGATGATCACGCTTCAGAAGCTTTGCAATTTTGAGATTGCTGCATCCCTCTGCAAGATATCTCATTATTTTTGACTTTTCTGAGCCTGTCAAGTCCTTCTTTTGACCCATTTTGCCAAAGGAAAGGAAGTTGCCTAATAATTATGCACACCTGATACAGGGTGTTGATGTCATTAGACCACACCCCTTCTTATTACAGAGATGCACATCACCTAATATGCTTAATTGGTAGTAGGCTTTCGAGCCTATACAGCTTGGAGTAAGACAACATGCATGAAGAGGATGATGTGGACAAAATACTCATTTGCCTAATAATTCTGCACTCCCTGTATTACTTTGACTTTCAATTTGTTTAAAGCAAAAACAATTTACTCAAGCATTGCAGCTCGGCAGCTTGTTACTGGATTAACAGGCTGATTGTTTTTGTGCTGCTTTCTTTTAATGAACTTCTGACAAGAAGAGAACTTCCCGTCAGTCACAGCTGGGCCGACAAGTTCTTCAAATCTCAATACCCAAACGTTTAAGTGTGTATACAACTACTTACCGTCTCCATGCTGATAATAAATATGTCTGATGTTAAATTAAATAGAACAATATACTGCAACAGCGCAGTGTATAAAAAAAAAAAGCTCATAGGCAGTGAGCAAAAGCTTCAGGAATAGAAAAGAAAATATCAAACAGACATTACATAATTTTCTTCCAGGTGTCCCACTTTGTACATCCGGTCTATGTGTGTATAGATAAAGAAGAGAGCAGCTGCTCTGACATTGTACCTCTTCCAGCCGCTGCTTGGTGTTGCTCATGCTGCTCTCCAGGTCCTGCAGAAGGCTGCACATCTGCTGGATCTCAGCCTCGGTGTGAGTCACACCCTGCACCATGTTCTGCAGCTCCACCACACGCTCGTCTGTTTCTTCCTGAAAACAGCCATCATACACGTGGATCACAAACACATCAACTCAACGCAGCAGCTTTTGGAGTCAAAGACGTTTTCCACTCACGATGGAGTTCTTCATGTTCTTCACATTCTCCCTCATCTTCTCCATCTGGCTCTTCAGCTCCTCTGGAGACTCCACGATCTGAGACTTCAGTTTGCTGATGTCTTCCTTCAGGTTGCTGACATCTAGCTTCACCTGGGCCTGATGCACACAAACTCGCACTTATATTTGCCATTCAAAGCTCCGAGTGCACACAGACAACAGTGTAAAGTGCTCGGACAGTTTACCAGTTTCTGGGTCTTCTCTGCTATCGTAGCTTTCCACTCTGTGATGCTGTCGTTTTTGGCATTCTGAAAATAAGTGTTTTGTTTTTTTATTTACTGATGGCACACACAATACCTTTTACTACACTGAGCATGCTTCATCACCCCCTACCACTTCCTGGTATTCATGCATGGTGGTGGCCTGTAGCTCAGAGAGAGCGGCTGCCAGCTCATCAGCCTCAGCCTGTTGCTCTGGTGGGATGGTCCTGAGTAAGGACAAGACAAAGTGCAGTGCTTAGCCTGCATAACTGTTCATTTACTCATAATAGAGACAATTGATAGATTATTAGTCAATCATTCTGTTGCTTTAAATAATAAAAAAAAAAAAAAAAAGGTCATACATCGTGCATTCCCAGACAGTGAGATCGGGAAATATAACATATGTCATTACTTTTCCATGTAGAAGCTCAGCCACATAAACTGTGTGGGAGATTCCTGTTGGACAGGGACACATTTTAACACAGGGATCACCTTGTGTTGAAATGTAAGGGATCCCTTACCTTAAATATCTGCCTATAGTGGCACACGGGGATCAGAGTTATCTTTTCTTGTGAGTGAGACAAACAAAAATTCAGTCTGTAGTTTCTCATTTTGAACCTAAGCAAAAGGAAAGCGTTCTGATGGAGCAGACAGCCTTGGATTAGCTCTTCTTTCTGGAAAAATTAGCAGCTGTCTCCACTAATGAGCATAAAAATGTTATTAAATGGTTGTGGCCTGGATTGTTTCAGGGATGGCATGTTTTTCCAGCCATACACCAAACAACACCGACAAAAGTCACAGAATCGTTCCTCCACTTACGTCAGCATCTCAATCTTCTTCTCTGCCTCCCTGATGCCTTTAGTATAAGCCTGCAGTCTGTCCATGTCTGCCCGCTGAAAACACACAGAGCAACAGTATTACTGCGAGGCTAACAAACACATTGGAATGGTATATAAAATAATAATCCAGTGTACTGAACCTTCTTGCAATATATTCTACTCTCATGATTAAAAGTGATTTGCAACATGTCGTCTAAAGTCTTAGTAAACGGGTACAGTTATGCATATCGGAGTCATTTATGAGAACAAAATGTTGCGTTTAAAAGACTGCCTTGAAAATTGTCCCTCAGCAAAATTATCCAAGCTAGTTCAGTATTACAGAGGAGAGGTTCATCCTTTATTTTGCTCTCCATTCCACACAATTCTCTATGTTCCCCAAGAAAACATACAAATTTAGTCTGCTTCTCCAAGACGACCTCCATCCTCTGCTTTCTGAAGTGGAGAAAGTTCATGATGGCGCTCAGAATGGTTAGAGTCCTCTGTTTTTCTGGAGAAATCAGGCCAAGATCATCATCAAAGGAAATTGTACATTAAACACAATCTCTAAATTTGAATATTTGGGAGATCTAGACTGCTGATAAAAAACAAAAAGACATTTGAATGTGTGAGGGGTATTTTATGCAAGATACAAACCACAAACTATTGAATGAAATCAGTGAGACTTACTTGGAGCCAGCAGATCATTGAGTGAAAAATCAAACACCAAACACATAGGCAGAAACTGCCGCCTAGAAAGAAACGATAAACACACAAAAAACATTTCACAGTTGTAAACTAAGATTAGACAAAACCAGCAGTGTACTCTACACTTTGTTCCCTCATACATGCAAAAATATCTACAGTTTGAACCTCTCTGCTTTATTTCAGGGTGCAGGCTGCAGCACAATCATTTATTTCTCCATTTTACTTCACTATAGTGTTGGTGTGCATTTATTATTATTATTCAATTATAGTTATGCATCAGTTAAGTTCCCAATAAAGTTCCATGTGAACAAAATATGGGTTTATGAGATTTGCAGATTCATTCATTCTGTTTTTATTAGAGATGGCACGATACCACTTTTTTATGTCCGATACCGATATCATAAATTTGGATATCTGCCGATACCGATATGAATCCGATATAGTGTGTTTTTTAATCAATAAAACGTTTTTTTAATATCTTGCTGCATTTTGTATAAGTTTACACTCAAGTTTAAATAAATAACAACACTAAAGCTATTCTGTTATACCTGTATGTAAAAAATACACTGCGCCCAAAATATTTCATAGTTCAGCAAAACCAATCAATCAATCTAATAAACTTAAACCTACTCCATCCTCCCTATTCTGGTATTTTAAAGAGTACTTAGCAGAAATATTAAGCAACCTAACTAATAGGGTTGCAAACTCCCAGCAAAAAAAAAATAGGGAACCACCCTCCACCTCATGATGCTTAATCGATGTAATCAAATTTAATTTGATGCAGGGGGAAAAATGCACAGAAATAAATTCTTTTTCAAGAATAATTAAATAGATTCAACATCTTTCTTCAACAGAATTGCAGACTGCACAGATGGTATCTTCCCAAAGGAAAAAGTAGTATAGCTTACTAGGGTATATTAGACTTAACAGTTACTATATACAGTAATGGACTACTATATATTTTACATCAGATTAAAACTTTGGGTGTAAGATTCAGATAATTATTTATTAAAAGCTAGACATTTTAAATGAGAATAAGAAAGAAAAGTATGTCTTTGTGCCCCCTTTTCCCTGTTCATGCCCTATCGGCCCCCCTGGCTAAACTTTGCTAGATCCGCCCCTGCACAGTTACCAGCTACGTAGAAAAAGATCCTGGTGTAGAAAGTAATATTAAATAAATTCTAACAACAGCTTATCAAGCTTAATAGTGCTGCTGTTGTTCAACCGCTGGTTTCCTCTTTCTGGTGAGAAGTGGGCCAAAAACTAAGACGAGAAACGGACTCACGACAGAAAAGCCGATCAGCTGATCATTAAGCAGTTTCACGATTGAAGTAGCAGCAGGAGAGAGAGAGAGAGAGGCAGTCGCTCCATATATCGGTTGTTAAGCTCAACGCTAAAATGCTTTACAAACATTCAGAGATGAACTTATACACTTGCTTTACTTCTCTCTGGGAAAACTTCCTCGGAGATGAAATGCTGGTTTGGTAGTGAAGCTACAAATACACACAGCTGCTCTATCACGTGATGCATACTGCTGCGACGTGCTACGGTTATGAGCCGAGTTACGCCGTGTAGCAAGTTTTGTGAGGTGCTTTTTTGATATTTAATGGATCGGATTACATTTTTTATTTCTCGCCGATATCCGATCCAGTAATTTGGGTCAGTATCGGACCGATCGGTCCATCTCTAGTTTTTATCTACATTTTATACAGCTTCCCACCTTCTACTGAGTTGGACTTGTAATAGAAATATTGATATTTGGCCCCAGTGAACTGATAATAATGTAATAGGAGGAAGTCATATGATATACCATAGTCTAGCCAGGGCCTAACTGCCTACAGCAGGGGTGTCGAACTCCAGGCCTCGAGGGCCGGTGTCCTGCAGGTTTTAGATATCACCGTGGGTCAACACACCTGAATGAAATGATTAGTTCATTACCAGGCTTCTGGAGAACTTCAAGACATGTTGAGGAGGTCATTTAGCCATTTAAATCAGCTGTGTTGGATCAAGGACACATCTAAAACCTGCAGGATACCGGCCCTCGAGGCCTGGCGTTCGACACCTGTGGCCTACAGGATCACACTGTGTCATCAGTCTCAATAACTGTGTTGAATAATCAAGGTTACTGTCACTCATCACAGTCATCGTGATTGGAATTTCTGCTATAACCAAGCGGCCTGATATCCCAGACAGAAAATGGGTAAACTCACATGCGTGTGTAGACACTCATGATAGCAGTTGCCCCTTCGTGATAGGCTGGATACTGAATGTTCTCCAGAAGCGGAACCTGTGGAAAACAAATTACAAATCCAGGCCACAGACAAAAGAAACATCAGCTGCAAACTGAACATGTTGCATTTGCTCTCACATCAGAAATTGACATTCATACACTCAAAAGGTTCTCGAAAACTCAAAATGTGGGTCAGTATCGGACCGATCGGTCAAAGAAACTCAAATGTTTCTGTCAGTGATAGCATTTTCACTGCTATGAAGACAGATCACACATATCAATTCAACTACAGCACTGCAGACATAAAGGCTTGGATGCTGTGTGTCATATTTGAACACGTTCCTTCACTGTGAACTAAAATACAAGCTTGCAAAAAGGTCACAGATCTGCAGAAAAGACGTCATCATCAAGCCAACTAAGAGAAGGAACATTCACTGTCTGAGCATTTTAGAGCAGAAGCGGAATTTGATATTTAACACTCACCATGGAGTGACACTCAGGCCTGAAACGATACAGGAGATGCAGCACTCTCATGTATAAGGTCTGAACTGCTTCTGGCTGTAAGAGAGGAAAGTGCTCTGTTAATGATCTTTTTCTCATCCTTTATCATATTCGACACTATGTTTCCACCTGAATGTCTAAAAGACAAACAGACCGAGGCTTACATTCACTCTTCAGTGTCCAAGAGTGCAAGAAGAGGTCCTCCTGCTACCCCTGAAATCTTGTCTCTCTTTGAGACATGATTTCAGTTTAAGAAACAAAGGGCAAAGTTTGTTCTGTGCAGAAGTAATGACCTGGGGTCAGGGCTCTGAATAAAGAGTATTTTCATTATTTGACTTCTTTGTAAATGTGACTGAGACCAGAATAGTTTACTGTTTTACAAATTTGGTTAGAGGGGTCGATTGAGAAAAAAAATTGAGCGCAATTCTTTGAATGATTCAAAATGCAAAATAATGCTTATTTATCCTATACTGGACCTTGCTGAAGTCCCTCAATTTATCTTCTATCTGAAACAAGCTATTTTAACCCTTGGTAGAACCTCAAAATCCATCCTTTCGTGGTCCTCGGGACCAAAAATGGTCCCGCCCCAAAAAGTGCTCTAAAACTATTATATATCAATATTTTTTTCCACTTTAAATGAGTTAGTCTTTCAAAACTACTTCTACTTAAAATATCCATATCAAGTTTTAATTATATTTTCATTGTTTTAACCCTTTAAATCCCAGTTTGGGTACATGAGGGCACTTTTTTTAAACAGAAAAAACATAAAAAATTTTCCATAAGATACATTGGAAGTAATATTTGATTGTTATTATAATTAGGCCTTTAGATGGGTCAAATATTTGCACCAACATTTGTTTTGATCAATTACTATTTTTTTGCAGGAGCACAGTAAATTACTTACTTATTGCTTATTACCACCAAATGCTTATTACCTTGTTGTGTATGAAAATAAAAATACAAGTTCACTTTGAAACAGAAAAACATTTATTTTGGAACAATGAACATGAACATATATACTGCTGGGAATGGGGAAAGGTATGAGAGAAAGAATGAGTAAAAAAAGAGAGAGGGAAGGGGCGGGCAGGGAGGCGCAGGGAAGGGGCGGGCAGGGAGGCGCAGGGAAGGGGCGGGCAGGGAGGCGGGGGCGTGACAGTCCTGCTCAGGTGGAGCAGATGCTGCAAATGGAAAGACTGTGGTCTCGGCATGTGACTTTTCCACAGTGGCAGCAGGCGGTCACAACTCTTCTTCTTTTGTCGGAAAACTGGCATTGTCTCCTGCTTTTCGTTTGAGTGCCTGAAGAGGGGCCTGCAGCAGCAGCAGCAGCAGTCTGCGCACTTCTCACCAAATCTGCTGCGAGCGATGCGCGGGGAAGGTACCCTCTCTTCGCGATCCATGGCTGGACTAACATCTCGCCCACCTCCTCGATGTATAGCCTCCTCCTGTGCGTTTTGGCCCGATGCCATGATGGGTCGATTTCGTTCCACAAGACGTAGCCATTATAGAGGGGAACATCAAGCAGGTGGTGGAATAGGGTCAATGGCCACCGTCCCGTGCGCCTCCTGCATGAGTAGGTGCCGACAGCCTAACAAAAAAACCAAAACCACCAAAATACATTAAACCTATGTAGGGCTGCCACGATTACGTCGACTATCAAAATTGTCGACGACTGATTTAATAGTCGACGCATCGTTTGAAGCTTTGTAAGATCACAAAAGACGCAGGAATAAGTAGTAGGATTTAAGAGTGTAATAACGGACTGAAACAGAAGATGGCAGCACTGCATGTACAAGGATGCCAGCTGCCGTTAAACCCCGAAGAAGAAGAAGAAGTAGCTCTGTCCCAGAATTCATAGCGCAGCCCAGCTCAGTTTCCAACAATGGCGGCAGCTAGTTAGTTTTAATGTTACTCTTATTATTCTTTCTGGGTCACAAAATAAACGTCTAAAATATTTTTAGGCGAGAATGTAGCTGTGTAAACCTCAAATATCTGCTCAGTTTATCAAGACACCACATATTTTCAAAAGCGCTCCGACGTTTTCGGAGACGTCTGTTACCCACTAACTCGATAGCTAGCTGGGGTTACAGGCTCACTAGAGCCCGTGAGAACACCGGACTCCCGGCAAATCGTTTTCAAACCCACCGCGGTCTTTTGCTACTCAGGTTAAACATACATAAGTCACTTAGATAACTTAAAAATGTTATTGTTTGGCTTTTTTCAGTATTTTATTTGTTCCTGAGTAAATTGGTTTGGCTGAGATTAAAGTTATAGTTTTTACACAGCTGAATAAATGTCAAGCAGACAACTGGTTATCAGAAGTGTGGTAACACCTACCTTATCAAGGTTGTCGACACCTCCTTTACATTTGTTGTACTCAGTTATTATTTTTGGCTTTCTCTTGTCATCGGTTATGGATGGAGAGCGGTGCTTTGTGCTCAGGAGGACGACGTTTTTTCCACGTCGGGGGACGTAAGATACCAGGGTGTGCTTCTTCTTGAAGGCGAAGATTGAGGAGTGCACCTCTCTCCCTCTTGTCTGGAGCAAAACTGGCAGAAGCTCTGGCTTATTTTTTCTAGTTGTGCCAACCAGGGCCATCTTACTCTTTAGTAGCGCATCTGCCAGAGGAAAGGAGGTGAAGAAATTGTCGCAAGTGACGGTGTGTCCCTTGAGCCCATCTGTCATCTCCAGCACTACTCTCATTCCCTGATTGATCTCCGCCTGTGTATACTTGCACTTTCCAGGCGTATGACGTCTTTACATCGCATAGTGCCCAAACTTTCAGGCCGTACTTTGCAGGCTTTTTTGGCATGTACTGCCTAAATCCGCACCTGCCTTTGAATGGCACAAGCTGCTCGTCCACACACCCACACACACACACACACGTACACGTCTGTATCCGGGCAGAATAGCATCTGGAGCCGGTGCACCCACATGTCCCAAACTCTGCGTATTGGAGCGAGTTTGTCACCACGGCGTCGAGGTCGGGAAAGTTTATCATCAAAGCGCAACGCCCTGGTGATGTGATGAAATCTTTTTACTGACATGGTGGCCCGAAAAATCCGCCGTCTGGTTTTCTCACTAAAGAGGCTGTGCGATGACTCGTTTCGTGAACGGTACACACCGGACAAAATCAGCAATCCCACATAAGCTCTTGTTTCATCTGCGTCCACGTCTCTCCAATCTTCGATCGTGCGTCGTCCTTGAAGATTTGTCATCGACGCTATGATCGTCACCATTTCGTCTGTGAGAAACAGCGCAAAGCTGGACTTTGGGTCGCTAATTCGCGCAGTAGCGTAATGTGTGGGCCCTGGGATGAGTCCCGTGGCTACTGGGACATAACGGAACGTCTGGGAATTTGTGGGAGCCCACACAATACTTCTGTTTTTAGACGTCCACTCTGCTGGCTCTTCGTCTCCCTCTCCACTCTCATTTTCGGACGACACTCCTCCAGATGAACTGGAATCCAGCTCCTCCGTTTCCACCTCCGATACATTTTCTGCTTCATCTCCAGAATCCTCCGATGAAGACGCGGAGCCATCCTCCGATGAAGACGCGGAGCCATCCTCCGATGAAGACGCGGAGCCATCCTCCGATGAAGACGCGGAGCCATCCTCCGATGAAGACGCGGAGCCATCCTCGCGATCAGGGTCAAGCACCATTTCCAAAACCTCGTTAGTGGTATAGTACCGTGCCATTGTGAAAAAGAACTACTCCCGCGCTACATCTCCTACTTATAACCACGGCTTTAGTGCAGCTGCGTAAACAACCCGAGCTTGCAGACAAAACAAAGTGAAACTTGGTTTTGATCCTTGGTTTTATATTTGATTTGTTTGCATTACAGTGGAGGAAAAAATGTTTTGAAGTTAGAATCACACTCTTTTCTGAGGTTAGACACACACACACCTTTTTTTTAAAGAAACACATGCCTTTATCCAACAGTGCCAGTGACCCACGCTTATCATTTGAACAGGAGGACACTGCTGTAAATGTGGGATTTTCCTGCAGGCGTTAAATGTGGGTAAATGGCGCCATCTGGTGGACAAATGAAAAAAAAAACACAATTTTAAGGCCCGGACTCCAAAATGGCACCATAACTGCGAGAATCACATTAACCATTGTTAAAATAATGGTGGTATGAAAAATAGCGTTTATAATGGGTTTCAATGGGGCAGAAATCGGCCACGAGGTTCGATAGTGGATGTATGTCTGTAGCTCAGCCATTTAAGCTCATTTAAGAAACTCAGACTGAAATTTTAAAATAAAATGAAAAAAAAATATACATTTTTGAAAATTTGGCTATATTCCATTAAACACAGTGAAAATGGCGTGGAATTAGAAAACGCAAAGGCCACGAAATGGTCCCAGGTTCTATTAAGTTAACTTCCCTTACTTTAAGCCAATCTTCTTTTGGCTTACACACACACACACACACACACACACACACACACAAATAATGGAACATACATATTAATTTGGCCCGTAATACCAAATCTAAAATGAAATAACAATGAGCCTTTCCAGCTCATTATGTAATTTGCCTTTCCTGGCTTTACCTTTTTTTCTAAACCGCGGAACATTTTGTAGGTAGAATCTGTAACACCAAGCGGACCTTACCTTTGGATGAGGAGTCAAGTCGCTCTTTGTAAAGTGTTTTGCTTCTTGACCAGTGAGAACTTCAGTTCGATAAAAGTTCACTATCGCATCCGCTGTGTATACAGGAAAAGTGTTTTCAGCCATTGTCGCAAATAAATTGGAAAAATAAAGAGACTGCAAAGAACTGAAAACGTCAACTCCAGCCAACGGAAGAAATTGGCGCCTTCCTTATTTATTTGCAGTCGGTAGATCTGATTGGTTAACGTCATTCTTCTGTTGTGAGTAAAATATTACTTTATGTACTAGCGCCATCTAGCGCTTAAACCAAGTGACTGTTTTGATTCGGGTGACAATTAAGAAAATTAAACAGTAGCAAATTTACAACTATAATAATAATAATGATAATAATAATAATAACAATGATATAACAACAACAACAATGATAATAATAATAATAATTATTATTATAATAATAATAATAATTATTATTATTATTATTATTTTCTGTGTATTTATATGATGAGTTCCTTCAGAAAAATACAACAACAAAAAACAAACAAAGATACAAACAAGAACCCTGTAGTTAAGATGTTGTCAATGTGGTGGCGAGACTAAAATTTAAAAGTTTCCCTCGCTGTTTTATGCTCGGGTTTTTCATATGAAAAATGAAATCTCACTTTATCACACAGAATCATGACATGTTACATTTTTTAATGAGGACCATGCTGTTTCCTGAGCTTCTGATGCACTTCTGACTATACTCTTTCAAGGAACTGAGGCACTGAGCTTAGTTGACTGGGATTCTACATTCAGTGGCTGTGTCCTAATTCGAGGGTAGCAAATTCAGGGGTAGGGTGGATCCTTCGAAGCATGCTACCCCTGAATTTGGACACAGCCAGTCGCTCTTTAGAGATATGCCTTGGTTTTAATTTTTTTTTTCCTTTGGATATATCCTCCAAAGCAGCAGGGGGCGGTAAATATAGCACTGCAAGTATTAAATGTGCGCGTGACACAATACGGAAACGGCAACTATCAACAGTGGATGCTGGATGTTTGCGAAGCCTGGTTTCTTTAATTCTCAAAGACAACTTTGCTAGCAGCGGATTTCAGTAACAGTTCCTGAAATGATAACTTGCAAGCCGATAAAGTTTTGGATTTGAGAGACAATGGCGGCGAACTGGGCCGAGAGGATTTCTGCTTTCTCCCGCAGACCGTCCGGCTTCCTCTCCGGGACCACCGCGGAGGCTTTCCTGGCGGAGTTGCTCCGCGAGCTCCGCGATGACAGAGCCACTTACAGCGTTAAGGTAAATATAGTGAACAGAAAGCGTCGGTATTGTGTCAGCTGGCAAACATGTACAGTGCAGTGTGTCATATTCATTGTCTGTTCCCTTATTTCGCTCTGGGACGTGTGTACCTTAGCCACTGACACTAAATTAGCCGTGTTTGACTCTCTACATTCGCAAGACAGCAACGAGCAAACTGTGTTGTTTGGTAGCTATGGGATACGGAGAAGTTTGAAAATGTAAAGCAGTAACATATATGTGACTGTACTTACAGACTTGCTGTTTTTTTTAAGGATTTGTGGCAGTAACCTGGCGGAAGGCCAGGCAAGCTAATGTTTTTGTGTGCAGTGTTCTTATCTTCTATGTGTTTCCCACTCGCAGATCCTCCTGCTATCGCCGCTGTGTGAGCACCCCACCCTGCTGTGTTGTTCGGACTCTGTGGGTGAGGAGACAGCCCTGGAGCTCATGTCAGTGTTCGCCCAGTGTCCTCCTAAGTCTGTCCAGTTTCGTTGTCACCTCCTCCTGGCTCTCACCTCCGTCCTCATCTGCACTTCCTGTGTGAAGAGCCACTCCCGTGCATCTCTAGACTTTCTGGATGTGCTCCTTCAAATAGCCCAGGACACCAGCGACATCCATACGGATGGCAGCCAGCGTCCTCTTCGGGCAATAGCCTGCGAGTGCCTGCGGGAACTGGAGGCCTGCTGCCCCGGCCTCCTCTCCCAGCGCCTTGAGCTCTTGGGTGGGCTCTGGCAGCAGGAAACATCGAGGCTCCACCAGGCTTACGCAGAGCTTTACACTCTGGTGTTAAGAAATGCCATCTATCAGCTCACCCAGGAAACAGGAGCTGGTGCTGAGCACCTTAAAGCCCTTCTGGGAGGGAACACATCAGCTGCATGGGAAGCAGACCAGGAGTCAGGCCTGGCAAGCAGCAAGGACTCAGCCATACTGTCTTCTCTCATCCTGGGACCCATGGGTACAGTACCAACTCTGCACACCGGCCCTGACTGTAAGGAGCTGCGATCAGTCCTCTCCACCCTCCTGGATGAGTCCTACCTGCTCACTCCTCTGTGTCAGGCTACACTATTACATAGACTGACAGAGGTGGTTGCCATGGTGCCTGGAGTCCCTCCAGCTATATTCAGGACTCACCTGCTGCGGCTCCTGGGCACTAGTGAGGTTTGTGTTACATGGAATGAATTGAAGGGGGAGGGGAATCAGTAAAGGATGAAGTGCTGTGATTCCTTAAAGCAGGAAATTAGTTGGCGTTTTTGCACTTCTAGTTCCTTGTTTATAATCTGACTGGGTTTTTGGTTAGACGGCTGAAAGTGTGTGGTTAAAAGTCTTTCAGCATTTGCATGTCTTGTTCTACAAGATAAAATATGTTGGTGTCTGTCCTCAACTTTGAAGGTACCGTCAGTCAATTTTAAAGTTATTTAATAGGGGGAAAAAAAGAATATTATACTCATCAATATATATTGATTAGTGTGTAATTACATCTTCCAACAATTTGATGAGGAAACCACCCTGATCCCACGCCATATTTTGAACAAATCAAGTTTTGCCTGTTTGCCTAGAGACCAGTCACATACGTAAGACGTCAAAGGCGGAGGAGAAGAGAAGTAGTAGTTGTTTGCATGTTGTGGAGGAACATTTCAATTTATTCCTGCACCTTCAGACTCATTATATGAAGCACCTTACATGTTTTATCGTCAGAGAAGGGGTCCCCTCCAGCAAAGACACAGAAAACACAACACAAAGCGACAAAACCACCACTATCATAATGAAACGACACCCTCTTTCTCCTCGCCTCGAGCCTCATGTTCTGAATTGAAGTCATTTACATTTTATGACCTAATTTATTTCCAAGTGTTACTATTCATATATGTTAATATATAGTGTATACAAAAATGTGCTTTTTACACAAACACCACATAACGCCAGCCTGCCGCGGCCGTTATGGGACACAGCTTATATTTCATGGTTTTGATCTCTCTTGACTAAAACGTGTTCTACAGCAGCCACCGTAATGAGATTACATACTTGAATTAAAGGTTAACAAAACAGAACTGAGGTGCGTGGAATATCCACAGGCCTCATTGTGTGGAGTAATGGGCTATTGTTAAAAGAAGACATTTTTCTGTTTCAGTCTGATCGTTTCAATTCAAAACATGATTTATTCTAAAAACTTGTTATTGATTACTGCCAAATATGTGTTTTCTGTTTTTCTTTTTAATAAAACAAATTGTCTTTCCCTTTGGTAAGTTTTGGGATGTGATGAGTCTGATTGTTTTGGTGTTTTTCATGCCGTCAGGTGAGCCTCCTTCATGCCACTCTGCTGCTGAAGTGTGCCTTCACAGACAGCCTGTTCAGCTCTGAAGACGAAGCCTTCATCCTCAAACGGCTAGTGGTGCTCTCCCAGCACCTGCTCCTGAGCACGCCTGAGAAACTCTTCTACATGGACTGCATCCTGCACTTCCCGGAGAACCGGCCCATCAGCTGCGGCGACGGTGACGAGACCCTCCCTGTGCTCCTCACGCCGCAGCTCGCTTCAGCTCTGGTTCCCACCGTGTTTAATGACAGCACCACCCTGCTCGCCCGGTTCAACATGCTATCCCTGGTGTACCTGGAGGAGGGGGAGGAAGGCCAGGGAGGCCAGGGGCTGGCCTACCTCTACGAGCACCTGAGCTCGCTGCTGAGCATGGTGGAGAACGGGTGTAGCAGAGAGCTCGTCGTCACCTTCTTCAGAGCGGCCTTCCTTTTCCTGTATTATTTCTGCCACGTGGAGCGTTACTCCAACGACCTGACCAAGCAGCTGTGTCAGCTCTACCTCAACCACACCAAGCTGGCTCCACATTTCATCAACCTGGCTGACCAGACCCAGGACAGACTGTCTGAGTCCAGCTGGTCTGTGGGGCTCCTCAAAGCTCTGCAGAGGGTCATTACTGAGGCTCCGCTAACCCAGCTCACCTCACACGACCTCAGCCGGCACCTCAAGATGCTGGCCCGAGTGGCGGAGGAAGGAGAGATCATCCAGCAAAGCACCCTCACCTTCCTCTCCAGCATCATCACTCCCTCGTCATCCTCGTTGTGCACAGGTGGTGATTGGCGTCTGGGAAACGACATCCTCAGGGTCTGCCGCCATCTGCTCGTCCACCCAAGTCTGGACTCGCTGCTGACTCCTCTGGCTGACGTCCTGCAGCTCCTCGTCTGCCACTACGCAGACATGGAGATCCAGGACCACGCCCGTCTCTACTACACCCTCCTGACCACGCTGTCAAGGGAGAAGCTGGCTGGGGTGTTGGCACAGGGCATGGAAGAGGGAGGGCGTCAGGACAAAAAGCAGTCACTGTCCTGCCTCATAGGTGAGGGGCTGACGAGCACACTGACCATCCAGCAGACAGAGAGAGCTGTATTCAGGCTGATCGAGGCCCCTCCTGAGCCACGAGCAGGAGACATAAATTCAAATGAAGTACAGAAAGGCCCGGGGGAAGCGAGTGCATCGGTGGAGGCCTACAGAGATCAATTCAGTGACTCCAGCTTTGCTTCAGAGATCACCTTACAGTACCAGCTGGTCCACATCAACTCTCATGACTCTCACTTTGATCAACTCTTTAGCATCCGCCTTCACTTCAGCCTCACAGACCATCACTATGAGGAGCTGGGTGACATCAGCGTCCCATGTCTTCTCAGAGAGAGGCCGTCGGCCATAGTTCAGCTAACACTGAAGCCCAGGAAGCCTTACCCTACCAGCCTCCACGCCAGCGCCATCTTCACCGCTCCAGATGGCCATACATGGCACACCACCCTACCTGACATCCATGTGGCTTTCCAGCAAACTTTCCTGCCTCTGCCTGTCCCCTCAAACTGGGGACGAGGCGGCACACTGAGCGTGTTCGAGGGTTTGTGGGATGAAATCTGCTCAGAGAGCGGAGACAGTGCTATGAGCCTATTCTGCTGCCAGCTGAAGGAAACAGCTCTAAATACACTGGTGGAAAAGCACTTCCTCCCCTTCCTCATATCAGACGCGTCACATAAAGAAGAATTCAAAGTGCTCTTCTTCCTCCCACCACGCTCTCACATCCTGTTGAAGGTAAGCTCAGAGGAGGATGCCGTGCACTTCAACATTGCCACGGATAACTGGGAGCTTCTGTCACATATTAACTCTTACCTTCTAAAAATTACATCATTACAGGAAGACACGCTCAGCTGACTGTGATGGACAATAGTGGGCTGATTTCTTTTAAAAATGGAAATGCACTTTTAACATCCATATTTTTCAAAGTAAGATGTAAATGGGACTGACTGGGGACAGTTGATTTAAAATGAAGAAAAAGCACTTTGATTTTGTTGATATGCAATTAAACAAACATGAAATGACAGTTTATTTTCTGGAGACAAAAAAATCTCATCTTTACACTTTTATTTTATTTTTAAGAAAAGGCAATTTATAACTTACGAGTGTGCAAACTCATCAACCAGATAATTAACCATTGTTGCCCTCACTTCTGTACCAGTAATGCAATTGTTTATATTAACAGTGGCCATATTTGATTACTGTACAGTGATGTTAAACAGTAAACTAATCATTAGGAACATCCCGAACCCTGCCATGTATTAGCCATTGGTCTAAATATTGGTAGTAGTCTTCTCTCTTTTGGCTGAAAAGCTAGAAAAAATAAAGACACCGGAGAAACATGCTTCAACCACAAGTGTTGACATTGTAGTTTGTCCACTAGAGGGCACTGATGGAAATGCCACAGGGACGACAACCAGCTGACTCGTGCAGTCAGACCATAAACAAGTAAGTTGTCACATTATCCTAGTCCTCACTCATAAATAACTACACATAGCACATTTGGGAAATCTCTTTTGTGTGCATGAAAAAAAATATTGGATTTTTTTTAATCACCATATATCAATATTGTCTTACAGTTGGGCTTTAATCAAGAGCCCAAGTTTCAAGAATACAGCTGGATAAGGTGCCTTGTTTCACCACTAATGGTGCTAAAAAGCTAAACCTTTCGGAGTGGTTCTGCTGATAAATTGCAGACTGATGCTGTACTAACATGAGACGCAGAAGTACAATTCCTTTTGGTGAGAAAAGCTGGATGTCAGCTTCTTGTGTTTTTGGATGAGCTCTGTGGTGCAGCTTTATATCTGATCCTTGTGCTGAATGTTGGTGGAATATTCTGCTACACGAGTTCTAATAAATGCTCTTATACAGTAAAAGTGTCCAGACACAGTCTATCAGAGATTTTCACTTTTAGAAAAGATTTGTGTGTGTGTGTACAAACATAAACTTAACAAGTTGTGTCCTTAAGGCAACATAAGAAAGTCGGTGAAGCTTTTGTGACTGACACGAGCAGTTCTGGAATCCTTTAAGACTAGCGTTAGCATCTGGCTCATGTCCTTGAAAAGCCCAGTGTGTACAAGTTGGAGCAGTCTGTTCTTTATTCAGTGAGGCCTCTGAAGTTGGGTCCTGTGTACGTAGGTAAGGCTGTCTGCTGGCTGACGAGTTTGTCCATGATGGCAAGCTCCGCGTCTCTCTTCTCCACCTCGTCGAAGGGGGTCCACGACATGTCGTGTTGAAGTTTGAATGCACCAAGAAATGGGTGAGGGGAGCTTGGACCCCATTCCTGTGGAGGAGAGGAGAGGACTGTCATAATAAATAGAATATGTTTTGAGATCAAAAATCCACCATGAAGGAAACTCTCTTCATTGTCCTTTAGTTTGCTAACGTTCAGCACATCAAAGTCTGCAATACCGACAGCTTTTCTTTATGTTTGTAAAACGATTTCACGTAAATACAAACTACAGTCCAGTGAGGTGAAGTAACAGAAAAGCTCTGATCACGATTCTGTCAGATTCACTTTTTTTTTTTTTTTTTTTTTTAGTCCTGTTGTCATTTATTAGCCACATGCTGCTTTACACATAATGATTTCTAGTTTCGGGTTACAGTTTATTGGTGTAACGCTGGTATCAGATCAGTATTTGGTACGGGCAGAAACCAGGAGCTAAGGAATCGAATAAGAAAGAAAAAGAGTAGCATTGGCGGTATCTCTAATTCACAAACAAACAAAAAACTTAGGAGTTTTATCCAAATTGGATAAAATTCTAAAAAGCTTATCCTGCTACATTTTTTTAACAAATGTTTTACATTTACAATTGAAAAAGTTAATCTCCTTAAAACCAGTTTGTGCTTCCAAAACCATCCACAGCTGCAGCGTAACCAGCCACATCCAACCTGAGCAACCTGATCATCTGATTTATCAGCTCCCTTCTGGCTGCACAACCTTTGAACACTAACACACAGACGTGCAGCGTCACGTTGAGTATTCACGTGTGTGATGTAACAGCTGCTGTACTGGAGTTTTGTAACAGCTGCTGTACTGGAGTTTTGTAACTGCTGTCAGTCTGGGCTGACATAACATGAACAAGGCTGGTGCCTACCATAGGAGAGAGGATGGAGAAGTATTTCTGTCCCGATGGCCTCTGATAGAGGTAGTAGATGTTGCCTGGCTTTTTCACAATGTTACAGGCAGCGTGGTGCAGTTCAGAGTCTCTTTTGGCTTCTTCCAAAGCCTAGCAGAGAAGCAAATATGTTGCCTTTAGATCAGAGCAACGTGACCATGCAGCTCATCCAGCGTGCACGGCTCTTACCTTCCTCGCCTGCTCCTGCAGGTATCTGATCTGGTCTGCAATGACTGTCAGTTTGTTGCAGGCATTGGCTTTTACAAACTCATCTCCCTGGGGGGGGAAAACAAAACACATATTCAGATATAACACATATTCATTATGAGAATAACCTGAAAGTTAAAAAATAACAAAAACTGAGTCCAATCCACACCTTCTGGACTTGCTCTGCAAGAGCAACCAGATTCATGGGGTCTCCAACTCTGTTGGTCTGGTAGGAACTAACCAGTTCCAGCCCACTGGGAGCACTGCTGCTCTCAACCAGAGTCACTGCAAAAAAATAAAAATAAAATAAAAATGAAAAACTAAATAGTAAATTGTTTCTTAAATATGGTGGTGCCTTCATGGCACATTTGAAAATCTGCTAAATAAAGAATTCATTGTTTTTTATTTTATTTTTTTCCCCCAGCATAGCTTACACACTTTATGTAAACACATATAGCCAATATATCTATTGTAAATTAGTATTTACTACCTAAACGTTTCATTCATGTGTGTGTGTGTGTGTGTGTATATATATATATATATATATATATATACACACACACACACACACACACACACACACACACACACACACATATATATATATATATATATATATATATATATATATATATATATATGTGTGTGTGTGTGTGTGTGTGTGTGTGTGTGTGTGTGTATATGTATCGGGGGAAACTTGTTCTTCAGTCTTCAGTCTTACTGATATATCACATTTTCTCCTCCCTAATAATGATGACTGGTATTACAGAGGTTCATAGAAAAATAATAATTATCATTTCAGAATTGCAGTACCTTTAAGATCAAACAACCTTTGTCTCAGCACATTTATTACAACTTTCTAACGTCTAAAGTTTTAAACTAGATGTAGAGACGGGGTTAACCTGCTGGGAGCAGCTTCTATACGAAAAGCTACAGGAGTCCTACCTCTGAACACTTCCTCACATGTGACACAATAATGTTATTAAAACACTAACACCAAATTATTTTAAATGCACACGGTCCCCCGCCTCGCAGACTGCACTGGTTACGCATGTAATGTAACTCTAGAAAATGCCAACCCACACGCTCAGCATGAACTTGAGTGTCTAGTTGCGAGTACAGTTCAGTTTTTACTTAAACAGAGGGTCAGCTCGTGTGACAGTGCGTACAGTCAGATAACCGAGAAAAAAGTTGTGCGACAAAAAAAAAAAGGATTCACATGAGATTTTTGATCAAGTGTGTACATGTGTTACCTGTTGTGGTTTTCTCGGGCTGGTTAGGCAGGCTGACCGTCCTGTCCATGTTGTCTTCCTTGAAGTTTTACTATAAACTCCTCTCTCGAGTAATATCAATAACCACAACCTATCTGTAGACTGTCCACTTGCCTGTTTTGCAACCAACTCGTATTCAACTAAAAATACTGTAGGGATCACTGGGTCCTAATCTCCGCCCCGTTCTGCTCAAAATAGTTGTCCGTATTTATGCCTTTTAAAAATACATTTAATTATACAGTTAATTTTAGCTTACTTGTGATTATGAATTTGTTTTGTTTTAATATAATTATGTATTGGGATTAATAATGATATAAACTTTTATATTCTGTATTTCGTACTTCACTACATTTACGCTTGTTCTTTCAGGCTCTCAAATAGCAGGTCGACACGAGACAGAGCATTTAAACATGAAGATATGTCAATGTTAAGAAATATACGAAGTTGTTTAATACACATAAAACGGAAGCTGTGCTCCACTTTTCACTGAGTCAGACTGCACTTAAAAGCTCCTAGCTAAAGCTCACATTAAAGCTGACACTTTCACTAAAAGATGTATTTTTATTGTTTTCGCTCTATCTTCCTCGCGCATACTACGTTCCCCATAATACATTGCGTGCTTAGTTTCATTTTTTTGGTAAGTGAACAATTTTTTGGTAAGTTTTTTTCTATTGTGACAAAATTAAAATCCTCTGTTTTGTCTTTATTATTTTACTATTTGCGCAAAGTTATAAATAAACACAACAAAAATAAAATTACACATCGTCTGCACGATTCGATGATATTCTTTGACCAGCTTAAAGCGGTGGAACAGCGATCTTGATTAAATAGAAGAATGTTAAGCTTTACAATATACTGTGACACATTTCAGATGTACTGCCCATCATGCTGTTTGGGAATTCTCTTCCAACATCCAGCATCACAGCAGTACAACTTCATTAACAGCTTCAGTCAGACACGTTGAAAACTTTTAAAAAGTACATTTTTATGCCATTGATGGGCTCTATCAGTGGCCTATAATACGAGTTTCTCCACAGACTTCAGGTTTCTTTGGGTGCCGTGTCTTCTCCTTGCCTCACCAGAACCTCACTGCTGTGTTCCTACGCACCAACAGCTGTATTTGGGAGCCTGTGAAAGTGTGAATGAGGACAATTCCAAACAGATCCATCAGTAGAAAAAAGCAAACAGTTAAAAGTACAGTTTTCATTGGTTAGTTGCCTTTTCTCGGACTTTTGTCAATAAACTTTCATACATTTTAACCAGACCTTTAAAGAAATCTGTGTCATTTTGTGTTTATTCAACTAGTGAAAATATTTTGCTCTGAAGCTCTGAAGCACTAAATCAACTCGCACTATATGGAATCATGTTGCATACGGCTGATGCGTATGCATATGCATAAGGATGAGGGGTGTTGCCGAGGGGGGCTCCGCCGCTCAAATCCCACCTCCAGTCAAGCTCCTGGTGGAGGAAGGAGTAGTAACAATTCTCTCTGCGTACCGGCTCGTCGTCGGCCACAGGTCCAGGCTCAGGTCCCGCTGCAGAGCCCTGACACTTTGCCACCATGGAGCTCCGTTATGCGCTCACATTCCTCTGTGTTGTCGTGGTGCCTGCGTGCACATCGGACACTGAAGTGAGCAGCCACTTTGTTTTGGAGCCTTATGATTTCCTCTTCGACACGGCGGTGGAAGCTTACTATAAGGGGGACTGGTTATCGGTGATTCTGAACATGGAGAAGGCTCTCAAAAACAAAGCCACTTTGCGCAAAGTTAAAGCTCAGTGCCGCCAGAGCTGCGCCAACCAGACCGCTTTCGGCGAGCCTTTGGCCGGGTTGGGAGTTCCCATACCGGGGACCGGCTCTGTGGAGGACCTGGGCTTCTTCCAGAAAATCCTGAAGCGGGCCGACTGTGTGAACTCCTGCGAAACTGAGAAAGTCGGCGCACCAAGTTTGCATCTCGTCAGCGAGGAAATAGAGCTGGAGTTCAAGAAGAGGAGCCCATATAATTACCTACAAGTGGCGTATTTTAAGGTAGAAGAGGATGCTGGCAGCTACAGTGTGGCCTGTCTCTCACTGCACACACACGCTCGCTTTGCTCTAGGCGAGCTAGAACAGTAAAAACTTTAGCACTGATTCTTTTTTAGCCTGTAAGTTAGAGCTGATGTGGAGCACATTACTGTTTTGCCCCAACCCCCCAAAACCAAGACAACCATGCCACGTCTTAAGGTGGAGTCAGCTTCTGCGGGGTGTGACTTTAGGACGTGAAATTGAGCGCTTTAAAGGCCTAAAATTTTATTTTCAAAAGCTCCTGCTGGCAAACCACAAACGCGTCATCTGTGAAATAAGTAGGGGCTAACAATTATTTCTTTTATTAATTTTTTTGTAGACTTAAATTCGTTTTTAACAAGATATTTTTCCAACTAAGCAAGTTAGGGGGCGTAAAGATGAATGGGTTAGTGTGAAAATAAGGATTTATTTTCTGCTCTGATGAAAATATTTTCTATGAAACTGTGTGTGACATGGCAGAGGTGTGCGGGACAAACGTCAAACAGGAAGTTGGCCCCTAAAAGCTCAGGCTGAAGAAAATGTTAAAGTTAGTTTTTATCAAAAAGTCATAGAGCTGTCATAACTCATACAGTACTGTGCAAAAGTCTCAAGCCACGACTCATTTCTTCATATACTTCAAGGAAGAAGTAGGTGCAGTTATTCAGTGAGCTGTGCAAACATATAAGGAAAAGCGGTATATAATGTAAAAACAGAGTTTGTGTAATTTGAAATTCAGTATTTAGTATGACCATCTTTATTCTACCACAGAGCCTGAACTCTCTTGGGGAGTTTTTTTTTAAATCATATCTTTAAGTAGTTTTCAGGATTAGTTCTCCGGGCCTCTTCAGGAACATTCATCAGTTTTTTGAGGGTACCCTAAAAACCGTGCCTACTAGGTTTTCATCTTTTTGGGGAATTAACCTTGTTGGTGCAAAATACTATTTTTACACCTGTCAAACTGTGTTATTGTTGCCATTTTTTTGTAGATTCAACTAAACAAGTGGGAATAAATGTGTGAAAAAGCAGCCAATGTCTAAAGAAAACCTTGTCTGGAGACCTATTGCTCAAAACCACTTCAAAAAAGCCTCATAAAGAAATGAGGGATAGCTCAGGACTATTGCACAGTGCTGTATTATGCTTACCTATGAGTATGATGTACCACTGCAGGAAAACCAGAAAAATGGCTTACTGTTTTCAAGTTCGGTTGTTTTTAGGATGTTGTTAGGATGTTAGACTATTTTGTGACCCACTAAATCCACACAACTGCAACTTGGGCAGTTCAGTCTGGCCTTACATTAGTACGATTCACTTACTTGTGATTTCATTGTAATATATATTCTGAACTTTTGAAATATTTTAAAATCTGAGAAATAGGACTGGTACTATATTGCTTTACTACTCTCAGCAATCAAAGCCCTTTCCTACTAAAAGTCTCAGTCTCTGTTTATACAAGGATATTTTTCCTATGCCTAGATACTTTTAACCTACCATGATCAAAGTTACACTGTGATGGATGCATCGGGGGAAACCTGGGCTTCAGTCTTGCCAAAAAATCTTTTAAGTCTTTCTACCTACTGAGCTGCCTAAACGTTAGCGTTTCAGATAGTAAAGAGTAAACTGAAATCCACCCCAGAAAATGTAAAGATAACAGTTTGGCCCGTATGGGTTACCAGACCAAAAATGTGTACATTTAAAATGATATTGCATCAAAAATCATTTATAGCAGATTAATTACCCCCAAAATAAAAGTGAGTGAAAGTTGACAGACACAGTCTGATGTACCTGTACAAAAACATACAATAAGAACGATTAAACATAAATATGTAACATGTAACATAATTAGTTAAAATAATAGCCTGTGTACATTACTGACGTCTCAATATGAGTATGTCAGGATCAATATTGGCCGGTGTATATAGTTAGCTAACATTTGGAAAGTAAAGAGCAACTACTGGGCTTAGTGCACCAAAACAAAGGTAAAATCAGAGTAGATTAAATGTATTCCACTACTACATTAACTAACTGTTAATGTATCTGTGCCTACATGAGATATTTTGATACCAAGTTAGCTTGCACGAGTTTTCCAGTTGAATTAAATAGAACAGAAAATAAGCTTGTGTATGTGTGTTTTTCTTCCTTTCAGATCAATAAGCTGGCCAAAGCAGTAGCAGCTGCCAACACGTTTTTCCTGGCCAACCCAGATCACATGGAGATGAGACAGAATCTGGACTACTACAGGATGATGGCAGGAGTACAGGTGGACGACTTCAAAGATCTGGAGGCCAAGCCACACATGGTGAAAGCAAACTCCGTCTTTGATAATGCTGTTATGTTCTTGTAGCCTCATCCTCTGGAGGCATGTCTATAATTTATCTACAGTTTATTTTTATTGACATTTCATTAGTTTGGTCAGTTAAGTCAAATTAAGGAACAGTCAGATGATCCCCTGTGAACTAGCACTTGGTGACAACGAGAAGGAAGAACTCTCTTTTAACAGGAAGTGACTTCCAGCAGGACCAGGCTCAGGGAGAGAAGGCAATCTATCATAATCAGCTGGAGGGGAAAACAGAAGAGAAGAAAGGAGGGCATTTTTCTTTACATGTTGCCACATGATGCAGTCTCTAACGATGATTCAAGCAGAAAGATTTAAACTCCTTTGTCTGCCTGACCTGACTGACCTTGAACAGATGAAGCTGACTGTTGCAGTAGCTGTGATGTGCCCTCTCTCTTCAGGCCCAGTTTCTGCTGGGAAAGAGCTCCTACAGTGACGACTCCTTCATCCTAGCGGCTGAACACTTTGAATCAGCTGTAGATGAGTACTTGATAGCTGATAAGGAGTGCAGAGTTCTGTGTGAGGGAGCCTACAACTATGATGGATACAACTACATGGAGTACAGTGCAGACCTGTTCCAGAGTATGAGTGGTGAGGCAGCATATCCTTTGCTTGTGAGCACTAAAGATTCCAATAGAGCTGAGAATTTGATGTGAAGCTGCATGCAAGGGAGACATTTGTATGGCAAATATGAAAAATAGGCTGCATGTGCTATAAATACTTGTATAAATGTGTCTGTGTCCCTCAGACCACTACCTGCAGGTGCTGAGCTGTAAGCAGCACTGTGCTGTGGAGCTGGCCTTAACTGCTGGCAGAGACAAGCCCTTTGAGGACTTCCTGCCTTCACACTTCAACTACCTGCAGTTCTCCTACTACAACAGTGAGTTTCACAGTGCTTTCTATAAGTCAGGTGTGCCTGTATCCACTGTCCTTAGCAACAATGTAGAAAAGAAGTCTAAACACAGAAATGAACAGCTATGGTCTCATATACACGGATCATCTGTTTGACGACTTTAATAGCAAAAACACAGACCTGCACCTAACATGAACGAGATTACCTCTTAAATAAGCCAAATATTATATGATAATAGATCAGCATTTATTGCTGGACTCTGAATGGAAGTAATTCATGTGAATTTCTTTGTATTTAGTTTTCAATTGATTTGCAGTTTTTGCCCATTTGTTACAGTTGCTCACAGATTAAAAGATTATCGCACATAATTGTCAACATTTACAGTAGAGTGATTGCTGTTTTATCATTGTCTTTATGCACCAAACTTGCTTTGAAGAGCCCAACTCACTGCAACTAATTGCAATAATTTTGGTCATGCCACATTTTTTAAAACTGTGCTGTGTGACTGTAGACTTAAAGAGCTTTTTGGTACATATGTTAAATACTTTAACTATTTATATAGTAAATAAAAAAGAGAAAATTCTCTTGTACTACATGTATTTATAATGTATTTCTTCAAAATTAACCAAAAGAATTGCAGCGTTTTATGTAAAATTTCATATTATTATATTTTACTTCTCCCCAGTGGCAGCCTTTAAAAGAGCAATATGAAAAATAACCCTGTCCTGTAAGAGTTTAGGCTCTTAACCTCTGAACTGCCGCAGGTTTCTTCCTGTTAAAGGAGAGTTTTTCCTTCTCTCTGTCACCAAAGTCCTTTCTCTGTTTTTATTGTAGGGTCTACCTTACAATATGAAGCACCTTGAGGCGACTGTTGTTGTATAAATAAAACTGAATTGAATTGAATCACCAGGTGACCACTGACCAGTCTCAGCATAAGACCAGGTTTTGTTTTAGCCACCTGCCAAAGAGGCAAATATTCTGAAACTATAAGATGTCATGTTAATCATTTTTACATTGTTTTTTTGTTATAAGTTATTCCATGTGGTTGTTCCAAACTTAGCATACTAACTTCATATAGCAGTAACACAATGAAGGTCTTTTAAATATTTTCATACTTTTTTTTTTTATTTTTCACACTTTCTTCATAATTTGATTTCATTTTTTGAATGTTTAACAACAAGTTTAAGCTAAAATTCTTCCGTGCTGTAACTTTAGGGTCCCCTGTAGGTACAGGATGTTTGTTATGAAATAGTCACTGGTGTTTAAGAACAAGGATATATGCTGTAAATCCAACAACATCCTTTTTGTTCACATCCATGATTCCATGGATTTTTGTCTTTTCTTTCCAGGTGAGAAGTACGAGAAGGCCATAGAGTGTGCTAAGACCTACCTGCTGTTCCACCCTGAGGATGAGGTGATGAACCAGAACCTGAACTATTACTCTGCCGTGCTGGGCGAGGACAAAGCAGCAGCCATATCAGCCCGACAGGTACAGTTACACTGTGTTTAACAGAGGCTTTCAACCTCTACTTCAACCTCACCGTGAGTGCAGTTATTCTTAGCAGTGTGTTATCTTAATCCTTAGTGATCAGCAGTAAATTAGCCTGAACAAAGTGTGGTGGCAGAAAAATGGTCTTCATCAGCACTCACGTGTACTCAGGAGCACATTAAAAAAAGGCTCTGGTGGTGATCTAAGCACATAATTAAGTATATTTGCTGATTCTTAAAAAAGATTTGAGCTGCCCTGGGCCCTAAATGTCCACATAACACACTATTTAAAGTGGGTTATTATGGTTATCCATCACTACTAATGACTAAGTGATTATTTCCCAGGTGGAGGTTTCTGGCCTGTGGCCTGTGTTTTAGAATATAAAGGCTCCAAAGGTAGATGCAGATGTATTATTACACCTGCATCTGTTGTCCAGACATCTGTATCCACAGCCTGACGGTGTGTATGCACCATGAGAGCAGAGCTGCATGAGCTCAAACACACTGCAACCTAAGAAAACACCCGCAAATCAAAAAATGCTACAAAAGCACAGGAGATAAAACAGAAGCTGAACAAGCACAACACAGATTTGCTCTCTGAATGCATACATCACCACTAACATGCGTCCGTCAGAATCACTGTAAAAAAAAAAACCCAGACCAATTTGTTCCTACTAAAATAAAGGAGAAGACAGCTCCAACTGGAGCTAAGGAACCAGAGATATAACGACTGTCTTTATAGCGCAGGCTTTGTGATTGTTGAATATGATTTTAGGAGCTATGTTACAGGCTGCTGCTGACTTGTAATCCCTAGGTGGTGAAACAGTACATTCAGCAGTCGCTCCTGGAGAAAGAGCTCCTCTACTTTGGTTATGAAGCCTTTGGAATCACTTTTGTAGATCCGGTAAGTGTATAACTCCTTTTACATCTCACCACATTCTGCACTACTTATGAAGTGCTGGGATATAAATAAATGTGATCTTTGAATTCTCTGTTATTTTTGCTTAAAGGACTTGTGGACCCCCAACAATGTCATGCCTAAGAAACTGAGAGAGAAACAGAAGTAAGACTAAGAGCACCACCACACGTGTGCAGGTCGAGCATGAAGGTGCACTTAAAGTCAGTGTTGTTATCTGCGTGTGTGTTGCTGTGTCTCAGGGCTGAGAGAGAGACTGCAGCGAGGATCACAGAGGAGATAGGAAACCTGATGAAGGAGATTGAGAATCTGGTTGAGGAAAAGAAGAAGGATTCTTCAGAAATGACCAAGATGATAGTGCCACAGGAAGGTGAATGTTTCAGAGAACCGGGCTATAAAATGTCAGTCTTGTACAACCAGTCTTTATCCTCATGTCTTTAACTGTGACCTTATCTTGTAGATGGTGCTCTGCTGTACAGTGACATCAAGGTGACCATGACATCCAAGCAGCTGAATGGCTCCCAGCGGGTTTTGCTGGATGGTGTGATCACAGATGAGGAGTGCAGGGAGCTGCACCGTCTCTCCAATGTGAGTAGCCCCAAGGAATAAAGTTCAGTCCGTGTCAGCAAAGATTTCCTCACATCACCTGCATTCTGATCGTGTCCCGTATGTATGTTTTTCAGCTCGGCTGTTATAGGAGTTGCTTAATGTTGCATTTATTTCACAGACAGCTGCTCTAAAAGGCGATGGCTATAGAGGACGACCATCCCCACATTCCCCCAGCGAGATGTACCAGGGAGTCACCGTCCTGAAGGCTGTCAAGGTCTATAAAGCAGACTAACAGAAAAATTCAAAATAAGAGATGCCAACACAAGCACAAACGTTTACCTTTAATCATAGCTAGGGGAAAGATCACAGCTAGTTCTTTATGTGGAAACAGAAAATACGTTTTTTAGTCTAACAGCAGACTTTTTCCACATTTCAGCATCAAAACAACAGAACATGCAGCATATAGGTTATGTGCTCGAGTTGGCGGATGAGAATAAACATGTTTGCAGCAGGTTAATCTAGAGGCTCACCTGATGCTTATTGCTTCCAGCTGTTTGAGGTAATTAAATAGTTGCAGCCTCGTAGGATCCAAAACGACACGTGTGACTCAACACGTCAGTTATTGTCTACACAGAGAGGAACGATCACTTAGAACCTGACAGTATATCACTTTTCCAAGACATAATGCAGTCCTGTGAAAAACTGTGTTGATTCAGTAGCTTGTAGAATTATATTTAGCCACAATAACTTGAAGTAATTGTTTGATGTATTATTTTATCAGCATCTCACATGATTGTGGAGGAATTTTGACCGACTCTTCTTTATAGTATTGCTTCAGTTGATTGAGGTCTGCAGGCATTCGTTTATTCACAGCATGGACCAATCATCACCCCTTCACCACCGTGCTTGACACTTTGTACGATGTGCTTGTGCTGATAGCCAGTGTTTGGTTTTCTCCCAACATGTCGCTGGGAATTCTAGCCAAAGATCTCCACTTTGGTCTTGTCTGTCCAAAGAACCTGAAGCTTTGCAAACCTAAGACATGTTCTCTTTAGACGGAAGATGCTCTTTCCTGGAACACTTTTGTATTTATAGTTCTATATAAAAACAGACTCAACATTGTTTTCCTCCTTGTCCCAGCTTTTACATGGTTTTTCTGCTTCTCACAGCTTGGCCAGGAGGGGAAGGTCCCTCTGAAGAGCGCTCGTCTGTTCTTTGACCTCAGTGAGAAAGTGAGGAAGGTCTTAGAGTCCTACTTCCATCTGGACACTCCACTCTATTTCACATACTCCCACCTGGTCTGTCGCTCTGCCATCGATGGTAAGCTAACCACTGACAGTGTGTCATTTTTCCCCATCCTGATTTTGTGTCTAGGAGTTGGTTCAGACATGACTCCTAAATGATCTCGTTTATCTGTTAGATCTGCTAGGACATGCCCGTCCTGCCCCGCGCTACAATATAAATGTCATTGTAGACCATTGTTAGGTGGTTGCCAAGTAACGTGATGCCATTGTAACATATCGTATATCTAATAATAGTTGATTTTTGTCAATATAAACTAGATGTTACTGTTGTGAAATAAAAATCCTACGATGGTTAGACAGGTAAATGGCAGTTGGTTGGTGGTTGCTAGGCAACATGGTAACATCATAATGTGTTACATAGATAACAACCTTCAGGGGTCTAAGATGTACCTGTGCCATGTGTTTGGTTGCTCAACTCCTCATCGTAGAGCTGGCAGACAGACAAACAGAGAGTTAGTGTATTACTTCAAAGTCCTGGACTGAAGAAGTCACTTGGATGAGTGACGAAATGTTTCTTCCACTGAAATTGCTACCCATATGGAAAAGATATATATAAATCTTATAAAGTTTTTATCTGTCTTGTATGAAACTTGTATGAAAAGCATACAAGAGTGAAAACAGATATAAGATCCCTTGAAAAATTATATAATGAAACTTGTATGTTTTGTATACTTACTAAAAAAAAATATGAAAGTAATGAGAAAATGGCCACTTTCATGAGTAAATCATATATGTTTTTACTATTTCTTTTCCATATGGGTACATCCAGATGAACAGAAACCTTTTGGGATTTTCCTTACTTAGGTGATTGTGCATGCATCAAGACATAAAATCAGCAGACTGCAGCACGAGTGGCAGGAAGAAAAACGCATGTTTGTTTGATTTTTATTTTTTTCTTGCTATCTACCCAGCATGCAGATAACTTTGTAGAGAAGAACCTTAGAACACAAGTAAAATTCAGTTTTATTTATGTAACACAAAATCACAATAACAGTTGCCTCACGGTGCTTGCAACAAAATTGTAACTGTGATGTAATAACTGAAGTTAGTACAGTAAAATATACTGAATTCAGTACCATTTTGGTCTCCACTACCTCCTGACAATAAATACACAAATAAACATATTTAGCTGTTGAATTCTCAGCTAGCTTTGTTTTTGGGCCTAAATTGTCCAAATGTTCTCTCTGTGCTCCTGTTTGTTCAGAGAAGCAGGATGACCGTAAGGACATGAGTCACCCTGTCCACGTCGACAACTGTGTGCTGGTTTCTGAGGTCAACGAGTGTGTAAAGGAACCTCCTGCATACACTTACAGAGACTACAGGTATGGTTACACACACACACACACACACACACACACACACACACACACACTTAAAATTCTGTCTACACAACCCACCCTGATGACAAGGACCCGGCTGACCTCCTGGTGTCTCACTCCTGCAGTGCCATCCTTTATTTGAATGAGGACTTTGAGGGAGGAGAGTTCATTTTCACAGAGCTTGATGCCAAAACAGTGACGGTAAATATATATCTGATGTTTTTTCCTTTCTTTTTTAAAACTGTAAAGTTTTCTTTCAGACTGCTTTATTTTAGCTGCCTCCAAATGTTTTTATTTATTTGTTTTTTGATTTGATGTTAATGCTAAGTTAAGTTAATGGTTAGCAAGCAGCATCCATAAACTGTATGTATATCTGAAATTTAGTGCTGAATAAAACACTAGTAAAACAAACTCTGACTGGAGTTTAATAACTGGCTATGGATGGAAAAAAATCACCCCAGTCAGAGTTGTTTCAATCATTCTCTACTGCTTATCCTTATCCTGTCTCTAACCCTATCCTAGATGGGGAAACTATCCATAGGGATCAAACATGTGTTTGTCCCAGGCTGTAAATATGCTTTAACTGTAAGCTTGTGCTGTGTTTCCATAAGGAGTAAAAGTCCCACAAATAACTCTTTATGCCCGGAGCAAAGCCAAGCCATGAAGTCCAAGGAACTCTCTGTAGACCTTTGGAAAGGGTAAAGTGTTGGGTGGTCTCAGTTTTTGTGAAATTTAAAAGTTTGGGACCACTTGGACTCTTTATAGAGTTGGCAGTCCGGCTGTATTTTGCTAACGGCATTTAAATCTTAAAGCTATCACGATTCCTTGTGATGGGATTGTCTCTCGCTGTTACGGAAAATGACAGTGGGCTGAAGCGAGGAATGCTGTAAAACAAAAAGATGTCCTTTAAGAAAACCTCACTGTGGCGTGAGTCACAATGAAAAGTCTCGCACATTTAATAAAAGTATGAATTTGTCTAAAATTCAGTTTGGATGGGTCACCACGGGAATTTCAGCACATAATCTTGCTATTTTCCCCCCTCTACATTATTTTAGATTTGCCTGGTTGTTTTGGCTTTTCTATAGTTTGTGTAAACATGGTAATAGGATTCTAATTAGATTCATTAGCTTTATTAACAGTTGCACCTAAAAATACAAAAATCCCTGATGCGTAGGACCGGCAAGTGGTTAATTTAGACCTATAATTATATGTGAAAATGGCATATATGAGACAATTACAAGGCCTTTCACATTAATAAACACATCTGGATCATGTAGGGTGCACATTTTGAACTCACATTAATGTGCTTACTTTTAAGGAGCACTTGATGTGCACGTCCTTTGCAAATTTAGTATTAAATTTGATGTAAAGTGGTTTAAATATGCACTTAAAACCACTGACATTAACTATTGCTCTAACTATAGACACCTGAAGTTGCTCTAGAAGGCAGAGATCAGAGAATGGGGTCAGAGTTTACTTTTCAGCACTTTAATGACCCTAATCAAATAGTCATGACAGCACTGGAGTTGCTTCACGGCAGATGTTTGACTTTCCTTAAGGGGCCCAACTAAAAGGCAGGAATTAAACCCTGTGGAACACCTGCACAGATATCTAAACTGTTAGAGTTTAGTTTTTGAATTTTAATGAGGTTCCTGTTATAGATTATTAAGTGTACATGTGGACAAACTGCTAAGTTTATCCACAGGGTTTGACTGACAGAGTCTGAATACTTTTTAAAGCCACTGTGCATTTAACAAAAATGCATTTTTAACCACATCGCTGTTGATTGTGTTGCGTGGTGTGTGTCTTCTCAAGGCGGAGGTGCATCCAAAGTGTGGTCGCGTGGTCGGTTTTGGAGCAGGGAAAGAAAACCCCCACGGTGTCAAAGCTGTCACCCGGGGTCAGAGGTGTGCTGTTGCTCTGTGGTTCACCTTGGATCCTGCTCACGAGGAAAAGGTAAGGAAAACCACTGTAACCAGATGTGAGCATGCATAGGCTTTAGGTTTGGGTCTGTGTGCAATCCTTTTAAACAATAACTTCTTCCAAAATGGAGAAAGATGGGTCAGGATTTAGCATGAATTGTTCAAATGATCCTTTTTTCTAACACCTTGAATTCAGTTCAGTTCCATTTTTTTTTATATAGTGCCAAATCTCAACAACAGTTACCCCTAGGGACTTTATATTGTAAGGTAAAGACTCTACAATAATACAGAGAAAATAGAGAAAACCCCAACAATCAGATGACCCCTATGGGCAAGCACTCTGGCGACAGTGGGAAGGAAAAACTCCCTTTTAACAGGAAGAAACCTCCAGCAGAACCAGGCTCAGGGAGGGACGGGGCCATCTGCCTTGACTGGTTGGGGTCGGGGGAGGAAGACAGGACAAAGACACGCTGTGGAAGAGAGACAGAGATTAATAATAACTAATGATTAAATGTAGAATGATGTATGAACACATAGGGAGTTAAAAAAAAGTGAGTGAAGAAGAACTACATAGTGCATCAGACTATTTCCACAAAGTTATAAAGACAGCCTAAGTTGAAAACAGTGCACACAGTCAGTTATTGCTGTGCAGGAATATGAAACTCAGCTCTTGATAATGATGTTATGTTTTCTGACTGCCAGCACAACTTCAAAGAAAATTTGTGATTCATACCTGTTCCTTGTTTCATTTTGCAGTCTCCCAAACATTTTCTTCTTTTGTCCCATAGGAAAGAATCCAGGCTCAGGATTTGCTGAAGATGTTTTCTACACCAGTGGATGCAGAGTTCAGTAAAAATGAGGCCATGGAAACCGAGTCTCAACCGCTTCCACCAAAAGCTCCCGCACAGGCTGACCAGGAGGCAGCCAGAAAAAAAGAAGTAGGAGAGCAGAAGCTCAAGCTGAACACATTGGGCGATGCACAGACTGACCTGCTGAAGGATGCGGGGGAGGCGAAAACAGCCAGTAAAGGAACCACTAAAACCAAAGCTGCACCAAAAACAAAGCCTAAAACTGGAGATCAAACGAAGGCAAAGACGACAGGCAAAGTTAAAGCTGCTGCTGCAAAAGATGGAAAACAGACAGCAAAAACAAAAGCAAAGCAGGGTGATAAACAGAAAACAAAACCAGCCGCAAAAAAGACAGTAAAAGCAGTTAAGAAGGACTCCACCTCAGCACCAGACTCTCAGAGCAACAAGGATGAATTGTGATCAAACAACACGTGCCACTGTTGTCATGTGGGGCCAGCTACTGTCTACAAGATCTTCTCTGTGGGTGGTTAAATAAAAAGCTGTGTTACAAAATGTTATTTTTCTTTAAATACATTCATTATTTTGGATGTCACTTAAATTGTTCGCTATTTTTTTCTAAGTATGTGGTTGCTGACAATCTGCCCTCTGTGATTCCTTTTGCCCTGTGACAGCTGTGATAGGCTCCAGCACCCTGTGACCCTGAAGTAGATAAGCAGAGGAAATACATTGATGGACAATCTTCACATGTGCCCACAATCACTCTCTAAACATGTGTATTTGGCCCTAGCTCTGAATCGTCTCTCTTTAAACACCCATGTCTCTCTGTTTTACTTGACTGGTGATGTCATGATATGAAACCTGGCATAGGTGTGAAAAACCTTCATATCAACTGCTCAAATAATAAGTGATGTTTACAATATATCCTTGTTGCAGTACTCCGGACAGACACTGGATGGCAGCACAGACGCATTCTTGAGTAATTTGACGCTCACTAAGTGTACACTGAGCTGCAGCAGTTTCACTTTGAGTAAGAGAGTTCCACAGAATCACTACTGTAATTTGTTTTGCACCTCCTGAAGTTCAGCAGATTTCTCTCCTGCGTCTTTATAAACCAGCAGGGAAAACTGCAACCTGAAAGAACTCCCCCAAACATGCTGAATGTTATTGCTTTTCCAAGTTCAGGTGAGTTCAAAGAAACATTCTGTGTTTAGCAAAAACACGTTAAAACTGTATTGCAGTGTATGAACGGTGCATTGTCCTGGATAGTGAAGCTTAAACGTCCAAGAGAGGGAACAGAGAGAAGGCACCGGGACATCTTCAGTCAACAAAACTCCATGTAGGATCCTTATCAAATGGATCAAGGCAATATAGTTAAACCATATTGTGGTTTACTTTTGTGCTAAATGAAAGCAATGTTATCATCGGCCATTAGCCAATCAGCTCCAGTATCCATGTCAAGTACTGAATTATCCTACATGCAACTTCAGTTTAGTAATTTAAGACCGTTTTCAAAGCATAATTCAAACTGAGGTAAACCGCCTCACAAAGCTGCATCTCTACACACACATGCAACTCAGTGCTGCCTAAGTCACTGCTGTTTCTTGGTTTATGGTTTGAAAGACTAGCAACTGCTGTGGTGGAACCTAAAGAGGATCCCAATACACAAATAAACAACAACAAAAGATAAAATACTTAGTAGAAACAGATAACACACAAAGCAGTTACTTAGCTAAGACAATGTGTTGCACTTCTACAACTACTTCACAGAATATTATTTCAAGGAATTTTTGCTAGAAATGCTCTACCGGATTTATACCCTACTCCAATTTAGTATACCCTGGAATAATTAAGAACACATGACTTAGAATGAAGCATGTTTGAATTGGTGGGTCCACAGCTGTTCTGTTAACGGTGCACAGAGCCAGGAGCCAGAGTCTGCTTTATCTGCTGGAAGCCTGAAGCCCCAAACCCAGACTGAGATGAGAATAGAAGAGACACTCTTTAATGTAGGCAGTGTAGGAACAATCACAACAGACTTTTTTTTTTTTTTGACTTTTATGTCTTAATTGTGTTTTACAACACATTTTTCAGAACTCATTTTTCTCTCAATTTAATTACAGACAAAAACTGTAAACATGCAAATTATTGCAGCTTTAGTACAGCAAGATAAATATCAGTCACAACAATCCTGAATTGAACATGAACATGAAGTGGAGTCAGTCTGACCAGAGATTTCGCGTCACGTTAGAGATTGTAGCTCCAGAGCAGACTTTTTAGTCATGTACAGATGAATTCTGAAAACACTTTTGGGGAAACATGCTTGTTCTAGTTTCTGCTAATTATGCTGATACCACTCTAGTGTTTATTTGTTAAATTATAAAGTCATATAGCCAAGAGATGGCTAGCTTAGATTACCTCTGTTCGAATATGCTCCAGCCAACTTCTTCCATTCTCTATTTTAGAAATATTACATGACACATCCTGAGCTTTAGAAATGCTGGTAAGTGAACTGTGTAACTTGCTTTGGACAGGGTTGGTTTGCTTTCTTATGCTAGGCTGCCATCAGCAGCGTCATATTCACAAATTCTTGTGAAACCTCCTCATTAAATTGTCTTGAATACAGTAATAAGTGTCCATTCTAAAATACCGATCCAGTTTTTCCGAGGCAGGTGAGTTCATCACTGGTAAATCAGGTGTTCCTATCTTCTTTTTTGTTTGTTTCAATCTTCCTTGGCCAATTTGAGGCAGCAGAACTGATTGTGGATTTGGTAATAATCCCAGCAAACACTTTCTCTACATTTACAGTGTAAACACTTTGATATCGCCTGTATGAAATTATGTTATCTGTCAGGTCAAGTCAGCCTAACAGTTAATAGGAAAATTTACCTGCTAAATGCAGCATTATGTTTTTTTTCCAGTTAACTAACTTTATTTCTCTGTTCTTTAGTGTTAATCACTGAGCTTCTCCTTAGAGATTTTACTCTGAAAACAGTGAGTTGTGAAAGTGGACCAAAATGTAATAAACACAGTTGTAAACACTGAGGCCAGCTCAGACTGCTCCAAACACACCACTTCACACAGTTTTTTCTGCTCTTGACTCTGTATGATGTCATAGAGTGTGGGTATCCCTAATAGGGTCAGGACCACAGCTTTGGCTTTGAGCACAGAAGCCCCACCCACCTGCTGTTTTCTGTATACAAAGGCAGCCAATCAGAAGTAAGCTAGCTTAAAGGGAGGGTAAAAGGGGTGGAAATTTGTTTCAGACAATGTGTGAACTGAGTGGCAGCATCAAGGATAAATAGAGATTATTTTAAACTGTAAAGTATACTAAACTACAATAGTAGTGTTCAAAAACACTAAGAAAGAGCTTCAAATAAGCACAGTAGGGCCTCCTTAGATGACCTAATCAGCATATAGTTAAGCTTTTGACCTTCTGTGTGTTTTTTAGCTTCCATGTTGGGAAGTAATGCTCACACACGATAAGACAAAGGGCTGAATTATCAGCAGCATATTAAAACTCAAATGCAACGTAGTGTAGTGGCACCCAATCAAGCTCACATTATTTCTTGAATAACCACATTTGGTTCTTTTATTTCGCTGTAGAACACAGGTCCTTTTAGAAATGTCTCTTTTATCTGATGTGCTTCTGTGTTGAGCGTAGGCAGCTATGACTCTGGAATATGTGATGTGATGTCTGTGTAGGTTTAGCATGTGGATGATGTCATACCAACACAGAAAGGCCATCTGTATACACACACACACACACACACACACACAAAGATGGTGAAAGTATGGCAGTCCCGATAATAAGTTAATAAATATTGTAGCATCATTCACAGAATGCTAATAGGTTTTCAACAGTTACACACACACACACACACACACACACACACACACACACACACACACACACACACACACTCTTTCTAACCCACATACTGTATTTTCTTCAGACATACAGATATGTGGGCATGTAAGGATCTTGCTAAAGATTTAGCAAGAAAACATTGATTGAAAATGCTTCAGTTTAGTTAGATTGAGTTTGCAGTGTGATTAATGTGAAGGGCAGATGCACTCGGCTGCCATGCATAAACCAGCTCCCAAACTCCTACAACATAGAATAAATGAACAGGAGCCCTCTGCTCCACTGCAGTGTGTGCATGTGGGTGTGTGTGTGTGTGTGTGGTGTCAGTGCCTTCTTTGTGTTTTCTTACTCTTGTTTATTTGAAAGCAGGAGGGACGTAACACAGGCCACTTTGTTTTTCTGTGTGTATTTGTGGCCTATTGATTTGACCATTGTCTCTCCAAAAGCGAGTGGGAGAGAGGAGGGGTCTACAGTACAGTAGACTACAGAAGTCTAGTCCGTGTTTGGTACAGCCATCTCTGACTGTTCAGAGAGATTCAGTATATTTTCATGTGTATTGCAACTCAGAACATCTTTAATTTTTACTCTTTAAGTGTGTGTGTGTGTGTGTGTGTGTGTGCCTTCGTGCACGAGCTTGCCACACAGCCTGTCCCTGTTGCCATGGTGATGTGGCGGGCACGGAGACGGTGGTGGCAGGTTGGGGTCGGGCACAGCGGGGCGCTGAGCTGAGATTAACTGTGACTGTGACTCTGGAGAGAGGAGAATAAAACAGCAGGCTATCAAGGGCGGACATGACCTCCGTCTCTGTGCTCCTCGGGGCGACGGGCGCCACATCCAAAGGAAACTTTCTATAGTCCAGTGCTTTGGCTGCAACTTTCAAGATCAGCCTCTTGCTTATCTCTATAAAGCCTTGCTCAGCGCTCTGGGAGATGTGTGTGTGTGTGGTATTGTCCCTTAACCGAGAACTCGTGTACAGCCACGGTACATTCCTGTGGCTGTTCTTTTTCTGGAGATTTTTTCATTTTGGCCCATAATATTACAGTTTTCAGTGGGAATGTTTAGCTAATTGACCTGCAGAGATACCAATGATCATCAAACAGTGATGAGAGTACAGAGCAAACAAGGTCAAACTGTATCTGTTAGTTCCATTGCTGCTGCCAGTCCGGCCTCTTGTTTAAAATCAATCTTGTGTTAGAGGGACACAGGGATGCTTTGTTTTGGTGGTTGTTCTGGTGGATGCCTTGCCGATGACTTCAGCTCCACCATGAACTGTCTCCTTATTCCTCTATAGGACTGCGATCACAACTGTGCGGGTCTGGGCATGGTACCACAGCTGAGAGGGATCTATAGATTGGGACTGCCACGGGGTGACAGGGAAATTAGCTTTTTTCTATTTTCAATTTGTAGTCTATTAATTTTACAATTTATTTGCACCATTTCACTTGATTTCCTCTGATCTGGGCCACTAATGATTTACTAATCTACAAATATATTATTATCGTGTTGTCTTTTGGATAAATTAGAATGTAAATATAAGAAATCTAAACAAAAAATAGATAAAAGAATCCAGCTGTCAGCTTAAAACCCTAATTTCAAAAAATGTTGGGACGCTGTGTAAAATATGTAAAAAAACACAAACAAACAAACAAAAAAAAAACTATAATGCAAACATCTGCAAATCACACAACATCCCAGCAGTACTAGCTGAACAGTCCTGGGTCTTCTTTCTCATATTTAACATTTCAGGATCTACCAAATATTTTCAGTTGGTGAAAGGTGTGGACTACAGGCGGGCCAGTTCAGCATTCTAACTCCCATGTTACGTAGCCATGTTGTTTGGAGCATCGTCTTGCTGCAATATGGAAGACCTTTCCTGAATGTTGCTCTAAAATCTGTATGTACCTTTCAGCATCGATGGGGCATTCCCAGAAGTGCATAGGTATTAATGCACCACCATACGATCAGAGATACAGGCTTTTTGAACTGAGTGCTGATAACAAGCTGGATGGTTCCTTGCTTCTTTAGCCAAGAGGACACGGCAGCCATGTTTCTAATTTTGATTAATCTGCATGTGGATTTCTCTGGATTCTGTGAACCTGTTGATGATACTGTCATCAAATATTCAAAGTCTTTGAAATTTTATGTTAAGAAGCATTATTCTGAAATTTTCTCACAGTTTCTCGTAGTACTTTTATGCTGATTGGTGAACCTCTGCCTAGATGTACTTCTGAGAAACTCTGACTCTCTAAGATGCTCTTTTTATACACAGTCATGTTACTGCCCTGTTACCAGTTAAGCTAACCAGCTGCATAATGTTCATGCGCCTGTTTTTTAAAATATCCTTTTTCCAGCCTTTTGTTGTCCCCTCCCAATTTTTTTAAGATGCTTTGATGAAACTCAGCTAATATTTTCATGAAACAATTAAATGTCTCAGCTATAATTTACACAGTATCACAGCATATTTGGAATTGGGCTTGTGATTACATTATAGAAGTATAGCTTATATTTGCATGCAATGGTTCATATAATTTTCTATATTTTTTATAACACAGAAACAAGAGAAATAATGCACACAGTCAACACAAATACATGACAGTACATCCACTGTTTATTTTGGTAAGTCTGTACAGTGTGTGCAAAAAGATCTAGTTTGATTTCACTGTTTGTCTAGCTTAATGCCCCCAAAAGCTTTGGTTTCCACTGTATTTCTTAGCAAAATCTGCTTTAACCTCCTAGGTCCTGGCATCCACATATGTGGACATCACATTTTGGGTTATTTAGACCAAAATACTCAATTTTGCTCTACAAATGATGTCTATTTACGAGGACATTATACTGCTACTGTTCTATCGAAATTTTAATCGAATATCCTCATATGTGGCTCTTATTTTTCTTAGAAACAAAAATAAGGTAAAAAAAAAAATCTGGTAATTCTTTGTTTTTACATTCATCGGGCCCCAATATGTCCAAATATCAAAGAGAAATTAAAAGTGCATGCCGTGGAAGAGTTCGGGTCTTAGGAGGTTAAGTAGTACTACTATATCTCATGTTGCCCTGTTTTTTTTTTTTTTTTTACAAGGTCATAGATCAAAGTCTTGTTATGTTTTTTATGTTCAGTTTTACTTTTTCTTTGTCTGGTGACTGTCTTGATGTAGTAATGTTATTAATGCTTGCATGTTTGAGTCTCGTGTTTGGCAGGATCTGGCTGACTTAGTGTTTCTGACTGTTTGTTTAGCACAGTGTGGAGGAGTTAATGGGCCTGAATAAACTATAGCACTATTCGGCTAATGACATTTTTATCGGAGCTCTTAAAATAGGATGTGGAAATAATGACTTTTTATGAATTCCACACACTCCACATTATCACACAAACGCACCATTTCACTGCATCTAAAAGCAGAGTGGCAGTAGCTTGCTTGTGTGTGTGTGTCTGTATGTGCAAAGTACACGGATCTATTACATTTTGCCCTGTGAGATAGGATGAGCTACTCTTTAGGGAGTTCCATGTAGTATTTCAGGGAGGTTTAACACCACAGTGATGTATAACTGCCATTTCCTACCTGTACCTTCTTCCTAAACTACTCATTCCTGAAGGCTGGGTGTAGCACCCCCAGCTTTCAGGAATGGCAGTGATTCTTGGATAACCTTCAGTCCCATCAAATCAAGATGTTGTAGCTGGTTGTTATGGTGAAAGCAAGTTGGTCAGTACTTGGCTCACTGCCACCCACTTACAAGAAGACAGATGGGAGAATAAAGTTGGTGGGAGCGAGTAAAGGAGACATGAAAATGTGGTGGAAGAAGGTGTTATGGGGTCAGACAACAGGACACAGCACATGAGGAGCAAATATTTTTACATGTAAATGTGACTGAAAATACATAAATAAGTGGGAAAGAGAGCAAAAAGGGGAAATGAAAGAGACAGAGGAACGAGTGATTCTCCTTCATGAGACAGCAGGTACATGGCAAATTTTTGGAATAGCAGCCAATAAAAAGGTGCCAAAGACAGTAAAAACTGTTTTGTAGACACTAGTTGAAACCCTGTGCTAACTTTCTTTAACTGGTGCTTCTGCCATCCTTGTGGTTATTTAAACATTTCTCTATTTATTTTGATGGTTTTACCACAGCAGCTCTGTCACCTTATGATGAAAGCTGCTGTTTCAATCCAAAAAGAGGCCATTTTTCATTTTTCCTTAAAAAAGGTACATAGTTACTGAGGGATGGTGTTTCATGAGAATATTAAGATCAGGCCTTCTCTGGGAAGTCAGATTATACCTGCACATATTCCTGAAAGTAAGAATCTGTTACAATATCATGCATCAAGCTTGGAACAGTCATTTAGTCTGTTAAGCAGGAATGTTCCTAGAAACAAATGTGCTAATAGTTTAAACGAATAAACAAAAAACAGAGTAGTTGATTACAAGAACCACTCTAACGAGCTGAGCTCACTTTACTGGAGTTATGCACTGACCACACAAATGTGTGGTCAGTGCAGGAGGTCAGGAGGTCAGGAGCTATATGAAACAAATAATCACGTTCCCCAGTGATGGTAAAATTGTGTTTATGTGTGACTGAAATGTGCTGAATGGCCAATGCACGATTGACAGAGTTCCATAGTCTTCCATTTTCCTGCACTGATGCTTGTTTGGGATCATCAACATGCTGGAAAATGAAGCTTTTGCCAGTCAGGTACATTCCAGATGGCACTGCATGGTGAATCAAACTGACACTATTTTTCTGCATTCATAATTCCATCAATTTTGACAAGATCCCCACTGGTTAAAATGCAGACCCAAATCATGACAGAGCCTTGGGCATGTTTTACACACAGCTGTAGACAACAGGGGGTAGGAGAGAGGTAAACTCAGAAAAACTCAAAACTTGGAATTTCTTGTGTAAATTTCACATACCTCAGTCTTTTTCCCCGGTTTCTCTTCCTTGATTCTAGACAGCTTCCTCTGAGACCAATGAGGCTTTGGTGAGCAGTAGATGGATTAACTGAAGGGCAGGTCAGATATTCACTGCATGTTTTCCCCCCAATTTCTTAAGGACATGACTTTCAGATACTTTTCATCTGCTGTATATTGTCTTGTGCTTGTCCAGTTTCCTCCGAATTTTTAAGGGCACAATGTACACCATGTCTCTGGTGTGCAGTTTACTCTGTGGTGTGCTCTTTGGAAATCGCCTTGTTGCTGCAAAATACTGTTTATGCCCATCAAACTTTGCTGCCTGTGGCCTTTTTGCAGATTCAACTAAAGACACAGGAACAAATTATGTGTCTGTGACAAAGTGCCTGAAGACAAAAGTTGAAATGGGGTTTTTGCAAAGTTGTCTGTTATGTGCAGAAACAACACCGGTTCATCACTTTAGTTAGGTGCCTTTTTATGTTTGAAGCATTCATAAGTCAGTGTTAAGTGGCTTAACAAAGAAAAAAGCATTCATCTGAAATTTTCAGTCTGAAGGACTAGACTGAAAAGACAGCCATAGAAAATCCTTCAGAGAGCCTGAAGAACTAGACGGCTTCAGATCACTTCAAAAGAATTACAAGTCTGGCTCCTTGGAAACAAAATACAAAGAAACGGTGTGGCTCAAGACTTTTGCACAGAACTGTACCTTTTGCAGGAAGGGAATGAAAGGCAATAATGTTGTGTAACACATTACTTTTTAATGGCAATAATCTTTAATTTTACAAGGTACTTTGCACTGATTTAGTGACACTTCAAACATTTTGTACTCTTTCAATTTTGGGCCTTAAAAATGAAAGATTTCTGTCAAATGTGGAGATCCTAAGGCTTATCTTTGCTCAATCCATGTTTGCCACAGTGCAATGGAATCAGTCACAGTTTTTCTTTCCATTACATATTTCACCTGCAGCAGTGCCAATCACTGTCATTCCTCCATGATGTTTTCATTTAGTCTCATTTCAGCTCTTGAAATATAACCCTGTCCTGTGTTTTTCAACTAAACAAATACAAAACTATGTTCTCTTTTTTGTCTAAATAAAATTCCTCTTTATTAGTTGCAAAAATACAGAATATTCCCATTAGATCAAAACCACAGGCTTGCTGCGCAAATATATTGAAACCCAGCACTGTTTGCTTCACACTTTCAGGCAGGAGGTAGATGTTTGAATATGAGCAGCGAGGAATTTGACCTACTTCTCTTACGATGGGAAAGGGCAGAAAGTCGGCATCTGGAAGGAAGCGATTTAGTGATATGGCAAGGTGATGATGCCCTAATCATTTATCTCGAGCTGCTTGTACTATATTTGTATGATACTTCAGATATTTTACTTCAGTATTCATGCTGAGGACGGCATTGTTCTTAGCAAAAGCTGTGATACAGGAAAAAGGCACTGAATGACTCATTAACTTGATGTCAAGTGTTCATGGTCACCCTGTGCATGTTTGATGTAAAAATCAGACATAACTTTTCCCCCATTACTGAAGAGATCATGTATAAAAAATCCTTTTGAACAATATTTATCGATTAATCAAAGACATATCTTTAATTTGTGTATTTTTATTGTACCAAGATAAATTTGCACCTGGTAAAAGAAACGTGTCTTTTATCCCGCCCCTCCCTGAGCCTGGTTGTGCCAGACGTGTCTTCCTGTCAAAAGGGAGTTTTTCCTTCCCACTGTTGCTCCTGGTTGCTCCAGGGGGTTGTTAGATTGTTAGATTGTTTTCTCTGTATTATTGTAGGCTCCTTGAGTTAACTATTGTTGCAATTTGGTAGCATATACATAAAACTGAAGTGAAAAAAAAAAGAAAAATAAAGCTATGCACCTCCACTTTGTTCAATATGGCTAGTGTAGTAACAACCTGCTTGTGACATAGCTGTGTAACTGGGGGTGAGAGGGTGAAGGAGATGGATTGCGCGTGGAGGTAGGGGAGGAGGGCCGGAGCGGACCAGAATTGAGGGGCTGTTCAGTGTTTGGTTAAGGCCAGATGGCTGGAGAATGGCGTCTGTAGCCCCTGGTCTGTGTGCTGTGTAGTGAGGACTGGGAGGAATGCTGGCCTTTTCTTTGCCCCTCTCAGCGAGTGGAGGCTCAGAGGACTGCGATACAATAGTGGATTAAGACCCACATTCCCTTTTTAATCTCTCTATAGTCACACTCAGCTGTTCACCCTCAGGCCTTTGCTCCTCTGCCTCCCACTATCTGTCTGTTGATGTTGGATTGACATACAATGTGCACACTCACACACATCATAACTACAGAAAACCCCCTCACTCACAGGTCATCTTAACGACCCCACTGTACTCGTATACTCACCCCTTTGATCGTGTAGTGTGATACATGCACATTTAATTTCTCACATTGGGTCTAGAGCTTGAATCTCAGATCAGAAAGATCTGAAACAGCTGCTGATAGTTGTTGAGGAAAGATAACGTTGAAGTCCAGTGAGAAACAAAAAAATGAACTTCTCTCAAGAATAATTCAGAATTATCACAACCTAAGTCTCATCTATGTCAGGAGCTCATGCGTTGATATCAAGGAAGATGGGGCAATGAGAAACATGTGATTAACCTGAAAACCTAAAATTTAATAAGATGACAAGTATCCAAACTCTAACCCGTCAGCTCTAACTGAGCAGTTAGACTGATTCTAACCTGATAACTGATAACTGATTCTCAACATGTGTATTTTGGCTTTTGAAAGTACTTCCCCCAGATAATATAAATCAGGTTCTGGCTTGTCAGAATTGGCAGAGTTCAGTTAAACTGGTTGGTTTCCACGGTTTGCCCTGGCCAAATGGTGGAATCAAACCCAGGACCTTCTTGCTCTGAGGCAGCAGTCCTCTAGCTCCAATGAGCTGATGAGACAAAGATTGAGTTATGTGGCTACAATTACAAGAGACATGTTTGGAGGAGTAAAGGTGAGGCTTTCAAACCTAATAACATTGTACTGTCATGTACGTTGGTAGTAGCATCATGCTCTGGGGCTCTATTTGCCGACAGTGGTACAGGTACTCTGCGCTAATTGGATGGAATAATGAAGAAGGACTACCTCCAAATTCTTCAACTTCACCTCAAATCAACAGCCAGGTGGTTGAAACTGGGACACAAATAGGTGTTCCAACACGACAATGATCTCCATCAAAGCTGGTTTTGGAACGGATAAAGCAAGCTTCTGGAATGGCCTTCCCAAAGCCCCAAACTCAATCCAATCAAAGGTTTGTGGACTACATTTAAAAGCTTTGAATTGCAAAGGGACATTGAATCAAATACTAGTGGTGGCATATGCATATACTGGAGCCTCTATGCATACTTTTGACCCTGTGTGAATTAGAGAAAATCCAAAATAAATTCAAACTTGTGCACATGATTCTTGTTATTTAAAATCATCATCCCACCCTGGCCACAGAACAGCTTAAAGAAATCCTTAAGAGCCCAAGATTATGTCACAATCATGCCCATGAAGAGTGTATGTAACTGTTTGATCATAACTATAAATAAGGCCATTGGCTTTGTTCTGATGTTATAAACACAACAGGAATGCAAAAATTTGAAAACACTGTGAACTGCAAAGTTCTCACCATCAGGTTCACGGTATGTGACCGTGAACCTGATGGTGAGGCATGGCCAAAACCCCCTTCTTTCCATATTTTCTGCTAACTTGTACAGTCTTTGTTTTTGAATGCCTTTTTCCTGGTTTCAAAGGAGCAAAACTTTATTAAAATAGGAGAACTTTTCCAATTTTACTGACCAAATCATTTGAATTGCACATGCATCCTCTGGCTGCTGCTATAGGTTGCCCTTGTGACAAAAGTCTATCCAAGTTTTAGACCAACGTGTGCATACTTCAGGAAGACAATGCTAAATTGTATACTGGAGGAGGAGGAGGTGAAAAACGTTATCTACTAATTGGAGGGCTGTTGGTTCCCACGTCTGGTTCATACCACTGGTTAGTGCTATGTATGAAAAGATGAAAACGTGATGGGGAGATGGCTATTCCACATCTTACTCTTAAGAAGAGTAAATTTGCTTCTGTGTTCCTAGTGACAAACTTGAAAAGAGTAAACGCAAACCTTAAACTACCGTCACTCCAGAGCCACGTGCTGAGGAACACTGAGGAAGCAAATGCACTAAAGACCAGATATATTCCCACTAATTTTGTTGACAGTAATTATACACAGTTAAAAAGGCAGCCTCCATAATAGGCATAGTGAAACACAATGTAACCCAGTACCTCTGCAATAACTCTTTCATTATGTAATCATGACATTCAGCATTTCAACAGCAACAATTAACACTAGTGTGTGTCCGAATACAGAATCATTTCAGAGGGTGTATGTCTACACTGCATTACATCCATTGAAATAATGAACTAAAAAGTGCATGTTTGTGTTCTGGGCCTGCACACGGACAGCACAATGGGACAACAAACTAGCATTGTTAGTTTATTATTGTTAGTAATTAGACTCCATGTACCTGTGTTTCAGTGCCAGCCACACCAGAATCAAATAAAATGCTGAAAATGTTTCTCTCTTGCGTCCCTGCTCTTTTTTGTGGTCTGTTTCCTTTCTTTTTATTTTTTTTTTAGAGGCTAACATATCAAGTTTACTTTTGTACATTATTGCTATGTTGACATAACAGTTACAGAGCCCAGTGCTGCAGGGAGGCACACATTTCCAGGTTATAGTTTAGGATGTTTTAGGATGGCGCAGGTGCAGAGTGGTTAGCATTGATGCCTCACAGCAAGAAGGTCACGAGTTTGACTATGCCATCTAGCCAGGGCACTCCAGGTACACAGCTTCCTCCCACAGTCCAAAGACATGCAGGCACCCACAGAGATCCAACTTTTTTCAAGTAACAAGTAATGTAAGGAATTACCTTTGCAAAAAAAGTAATTAGATTACTGTTACTTTCCCATAAGCACGCTGCTTTACTGCGTTACTAAACCGTTGTGATTTTGTTTGTGAGAGTGTCTCATGACAATGACGTGTGACGTCCATGGCAGCAAGAGATGTGTGCAGATCAACAATGGAAAATATGGAGTGATTATTAAACTTCAGATCTGAGCGAGCTCCGAGCACGCTGCCACGGGAATGTGACATTCACAGAGAAACCCCCGGATCCTCCCACTGACATGACCGCTGTGGCACCGGGCAAACCTCCACCCGCCCCACTCCTGCTAAACAGGTGAAAATAGATTTAAGAGTCACAGGACTCAGTGCCGCAGAATCTTTGCTTTTATTTATTTTTTGCTGTGTTTTACTTGCATCTATTTGAAAGAGAGAGTGTAAAAAAATGTATATGCTGGAATATGCAGAAAATAGGTTGAAATGTTAAACACATTTCTTCCAGTCAAACACTGTTGAATATAATTTAATTTTACTTGATGCAATGTGCATAAAGTTAAAAGATTAAAACTAATAAAGCCTTTTTAAAAAAAGAGGCTTTCCATTTGATTAAGTTTTATATGATGGGTTATGCAGAAGAACATAGAATTGGGCTGAAAAGTCTGTTGCTTTATTACTTATTCAGGTTGTGTATCAAGTTTTTAAAAAGTAACTCAGAAATAAGTAACTAATTACTTTTGAAAATAAGTAATCAGTAAAGTAACAGGACTACTTTTTTGGAGAAGTAATCAGTAATCAGTAAGTAATTACTTTTTTCAAGTAACTCGAACAACACTGGACACCCATAAATGTGAACGTGCAAATGGTTGTCTGTCTCTGTGTTAGCCTGTGACAGATTGAAGATCTATCCAGGTTGTACCCTAATGTAGTTTAGTTTGCATGTGAATAGCTGGCACAACTCTTTCAGGTCTTAGAGATTCAGTGAAACTGTGTTATGACTGAACAACAGGATTTCATATCAACATAGGGTGAGTTGAAAAAAACAGACACAGGCTTGAAACATGAAATTTAACAGTTTTATTTTTAATATTTGGTTTAAATCAAGTAAACTGAACTTTAAGATTGAAATGTCTGTCTTTAAATTTTTGTGCAACATCGTCATATTCATCTTTAATTTTCTAAGGGTAATTTATTACTTGTCATGGTATCTCTGTACCATATTCCTTCTTTTGCAAATTTTGCATTTACAATCACTTAAAAAAATCTTTGATTTGTAATATTTCACAAGACACACAAAACATTAAAGATTCTTAGACTCAAACCTGTATTAGACGTTCCTAAATGTCAGACTTTATATACCTGTAAAGAGCCTACTCCATGATGAGAGGGAGCTGTAGTGCTACTGAAGAACAGGAAGAAGAACTTAGAGGCGCCACTCCAGACTAGAAAGCCTTTTTTCAGAGGGCCCTGTTAAAAGCAGGCATTTTTCAGCATCCTGGTTACAATAAAGCTCCTTCCGGCTGCAGATAAATGCATACTCATAAGAGGAACCCTCCCCAGCACCACCACCATTTCTAAAAGGTTTACTGCTCTCCTTTCTGCTTCCCCCCTTTTTTCTTTTGCCCTCTCCTTCACAACCCTGTTTTTCTTCAAGGGCCAGATCAGCACAGTGGTTGCAGGAATTTAAGGAAGCGGATAGAGTCTGAACATGCAGGTGCAAGAGATTTGGTTCCAGCAATGGTATGGTACAGAAGGAGGAGGGTAATAAGGTGCCAGGAGGTGGAGGACAGGAAGGGAGTGACGGAAGAAGCCGAAGACGTGAGGAAGTGTAGGCAGCTTAATTTATATTTGTTGTGTGGATAAAGAGCAGGGTAAAGAGAGCAGAGAAGCATTGTTACTAAAAAGAGAACCCTTTCTATTCACACCATGTTTGTTCATGCTTAAAATCTTAAATCTTAGTCTTCCTGATGATTTTGCTAAAGAGCAGCTCCATTTAATTAACTTTTAACAGCAGCTTCATCAGCAAGGTGGAGTTTTCCTCAGAGGATCAGTGTAACTCCAGCTTATTAGACTCCACTCTCATCAGCTACCACACTACACTACATGGCTCCTGTCTTTTTATTCAGTGTGGAAGCTGCTTTCAGCTTCTCATTTATTCACAAAGGGTTACCACAGCAGGAAGCTCCACATGTTTAATTTGGTCGTGTTTTTAAGATACTCTTCTTGATGAAACTGCAAAGGGATTTGTGTCTCCTTCCCCAACTATGAGATATGACTAAAAGACCTGGAAAGGCAAGACACGATGCACGCATGCATCACACATACATGATGCTCACTTATTAGTGGTGAATGCACTAGACAGTTAGCTACAGTATTTGAACAGTGGGACAATCTGACACAAAATTTACCAGCATGGAAAGTGACTTTTCTTGTAGAAGAGTTACTAACATGTATGAATACCTATTACTCCAGAGGACTGTAGTTTCATTCCTGTTGGGATCAACCAGCAACCCTAATGTGAGGCAACTGTACATAGAGGACACATGTCATAAAGGACAAAAGAAGAAACTGGGGGAAAGGGGGAGTAGGAAGTGGAGCCTGCTAGGGCTAATTAGATTGATAATAGTGGGCCTGAGCATGTAGAGGCAACTGTAAGGGGTCAACGTGACAAGAAGAGAGGTAAATGGAGAAGAAGGAGGGGCTGAGGAAAAACGCAAGTGGTGGGAACATGACCAGGGCCTTGCCCACACTAGGGGCATGACAGGCGATGGAAGGTGGCTCTTGTTGCAGACATAAAATCACTAGAGTGGACCAGCACAACATCAAATAGACTTGAAATCAGCTTCTGCATGAATAGTTTCCTTTTTTCCACTGAAAACAGACAGACATTTGTGTTTGTGTACATGGCTACTCACGCACGCCACACAGGAAGAGTGTAAAATCAGTGCAGGTCCCTCTACTTTGATTCTACTTACAGTAGGTCTATGTCATTGGAAACCCCTGGGAGGTCCTGTGTCGTTGGGAACTCTCGCCTCTTGTTAGCCACTACATGGCTACAGTCTTTGATCAGCTCAGCTGACTCTTAAGCTCAGCTTAGAGCTGTAGATGTTTGTGGAGAGGGAGAGAGGTGGAGAGGACAGAGAGACTGATGGCACCCACTGAACCATGTATCCTCTGTTGAGGATGGAGGCAGGAAGGAGAGGGTACAGATGGAGAGACATTAAGGTGATGTGGGATAAGCAGAATGGAAGGTAAATGGAAGAAGAGCATGGCCAAATGAAGAGTGTCTTCCATTCCTCCCAATCCAGTCAGTCAGTGAGACGAGGGTTAACCACAGTGAGTTTAGGAAACAGCAGGACGAAAAGAATTCAATGTTTAAGACAGTGGAACATTCATTCAAAATGCTCCCATAAACCTCTCACAGGGTGTAAAGGGGTGTCTTTTTAGGGTGTAGACACCCAAAATGACATAATCAGTGTAATTAGGCCATCAGTCAACAGGCCTGTCTCTACTGCATTGTCACTGTTGATTCTTTGTGTATCACAGCACTTGAAACTGCTGTCTGCTTTGTGGAGAAGACGCCCTGTTCAACTCCTAATGAGGAGAGCCAACAGTCTCTTCAGGGATACTTGAGTTTGACCAGAGGAGCTCTCCTTGGGGCATAAGCATACATTATTCATTTGTGTGCTTAGTTAGCATTCATTCAGGCACCACCCTCTCATGTGGGCTCTGAGTAAAAACCATTAACAGGAAAGGTTTGACATTCTGTAATTACAGAGTACTGGAGAGGACTACAGGCTCTCTGGGAATACTTCTAATTCGTGCACAAGCTCGCATCCCAAGTATTCCCAGTTTTGTAGTATTTTCTTGACATATAACTTTCCTTTATGTGACATCAAAGAGAGTCTGCTTCACTGAACAATGACTTTTCTCAAATACAGTAATCCATGACCTGCCCGTTGATTTGCCTAATTCTCCTCCAATACTGTTTACATGTCCACATGTGCTTCACACAGCCATGGTAACACTGGCTAATCTGATTGGCCCCTGATCTTTTAATTGTGTGTGCGTGGGTTGTTAACCACGTTTGGTGGTTTCGTGTTTAGGGAGAGTCGCATCAAAGAGGTAAGAGCAGAGAGCAGTGAAGGGGTCTGTCCACAGTGATGGGGGCTAGAGGTCATACTGATGGTACAGGGATCCTGAGGTGAAATAAGACTGGGTAATGGACTTTGTTTGTTTCGCAACACATTCACTAATATCAGCATAATCTCATGTTTTAATAATTTATTTCTTAGAGCAGCTCATGAGTGTTTCAACCTGCAGTGAAAGGACATGACTGATGCAGAAAAATCAACTACCAGTGGTCTTTGTTCCATCTAGTTCTTCGGCTCCACTCGTGCATCATTACATGAAATAGCACTGATATCTTAAAAACACAAAATAACTCAATTAAGCTAAAAAACTGTATAGAAAGTTAACAGTGACAGTAACAGTTGCACAAAAAGCTTTAATTTGCTTGGAAGTATTGAACTCTAAAGTAAAAGGTCATCTGGTCAGAGTCTAGATTTACCGTGCTGCAGAATGATCAGTGCATTGCGGTAAGGTAAGAAAGGTTGTAATGCACCCATCATGCCTTCACATTTACGGCACAAAGGCAGTATTATGGTCTGGGGTAGTTTTTCAAAAAATGAGGTCAGGTGACTACTTGAATATACTGAATTACTAGTTTTTTTTCATTAATGGTATATATATATATAAAAGCTGATGGCAGCTGATACCAGGACATTATGCACAAGAACAGTGAGCTCAGGGACACCAGGCTCAGTCCACTCCTGTGCATCCTCCTCACCTACAACTGCATCCACTTCCAGAGCAATGCCTCTATCATCAAGTTCACTGTTGCTATGCTTATTATTCTTTACTTTTAGTTCATCTAAACTAGTTAGTTTAGTTTAGTTTAGCAGTTTATAAGACAATAAACTTCTTGATTGATTTGTTGGTCAATATTCCAGAATGACACTGCCATGAGTAGTTCAGGGACCATGGGACATGACGGCTCCAGACCTTGAACTCATTCAGCATCTTTGGGATGTGCTAGAGAAGAATTAATGCAGACATGTGACTTTCGCATCATCACTACAAGCTTGTGACAAAATACATGGACAGAAATACATGTTGTGAACTAATGGACACAATGTCATGGTAAATGCGTGCAGTAATAAAAGCTAAAGACAGTCCATATATATTTGAGTCTGTGACATTTTTTTTCATTTGTTTTGACTGTGTAGTGAATATGCTGGTGTAGTATCCTCTGCTTAAACATGTACTTGGCACACTGTTGTGAATTCTCAAAGCAATATGTTTCAAATTCAAACAATGCTCAGCCGACTTTCAGTTTTATTTGTACTTCTGTAACCTCACCAGCAACAGTCTGTTGTTATGACTCAAAATCAGAAGGGTCTTCAAAGCCTCACTAAAGCCCCCTCTTTACCACCCCACTACACATGACCCTGAGCACTTGTTTTGCCTCTCTTTCATCTCAAGAAGCCAGAACTCACCCTCATATGTGAAACCTCTCATTAAAACACACAACAGTCACAGTCATGTACGCACAGCCAGATCTACACAAATAGCGATGATAAGAAGTGGGGAAGGTTGTAGCTCTCTGTGTAAGGGTCTGTGCAGGTGTTCAGAAAAGGTCAGTGGTTTTAGTTAGGTCACATGCATGTTCACATGTTTTTGATGTTGTTGTTGCTCAAGTTCAAGGCTGACTTGGTAGGAGAGGTAGATGTGACAGACAAAAAGACAAGCTGGAGAGCATGTGAAGAAAAGGCAATTTTCATTAAAGTAGAACATCTTGCAATCTACTCTTTGTTCTTTGGTGTCCACCCCAAAACAACTTTGAGGATACTGACCAGAACATGTTTACTATGTAGACAGTGCATGTGTGTGTGTGAGTGTGAGAGCAGGGTGGGGGTGAGACATGTCTCTTATAGATGTGAGAAACTGGCCATGTCTCTCAGTGTGTCGACACTCTAATTGGCAGAATAGAATTATTGAGTTAGTCTGGAGTGAACTAAAGGTAATTTAATGAGGCGAGTTGAAGGACAGCTGATAGGGCATGCAGCTATGGGAAAAACGGGTTCCTGCACCCTCCACACACACACAAAGGGCCGGAGTGTGTCTTCCATTTACAGCTGGTAAGGATGTACAGTTGGCTGAACTCTCTCGCGCTCTCTTTCTCTCTCTTCATTTGTTGGGGTTGCCATGGTGATAAGGGGAGGCTTGCCTTGGCGGCCCATAATTTGCAGAGAGCCTGTCTGGATGTGACATGCTCTTTACAGGCTCGGCATTGTTTGGAGCTGATTTATGTACATTTGTTGCGCTTCATCACAACCTTCCCCACACCTCCAACAGAGGGGGTAGACTTTTAAAGAATCAGCACATGTACCATGCACTGATTCTTTGGAATTCCCCGGTTGGATTAGCACAGTCTTATAAGAATTGCCTAATTCTGTCTCCACCTATGGTGTTTTCCCTCCAAAGCCAGATCTTTTTGCTTTTCCTTTCCCTCTCTGTTTGAAACGGCTCTTACTCTCCTCTATCAACCCTTTCCTCCTCCCTCCCAGTAGGCGTTGCTACAACACAGTCCAATCAGAAACCAACCCATTTATTCATCCCTCCATGTCCAGCTTGTTGTGTCCACATGTTTCTTTTTTCTTTTTTCCCATTTTTTCCTTCTACCCCTCATTGTGCCACATGAGCCTGGAGTAGTGAGAAAGACTGTAGTGGAGCGAAAGTTAGCAAGCAACCGAGAGAAAGACAGAGAGAGAGAGACTGGAGGAAGTCATGCAGAGTGTGAGGCAGCCCAGCGGCAATGCTTGATGAACTGAACTGCTGACCAGTTCTTTCTTCACTTTGACTGAACCTCACAGGGATCAAGAAATCAGACGAGAGATTCCTGATCTGAAGAGATCAACTCGTTGTCTTCACTGAGGGGCAGAAAAACCAGGCAAGGACGTGGAGAGGAAAAAGAGAGCATTAGAGACAAGGAGACAGAGGAGAGTTCTACAAATGCGAATTGGAGCAGAGGAGCACAAGGAGATGCTCAGAGGGACCAGATAGTGGCAAGAAAAGCAAGACAAGTAGCAAGTGTGCCCACAGAGACTGCTCAAAGAAAGGGCGACGCATTAGGAGGAGTTAGAAGCTGTTGCGAGTCAAGCAGGGAGAGAAAGAACAAGACAAGACAGAAAACAGAGAGACAGTGTTAGAGAAGGATGGCTAACTCAGGTCTACAGTTGTTGGGTTACTTTCTGGCGTTGGGTGGCTGGATTGGCATCATCTCCACAACTGCCTTGCCCCAGTGGAAGCAGTCATCGTACGCCGGCGATGCCATCATCACGGCTGTGGGTCTGTACGAGGGGCTGTGGATGAGCTGTGCCTCACAGAGTACGGGACAGGTGCAGTGCAAGATCTTTGACTCCATGCTCTCGCTGGACAGTGAGTACCACATTTGAATTTGCTCCTAAAACCCAAGGATCTCTAACTTGTAGCAGTGCACTTTTCCTACTCACAATGATGTCCCTGTCTTTAACGAAATCCATTATGATCGATGTTAGGTATCACTTCTGTTTGGAGTGCATGTTCATTGTAAAGGATTGATTCTGTTGGATGTGAAGTTACTGTGAAGTTATATTCAATGTATAATTACTCAGATGACAAAAGGGCACGAGTAAAATTCAATTAAACTGCTAATGTGCTGATAAACTTTTTTCACTTTCCAATCACACTCCTTCCTTTCTTTCAAACTACTTTCCTTCTTTTATTTTATATTTTTAATTACCGTAACATTTGTCAACCTTTTGTTCTGCTTTGTTATACAAAATTTTCCCAAGAAACATCTTTTGTGGTACACTACACGTGACAACAGCTATTATAGTATGGCCCATTCATGTGTGCCGACTTTTGCCATTAATCAGCAGCAAAAACAGAAGAAAAACAACTCCCTGAGTGCTAAATGCTAACTGGGATGCAATAAACATGCAAGCTATAAATCTTACTTCAAATGCTGCTGTTCACATCTTTATTACAGCTTAGTTTCTTTATTAGAACTCCAAAACACCATGCGTAGAGTGTGATGAGTAGGAGGGGGTGAGGAATGTGGGGTTCGGACGTAAATTAGCTCAGAATACGAGTCTCCTGTCATCTCCAATCTGTGAGCTGGACCTAGTGAGTCATAATTAAAGGCACACAGATTATATGAATCCATCCATCTACTGTCTGCTTAAATTATCCTATTAGAGATTCTAATGAAAGACTAGCGGGTGTTAAGGGGGGGGGAGGCTTGGTCAGAAGGCACTTTCACAATACAATTCATTTGTTTTTCTCTGTGGTTACTGCTGTGGCACGCTTTCCTTGGAACAACAAATGAGGCACTTTGCAAACATTTTGGCGGTTCTGTGAGTCCTCCTATCAACACACTTTCTGATGGCGATCGTTGTGATGGGGCGTCCGAGCTGATCTCCCATCTCCTTTGGTTCCTTGCAGCAATAAGAACAGTGTATTGTCTTTGGGCATGAATAGAGGCTGTTAGGAGAAGAAAAGGGTAGTTGTTGAGCTAAAGTCCAGAGATATTCCCAGAATGTGCTCTACCGTCCCCACACGAGCACATTGTTCCACTTGTCCGTTAACCTCTTAACATCCATCGAGTCTCCTCGAGTTATTGTTGGATTTTGCTAGATGGACAATTATTCCGAAACTAGAAGATGTTACCTTTCAAATAAAGACTATACAGTCATTTGGCATGACTGATTTTATGTTCCAAGCTTTTCCATTTAAATCTTATAAACAGGTGATACATTTATACAACTCTATAGATGTTAACAAATTACCAGAAATTCATCTAGAAAACAGGGGTCAGGGTTAGGACTAGGATAACATACCCAATGATTACAGAATAAAACGTTCTTGAACAATCCCTGCTTTGTTTAGATTTTGCCCAGACACATTACGAAACAGAACTGATTTAATCGCATGTCCCGGATCAGGTCGGAATCTCGGGTATTGGTTTGATCAGGCACAAATAGGTCTGAAGGAGCTCCTCTCGCCTGGGTATGTTCGCAGCAGGAGCAGCAGGAGCAGCATGTGACGGCGGGTATAATTGTTCACTAGACTGTGCTGATGTGGCCAAGCAAATGTGGTGGAAAGTGCTGCAGGTTTACTGAGCATTTTGCTCAAGAAGAAGACGGTGGTCAAAATAACAGATGGCTGTTATTTGCCAGATGAGGTGAAGGAGGATGGTGGTGCTGAAAGGACAGCTCTTTGCATCCAGTAAAATCTGAGTGTGACATTGAAGACATATCAACCTGCCTCTGCCAATCTGTATGTCGCACTAAATAGCAACCTCTTGCGCATTTGACATAAAAGGCATAGTTGTTTCCTGTGGATGCCAGACATTCATGTAAAAGGTTAAGTCTGCTTTATAAATCGAACTTGAGAATGAGTTTCTGAAGACATTCATAGTAAAATAGTTTCTATTATAAAATACATCTTGAAATGTATGCACATTTGGTCAGCCAAACCTACTTTATCAATGGCCAGTTAGGTAGAAATGTTCTTGTATTAGATTCTTGTATTTCTTTTAAGATCAAAGCCAACAACGTGTCCCTCCAAACTATTTGACATTTATACCCATCTGTCAGTCTTTGTCCCCATGCTTTGCCCCCTCCACGATTCTTGACCTATGTCTTTAAAAACACAAATACATGTGTTGTAAAAAGGCTAAAATGTCCATAATAAAACTGTCAGTCAGGACACTAGTTTGACATCCAGGTGGGAGCTACTTTCCTTTCCACTTTCTGTTTGTGTAAGTTCTGGTAAGCCACAAAGTCAGCTCAGCTCAGTAGCGATTCTGGCAAATCAGCTGATTACTACATCAGCCCACATCAGCTGATGGCTCAGCTGATACTATTCTACACATCCATTTGGAAAATCCTATGAGAGCTGCTTCAACCTAACACACCCCCAACTGGTCGTGGCAGATGGCCCCGCACCTCCCTGAGCCTGGTTCTGCCAGAGGTTTCCTCCTTTTAAACTATTTTCCTTCCCACTGTCGTCAAAGTGATTGCTCATAGGTGGCTGTCTGATAGTTGGGGTTTCTCTGTATTATTGTAGGGTTTTTACCTTACAATATTAAGCAACTTAAGACATCTGTTATTGGGATCTGGTGCTATATAAATACTGCTGAATGGAACGGAATTAAAATTCTGCAAAGCAAGCTACTTTGCAACCCACCTCCATGTTAGCTCTTCTTTTGATACTTTATCTGACTTACTCACAAGGGTTGTCATTGATGCCTCCTCTGATCTGAGCTGGGGTCTTGCTTCTGCCCTTCACACCTTATGCTTAACTTGTATGCACATGTAAGGGCGGTATCAGATAAGTCATGCAGATGTAATTAGCAGTTGTCTTAAGCTACAGTAATCTATGCTGAGTAAAAACAATATCATGGTTTACACAGGTTCACACTGTTTAGAAGAAAAAAACAAGCTGAGAGTCAGACATGGTAAAAAATGGTTTTATAGGACAAATATTTCAAATATTTAGTATGCATCCAAAACAGCCAATGAGGTCTTGCAGTGTGTGTGGACTCACACAGACACTAATATTGATATTTACCTACAACAAATGTGCAATTCTTGTGCAATTTATTTTTGGCTTTGACAAGTTAATATGGGTCCTTTAACTGGTATACACTGAAAAGAAATGACTAAAGGGTCAAGAGAAACAGAAGTTTATTCTTTGAGTTGAAATTGCATTGGAGGACTAAACTGTAAGTGTAAGGCACCGAGCAGGCAGAGAGCCAGTCTGTACAAAATAGACTCAAGTGACCTCACAATGGGACCTTACAGAGCCCACACACACACACACACACACACACACACACACACACACACACACACACACACACACACACACACACACACACACACACACACACACTCACTGAAAGGTTGTGGCTGGTACTGCCAATCTTAGCAGTGGAAAAAGAGAACCTAGTGGGTGGGTGAGCCAGCCTTCAACCAACTCTCTTTCTCACTTTCAATCCCTTCTTCTAGTCTCACCAAGGAAAACCGGTCAGTGGAGTCATTAGCCTAAACCCCCGCACACCAGGAATGTCTACAGTGAATGAAAAACAACAGCAAAAAATTTTCAAATCCCTCTCTCTGGAAGACCATTCAGATACTCCATCAAAAGGAGCGATGGAGCCATAAATCAGACTTCAAAGATTGTTCCCCCTTCAAGTCCCTTCAGATCAGCTTTTGAAATGCTGCTTCACTGCTGCACCATGAATGATGGTGTGTGTATTTCTGTCACAATGACAAACGGTGACTTTAGCTTCCATCTCAGGCTGATACTCGACTGCTCCTTTTGAACTTACAGTTCATTCAGCGAATGGGGTACAGAACTCAGAGAATCGTGATACGAAATCTTTGAGAGGATTCTGCAACAGCAAGGATATTGGTAAAAATCATAGAAGCACTGCAGCAAAGAAAAAAAATTAATACCTTGTTTTGGGAAAAGACATTTATTTAATCAGATTTGACTGGCAATTTTAAACATGCACTTTTTTTAGTCCCAATGATCAATGCCCTGAAAGATAGTGTTGGCTGCTGAGGGGCAAAAGTTGCTCGTAGGAGGAATTAGTTTTTTTGCTACTTGAGTCACAGAGCAAGGAACATCTCTACCTGAGCATTTGTTAACAGTAGAACAAGTCAACAAACACTTTTTCTGACACAGTTCTTGAAATCCTTACTACACACCAAACTATTCAGTAAGAACTTACAATGTTAACCACAGTGTAATAAGGGCACATTTAAAATGTCAAAGTTAATGTTAATGTTAATGTTAAGAAATACTGAAATGATAACTGATAATATTTACAAGTCATTATTAAAGTTCTACATTATGTTTATTTGTAACATTATAATTTGTATAATAAAATTTTTTAATTAATTTTAACATATGGTATATTGTATTGTATTGTGTATCGTACTGCAGCTGACAAGATTCACTTCAGTTTTATTTATAGAGCGACAAATCACAGCAACAGTTGCCTTAATGTGCTAGAGATTATGACAATTATATAACAATTAAATCCTTGCATTTACATTTTTTATGCTATACCATAATCAACAATTTTATGATAAAGGTTTAATTTCTGACCTGTTCTCATTCCTGGGGTGGGAATAGTGAGACCAACACCCCTGACTTTGGCTGTATGGTGAACCAAAGCATGTCAAGACTGTCTAAGAATAAAAGGAAACTAAATACTTAGTAACCATTTACAAACCAATATCATCAGCAGACACTTTACAGCTACCACCAGACAATGTCCTCACATGTACCACTGACCTACTATTATAAATTATCATTATATTGTTGGTTCACAATAAAAAAAACTACCAATTTATCATTTAGTAATAACCAACAGTCCTTCTTCTTCTTCTTCTTCTTCTTCTTCTTCTTCTTCTTCTTTTTTACCTAGTAACATCCACAATGTTTTCAGGAGATAAATAAAATGATATATTCCAAAGGTCCTGGAATATAATGAGTGCATAATGGGATTTTTTTTTAATGTGTCCTGGAGCTGTAAAAGCTAACAGAGGGGCAACACTAAAAAAATGAGTTTGCTGACTCTATTGAATTGTTTTCTGTTCAGCGTGTTTCCTGGGACATGCAAACACAACACCGGCTGCCGTTTTTTGAAAGTGATGCCTGTGATCTTGGCTGTGAAACCTCTATGAAAAATCCCCCTGTTTACTTTAATTACCATATTTGTCAGCTTTGTCAGATATCACAATCGAGATGCTGGAATTTCCATGTTTTCTACCGCCGCTGGGATTTCAACAATCCCCTCGCTTGCTGTAAATAAGGCACGCTCCATCAGTATTTTGACAGTATTATTAGGCGCTCAGCATTGCTTTGCCTTTAACGTGTCTTTGAGTGGCTGTTGTTGAGGCAGTACACTCACATCGCTGTGGTGACGGCCCCGCGAAAACAATCTTTCTTTGTGACAAAGCCACACTAATCCCACTGTTTGAAACATGTAAAGTGGGGCCTCCTACAGTCAGTGTGAGCCAGAGAGAGACTTTCATCTGAGTCTGTTCCACCTACAGTCAATGTGTCTGTGCTCATATTGTGCTCTTACACATATGTGAGTAAATATGTGTAAATATGTTCCTCCCACTAAGTTATGTGTGTGCTGAGGCCTGTGTGGGTAGAGGATTCGATTTTAGAGACGGCAAAACCACAGTGGAATGATGTGGAGAAGATTTGAAGGATCATTTACGGTTCCAGAGTTTGGCCAGTAAAGTCACCTCTGGAACTACCCTGCTTGGAAAAGTAGGACAGTGGTGGACTCTCCCTAATGATCTGCTGTCACAAATGCATGTGGTCTCCCATCAACCCTGCATGGCATGTATAGCTTCATTCCCCTCAGTTTTCACTTTCATGTTTAGAAATATTTGTGTCTTTCCAAATGATGGGCTGAAAGACTCTTTTCTTTTCTGTTTTCTCATCTCCTCACCACTTCTACATCCTCTACTTCATGTTTTATCTCTTTCCTCCCCTCTTTTTTCTCTAGTCCACATCCAGACATGCCGGGCCCTTATGGTGGTGTCAGTACTGCTGGGCTTTATTGGGATCATTGTCAGCGTGGTGGGCATGAAGTGTACCAAGGTGGGAGATAACAACCCAGCCACCAAGTCCCGCATCGCTATGACTGGAGGAGCACTCTTTCTGCTTGCAGGTGCAACTGTTGTTTTGCTTCATTTACCAGCATAAAAAGACGCTGTATTTCTGGCATTCAATGCATTTAGCAAGAGTGGTCTGGCATTTTTCTTGCAGTAGGGGTCTTCTGGGTAATTAGAGTCCCTGCTGTAAACAGGAAGTGGTCATTTTCGAGGCATTAGCTCTTGACCTCAGACCACAATCCCAAGGAAAGAAATTAAACTAAACAAGTATTTACTAAGCCAAGCCATTGGTGTTGTTGTAGCAACAGAATTAATTAGTGTAGTAAACTGATAGATAAAATAAAATAAAACATTAGAAAAAAAATGACAGAAATTTCTGTGTATGTAAGCTGTGTATGTGCATCTCTCTCCACACACACACACGTACGCACACACACACACACACACACACACACACGGACACATACACACACACACACACACACACACACTCTTATGTGTATATATATATACATATATACATACATCATTTCCAAAGAATGATGGAAAAACACTGTGTTCACTCACCTCTTATCCCTCATTGACTCAACATGTCCACATTTTGGACAACGATGATTCCAGACTTGTGAATTCGTTTCTGCAACCATCTCTTGCACTGATGCTGCCTTCAGCAGACAACAGCAAGTAAATCACATCTGCTTCCACAGACTGGGAGAAGAACATCTTGCTGTTTACACTGAAGGATCTGAGCTTCCACACATTCCACCCCATTCTTGTACACAGCATCGCTGTTGATCCTTCATTCCAGTCTTTCCTTCAGGTGAACACCTAAGAACCTGTAGCTATCCGTTGTTTCAACCTCCTCACCCATGAGACACCTCCTGGGCTTAGTTGTAGTTTTTTCCCCTAGAAGAAAAAAATTCCTTTGTCTCACTGACATTCAGAAAGAGGTGATTTCTGCCAGACCACTCTGCAAAGCACCTTGCCCGCTCCCTCTACTCCAGTTCCTGTAGTGTCATCAGAAACGTTCTGCAGGTAGCATGGTCCTCACCTGTTTCTCCCTCCACAGGTTTATGCACACTGGTGTCTGTGTCCTGGTATGCCACTCAGGTGTCCTATCAGTTCTTTAACCCAAACACACCACCCAATGCCAGGTATGTGAATCATATTGTGATACACTCCTTTCTGTTTGAGCTGAGGGTTTAATCTCTTCATTAAAGAGCAAAAAGCACCATAATCAAGTTGCGACTGCTACAATACTGTCAGTGTCCTCAAAACCTGGAAGTATCAGATCTCGAATAAATATCACAATATCATATAATGAGATTGCAATGTTTGCAATAGTTTAATATTTCTTTAAAATGTTGTTGAAAAGAAAAAATGCAGAGGTGGGAAACACTAAATAGCCTGAATAAAAGATACCTGACAGTGATACTGTTTTCACTGGTCTAACACTGTTTTCAGTTATCACTCTGTTGTTTTTGTGCTCAGTCTTCTTATTTTTTTGTTTGTTTGTATATTTGAAAATGTCATATTTTAGACTAGTCAAGAGGTTTTGTTGTACATAGAAGAAACAGGCATAAGTAAGCAGACTTCATCTCAAAGGTTTGAGGGACAATTAACATGATGTGATAAACTGGAACTACAGCCAGTGACAAAGATTCTGCAGTCAAATTACTGTTAAACTTAATGTGTTCTGTTTACAAAAACCACCTAGATGTGGCAAATAAAAATAATTAGGACTAGTTGCAGACACGACTGTTTTCAGCTGCTAATATCTGTATGACATACACGTCTAAAATAGCCAATGTTACTGGTTGCTGTTAAAAAGATAAATGAGTTTAGCTGTAAACTGTAGTTATTACTAAAATAGGCAACATCTGTCGCCAATAGTTGCTAATAATGGCTGAAAAATATGACCAGTTGGTGATACAAATCACAAATTATCGCAAACAATAATAGCTAGTTAGCTGCAAACATTTGGTTGGTAAGGGAAAAACCATTGATTAATTTAGCAACATCATTTCCAAATATTTGGCTTACTTTTGGCTTAGAAAAAAATATGATCAATGTGCGATGCTAATAGTTCCCAGTTATGAAAAAAAGAAAAAACAACAAAACAAATCATTTAATACTAGTAGTTGTTACTTTTATCAAGTATTACAGCTGTAAAGCTCCTCTTATGACTAATGTGTATGCTAATGGTTAGTCTTGAATATCTAATAATTAAAACAATACATTTTATATCGCCCACACTTCAATATCCATTTATCCTTTATTTTTGTGTATGTCTTTTTATGTCAGCATTTACACCTTATGCCTTGTTTATACCTTATTTCCTGTGCAGGTATGAGTTTGGCTCAGCCTTGTTTGTCGGATGGGCAGCAGCCAGTCTGACTGTTCTGGGTGGCTCTTTGCTGTGCTGCTCCTGCTCCAAAGAAGATATGCGAGGACAGCAATATTACCGCCAATCACAGCCTTCCACAGCAAGGGAGTACGTGTAAACCCCAACCCCTTCCAGCAGTCACCCAAACAGAGAGCAGAGGACACGCTTGGCACCACCTTCTTTTTTCCCCTTGTAAATCTAACAAAAAGACTATCATGCATACACACATGCAATCATTTAGCTCAAAGACACTTCTTATCTTACACAGCAATACACGACACATGAAGTTGTACATACATGAGCATATTATCTACCAGTAGGATGTATGTGACTATGAACCTAAAGAAGTACAAACTTATACGTAGAAAGTGTTAAGCTTGTATTGTGAGTTGACATCTCCTGCTTGTCATGATTTAATGTACTTTAAGAGGTAATTACAGCGATACGATGAACACAACTTTAAGCACGGTACAGAAAAACATCGTTTGGAGCAAATTACACAGCAAATTAAAGGGCATTTCTTATCTGAGGAAGTCCTGCAAAACTTGCTGAACTTTTACTAGCATGTCCTGTGCTTCCTGGTTGGAGCTGCATTGGTGTTTTACCTCCAAATTGCCACGTATGTTCACAGTCTACTGTTGCAGTTAAGTGTGTAAGGGGACAAGGCCTGACCCTGTGTGCAAATGAGAAAAAAAGGATTTAAATTTGTAACTCCCAGAGTTTAGAGCTCTAAACCACCAAACCTTTTCTATCTTTATATAGAATTCAAAATAAAACAAAGAATTTCTACGTTCTTAATTTATTTATTTAAGCTGCCGAGTGTTATTCAAACAAACATAATGAATGACAGTAAAGAAGCAGGCGTGTCTGGTGTCCTCCTAAGTGACGAAGCCCCTGGACAACCATCTTATTAACAGCTGAGAAAATTTCTCACATATGATAAAACTACACAGTCCTTTTTTACACCACAAGGACTTGATGAAGATCGCACATGCAGACACAATCTGAACTGCAGCAGTGGAGGGTGAATTGTTAGTTAAAGGTGTCTGTTTAGATGTGTAATGAGTATGACTGCTGCTGATTATCGCTCTTCCATTATACTTAACACGCGGAGAAAGAGGAGACTGTCATCGACACATATCATCACGCTCCATTTACTAACACCATCATTCCAGATTCATACACTCCCTCATCTCATAAGCTGTTGTATAACTAAACCAGTGCCTAAGATCTAAGCTATTTCACACACATGAATAATCTTACTGAGAAGCTAAAAGATGTCAGCATACTATTATCTTTATATTATCTTTATATAATTTAGCATGATGAAGTGTTATATTTAACTCCACTGTAGAAAAAATAGAAAAAACAGGTGGTCTTCAACCCACTGACTACTCATTGAAGGTGAGGCACAATAGATACTTGCAACTATCGCCACATTAGACCCTTTAAAACTCAGCTGCTGCTAAATTGGCTCTTGAGTTCTCCCTTCATGCTCCCACATCACTTTGCCCCCATTTATGTTTCTAAAAGAGTTGGTCCATCACTGTTCCACATAAAAAAGCCATTAACTTTTCTTAGAATAGGTCCCAGTTGCCCCATTTCCAAGTTACATGGCTTCTCTTCTTAGAAGAGACTTATTTGTAGGGAGCTCTATTATTCTCAAACTTGGCAGGTGGACGGTGAAGGTCTATAGGAAATTCTTTGTACTTGTACTAAATAAAATGAGATGTCAATGGGATGTCAAGCATCTCTGCTCTGCTGTCGTAGCGACTGTGACATCTCCCCATTTCTATATGACTGGAAATGAGCAACTAGGCCTATAAAGCCAACAGACAAGTGTTTACAGAGGTCAAGTCTGAAAGCCCTTTTCCCAGACACCTCTATGGAGGGAAGACTTTTATTTTTTTGCAGCTTCGAGTATGTCTCTTGTGGCAAAGAACGCAGGTTTAAGGCAGTTCCACATCACCCCAGACAACAGTATAGCTGTTCATTGACTCTATATACTTCTGCCCACCTTTATTAGTCATTCTGTAGGGTAAATGTTTTATTTTAACCCGAACAGTGCTAGCCAGCTTCCATGTAACACTGATTCTGAAACCTGTCGGCTAACATCTCAGTCATCCCTCTGGCTCTCTAACATGGTGGGAATCTGAGAGTTCTTGATGTGTCTTATCCTGACTGTCTTCTTCTCTCCTCTAATTCAGGGCAGAGTTGTTGAGTGAAACTAGTTTCCCTGACTGATCAGCCCCCGCCTTTTTATCGAGGACTTTCCGACTGTCCCACCACTGTCTCCCCATCCCCCCTTCATTTCCTGTTACCTCTTTACCTCCCAATTTGGACCTCTTGTAGATGATTTCCTTTTTCTCAATAATACATCTGCACCTTATCACTTTTAATGGGAACCAAGGTGTACTGTCTTCTTCCGACCCCCTCTCCGTCTCTGAGCCGTCTCTGTAAATATGGACTCATGTGGTCAGACGTTTTCTTTAAGAAATAAGATATCAACCCTCTGCTACACCTCCTGTTCCCCCTTCTGTCCAAATATTGGTGCAAAGTTAACAATACACTGAAACATACTGTTGTGCTGATTCGTAGTTTCACTTATAGCCTATGACCTCTGGGTGTTTTTGTAAATGTGAGGTTTTTTTCTTGTCGCTGTGACTGAAACGTGTCTTTTTTCCCTTTTGAATTGCAGACCAAATGTTAAAAGTACCCCACCAGAGAAAAGGGAGCAGTACTTGTAGTTTGGGAGAGTCTTCTGGCCCTACCATGGTTTAAATTCTGTCAACAGACAAAACCCTTTCACTGAGAAATTCAAAACAGACAAGAATGAATTTATGAACAGCAAACACTCAAGCATATTGCAACAACATATATTAATCTTTGTTGAGATTAATGAAATTGTTTGGGGAAATGTTTTATGAATTAGATGTACTTAGGGGGGTTTGACATCCTCATCTGTGTTGTTGACTTTGGGAGAGACAGTCATTCAGGGTATGTTTTCTATAACATGTTAAAAAACCCAGGTGTATATACCACCAACTTTACTCCTTTTTTTTTTTTTACTACATATAATGTTTTACTACAGTGCCTTATAACACATGTTTGCACACATGTATGTGAATTCTCTGTTTTCCATCCCATCTGAGGGATGTGTGTCCACAGCTACTCTGCAAGGACTTGTGTTTCCCTTTGTTTCTATTGTTGGAGTTCCAAAAACGAATGTGAAGCTACTCTACAGTACCACTTATGAACAAAAAGGACAAATACATGATAGATCTGCCACGTGTTGCCTTATGCCACTGTAAACTCTGTGCCTGTTTCCAAGTAGTCTGGACTGAGGATATACCAAGTGCATCCATTGTGTATCGTCAGGTGCCAATATGATTTTGTGTGAATGGAAGAGTCGTCGTATTATTGACTCTTAAGGACGTACTGTATTGTGTGCTGTCTCCTGTACTAAGGAATGCCAGTTTGCTGAGAGTAAAATGCCTGCATTTATTTACCATGCCTTTCTTTTTCTCTAATATTTACCTCCTTCATGTCGTGTATCATCTCATTTACCTGTATACCCGTCTGTTTCCTTTAGAATGAAGTAAACAGAGATGGAAAAATGGATTTGGCTATGACTCAGTACTTTATCAGTTGTTTCCCTACTTTTCACCCTTGCCTGACTTTTTGCCCACTCCCCCCACTCATTCCTCCATTCCAACTCAAATCCTTCTTTTGCACCCTGTTGTTCAATAATTGCAGATGTGGAATTCCACTTCTGCTCCACTGGACTGAAGCCTTGTTGGCGCTGTGCTGAGCAAGTTAACCTTGCGAGTCCACCTTTGAGAATGTCTGGTGTTGTAGAGTTTGAGCTAGAAAACATTTTAAATTGTGATCTTGGCTAGAATTACTCATTTTTAAATGACTTAAACAGGATAAGAGCGAGGGTCGTGCTTTTTCAAGTACTATTTTAATACGATATGCACATGTCTGTAAACATTACTAATTGTTCTGTTTTTTGTTATTGTTTATTTTGCTTTCTATGAAGATTAAGTGTTTTCGTAAACAGAAGGTACAAACTTCACAGTTATGATATTGGAGAAATAGACCTGCTAAAGTTTAGCCAAAGCTCATACAAGATTTTGTCTCTCTGGGCTAGAATATCCAAATGGCAGCCTTCCAAAGTTTGTCTCTTTCAACCAAATCACCAGACAGGAATGCTAACAATTCAATTCAATTCAATTCAATTCAATTCAATTCAATTCAATTCAATTCAATTCAATGTCATTTATACAGTGCCAAATCCCAACAACAGTCCCCTCAAGGCGCTTCATAGATACAGAGAAAAACCCAACAATCATATGACCCCCTATGAGCAAGCACTTTGACGACAGTGAGAAGGAAAAACTCCCTTTTAACAGGAAGAAACCTCCGGCAGAACCAGGCTCAGGGAGGGGCGGGGCCATCTGCTGCAACCGGTTGGGGAGAGAGAAGGAAGACAGGATAAAAGACATGCTGTGGAAGACAGCCAGAGATTAATAACAAGTATGATTCAATGCAGAGAGGTCTAACAATCAGTCATTATCTGGATGATGGAGTATCTGCAAGGAGCCAGCATGGTACGGTAAACTTATAGAAAGATTATGGTTTTCAGTACTGAAAAATTGTTACGCTTTTTTGGTCGTTAATAATAAAAAGTCAATCTGTGAATGTAATGGTGGTGATCAGACAACATTAAATCCTGTGTGCTTCATGCCCATCCACCATCCCAACCTGATCTGCAGTTCTTGTACTGGCCCCAAAGGATGGCTTTGGATATTACTCGTGACCAGTGAAGTCATTCACAGAGGTAACAGAGGAGAGCTAAACTGTGTAATAGCCTTTGTTCATGTTTTGGTCAATCTTGTTTTCTTGCCAAGCTGCATAGGGTAAAAAGAGGAAACCCTTGACACAAAAGACTGAAAAACATAAATCTGATAAAAGAAAAGGTAAATCAACAATACCTTGATCTGATTTTTGTTAAGAACAAAAGCATTTTTCTAACTTAACACACCAGTTAAAACTAATTCTCCATAGAGAAGACTGTGGAGATGTCCAATACAATCCACTGATGAAAAATTAAATATCCAACTCTTGTGATCTAAAAAAGTCAAGGTTTGATTAGGTTTAATTAAATTAAATAACATTAAGTTTAGGCAGAGATCCTTAATTGGCCTCAAACAGAATATGAGGTAACTGTTTAACAGAAGAAATTGTTACAAAGAGGATTTTTCATACAATTGCAGTCATTCAGAATAATATGATACCTTTACATTTCAATATAAAAGTAGCTACCAATTATCAAAACAATTTATTTTATGTCCAGTTCTGTAAGCATGGATTTCAAAGAGTCTAATACCTTCTCTGATTAAAATACTAGTAGTAAACTATACTCCATATATATTGGGACCAAAATTCAGTTTAACTATCAGCTAACTTTAGCAAGCTTTGTTAGCAAGGTAATCCATAAACTTGACAAGTTTAAGTGCAAACCAAAGACAACTTATTTAGAATACTAAATACTAAGAGCTAATAGAATACAAAACTTTCTCTCACCAAAAGAAGAAACTTCTTGGACTCTGTATCTCATAGCAAACCCTACTGATAGTCAGATAGTTTTTTCAAATTCTCCCTAAAGCTGCTGTCAGCAATTGTGACAGAGAAGTTCAGCTCAGTCACTCCAGAAAGCAGAGGTGATATTTTGAAAGACACCTGACTATCTGCTGTGTCCCGCAACTTTGAGCCTTGCAGTTCCCAAGATAAAAGTTAAATCATTCAAACCATTATGATTGGGGGAATTACCTACACAACCAGTACTTTTGTAAGAAGTTGTAAACATTTGCTAAAAATATTTTTTGCTAAAAATTTTGGTTATTTAAAAAAAGGATTCTATGGGGAGTGACTTTTTTCCCGCAACTTTCATGTTGGCACAATGATGACCTCAAAGGGTTGAAATGGCCATAAACCTTCCACACATGCATGGATGTGAGGTTGTTATTAAGTAGGAAATGTACTTTTTTGAACAAACTTGTGCATGTGTAAAATGACATGCAGAGACCTACAACAACAAGAACAATGCAGAACAACTGAACCCCTTAAGCAGTGACAGGCTAGTAAAAGATGACATTCTTTTGTTAAAGCTGCAGAACGACAGCTGGATCATGAGCTTTTGTACGGAACCAGAATAGTGCAGTTTGAGGTAAAACACACACACTGAGGAGAGAAGTGGTGAGAGCAGAACGTGAAATCTAACACGTGCCTGGCATTTACGGATGCACCAACACTACCTGCGGCTGTGCGGTCTGTATCCCATTCACAACATGCAAAAACACACAGAAACATTTGCCTCAGCTGTGTATGTACAGGAGCAGTTTTATGTGAGTTATAGCACGTTCATAAAACTCACAATAAACACGTGTATAACTGTGCGTGTTTGGCATTTTTCTGCTAAGTTTATGAGATGACTTATTGTCTGCTTCTTATCTGACATAAATCTTCACTGACCTACTTATTAATTTAAGCACAATACAGAGGTTACATGATGAACCCAATGAACTGATGTTTGCAGTAATAACCAAAGAATTATAGTAAACACAGGAATGCGTTTTCCCACTCTGAATGATGGATGGTGCCTCACACATGTGTTTGATTGGGACTTGAAAAATGTGGTAATTCAGGAATGTGAAAATGGAAACTATCTCTTTAACTGCCTAACTGCAAACATCATTGCAACAATAAAACATGTTTTCATCGTGAGCCTCACCATTCATACCGAGGAAGAAGATAAAAGTGGATATCAATACTTGACTGAGCAGCAGCGGGGTGTTCAACAACAGTTCCAGTGAATGTTTGTAGACAGGTAGAGCGCTCATGAAGAGGTTGTTAATCACAATAAGGTTTGCATCTTTAACCCTGGAGAACCCATGGGGTCAAATTTGACCCCATGGGTTCTCCAGGGTTAAATTTAAGTCTTGTCGTTGTAGTGTGAAGATGACATGTTGTTTTCTGGTTAAGGGAGTCTCTGATATAAGTATATGACTATGGGTGAAGTCAGACAGCAATACCACACTTCCCACCATCAACCACTACGAGAGTCCAAGCTGAAAAGTTATTCAAGGCCTCTGCAAGGCCACCAATCAATCAGGAGATAAAGTAGACTATAAATGTTTGAATATGCCTTACGGGATTGAAAAAAAAGTTTTTTCTATGATCCTCCCCATTTCTTTCAGTGATGGCATTATCATAAATTCAGGATGTGCAAGGAAAAATGGAAACCGCTGTTTCAAAGGAACACCCTACCTTGAGTCTGGATTTCTTAAACAATCGTTTGTTAGCACCATTAAACTCATGCTACCGGCTGGTATTCTCAGCCTCTATGAAACCCTTTTCTGTGAATTCATCCGCCTGCGAGCTCAGTCTCTAACTGGACCAAAGCGCTTTCAAGTTCTTTTAGCTTGACTTGGCAGGTCTGTCTGTGAGCTTCACTTTGTGTCTGGCAGCAAAGCACACTGGGAATGACACAGACCCAGGAGCTGAGGACCGGTTTAATAATTCACAATGCTCCTATTACAGCGTGAGCTCAAGTCAAAGAGATGCATTTGTTAGTTTAGTGCCCAAAAAGTGATGTTTTTGGGCACTTTTATATTTAGTGCAATATATGCTGTAGTTTTTAAGATGGGAGAACTGTTTGTAATAACAGATGATATTCTCGGCCTTTGTGAATGGCAATATTAGCAGAATAGGTGAATGAGGCAATCCTCAGTAGACGAAACTTTCAGCTTTATGATTTTACAGGATTCGTAGGTGCATCTCCAAAGTGTGGGGGTTAAGTACATTTACACTTGTAATGCAAGTGATTGTTAAAGTTGAAAACCCTGATAAAATCCTATAGTGTGACCGTGTGATGACACCTACTTCCTGTCTGTATTTGGTGTAAATATCCGCTCCATGCCACAACAGGCTCCCTGTACCACTAGCACCCGAGAGAAACACACCCATACATGCCAAACCAATCCACAGATTTCAGTTCAGACTATCAGAAGAGAAAACTAACTCAAACTGCTTCTGGCTGGATCTGATTAGGAGTGTTTTTCAAGGGCAGAGTGTCTGCAGTACTAGCCTCCAAACAGACAGAGGGTGCCAGAGACCTGCAGCAGCCTGCGCCGATCTGGCACACCAGGAATCAGTGTAGTGCACTTCAAGCGGGGTATCATGGTCGGGACAGAGGCCAAAGTCAACACGCACATCCCCACCAATGCTAATCTCATCACTATCATGTCAACTGTGAGAAAAAGAGAGGAAAAAGTCACATAGCAGGAGATCCCTGCTAACAACTAATGACTTTAATGTTGTTGGAGCCTTTGTAACATCTATTCTGGAACTTTGCCAGAGCAGCTGTTGTAACTGTACCTGAGCTTCACGAGCAGTAAAGTCTCCTTTTTCTTTTTTCTTTTGGATTAGATATGCCTGCAAAGATCCTGAAACAAGAGCAAAACAGCATCACGTGTGCCTGGCAGGTTATCCATGTAGTCCAACACACTTTCCCCAAAGACCAATGAGGTAAGTGCCTCTTTAGATCCTTTCTTAACCAAAGGAAAAGTTATGAAACTGCAAATAGTAACACAAGACATGTGACGTTCAATAACATTGTCTCAGAGTTTGTCAGTAGTGCAGCCTGGTGCCAACAGCCTGCGTTGCGTGTTCCTGCCCTCCAACAGTCCTTTCCAGCAGCAGCGATTAGCAGCAGCAGGCTCGCCAATGCTATGAGCAGCCCCACATTCGCCTGTGGTTAGCTGGCAGAAAAAATGCAACAACTTTTATCATCAAAATAATCCAAAGAAAAGTGACTTTGCAAATGTTAAATAATTGCAATTTTTCCCCCCCATCGCCGTTCATAAAAAAACTGCTAGCTGTTCTTATTATTTCTACAATGGCAGTTTTATTCTTTGGTGTCTGTTTGGAGTTCAAACTATAACTATATCTAAGGTAGTATACCAACCAATATATCCCCACTATATATAGTTATATATAAAACTAACCACCAATTATCAGATGAATAAAAATAGCACAGAAGTACACATCTCTTTCTACAGTGAGCAATGAATTTTAAACAATGAATAAAGTCGAGTGCACATGATTACGACCTTTTAAAAGCTATTCTAAGCTTTAGATAATACATAACTATAATTTAGCAAAGATGGAAGAACAAGAAAAAAGATTTCAAGAGTGCTTTGAAAACTTCCATAAGCACTGAACATTGTAAGTCACTGTTTTGAAAGAAGTTACATTATCTTTTAATGAGCAAAATTTCTTCAACTGTTAAAATGATCTCCCTGTGTCTTGGAACAGCCTTTCCTTATATATCTTGGGGAAAGAAACATCACAGTAATCTTGCAGCTGTCATGAGGGTAATGAACAGTGGTGTGAAACTACTGAAAAAGAAAAAAAACCTTACCTCACAGAAAAGCACTGACTGATTCTCAGAGTGACTGTTTCTGTGTTCGTTTCCAGAAAAGAGCAAAATGGGAGAAACGTAGTGCAAAAGCAGAGCGCTACAGTGTGCATACAACTGTGTGTCTTTGCCCTCGGTCATTCCTAAATTAAGTGGTGTGGGCTCGTGTCAGTGAGGTTTGGCAAAGGGCTGAAATTAAGAATCTAAATGCATTAACCACGCATGACCTTCACAACTGACTTTCTATTGTGCTGTCCTCTCTGTTTATCCTTTGTGAAGTTCTACTGCCTGTTCGTCTCAACTCTGCCTTGAGAGGTGGGGGAAAAAGATACTTATCCCCTCAAACAGAGAGAAAATCTGTCTCATTTTAGGACATTTTCTACCATTTAATAGTGCTCAGATGTGGTGGGGAGATATTTGTTTTGAGATGACAAGATAAAAAGGAAAACATTCAAATGCAGCAGGGAGAAAGCAGATCGTGTGCGAGACAAAAGAAACAGACAGAGCAATATTGAAATGTTCAGATGGATTATTGCCGAGTGAAAATGACAGCAGGCTGGATGCCAGCTGCCCCCTCGGAGCTGTTGTAGACGAGCTGAAGAGGGCAGTGTTTGTCTTCCTACCACACTGCACCTTAGTGGGAGGATTTAAGTTGTTAGGCATTTGAGAAAAAAACGAAAAGAAAAACTCTCATCCATAATTACTTTCAGTGATGTATACTGAATCTAGAAAGCTCTTTGCATATTAATATGAGAATTAATAGGTTTCACAATAATTAAAAGTGAAAAAAAGAGAATTTACAAAGATTAGTTCAGGTCTTATACATATAGAAGATAATATGCACTTTAATAAAAATGCAAGGATTTGGTTGCAAGAGTTTCTGCTGGGCTGGTCATTAGCAATGGAGTTGAACATAGAGACTGAGTGTTAACCAGCTGTATGTGTGTGTGTGTGTGTGTGTGTGTGTGTTTACTCCCCTGTTTAAATGTAAGTTTAAATGTAAGTAATCATTTGTGTGTGTGTGTGCGTGTGCTTGTGAATATTGACAGTTTTTGTCCTTGTGCGAATATGTGTGAATATTGGCTGTATTGTGTGTTTTCGCAAACATGGTTTTGCATGGTAATTTCTGTGCATGTGTGTGTGTGTTTGTGTGTATTATTTCAGGCACTTTCAGCTCCCTCGTTCCAATCTTCTCCCTGCACAACCCTACTCTATCTCCTAACAATATGGCTTAAAGCCTCATAATCACTTATTGATTCTTCATCATCATTACCACTGTTTGCCTTGTGTATGAGGCCTCATCTAAATGGGAGGCTGAGGCAGAGCTGAACAGGTCCATCGCTTTGATTCAAACAAGGTCAGAGGAATTGATCCCCTTTGATCAGAGACTTGCTCCAAGAGACAGCCGTTTCCACAGGCAGTGCCAGCAGAGCAAACCGGCTGGAGCTTCTTCACACTCCAAATGTGTGCACGCTGTGTCAACACCACATAGAAATAGAAATTTTTCAGGTTTTTCTTTCACCAAGCCGTGTATTTGCACTTTTTGCTGTTTAGAGTGTGTCTGTGGCCATCATATAACTGATTAGTTGATGTAAAGTCCTTCTGTGCTACTTAAAAACAAGAAACAATTGCTCTTCCTTTTATAAATGGAAAGTTGAGAGTTAAATTCCCAAACACACACTAGTTTAAATAAATACTGTGTGCTTTAGGACCTGCAGTGTATGTCTGTGCAATCCAATGCACACAGAGAAAATGATGGATCTACAAATGTGTCTCGGATAACTTTTGCAGCCTGGTGTCATAAAACAGTGTATGAATAATACGCAAAATTTCCTAAAGTCATTTAGCTGTTATTATAACAGACTTTCTGTTCATATATCATTTCATGCCATCTATTTGTGACTAATGACACCCAATCCTTTACCTAGAGTCTAACTATTTAGCATGTCATGTAAATCCCTATAGAAAGTGGAAATGTGTAGACATTATCTGTGAAACATATCAGACGCAGTCTGATATTTTAAGTCCAATCAGACCAGTGGTTGGCAATTAATATTTCAAAGGAGCCACATCAGCAACTGGGACTGTTGCCCTTCATAAACTGCCATAGGTAAGAGTAGATCTCACTATTAGGTACTGAAAACGTGAAATAAGCTTAGTAAAAACACCATTCCACAAAAACAATTGAACCCAATTTTCCCAGAAGCGTTTATGAACAAAGTGTGCATGACTTTTTTTCATACAAAGTGTACAATATAATGCAGAAATACCAATTTCTGTTCTTTTCATTCACTGTGTTTCTCAAAGAGGCCGGGATGGCTGGTAAGTTCCTATATTTTAATTAATGTAAATAAGACACAATTAATTTAGAATAAAAAATGCACCTGCTCTGATAATCAACATGAATTAAGGATAGCTTGTCATATCTTTTCCTCAGCTACTGTATGGTATCTACTTCTATTTACTGCATGGCTGGTACAGGTGGTGCAGGACGTGGCATGGCAGGCCTGGCAGTCTAGGATGTGGAGTGGCAGCCCTGGCAGGTGTATGAGGGGTGTGGCATGCCTGGAGGGTGCAGGATGTGGCGTGGCAGGCCTAGCAGGTGTGCTGACCTCTGACTTGGGCTGAGCAGTAACAGACAACTCAACGACCTCTGGCTGAGACGTGGCTGGGCCAGACAGTGCGAAGACCTCTGGCTGAGGCAGCGCAGCGCTTGCAGCAGGTTCCGCTGCTTCATGCCCCTTGGGTTCAGGTCGAGAGAGACCCACTGGCTTTGCTTCAGGAGGCTGGGCAGGCTCAGCGGAGCCCCTAATGGACACAGTAGCACCTGCTGGACCTATAGCACCTCCACCCAAGTGGATGGGATGACAGCTGGCCTGGGAACTGAGAGAGGGACCCACTGAGCCCTAGCCACCCCCATAACAGGTATTGGTAAGTTGGCAGGGATAGGCTGGAACTTAGCTGCCCTGGGATAATGAACAGGGACCGGCTGGAGCCCGGCCAACCTCACCTGGGGAACAGAAATGGGTGCAAGGGAAGGCTGGGTCCACTTTGCCCTGGGAGTGGAAACAGGAAGTGGAGGCACTTCAGGGATGGTTTGAAGTGACAGCCCTAGACCAAACAGTCTGGAGAGCCAAACAGTCTTTAGGAAAAGCAACTTCTTTTCTTTACAGGTACCGACAAAGGGCCACAAAAGTTAGCAGTCTCAGCGGGATCACCAGTCACTTTTATTTCAGGTGTTTGAAATGGCCGGCTGAACACAGTGAACTGAACCAACACACACAGAATTAGCACCAATGGGGCAGACCTTTCTCAGAGTACCTTGGTTACAGTTCGTGACAGTCGTATTCATTGAAACCCATGACTCACCTGGTGAGGAACATATGGCTTGGAATGATGAGTTTCTTTCAAGTCCGAAACAAAACATTTCTTACTGTAGTGTTTGGGATCAACCAAACTGGCAAAGGCAGGACCAAAAATGTAAGCAGTTGCTGGCTTAGAAAAATCAACTGCTATCTCTTTACCCACAGATTCCAAAAACATTGACACTTTATTTCCAGACAAATCCGAAGTCCTTAGCTCAACCCCTGCTGAGTCAGTACTGTTGCCTTTTATCAACAGTAATCACAGGATTTATTATCGCTGGGCTTAGCTCTCAGCAACAGAATGCACAGGAAAAGCGGAGTCTGATTCCCTCACCACGGCAAGGCTGTGCTGGGACGCAGAATGGCCTCTGACTGGATGTGACCGTTATTCCCAGGAACTGATAAAACGATTGTGCCTGGGTGAGTCCACAGGAGTCTAGCTGAGGGATGGCGTGCTGATGGTAGGAGCAATGCTTCCTTCAAGAGGAGGGAGCTGGTGGGCTGGATGGCAGAACCTCTGGCAGTCCGGCCAGCGGGACCCCCGGTGGGCAGAACAGCTGTGTTGAGGCGGGTGAGCTGAGTGGCGACGTCGAATCTGGGGAGCTGGCAGTGTGATCTTCCTTTTGCAGGGATGGTGGATGGAGACTGGTGGAAAAGTTCTTTAGCCAGGTTGGCAATGGCCCAGCATACTGGGACCAGGAACGTACTAAACTGTATACCCTTCGCCGGCATGCCTCTTTTTCTCCCTCATGAGACCTGATCAGCCACTGCCCACGGGGAAAGATGATCTGGATACTACAAACATACTGTAACAATCTGCAATGGCAGATTGTGAGGAGAGAGGATGAGGACCCAAATGTGGACACTTGAAGGCAAGAGTGGTTTTAACAAAAGGCGACCCGTTTATTAGAGGCTGAACGAAAAATAAAAACAAGAGGGAAAACAGGAACGGGGACTTAACTAATAAAACTAAACTGGTCGAACTAAAACTAAACAGTAAATACTGAACATGGAACACGGAACAGGAAATTCAGAACATGAAACGAGGAAAGCAGAAGACCCGACAAGGGACACAAGGAAAACAGACACCATACACACATGTGAGGGTAACGAGGGAAGTGGGAACACAGCAGAAACACAGCCGGAATGGATTATACATAAAGAGACAGGGAAGCAAAACTGAACACACTGAACACAGAAAGAGTGGCTGTCAGACTAAAACAGGAAACAGCACAGCAATGGGGATAAACAAACAGGGAGACAAAGCAGAGGAACGGGGGAACAGGTAAGGGAAAGAAACGAGACACGACTAAGACGTGGATAGTGAGGGACACACAGAGTGCAAGGGAGAAGAACACACAGATAATACAACAGACTCTCACAAGTGACACAGAGCACAAGAGCAACCTAACAGACAAGAAAACATAAACTGGAAATATAAGCAAACTCAGAAACACAGAACTTAACAGAGTTCAGTGTGGAAGAAGTGGGTGATAAAGATGGGCAAAAAAAAAAGTGAAACATTGGCGCTGAGACGCTAAGAAATAGAAATAGAAAAAGGAACTTGACATAGATGCAGCAAAATGTAATGGAAATATTATTCAATGCCAGCTGTCGGGGCTGCCGCTGCAGCGTCACCATTAATAGTAGGAACAAATAGCAACAACTAATAATGAGCATTCACAGTCAAAAGGAGCTGCTGTTGCTAGCAGGAGGCATAGAAAATGGCAGAAGGAACAACAACCCTAACAAGAGAGTGAGGAAAAGAAGCAGGAAGGTGTAACTAACATCATAAGAGAATAGATGCAGAGAGAGATTTAAGAATTCAAGTAAAAACAATGGCTACTTTGAGCGTGAGCCCCTGCTAATAGCTAAAGTGTAGCTTTTAATTGTCAAATGCTGCACTACAGTGAAACTAACATGTTGTAACCAAACAACAACTGCACCTTTAACTTCACTAAAGAAAAACAAGAAATAAAAACATGAATATTCAGACTAAAGAATTTATTCATGTTTATGCTCATTTTCCTATGTTAGAGCTTAGATTTCAGTTTATGAGATTAGGCTCAAGTGAGGAGGAACGGGATGAGGCAGGGTCGAGGGAGAATAGTGGTGGAAGCAGATGAAGAAGAAAAGAAAAGAACAAAGAAGCAGACACTGATGTAGAGTTGACAGATACAGTGAGCAGGGAATATATGATCCAAAGAGGAGGCAGGGGAGAGGGTTAGGAACAGGGTAGATGAGCGACTGAACCACCAAAGACTCACACTTTACTTCTCCTTCCACCAAGCCCTGTGTGGTCCAGCCAAGTCCAAACTGTGCACTTACTACACTGTGGTGGTGACTTACTTTCTGATATATTCCTTATTATATAAATGATATATTAATATGTTCTTGCTAACTAACAGACTGTGCTAGTAGTTCTTTTCTTCTTCTTCTTTTTTAAATCAAGCTTTTTTTCAGTCAGTCAAAGTTTGGTCTTCCTGTGCTGCATGACTTCTGGCCTGGAAAACTTAAATGTACAGCCATTAATGAGCTATGCATATACTGAAGGAGGGTTAATATGTTAATAATGGAAAAATTTGATATTTAGAGTGCTGATTTCTTTTGGAATTCTTATGGAGTAATCTAATAACAATGAGTTAAATTAATTTATTTATAAGCATATTTAAAAAAAACACACAGGTTGACTGTGCTGTACAAAGTTTTAAAAAAGTAAATAAATAAAAATCTTATGTTTTAGCTCTTGTAATGATAAAAATGAATTCTTAAAGATAAAATCTTGAAGGTAAAATTTTATTAAGTCTCATTAAAAAAACAAAAAAACCCAAAACCTAATATGACTGCCTTCTAGGGCACTAAAGAAACTCACAGCCATTATTTTGGACTTCTTGCCTGTTTCCCAAAATTATTTTGGTTATTAAAAACCTTTTTCTGTGTAACTCACCCACAGCCTGACCCGGCCTAGATTTACCCAAATGATGCAAAATTCTCCAGCCACTCGCTGGTCACATCTCCACAAATGAAATACTAATTAGTAGTTTTGGCAGTCCAAGTCATACCAGATGTGGTGGGGATCCCGCTCACACAACAGGAAATGTTGCACAGTAGGTGCCATTAAAAGCTATTTTGAATAAATGCTAATAACAGTGTGGATAATACCACCAAACATTTTTTCACAAGAGAGATATTATTCACTTTTGTAATGAATGGCACAGAACTCAGAAGTGAACAAGTGCTTGATCATTTCCAGATTTCTTTCTTAAGTAGCCATCACTGTTAATAAAAGTATTTCATAACCAGTGTTGGGTAAGTTACTTTAATTTAGTAACTTAGTTACATTACTAGTTACTTCTATCAAAAGTAACTCAGTTACTTCAAGTTACTCGTTACTTTCAAAGTAACGAGTTACTAGGGAAAGTAACTTTGGTTTTACTCAAAATTATCTTGTTAATGTGTTGCTTCCGTAATTGGATACCCAGCAAGAGTGCCAGTCTTCTAGCTTCCTTACTTGCCACAAGTGCAGTGTGCCACCTACCAATAGAAAGGAAAAGATAATGTGCATATTTCCACGAGAGAAATCCCACGCCTGGACCGTCGTTGACCGCCGCCATGATTCTAGCCTACGTCACAGCGTCATGTGTGCTTTTTACAGCCAACACAAAAACTGCAGTCGTGGTGCTTTCAATTGTACTCAGAACTCGGAAATTCTGCCTTCTCAATAGGAAGATGTAGGCAACACCAGACTGCAGATGAGCTGCATACATGGCTGGACTGGGACAAAAAATCATCCCGGGCGTTTTGACTAGAGACCGGCCCACCGTTATAGGAAAAATCATAAAGCCTTTGAATGAAAACAAACACTGTTGTGACAGTGATGTACACTGTTCTGATGGTATATATGTATCAATCTATCAATCGTTTGTTGTAAGACTCAGATAATTATTTTTTAAAAGCTAGACATTTTAAATGAGAATAAGAAAGAAAAGTATTTCTTTGTGCCCTCCTTTCCCTGTTAATGCCCTACCTGGCCCCCCTGGCAACACTGCACAGTTACCAGCTGTCAGCTACATAAAAATCCTGGTGTTATTTGTCTCTCAGAAACAGTTCATAACTTCCCTTCAACTCATTCATGTCACCTAAAAGGTAAACCTGTTTCTCCATCACCTGTTCAGCTCTGATGATTCAGTAAGGACATCTCCTGGTTTCATCTTCATGTTTCCCTCTCACCAGATAACCAAACCGACATCATGACCAGCAGCTTTACAGCTGTGGCTCCAGCAAACATCAGCTGATACTAGAAAGTAATATTAAATAAACTCTAACAACAGCTGATCAAGCTTAAACCTGCTGCTGTTGTTTAGTGCGACATCCGCTGGTTTCCTCTTTCTGGCGCGAAGTGGGCGATAAACAAACAAGAGAGAAAAGCCGATCAGCTGATCATTGATCAGTTAAATGATTGAAGTAGAAACAGGAGAGGGAGGGGAGAGAATGAGAGGAGAAGAGGCAGCTGTAAATCCCAGTAACGATTAACGCGTTCCTGGTTTTGGCATAATAACTAGTTACCGTGCTCGTTACCACAATAATAACGTAGTTACTGTAACGCGTTATTTAATAACGCGTTAGTCCCAACACTGTTCATAACTGATCATTTATTCTCTTAGCTGCATTATGAGCTACCCAACTAGAATAGTTTTCCAGCATCGAGGCATAATGCTTTGCTGCATTATGCCTGTAGCATATGTTGGCTATCCACTCTGCTTTCCAGACTATGTCAGTTGGGGTTTGAGCAGGAAATTGTGAAGGCTAGGTTATCTGATGCAGAACTTCATCAATCACAGATATATGCTCCCCTTCTAATTGGTATCTCTCTGTAGTAGTTTGTTTGCATCAGGTCCATCACGAAGGCCTGATGTATGCCATCTTCTCCAAGCAGTTAATGTTGAGATGTGTCTGTTACCTGAGGTTACTTGAGATTACTGGGATGTGCTTTCCCGGTGTAAGACCTTTCCACACCTGTTTCTCATTCCTCAGTCAAGCACACTGCACATATGAAGGTTGGAAGTTTCAGTGGTCCCCTGCCAGATTGTCATTGCCATATGGTGAACTCTGGGCTGAAGTATTTCCAGAACTTTTAAATGTTTGCTGTGAGCATCTTCGCTTCTCTTCTCTTCTTCTAGTCATTTGCCAGCCAAGTAATGACTCACCTGCTCACCAGCCTGCCCACTCTCGGACCCAAACATCTCTGAAATCTCTGAAGAACTTTCACCCAGAACCTCAAACCACCTTTCTTTCTTTCTCAAGTAAGACAGTTAAATTAACCACATTTTGTCCATTTCCCTCTGATCACCTGTGCAAATCTGTGGACCTGCAGAGTTTCCCTGGTACCCCCTCACTGGCTCCCATCTCTTGCTGTTTTTTTTTATTAATAAATCATCAGAGAAAGCCTGCTGCTGTCCGGGTCTGTTCAGTGGATCTGTAATCAGCCTTATTGTGACATGCTGGACCTGTGGCTACAAGCACAAGGTAATTAAAATTAAATTCAGCTGCCTTATGATTAAAGTCCATGTTCTTTGTATTTGAATTACTCTGAATTAGCCTGTGTAATTATGGTAGAGTTCATTGTTGTCAACATTTTGTTTGAAGTATCAAAGAAAAAAGACAAAAACATGACCTAGCAAGAGCTGACAATACCCTTGCTTCTGTATATTCCAATGGGTGACTCCAATCTCTAAAACATTGCTCACGTCTCATTTTTTACACCAAACTGCAAATTATGAACCTGGTGTTGCCACTGGTCACAGTAACATCAGTTTTAGGCTTGAGGGTAACTGTTATGATAGTTTAAATCAGTCAAATACAAAATACTGTCAAGCAAGTTCATTTTTAAACATGCTGCAGCCAGAGAAGCACCTAAGTCAGCACGTTCTCACCCTCTCTGTCATATGTTCATGCATTCAGATGTCAGTAAAGTTGTGATTGTGGTATATCAGCATCTAGCCAATTCAAGTTAAGTTTTAACTAACTTAAAAGACGTAGCGATGGGCCAAACACCCCATAGCTACGGGCCATTCGATCCTTATACATACATTGGGTGGAGTGCCCACTCTGGGTCACAAGTTGCGGGAGAAGGGAGTGGGAGATCGACAGATGGACTGGTGCTGCAGCTGCAGTGATGCGGACGTTGTACCGGTCCGTTGTGGGGAAGAGAGAGCTGAGTGTAAAAGTGAAGCTCTTGATTTACTGGTTGATCTATGCCCCTACCCTCACCTATGGTCACGAGCTGTGGGTAGTAACCGAAAGAACGAAATCGCGGATACAAGTGGAGGAAATGAGGGTGGCTGGCCTCTCCCTTAGAAATAGGGTGAGAAGTTCAGCCATCCAGGAGGGACTCAGAGTAGAGCTGCTGCTCCTCAACATCGAAAGGAGCCAGTTGAGGTGGTTCAGGCATCTGACAAGGATGCCTCCTGGGCGCCTCCTGGGTGAGGTGTTCCGGGCATGTCCCACTGGGAGGAGGAGGCTCTGGGGCAGACCCAGGACACGCTGGGGAGATTATATCTCTCGGCTGACCTGGGAACACCTTGGTGCTTTCCTGGACAAGCTAGAGGAGGTGGCTGGGGAGAGGGAGGTCTGGGCTTCTCTGCTTAGGCTGCTGCCCCTGAGACCCGGATAAGCGGAAGAAGATGGATGGACGGAGGTGTGCCTTGTCAGGGTTCATTTGTGGAATTTCTTGCCTTCTTAACGGGGTTGGGACCGTCAGTTGTGTTGTGCACAAGTCAGGTTGGTACACAGCTGACAGCCCTATTTGACAACTGTTAGAACTTATATTATGGCAAGAACCAATCAGGTAAGTAAAGAGAAATGACAGTGCAGTCGCAAAAACCATCAAGCACTATATGAAACTGGCTTACGTGACCAAGAATCACCTCTGCTGCTGAGGATAAATTCATCTGAGTCACCAGCCTCAGAAATCACAAGTTAACAGCACCTCAGATTAGAGCCCTGATAAATGCTACACAGAGTTCCAGTAGCAGACACACCAACTGTTCAGAGGAGACTGTGCCATTCAGGCCTTTATGGTCAAATAGCTGCTAAGAAACCACTAATAAGGAAAAACAACAAACAGAAGAGATTTGTCTGGGCCAAGAAACACAAGGAGTGGACATTAGACCAGTGGAAATCTGTGCTTTGGTCTTTGTGCGACGCAGAAAAGGTGAACAGATGGTCCCTAGATTCATGGTCCCTCCACAGTCACCTGACCTAAACTCAACCGAGATGGTTTGGGATGAGATGCAGCATCTCTGGGACCTCCTTCAAGACTGTTGGAAAACCATTTCAGGTGACGACCTCATGAAGTTCATCGAGAGAATCCCAAGAGTGTGCAAAGCAGTAATAAAAGCTAAGGGTGGCTATGTTGGAAATATAAAATATAAAACATGCTTTGAGTTATTTTTTTCCCCTACATAATTCAATATGTGTTAATTCATAGTTTTGATGCCTTCAGTGAGACTCTAAAAAATGGAAAAAAATAAAATAAAATAAATAGAATAAAATAAAATAAAAAACCAACAAAAAAAAAAAACAGTAAATGAGGTGTTGGGTTTGATTTTTACCTGGGATTAGGAATGGGATTTGGGAACTATAACTTCTCCTCACCTGTTTTAACCAATCAGATAGATGTACACGCTCATATTAAACTATATGTAACTAGATTAATCTCTTTTGTAAAGTTGGCTGCAGCTAACTCTTTGGAGACTGCGGTTACCTGAACAAAACGTCTCCATGTAAATGCTCATTTTTGATCATCCAATGCTTTGATAAATACACTAAAAGATGAAGTGTTTCGACTGGGGATTTCACGATAACAAAGGTGTGTCCAAACTTTTGACTAGTGAACATGTTTGCTATTAGCAGTTTACGGTTAGCTTCCACAGCTGTTCAATCACCTGATTGTCTCCCCAAAAACATTTTTTGAGCTTTTGTTTATTTCCATTGTGTTTTATTCAACTTCCATTTTGTTTTGTGTGCTTTTGCATTTTTCAGTTTGCTGCTGTTTTCTTGACCTTGCGTTTGTGGTCACGGAGACCGAAACTCATCTGAGATTTTTAGTAGACGCACTTATGGTATGAATTTCAAAATCCCACGTTGCCTTGTTCCAAGTTATCGCATTCACAAACTTGGGTGTCCAACCCCAGTGGGGTGGACAACACTACCCCATCAACTTTACAGCTGAAGGGTAAAAATGAGAAAGTCCTTCAGACTTTGATGATTTAAACAGTGCTTGTGGCAGCGTTGCCACAGGCAGCATCACAAATAAAGCCGTCTTTGCATCTGTTCTGTTGTCTGAAGTTTTTCCATTGAGAGACACTAGCAGTGAATTTCATGCCCCCCCCCCCCCCTTTTTTTTAAATCATACTGCTGTTTCTGCTTGGAGATTTCCCCAAGATCTAAATCTTCTTTTTTTAAAAACGCAGAAGGCTGAAGGCAGAGTTGTGCTACCATGCTACATTGCACCAGACAATCCAAAACAGCTTGAGGATTTGGGAATAATTGCCTAAATTTGCCTCCACTTGTCAGGCTGAACCAACACACTCCTCTGTTCCACCTAAAACACAAGATTGTAAAGCAATATTTTCACACACAAATGTTACCTGCTGCCAAAACCTGAGCTGTGTGCTGCTTAGTTGGCTGAACTTGGGACAGCTTTTCTCATCCTCCTTCAGATTTACTGTAGCAGCGTTAGTGGAAACTCTGAGGATTCCATCATGATATTAAGTGATTACTTTTAGCTGCAATCATCAGAATCAAACACTGGCACAGAACTCGTGTACAGACGTGCGCACAACACACAGTCACGCATACAAGCATATTCAGAAATGCAAGCACAGTTGAAGCCACAATAAATCAAAGTTCCTGGTAAAAGTGTGTGTTTGGGAGATCTACACAGCTGCACGCCCAGCAGCTGACAGCTGCAGTGTTGGGTTGATGCGTGCCCATGTGAGTGTGATAAGCTGCAAGAGATTATTATTATTGTTGTATGATAGTTTATCACACTGCAGGAGGATGGTTACATTCACCTGGCTATGTTTCCCTGGAAGCATCGTCATTGTGATACACACAGACACACACACACACACACATTCCCCCACACACACAAGCACACAAAACTTAATCTAATCTGTGTGTTTTCTTTCTGCTGCAATAATACCGTGGCCTAATTGGCTCTGACAACTTGGCCAACTCAATTCCAGCCAGTCTCGTCCAGAATGCCTCTCTGTGTCTCTAATTAGGTCCAATCAGCCGGAGTGATATTTATCGATTCACCTCATCCCCCTCTTTCGTTCTGTCTCTCCCCTACACTCATTCTTTCTGCGTTGCTTCTTTCTGAAGGAGACCATGTTCCTCGTCTCTTGCTAATTTTAGTAAGAGTAAAATAATTATGATTGATGCAGGTGCCTGTTTCTTCCTTCAAAAGCTTTTTAAATAGATACCCCTCCTGCACCCCCTCCTGCACCCCCATCCGCCCCAACAGAAAAGATGCAAGAAGCTAATTAGCGTGCGAGGATGAGCGAAGAGAGGGGCCTTATCGAGCCGTTATCAGTTCGCCTGCCCCACAGCTTTAAACATCATATTAGATATCTTAATCGTTCATTCTGACAGGGGCGTCAGGGACAAACTTTCTCATTTTCCCAGCCAATTGACGTGCTCTATTTTCTCCCCTCTGGTTCCTTAACTTACATTTTTTTACCCTTCCCTTTTTCTCTTTTGAGAAACACATAGCTGTCAGCTACGTGCTGGGAATGCTAGACGCTTTAATTCATCTAAACAACCTTTTAGCCTCACACCAAATGTAATGCTACTTCGTACGTCTGAGCAAAGTCAGTGTGTGCGTCGTTTTGGGAGTATTGACGTACCGGTCTCGCTGCTGAAGATGCGTCTGCAATGACATTGGAGCTGATGAAGTCAGTGATGCGTCAATGGCCAGATACAAAGAGTAGAAAAACAGGGGAGCGATTAACTGCATATACAGTGTGCTATACTGTAGGATGTGGGACAGATTAATGTAAAACCTTTAGTTCATATGTCTGTATTACAAGACTATAAATGTTAGGCATGGATATCGCAAGATCTGAAAAATCCTGGTTTCCAATGTATCCTTCAAAATTAAAGACATAATTTCCATTAATAAATAAGATACTGAGTACATTTGACATTAATTCAAGGAGTTTAACAAAAATATTGTCAGGTGGAGATGTGGATCCAAGTGCAGGACTCTGAGACGGAAATATAACTGAAAACCACAGCTTTATTGCTGGCACCAACAAAACAGAAACCAAACATGAAAACACTAACTGGAACACACAGGCAGGATCTGAGGGTACGACACGACACCGAGCATGGGAAAACACAGGGCTTATATACACAGGGTAGTAACGGGGGAATCGGCAACAGGAGGGAGACACAGCCGGGAGAGATCAGGGCTAACGAGACATGGGGAACAAAGCTGCACACACTAACATAAGACAAAGACTTTCACAATAAAACAGGAAACATGAATCACAACTCAGAGACACGGACTCAACACAGAGAGACAGAAAATGACACATGGAACTGAACTATACATGAAACCACAATTCCTAAAACATGGATAACAGAAACATGAAACTCTAATAATAATCATCACAACCACAACAAGAGAACAAGAAAACAATCCATGATGCAAAATTAAACCAAAACATAATAAACTCAAAATACTGGGTCCAACGGACCCAGAACCATGACAAATATTGCATGAATTGTTTTTTTTTTTTACAAAAAGTAATTGAACGACTGAATGACAACTATGTCAGGTTTCGTGGCCAGGTGAGGCCTGTTCCCTCGGTATTTCACAATGAATTAAATTATATTATCTGGACTTTATTCATACTGTTGAATTTATATTTGGTATCTTTTCATTTGGATTCTCAATATGAGATGATGATGTAGCCGACCGAGGCCATCTTTAGGTTGAAAAAACAATAAAAATTAAAATTTTTAAATATAAAAAGTTTTTCATTCTTAAGAAAAACATACATCGAACCAAATCAAGAAGACTATCAACAGTATGTGTGTCTACATTAAAGAGATGTCTTCATGAATGCAAAAACAGAAGGTTTACAACAAGGTGTAAACCACTGGTTACAGTAAAGAACAGCGTGGCAGGTTAGAATTTCACAGAAAACATCTAAAGTGTCTGCAGAGTTCTTAAAAAATGTTTCTGGCATTTGGTGATGTCCACGGGTTCTAGACTTCAGGCAATCAATGACTGCAAAGGAATTTCAAACAAGTATTAAAAACAAAATTATGCTTTATCCAATTAGTTTTGAGCCTGAGTAAAGACTTCTTAATACAAAACCTTTGCTAAAACCCTTGAATTTAAGCTAAAAGTCTTTGATCATATATTGATTATTTGATTTCAAGTTCACTGTGATGCTGTATAAAAAGGAAAATAACAAAAAACCAAAGCACTCATTATTCAAAATGTTTCTTGTCATTATGTATGTGCACATTTGTATATTTTGAAATTGGTACTGAGATTTAGAACACAGCCTTCTAAAAACATGCTAAAGTTTACCAATAGTGCTTTTCCCTAGCACATACTATCACAGTGATGGGCATGTCCTGCACTGGCCTCACATGCTGCCACTCCTGATTCAGTGCCACAATTCCTGTCTTGGCATCCTATTATATATCACTAGATCCAAAGAGGGACAGAATAAGTCCTTTGGACCTCTATACTTCTCGATCAAATCAAACATCATAGCTGTAGTGTGTTTTATGTCTGCATGGATCTGTATTGCTGCTCATTGATTGTCAACTGTCTTTCAACAACTCTCTCCAATACCTTCATGGTATAGCTCATTATCCCTCTGTGATCATTACAGCTCTGCACATCACCCTTGGTCTTGAAAATCAATACAACTGCTCTACTTCTTCATTCCTCAGGTATCCTCCAAGACTGTGGTCCACTGTCCTCACTCCTCGACATCACCATACCTCCATAGGTATGTAATCTGGACCAACTGCCTTCCATTCGTTATCCTCTTCAAAGCTGCCATCGGTGCTTCCTTACTAATTCACTGCACTTGCTGATTCACTAAGGCTACGTTCACACTGCAGGTCTTAATGCTCAATTCAATCAAATTTTACTTTAAGTTATAACGTTATTTTGTTATTTACATATGGCCTAATAATGATCCTCATTGCTGTTTTAGCGGTGCTTCAAAGGATAGTTGCAGATTTCTGTCAGAATCTGCAAATTATACAGTAAAAATAAAATGTTCACGTTTCTCCCACGTTGTCCTCCCAACAGTTTCACTGACATCTACACTGGATGGCCAGGAAGCGTTCATGATGTCTTCTCAGGCGCTTCTCCAGTGCTGATAATTGACGTCTGTCTCGTGTCAGTGACGTAAAAGACGGATTTAATGCGACCTGACCATTCAAACAGCAGTCGCTTTCTAAAACATCAGATATGTATCGGATTCAGTACCACATACGAAAGTGACCCAGGTCGGATTTGAAGATATCGGATTTGTGCTGTTCAGACTGTCATACCATGATCGGATATGGGTCGCATAGGGTAAAAAAAGTCTGATTTGATGCGCTTTCGCCTGCAGTGTGAACGTAGCCTTACTGTCCTCTATCCAGCCTCCTAAATCTCCTTTTCTCAGCTCTTCAAAGTATTCCTTTCACCTTCTAAATACACTCAATTCACCCGTTAGTATATCTCCATCACTATCCCATCACCCTAAACTGCTGCACATCCTTTCCAGCTCGATCTCTCTGTCTAGCTAAATGATACAAGTCACCTTCCTTATTGTCCAGACTCACACACTGCTCACTACAATTTTTTTCCCTTATTCAATTCAATTCAATTCAATTCAATTTTATTTATATAGCGCCAAATCATAACAACAGTCGCCTCAAGGCACTTTATATTGTACAGTAGATCGTACAATAATAGATACAGAGAAAACCCAACAATCATATGACCCCCTATGAGCAAGCACTTTGGCAACAGTGGGAAGGAAAAACTCCCTTTTAACAGGAAGAAACCTCCAGCAGAACCAGGCTCAGGGAGGGGCGGGGCCATCTGCTGCGACCGGTTGGGGTGAGAGAAGGAAGACAGGATAAAGACATGCTGTGGAAGAGAGACAGAGGTTAATAACAGATATGATTCAATGCAGAGAGGTCTAATAACACAAGGTGACTGAAAAGGAAAAACTCAATGCATCATGGGAATCCCCCAGCAGCCTACGTCTATTGCAGCATAACTAAGGGATGATTCAGGGTCACCTGGTCCAGCCCTAACTATAAGCTTTACCAAAAAGGAAAGTTTTAAGCCTAATCTTAAAAGTAGAGATAGTGTCTGTCTCCCGAATCCAAACTGGAAGCTGGTTCCACAGAAGAGGGGCCTGAAAACTGAAGGCTCTCCCTCCCATTCTACTTTTAAATACTCTAGGAACAACAAGTAAGCCTGCAGTGTGAGAGCAAAGTGCTCTAATAGGCTGATATGGTACTACAAGGTCATTAAGATAAGATGGGGCCTGATTATTTAAGACCTTGTATGTGAGGAGCAGGATTTTGAATTCAATTCTGGATTTAACAGGAAGCCAATGAAGGGAAGCCAAAACAGGAGAAATCTGCTCTCTCTTTCTAGTCCCTGTCAGGACTCTTGCTGCAGCATTTTGGATTAGCTGAAGGCTTTTCAGGGAGGTTTTAGGACATCCTGATAATAATGAATTACAGTCGTCCAGCCTGGAAGTAATAAATGCATGAACTAGTTTTTCAGCATCACTCTGAGACAGGATATTTCTAACTTTAGAGATGTTGCACAAATGGAAGAAAACAGTCTTACATATTTGTTTAATATGTGCATTGAAGGACATGTCCTGGTCAAAAATGACTCCAAGGTTCCTCACAGCGTTACTGGAGGCCAAGGTAATGCCATCCAGAGTAAGAATCTGGTTAGATACCATATTTCTAAGATTTTCAGGGCCGAGTACAATAACCTCAGTTTTATCTGAATTAAGAAGCAGAAAGTTAGCAGCCATCCAGGTCTTTATGTCGTTAAGACATTCCTGCAGTTTAACTAATTGGTGTGTGTTACCTGGCTTCATGGACAGATAGAGCTGGGTGTCATCAGCATAGCAGTGAAAATGTATGCTATGTCTTATAATGATGCTGCCTAAGGGAAGCATGTATAATGTAAACAGAATTGGTCCTAGCACTGAACCCTGTGGAACTCCATAATTCACCTCAGTGTGTGAAGAGGACTCTCCATTTACATGCACAAATCTGTTAGATAGATATGATACAAACCACTGCAGTGCAGTACCTGTAATACCTACAGCATGTTCTAATCGCTCTAATAGGATATTATGGTCGACAGTATCGAATGCTGCACTAAGGTCTAGCAGGACAAGCACAGAGATGAGTCCACTGTCAGAGGCCATAAGAAGATCATTTGTAACCTTCACTAAAGCTGTTTCTGTGCTGTGATGAGCTCTGAAACCTGACTGAAACTCTTCAAATAAGCCATTCCTCTGCAGATGATCTGTTAGCTGTTTGACAACTACTCTTTCAAGGATTTTTGATATGAAAGGAAGGTTGGAGATTGGCCTATAATTAGCTAAGACTTGGTTGCCGGGGGTGAGGCGCAGAAAGGTAGGATTTTATTTCTCTCTGTATTTGTTCAGTAAACCACTCAAAGCCTGAAGCCAGATGGGACAGAGCCAGTGTATTTTGGAGAGAAAAAGCAGGTTGCCGGTTCGATCCCTGGGCTCTCTGTCCTGGTCGTTGTGTCCTTGGGCGCCTACTGGTGTTGGCCAGAGGGGCCGATGGCGCGATATGGCAGCCTCGCTCTGACTTTTTGTCAGCCTGGCTACAGTGCTGAAGAGAAACCTGGGGTTGTTCTTATTTTCTTCAATCAGTGATGAATAGTAAGATGTTCTGGCTTTGCGGAGGGCTTTCTTATAAAGCAACAAACTATTTCTGCAGGCTAAATGATGATCCTCTAAATTTGTGACACGCCATTTCCTCTCCAGCTTACGAGTCATCTGCTTTAGGGTACGTGTTTGAGAATTATACCATGGAGTCAGGTACTTCTGATTAGAGACCTTAGTTTTCACCGGAGCTACAGTATCCAGAGTCGTACGTAGTGAGGAGGTGAAATTATTAACAAGATAATCAACCTCTGTTGGAGTAGCGTTCAGATAGCTGCTCTGCTCAATGTTGGTAGAGGGCATTGAAGATAATAACAGTGGGTGGATTACATTCTTAAACTTAGTTACAGCTCTTTCAGAAAGACATCTACTGTGATAAAGTCTACTCTCCACTGCTGTGTAATCAATTATTGTAAATGTAAATGTTATCAGGAAATGATCAGACAGCAGAGGGTTTTCAGGAAACACTGTTAAATGTTCAGTTTCTATGCCATATGTTAAAACAAGATCTAGAGTGTGATTAAAGTGGTGGGTGGGTTCTTTTACATTTTGAGAGAAGCCAATTGAGTCTAATAACAGATTAAATGCCATGTTGAGGCTGTCATTTTTAGCATCTACATGGATGTTAAAATCACCCACAATAATTATTTTATCTGAGCTGAGAACTAAATCAGACAGAAACTCTGTGTAAGGCCCAGGTGGGCAATAGATGATAACAAGTAAGACTGGTTTCTGAGTTTTACAGCTGGGGTGGACAAGGCTAAGCATCAGGCTTTCAAATGAATTAAAAGTCTGTCTGGGTCTTTGGTTGATTGACAGGCTGGTGTGAAAAATTGCTGCCACACCACCCCCTCGGCCTGTGCTTTCTGGTACTTAGAATGACTCATTGTTGATTCATTTAAACTAACATAATCATCCTGCTGCAACCAGGTTTCTGTAAGGCAGAGTAAATCGATTTGTTGATCAATTATTAAGTCATGTACTAACAGAGACTTGGAGGAGAGAGACCTAATGTTTAATAATCCACATTTCACTGTTTTACTCTTTGGTTCAGATGTGGATACTGTATTGTTCTTTCTTTGTAATTGTTTATGTTTAAGTTTTTTGTTGCTGGGTTTTAGCTTGTTTTTTGTCTGTATGGGAGCTGACACAGTCTCATTGGAGATGTTTTTTTTTTTTTTGGGGCTGGGGGGGGTAGCAGGAGGAGAGAAGCTGCAGAGAGGCGTGTAAGACTGCAACTCTGCTTCCTGGTCTCAATTCTGGATAGCCATATTTTGGGGGGTTTAATAAATGTGTCCATATTTCTAGAAATGAGAGCTGCTCCATCCAAAGTGGGATGGATGCCGTCTCTCCTAACAAGACCAGGTTTGCCAATTATCTATGATAATTCCTTTATCTTTCCTACTATCTCCCAGTACTCATTGCCTACCATTTTTCTTTGTTAATGTCTTCCTTTGAATACTTTCCTGTTCTTCTTCATTCCACCACCAAGTCTCCTGGTCTCCTTTCTTCTGTCCGGAGGACACACAAAACACCTTGTCAGTTCCCCTCACCAATTCACCTGCATTTTCCCATCATGAACATGAACTGTTAAATATGCTTTCTTCTTCATCATTTACCTTACTTGATATCCTATGTGTTCACCATTTAACTCATGCCCATGCCTTCTCTGTCTTGATGATAAAATTAACACATAAAATTACAATAGCAGTTAACACTGCACTAACAATCGTTTAAAGCATTCTCTAGTTTGAATCACTATAGTAGGAAAGTGGTTTTCTGTAATAAGAAGCCAGAAAAAAAGAGAGAAAAGAGCTCAACTTACTTTTATTTAGCTACGTGGGGTGTTTTAGTGCAAACGTAGTTTATTTTAATGTATTTTGTACCACAGCCCACAACTGTCGATTGACTCTCCTGACTCCCAATAACGAGAAAGGTCTGATAATGGTCTGTTTAATGCCTATCCAGCAAAGTTAGCAGCTGGCTGGTGATCACATAGAGACTGAAACAGCCAATATTTCAAAAGCAAGCTAAAAGAACAGGAAGCCAGTTTTTACTCAACAGGGGGCAAAAATAAAGTTTTTCTTGTGGTATTTTCGTTTGTATATCTTCCACACCACAAGGAATAAACTGTTTTATATGGTTTGTACTGACTTTACTGGAAGGCCACGACCTCTGTCAGAGTAAATGTTTTCTGTCACTTTAAACTTGGTGTCATTTCCCCTCTCTTATAAGCTGCTAAACTCTGACTAACATTGGATGAGTTCCTATTTTTGGTATTCCTTCTGAGCAAGTTTTAGGAATGCCCGAGTGAATGAAATGCTCCATTTTTCCTCTGATAGCCATCCAGGACATTGATATGTTTCTTGACAGTACTGGATCAGAGCTAAATTAACTTCAAATAAAATATATCATGCAGCAGTGAACCACACAACCGTGACTGGCTGGACACCTCGTCACCTACAAACCTCAGGGTAATTTTTAAGGCTGAGATGAGAAAGTCTCGTCTTTTTTAGCCAAGCAACAGTTTGTCCCTGTTGACAGAGTCCAGACTTGAACTCAGTCCCCTTTGGTTGCTCTTGCATAGGGATGCGAGTGAGGAGCAGTGCTCACTGAGGCTTTCTGACCTCCACATAACCCCGATTTAAGACAGAGTGATGCTTTCTGATCTTTGCAGCTCTACCCAAACCTCTTTCTCCCGCTCTGTGCTGGTGTCTCTCGCCTACTCTCTCTCCCTCTCTGTTCTGTGCAGAGTGTGTACAGACTGGCTGTTTGTGTACCTGCAAACTGACAGACTCCGCTTTGATCAGATCTGAACCCCAGGGGCAACAGCCCTCCTCTCGGGTTGTCTCTGCGTAGACAGACGCACGCACACATTCGCATGCACACACTCATTCTCGCACACATCAGAGAGGCAGATGATGTGAGATAGAGAAAAAGGGAGAGAGCGAAGCCTTTGATGTGCTCAACATTTTCTGTGTTCATGTTTCAAACAGCAGCCATCACAGAATTTAAGAGGAGAGGCTCAGAAAAGATTGGAGGACAGCTGATTGACCCTTCAAACCTTAACTGGGGCTGATGGGGAAAAACACAGGGGCAGACTCATCGACTCATTTCCTCTCGACTTTGAGACCGGCCCCCACTCGCTTGCCCCTCCGACTGACAGGCATCCTCGCCTGGCTTTTAAAGTGAGCACCCTGCTACGGTGATTAGCAGTTTTCACTTACCTCGCCTGTGTGCGCGTGAGATGTGACTGAGAAAGAGTGCTGGTACTTGCAGAGATTTTAAAGTGCCAAAATTGGCTGCTCAGATGCCCCAGCTCTGACCCCTCTCTAGTGCGCCAACAAGCAGATGGTATTCAAGTGGTTAGACCGCGGGTGGATGGAGCGGAGGTTGAAGGCGTGGTCGGTACAATGAAGTGGCGGGTTACCTCATTTCTCCTTTCCCAATCCTTTTAGCACAGGCGTGGAGGGCCGCGGTAAGTGATTTTTATTTGGGCGATTAGGCTGTCTATTCAGTGAGCCAGCTGAATTCTGCTCCCCTGCTGTGCCACTGACATGATTATTGAGGTTACGGATGTCACTTTTCTCTCTGCGATCCATCTCGTGCCATCATCGTGAACACCTACTCATCACCCCTTCATCATACTCTATCATACGTTGTATCAGCCCCGAGACACACACGTGTCATTTACCCCTGCCCCCCCTCTCTCTCTGCCTCCTCGGTGATGTAAAAATGATTTTGCGTCCAGGTAAACGTTTCATGTTCCGGACACAGATCTCGTTGGGAAAATTAAGTCTCCCTGGACAGTTTTCCTGCCTGGCGAAACACTTAAAAGGCTCAATCAGAAAAAAAAATTGATCCCCAGCTCTGTATTGAATGTACATGACAGTGAGTTGGCACTATCTATCTGCCACGGCGCAATGCTTCCTCCCAGGTTGCAGGTTATTAACTGACAACAGAAGGTGATGAGAAATGAAATATAGCCGCACCTTCCAGACTGGATCTAGGTCAGGCTAGATCTAGACGAGGTAGAACGTTCTGCTACGAGATGGACAGCTGGGGTGATTTGGGAATATGGGTGGGGGGTGGTGGGGGTTGGGGGCGGGGGTGAGGCGCAGAAAGGTAGGATTTTATTTCTCTCTGTATTTGTTCAGTAAACCACTCAAAGCCTGAAGCCAGATGGGACAGAGCCAGTGTATTTTGGAGAGAAAAAGCAGGTGTCTACTGTATGACTCTGCTAAAATAACATGCCCATCCCTCTCACTCACAATTACACCCTATTTTGGTCCACTGCTTTGTATGCCCACAATAAGAAATGAAGGGAGGTGGGGTGTGCTGTAACAGCCAAGCTTTTCCAGATGTGAAACTGTTGCCGATAGCATGCCATTGTCTCCTCTGACCTTCTGGACACTGGTCAAATCATCCATTGTTCTACTGAACACTGTATTTGGTGCCAGTAGTGTTAGACAGCAAAGCCAGCTATGCAGGCGTCAGTTCTCCACACACAGAACACATACGATGAAGTATATGTATTCCCACTCCACTACAGCAGTGTACACCACAATTTAGAGATGTCAATTAATTGTGTCACAAGCATGTCAGCAGTCATTAAATTACTGCTTTGGAAAGTTCCAGTGGACATAGATGACTTCTTTCAATCCTCTTTCAAACCATCTGTCTTCTCTGTCAAGAAGACATTTCAAGGACGCTAATGTGAACATTAGCGTCCTTGAAAGAGCGAACTTTCTCCTTTACATGCAGATGGAGTCTTGTTCTGTCGAGGTGGCTTTTCTATGGTGTGCCTTTAGAGTGTTGGGCCCAATGAGCCTATATCTACTGTGAACAACCATCTTTGAACAGAGGTGGTGGTTATGATACCTATAATCCAGTTTTGAGATCCTTCCCAGACGCCTTAACGCCCACTCACATCCTGGGCCATTTGACCTCAATAAGTCACATGATAGGGTGGGGCTAGATTTCACAGTGTGTTCACCTGAAACCATGGCTAATTGTGACCCCGTTTTCACACCTTGGCTTGTGTGATTAGTTAAAGGATCAATAGGTGGTCCATGACCCTCTTGGGGGGGAAACTCCCATAGTTCTTAAAATCTGGGACACTCCACCAGTTGCTCCTATAACTTAAGAACCTCCTCGGATGAGAGGTGAAACGTCTTCAAGAAACTTAAAGAAGTCCAGACGTTTTCTTTCCAAGCTCCTTAGACTCAGGTGGTAGATGTTTGGGTGGTTGGTGGTTCAATCCCTGGCGACTACAGTCTGTATGTCGAAGTATCTTTGGGCAAGAGACTGAATACCAAATTGTCCCCAATGCAGTAATGTAGGTGTGAATGAGCCTTTTAGAAAACGTGTTATATAAATAATATTCCATCCATTTACTATCTGATTGAATAACCAGGCTCACTGTCTTCTCTCCTGGGCACCTCCACACGTATGTGATCTGAATAAAAAGCTAAAAGCCTTTTGTTTCCCCAGCAGTGCTTGCAAACAAGACTGAATACTTCTCATGATAAGCCAAACAGGATCTAAGGCCATGTCCAACACTAATACGTTTTAGTTTGAAAACGCATCTTTTTCTCCCCGTTTTGGCCTTCTGTCCACACTGAGACGGCGTTTTTGGTCAAGGCAAATGGAGCTTTTTGGAAACGCTCTCCACGGCGGATACATTTGAAAACACTGTTTTCGCGGTGCAGTGTAGACTGCGTAAACAGAGACTTTTTAAAATGATGACGTGTTTTAGTCATATGATGCAGTCATGTGACCAATTAAACTAAGATAGCAGAGGGCATTATACAGCAGTTGTTTTCTTTGCTCTCGATTTTGACAGCCCTATTAAAGATTAATATCAGTTTGTACCTGCTCCAGATAGCTTTTCTTCAAATTCTTTAATTCTCACTCGCTTTTACAGCTTTGTACTTTCGTGTTACTCGCAGCAACAACTCCACCTCATTGTTAGTCCATTTAAAAAACTTGGTGCTTTTCCTCGACATTTTGCCACGATATTTCAAAGAGCTGGAAAGTAAATAAATTTCAGACAGAAATAATGCAGGTCGAATCGTCTGAAAGTTCACCCATGCGCAATACAGGAATGTAGCATTTTCGATCATTTCAGTTTGGATGAACAACTGGTCAGAAACCCTTGAAAAAGACACAGAGCGTTTTTAGACAGAAAACGCTGTTTTCAAATTTATCTCGATTAGTATAGATGTAGCCTAAGTTAGTGTGAAATTTGAAGCTTTTACTGTTGCAATAATTGTACTGTATTTCCAATAAAGCCTCTTGGACCAGACAGCTCCAGGAGGTTTGACAAATAGCAGAGACATTTTAAGGGAAATCCATTCAATTGCACAGGAAGCAGTGCAGTAAAACCACTAAAGCCATTATGGTAAATCATAGAGATATTTGGTTGTAGACCACAGCGATGAATCTATATAGACTCTCCTAAATAGCAGTAAAATCCACCTTTGTTTTTTAAGATTAAGACAGATTATTCAACTGAATTTATAACTAAAAACACAGTGTTGCATTCTTTTAATAAACTAATAATTTTGCTTCATTCATTCAAATTGTGTGAGCCTCTATTGGCTGTATGATGAGGAAATTTCGGCAGTAGCGAGAGAAAGTGACCTTAGGAGTGTTACTTCTGTTTTCTGTGCTATTTTTCACTGGATAAACAAAAACAGAATTATTTTTCTTAAAATTTGATAATTCAAGACATACATGTTGGTGAACTAAGCCAACCACTGGCTATTGCTAGTCTAGGTGCATGTATTGTATTTCATACAGTTAAGTTGTCTAAATATTCCATTTTCAGACAGCTTGTTGTTGCACACTTGGACAGACGACACTTCCAGGCGTGCATGAGTTTAGAATCGTTTCTCTTTACTTGTTCATTTGCTCTGCAAATACAAAAACACAAGCACTTCTGTTTAGCGTAGCTGCACCCTGCAGGCTGTCCCTGCACTAAAACACACAGGATAACTTTTCACGTAACTACTGAACATGTGCTAAAGTACTCATTTACTCATTATTTCCCTGCCAATGTTCATATTACAATATTCTGCACACTCGCATGCTCACCCAACTAGTAACGTAGCAACTGGAGACTACTCTCTCAATCCCCGTATTAACCATCTGCGAAGTAATATCCCGTTTCACACAAATTCAGGTATATTATGTAAACCACAAAATCCGACATGAGCATTGTGTTTACATTAATGACAGTACCTTACTCTAATACATTTCTTATACATCTACATCGCTCTGCCTATACATCCTCACACTACTTGTGCTCACCTGCAAATACAAAAACACAAGTGCTTCGGTTTAGCGTAGCTACACTCTGCAGGCTGTCCTTGCACTAAAGCACATCCAAAGCTGTTCCATCCAGTGCCTGAGCGTCAGCCATCAGAATCATAATTAACCAAAATATTTTAGCTGGATTGGAAGTATACATCAGAAATACAGTAATAAAGAACTGAATGCACCCAGTAACAACAATAAGCACCCCAAACACATAAAGCAATCCTCTTGTCCACTGATAAAAATTCCAATGCAGCAAACTGAGGGGATACAAGGATAGCCACCTTACTTTATTAAAGGGTTTTGTGTGCCAGTGATCAATGTCAGGGCTTTTTGCCCGTGTAAGGTCTCCCAAGGCAAAATTGGTCCTGGGTGAGTGGTCAGATGCAGAACAACTCAGACAACCCCTACAGAAAAGAGAACAAGGGACCAGTTTACCCTGCCTGGAAATAGGTCCCAACAAGCTTGGCGAGGGAACTTGAGGAAGATCACTAGACATCCCATGGGGCCCAGTCTGAATACCTGCAGGGGGCACTGTAATGTGTGTTGCATGGTGAAGGGTTGGGATCCTTCCCAACCACAGCCTGAGCTAGTGCTTAAGAGATAACAGCTGGATATAGTTGGACTCACCTCAACACACAGCTTGTGTTCGAGCCTCCTGACGCTTTTCTGGTCTGGCGCATCTGGATATTCTTGTATCCCATTGGTATGTTTGTAAATGTGAATCTAAAACTAATATTTCTGGCAGTCAGTTATTGTCTTTATGTGCACTTTTATTTGGCAGATAAAAAAAATCACGAATTATTCCACAAACACTGAGGGCATGAAAGACAGAGTCTGCAAGTAGTGGAATTAAATGTAGAGAATTCATCATTATCTTAACAAATGGAAGCACACTTTTTTCCCTTTTGCAGACTTTTTTTAATGATCAGTAAAAAATGTCACTGTACTGGATTTAAACTCATAAAAATACAAAAACCTCATGGAAGACTAAGTATAAAAGTATTAGGTTTAGAATAACGCTCAATTTATCCCTGAATTTTTCATTCTGTTTCTTTCTACTCACACTCTTCACTGAAGAGAATAATTTAGTTGTGAGAGAAAACTACTACAGCTCCTTCAGTTATTATTACCATCCTGTTCTATTCCAGGATTGTAAAATTATACGTGCAGACTGATGACAAGAATGGTTTTTTAGGTGCTGACAGAGTTTTTAATGGCATTGCAGTATCAGCTACAGTATACACATTAGGTATGCATAACTTGGGTAACTTATTTGGCTATAATAACAAACAGGATACATAGCCATCATCGTTTAAGGAAAAAGCTTCCTAAATGCTGTGTACTATAGAGTAAAACATTTTAAAAACAGGAGCCTCTCCTCTTCAAGATACAATTAATTTATCAAAAACAAAACAATGGATTCTAATGCATGCATTCTGAATTTAATTTGTTTTGCTGTGTTCACATTTGCACACCAGTGGCTCTTTTCGCCGTAGATCAGGTCAAAGTGCATTTCCTGCTTCAACCGTTTGCATAAACAAATGGTTTGCACTTTGTAACATGAGCACACATCCCCATAACTGCCATCATCTAAACTGTAGATGTTGAAAAATTTCTTTCTTAATTTATCAAATGAAATCGAAAGATAATTTATAAAGAAATTAAACAAAAATTAAAACCATTTCAGCACATTGTTAAGTATTACTTGCCTTTATTGTCAATGTGCTTTTTCAATAAATTATGAAACAAACTTAATTTCATTAAGTTGGTTCAATTTCTTCACCCCACAGAGGCATCAGTGTTGTTGATTTGTTGCTCCTCTACCTTTCTTGTCTTTTGAGAGTGAACCATTGATACAAACAATACATGTACGATGCCTTTGCTGTGCCATTATTAAACTCTGCTGTCTCAACTCCCTGAAGAAACAACAATAACTTGTGCAAATTAATGTTCTTCTTTCTGAGTGTGATCCCACAATAGCAGAGCTATGTGAGCTCTGCATAATTAAGACAATATTGATTGATGCGTTATACAGCCCAACCTCTGTATTCTGCACTGATCTTGACTTCCGTGTGCGCTAACACAATTTTCAAAGATTGCAGAGCTGGGTGATCCCTGTGGCTGACAGCCTCCCTCCAGGTGGTGCGGACTTCATTACAGACAGGGAGTCCATCTGTAAACAGCAAAAGACTCCTCAAACAGCATTTACACGTAGCAAGATGAGACTGCAGACTGAAACAGATGCACGTCAGAAGAGATATGCGGCTAAGATTATCTCAGTCTACAAGATGCATGTAAATGTTTCAATTTTCTTTTCCCCTTATCCAGGGTTCACAGCTGAAATAGAGGTCACTGGCCTTTTGAGCGTTTGGAAAAACATGAAACAGCTGTGAGTCTCCGCCAGCCCGCTACACTCTTACTGTGGACTCAAATAGAGATTGTAATTAACCTAAGTGAAAAAGCTCTTTAAATTCTGTAAATGAATGAGACTGTACAACAGAAGATTGGAGATTTCCCTCACTACACCTGGCTGTGAGTAGTCAGCTGAGGGACGTCACGTCCCTTCTGGAGGTCAGGGGTCAAGTTATTGAAGTGGAAATCAATGGCGGAATCCCCAGTGGCCTTAAGAGGACTAGAAAGGAAAGGAACATTTCAAACAAATAAATAGCAGCATTTTCAAGGTGCCCTACCTACTTCACAGCTGTGGATTGATCTCGTAGGTTTAACCCAGAGGAGGCAGAGAATGGGAGAAGCATGGAGAGGCTCGCTCTGGCTTGCTCTCTTTTATGTAAGTGCTACTTTTTCACCTTGCTGCTGACATGCTCCCTCTCTGCGTTGGTGCCAGTGAGGCTGGGACTGCAGTCTGTCCAGACTTACAGGCAGCCAGTCAAGGGTAATCTGCTTCACAAACAGCCTGGTCTAGTGCAAACTTTTGTACAGCCATACAAGTCTTTGAAAACTTTTTTTTTTTAAAGTTTAATTAATGTGCAAGGCTTCAGATGAACACTAAAAGGCAAAGATTTGCCTTGAGACAATAAAATCTAGAAGGTATTATTAGTTCATGAATTACACTAATGAAATGTAAATGCAGTAACGTGTTTATTTAATTATTGTTGGAGTCTTTCCTTTTTTATAAGAAACATTTATCTATTTATTTAGAAGAGTCCTTGAATACATCCTTTATTAAGAAGTGCTGTCTTTGGCAGACCTTCCACTCAATGTATATCTGGGCACCACTTTTTCTCTTTTGAGCAGATTTGCAGTGTGTGGTGTTATCTCCCTTGGATGCATGCATAGATCAGTTTAATACCACACGGTCGACCTGGGAGACCTGTCTTTGTGGCCACATCTCTTCTCCTGCTCGGCCTCTGCCAGATAAATATCAGAGAGAACAAAGAACCTGCCTTTCATATCCGTTCTGACACCAATGGTCGCAGCACGCCCCGGCCCCTCCAAATTGTTTTTTTTTTTTTGTGGTAATCTGTGCCCTTGGCAGCAGAGAGCCCAGGCAGAGGGGGGTTTGTGTGGATTGGTATGATTATGGCTATCGGTAGCCCTAAACACCGGCTCCATCCAAGGTGAATGACAAGCCCTCTGATCGTGCCCTGTTCACATGAATGAAAACTCCCCCAGCTCAAACAATATTGCCACAGCCATGACAAAAAAAAAGAGAGGAGTATGCAGAGACCTAACATTAAGGTTGGGTACAGTTTTATTTTCCTGGGACTGTCTTTTTCTTTCTCTATGACTCCTGCTATGTTCTGGACTACATATTGAACTTCTGCAAGAATGTAGGTAACATTCAAAGACTTTTTACAATGCCCATGTCAGGGGCTGGGTCTGTGACCCAGAATTCTGAGTTCATTTTGTATTTTTTGATTTCTTATATTATATTGAATATATGCTTAGTTCTTGTGTTGCCATTATCAGTTAGGATTTAGTTGAGTTTTATTCTAGTTTAGGTTTCCATCTATGTCCCCTTGTGTGAGTCTGTTGTTTTCCTCTGTGTCAGTATGTCATGTGTTTCCTGTTTGCGTGTTTCATGTGGTCAAGGTCGCGTTGTCATGTCTACGTCTCTCCATATTTCCTGTTTTATTTTGAAAGTCTTGCGTTTCTTTGTTCAGTATTTGTAGTTTTACCCTTCCCCTGTGACATTGTTATGTTAATTTGTGTCAGCTGTTTACCCATGTGTTTCCACATCCCCTGATCACCTGTGTGTATTTAGTCTATGGCTGTCTCCCAATTCAGGGTCTGCAGCCTTAAAGTACGGACTTCAAGGCCAATTACGTCACAGCGGCGCGCCGAAGGCTGTCCCAATTCAAAGGCTGCTCGAAATGCGGCCCTGAAATGCATCCTTCATTTCCCTGAATTTTAAGGCTGTGGCAGTGTAGACTTCGTGGCCCAACATATCCCAGAATGCATAGCGCGGCGGTGGGTGTGGATAATTTTGCCGAAAAAAACGGCGGATGAGGGGCGGCCGAAGAGTAAACTTTAAGTACTGAATATTATGTCACTTATTTATGTGCAAATGTTTAATAACGAAGAACATTAAAACATTCCTGTTGGCCACATGTCGGCAAAGTTATGTGACATTAGTGACGTTTGTACTAACTTGGTTTTAAAGCCTTTACTTTAAAATATACGCCGTTCAATAGCTGAGCTTAATCTTACAGAGAATGATCAAAGCTCGTGTAGAAACAAACAAACAAATGAACAAAAGATTTTCTCCATTTCTGTCAAACAAAGCTATGACACGTTTCCAGTGGTTAGTATCATGGTTGCTAGGCAACCTGGGCAGCGCAACGGAGGCTTTTTTTTTTTTTTTTAACTTTATTGACAAACAACAGTATCAGCGCAACGGAGGCTAGACCGTCCCATTACACAAGCCTCGCACTTCCGGCCTTAGCGGTCTTTGAGTACGCGGCCCTTGAGGATCGTTGAGGCTGCGTACTTTAAGGCTGCAGACCCTGAATTGGGAGACAGCCTATGTGTTTTCATTGAGGTTTTGTCAGGTTGTCCACCATATAATGTCAAACTCATATATTTTCATGATTCAGTGCAGGTCTTGCTCATGTTTCAGGCTCATGTTCTTCCTGCATAGTTTCTCGCATGTACCTGCCCTGAATCATGTTCATGTCTTTGTCATAGTGTCATAGTTTAGTGTTTCCCAGTTTAGGTCTTAGTTTAGTTTTCGTCCCTGTTCACTTTACCTGGTTTTTGTGATCAGCCATATTAAAAGGCTTGCTTTTTGTTTAAACTCAGTTTTGTCTCCCTCCGTGTCCTGCATTTGGGTCCACTATTGCTCTGCGCAGTCTGTGAAAGCCCATTAACATGGACATCAATATTTGGAGCTTGAATTAACTTAAGTGGTTTGCTAAATGTGCTCGCTTGCTAAGAGAGAAAAGTTAATGAAAGTTAATAACATTGTTTGGTTTTAGACATTTTAGCATTGAAGCCACGTACCATAATTGACCATATTTGGACAAGATGGAGAAGGGCTAGCTTATCAGCCCAGCTTGCAAACTTTGTTAGCAAACAGCTTTCATAAACTCAATGGGTCTAATACACACAATTGCTTGCTTGTCCTAAGTAACGTGCTAATAAAATACTGGAATGTAAATCACCAAAACTGAAGCACAGAGATCTCGGACAGTTAGCATCCCATTCTCATTTGTCACTTAATTTTCTAAAAAATGCAAAAGCACAAACACTTTCGAAACGTCCAGGTCGTCCTGGTTGAAATTCAGATGTAACTTTAGGAGTATTTCATACAAAAAGTTAAAATGAATGGTCAAAGCTATTATCATAGTAATGGTCTATGCCAGCATGAAATCCTCTTTTGATGTCAGGGTGTATAAAACAGTATCACGTTTGTGACAAAAAGCTGTAGTGAAATTAGTGTGATGATGCATTTGGAACAAGGCTCCCATAGGAGTGCAAAGTCCTTTGCATGATCGACAGTGCACTAATTCATATACAAAGATGCAGTCAGTTAATTTCAAAAAGCTGCGCAGGTGAGCAATGAGAAATGGATGCAGCTGATGATGGAGTGTGAGGCATGTCATCACATGTAATCACAGCTTTTATACACGTTTCTCTCTGGAAACAGCGTGGCCGTTAAGATCAATGAGGGACTAGTTACACAATATGGGATCAACAAGAAACGATTTTTGGAATATCAACAAATTAAAAAAGAAATTTAATCCCAGTGAAGCTGAATTACAAACACCACCAAGTGTGGTACAATTTTTTAGTCTAAAACCCCCCAAATTATTGTCTAAAATATACAGAACACTTTCTAAAATAGATGAATCAATATCCCTTCCTATTGCAAAATGTGAAGCAGATTTATCAATCAACTTAGACCCAAACCTTTGGTCTCAGATATGCTTAAAAACCTTTCAATGGATCAGAAATCCCAGTTTGCAATTAATACAATACAAAATATTACACAGAGTGCACTATGCTGGTCATAGGATGTTCAAGATGGGCTATACGCCTTCCAACAACTGCTCACACTGCACAGCAAATACACCGGACAATTACATCCACGCTCTTTGGTTCTGTCCACCAGTTCAGAAATTTTGGCGTGAGATATGTGAAGACTTATCAAAGTGTCTGAAATGTAACATTCCAGCCTCCCCTTTAGTATGCTTGCTGGGCAACTTGGATGAGGTCACTGCAGAAATAAACACAGCCCACGTTGTTTTTACGGCCCTATGCATTGCCAAGAAAATGGTCCTCATTAACTGGAAAAATAAAAATAATCTTAATTCTAACCAATATAAAAACCATCTAATAGATCAGTGGTCCCCAACCTTTTTTGCGCGACGGACCGGTTCGTGCCCGACAATATTTTCACGGACCGGCCTTTGAGGTGTCGCGGATAAATACAACAAAATAAAACTAGTACCGGTACCGAAAAAAAGAAGATTTATTCATAACACACGTGAAAAGACCAAGGAAAACCGAGTTAACGATAAAAACGATAAAAACCCTGAAAACCATACATTTCACACCTGAGCCTCAACTCTCGCGGCCCGGTACCAAACGACTCACGGACCGGTACTGGTCCGAGGCCCGGGGGTTGGCGACCGCTGTAATAGATCACATTAATCTTGATCTTGATCTTGATACAACCTCTGCCATCACATTTGAGCAATCCCTATGGGCTCCTTTGATCGGCTTTCCTTGTGGCTGCGTACAGCAGAGATGGGGGAGGGTCTGTGCTGGCGGACGTTGGTTACTGGCCTGGTAGCCTGGCTGCCCCTGGGAGGGTCCGGGACGGGCGTGGAGGCTTGGGGGTCTGGGGGTGCTCCGCCCCCCGGTCTGGGGTGCTGGCCGGGCCTTGGGGGCTTGGGTCCTGGCTGTTGTGTCGCCGGAGCAGTGGGCGGGTGGGTGCAGGGGGGCTCAGCCCCAGTGCAGGGGACCTCTGGTGCATCGGCCCAACTAGGGGGCTCTCTAACTGGTGGGGAGGTTGTTATATCTTTGCAGGTGGTCTCCTCACCACAGGAGCTCACTCTGCAGGTGGGGGGAGAGATATAGGAGAGGTGGAGAAGGAACTCAACCTGGGTGTCTATTGTCTTGTGTAGTTTGGGAGATGATTGGATGATGGGGTGGGTGCAGTTTTCTCTGGGGTGGAGTCAGGTGGGCTGCCCCGGACTCTGTGGGGCTGGGCGGTGCTGCTGCTGCGGGCCCCGGTCCGGATGGGCCGGGGCCCCCTTGCCCTGGTGGGTTCCAGAGTGTGGGGGTGCCTACTGGGGTCAGCGGGGGAGCTGGCCCCAGGGAGGGGCCGCTTGCCCCTCCCTTTCTTCCCTCCCCATCCTCAGCTGCCTCCCTATTCCCGCTCTACCACACCCACCCACACACGCAGGGCTTGGGGTGCAGGTATGTCACCAGGGTGCAGGGGAGGCACTCCCCCTCTGTCCCCTTCTGGCCGCCTGTGCCTCAATTTTATTCTGCAACCTAGACATCCACATTACTCACACTCTCACATAACACATACATATAGGGCCTTGGGGGTGGGCACGTTTTACAGCATCCAGAGGATGGTCGGTGTACTCCAACCCACCTCTGGCGCTGGTGCCCTACCCTCAATTTTAAATGCATTTAGACACTAAGGGTTTTCGGGAGGAGCCGTGCTGCTCTCTGAGAGGAAGCTAGTACCATGCTCTCCTGAGTTTTAAATGCACTTTAGAACAGCACACAGCAACACTACATATGAGCGGGCGTAGGGAGGTTTGAGGTCTTCACTCACCCCGGTTCTGTTAGCCGTCAGGGCTGGGGGGCTGGGAGGAGGTGCTGGCCGTCAGACTGGGGTCTGGGATGCGGGGCCTCCCTGCTACTGCAGATAAGGAGGTGGTCCGCTTGCCTCCACCCCAGAGAGAAGGGTTACATCTCCTGGGTCTAGGTGCGGCTTGCCCCTCTGGGGGCGGGGGTACCTGGACCTGGGATATAGAGTATGTTTGGGGAGTGCGACTGTCTGTGCAGTGTCTATTTGTGTCTGTCTACACGTTGGGTGAGTGCCGAGTATTTGGTTGTGCATATGGGAGTGGGAATGCACGTCTGTGTCCGCGTGTGCCTGTTTGTCTGTGTCTATATGTCAGGTTGGGTCTTAGACTCAACCTCTCTGGGTACATCTCAGGCCCTCCAAAGTACGGAGGCCTATCTCCCCTCACCACACTTCCTGCCGGTGGCTGATGCCCTCAGATGTTGGTGTGTTGGTGGTCCTTGTCGTCTGGGGCTGGGCGCTCATGTATGTACCGGCTCACTCCTGGTGGCCGATTGGCGGGGCCGGGCGCCTGCGGCCCGGCTGGGCTCCTTCCGGGGGGTGGGATGCCCTCAGGCCTCTGGCCTCTGGGCCTGAAGCTCGGTCCTCTCTGGCACAGCTGGCTGCCGGCAGAGCCCGCGGGCACGCCACTGCAACCCCCTCTGGCCTCTGCTCTGTAGCTGCGGGGTGACCTCTTGTTTGGGGCTCTACTCAGCTCTTCCCAGGAGGGTGGCACGGTCCCCCCCCCCTTTGGTGGTCCTCCTCGGGTCCTTGTACTCTGGGGCCTCTGGATATCTGGGGCCTGGATCTCCTCCATACCTGCTTCATACCCTGGTGGACGGGGCTATGGCTCCCCACACTCCCTAGCAGATCGTTACATGGAGAAACCTTTGGAATACAAGCATGCTGATCCACACAGGTGTGCACACAGGTGTACACACGGGTGTTCACAGACGCGGACTACACCTTTCTTGGCTGCTGCCTCAAAGCACATTGTGCGCTGTCTATCTTGCGTGCTGCACAATATAGTTTATTATTTAGTATCTACTGTTATCTACTGCTAGCTAGTTTATTGTGATGGTGCTGTTTTTTTTTATTATGTTGCTCTTTGTTGTTTGCTTTCTCTTCTGTTTTTTTTTCTCCATACAGGTGATCCAGGTGTTTTGTTTGTTTGTTTGTTTGTTTTTTCCTTTCTTCCCCCCCTTCTCACCGTCTCTTCTCCCCTTTGGTTTTCTTTCTCTCCCTCTCTTTCTTTCATTCTTTCTCCCTGTCCTATCCCCCAGTCATGTCTGTCCCATTTGTAGCAACCGAAAATAAAATAAATTCATAATTATAATAAAGGTCAATCAAATGGACCAATATGGCAAGGCCATGATGATCCACTTGGTAAAATAAATCCGCTTGGCATCTTTCTTGGCCTTAAGACAACAATTCTGATGGCTAAAGATCCAAACGGGACACACAAAAAAAAAAAAAAAAAGATCAATGAGGGGAGGTTAAAGAATAATCAGTACGGTTTTCTATGAGGGTGAAATCCTGCCATTAATTAATGCTTCAATCTTAAATCTGATCAACTCATCTCTAATAATCGGCTATGTACCACAGGCCTTCAAGCTGGCTGTAGTTAAACCTTTACTCAAAAAGCCATCTCTAGACCCGGCAGTCTTAGCTAATTATAGGCCAATCTCCAACCTTCCTTTCATATCAAACATCCTTGAAAGAGTAGTTGTCAAACAGCTAACAGATCATCTGCAGAGGAATGGCTTATTTGAAGAGTTTCAGTCAGGTTTCAGAGCTCATCACAGCACAGAAACAGCTTTAGTGAAGGTTACAAATGATCTTCTTATGGCCTCTGACAGTGGACTCATCTCTGTGCTTGTCCTGTTAGACCTCAGTGCAGCGTTCGATACAGTCGACCATAATAATTAGAGCGATTAGAACATGCTGTAGGTATTACAGGTACTGTGCTGCAGTGGTTTGTATCATATCTATCTAATAGACTCCAATTTGTACATGTAAATGGAGAGTCCTCTTCACACACTGAGGTGAATTATGGAGTTCCACAGGGTTCAGTGCTAGGACCAATTCTGTTTACATTATACATGCTTCCCTTAGGCAGCATCATTAGAAGACATAGCATACATTTTCACTGCTATGCAGATGACACCCAACTCTATCTATCTATGAAGTCAGATAACACACACCAATTAGTTAAACTGCAGGAATGTCTTAAAGACATAAAGACTTTCTGCTTCTTAACTCGGATGAAACTGAGGTTATTGTACTCGGCCCTGAAAATCTTAGAAATATGGTATCTAACCAGATTCTTACTCTGGATGGCATTACCTTGGCCTCCAGTTATACTGTGAGGAACCTTGGAGTCATTTTTGACCAGGACTTCAACGCACATATTAAACAAATATGTAAGACTGCTTTCTTCCATTTGTGCAACATCTCTAAAGTTAGAAATATCCTGTCTCTTAGTGACGCTGAAAAACTAGTTCATGCATTTATTACTTCCAGGCTGGACTACTGTAATTCATTATTATCAGGATGTCCTAAAACCTCGCTGAAAAGCCTTCAGCTAATCCAAAATGCTGCAGCAAGAGTCCTGACAGGGACTAGAAAGAGAGAGCAGATTTCTCCTGTTTTGGCTTCCCTTCATTGGCTTCCTGTTAAATCCAGAATTGAATTCAAAATCCTGCTCCTCACATACAAGGTCTTAAATAATCAGGCCCCATCATATCTTCCTAGAGTATTTAAAAGTAGAATGGGAGGCAGAGCCTTCAGTTTTCAGGCCCCTCTTCTGTGGAACCAGCTTCCAGTTTGGATTCAGGAGACAGACACTATCTCTACTTTTAAGATTAGGCTTCAAACTTTCCTTTTTGCTAAAGCATATAGTTAGGGCTGGACCAGGTGACCCTGAATCCTCCCTTAGTTATGCTGCAATAGACGTAGGCTGCTGGGGGATTCCCATGATGCATTGAGTTTTTCCTTTTCAGTCACCTTTCTCACTCACTATGTGTTAATAGACCTCTCTGCATTGAATCATACCTGTTATTAACCTCTGTCTCTCTTCCACAGCATGTCTTTATCCTGTCTTCCTTCTCTCACCCCAACCGGTTGCAGCAGATGGCCCCGCCCCTCCCTGAGCCTGGTTCTGTTGGAGGTTTCTTCCTGTTAAAAGGGAGTTTTTCCTTCCCACTGTCGCCAAAGTGCTTGCTCATAGGGGGTCATATGATTGTTGGGTTTTTCTCTGTATCTGTTATTGTACGATCTTTTTTTTTTTTTTTCTTTCCCGCCTGTTCGTTCTTTTGCCATCAGAATTATTGTCTAAAGGCAAAGAAAGATGCCCAACAGATTTACTTTACCAAATGGACCATCCCGGTCTTGCCGTATTGGTCTATTTGATTCACCTTTGCTTTTATTGTTTATTTTTGTCACGGTCCTGGGTCTCCTGACCCAGCGTTTTTAGTTCTTTGTGATTTTTGTATTATTGTACTTGTGTGTGATCCTTCCTGTTTTACTTTGAAGGTCCGTGTCTTATGGGAATGTGTCCTGCTTTGCTTGTCTCATCGGTCCTGATTTCTCCCAGCTGTGCCCTCCTTCTGTGTCTCATTCCCCTCGTTATTTCCCAGTGTATTTAAACCCTGTGTTTCTCTGAGTCAGTGTCGCGTCGTCCCTCATGCTGTGTGTGATTCTCCCCGTGTCTTCTGGTATGTGTTATAATTAGCTTTTCCCAGTTTAGTTTTGTATTGCTTGTGTTCTATTTTCCAGCAATAAAGCTGTGCTTTTGAGTTCAAGTTCTGTCCCCGTGAGTTTGCATTTGGGTCCAATCCCTGCCTGCCACACAGCCGAAACATGACAGAACGACGCGACCAGACATGGACTCAGCAGGCTCCGCCCGGGAAATTGATTTGGCCCGCATCCAAGGTCTGGTAGAGCGGATTTCCCACACTGATGATGTTCGGGCTGTAACCGTGGGAATCAAAGCCATTGAAGCCATCCTCGAGAGGAACCCCCACTTTGGTCAACTCAGAGGATTTATGGACGCAATAAATATGATACGCGATGCCCGGGAGGTACTGCAAGCCCGAGAGTTAGCCATTCTCGCCCGCTCCCGGTATTCAGTGCCGAAACCACCACCGCTGCGGCATCAGGTGGAGCTCTCTGCAACGCAGCAGTGGCCATTAAAGCGGAAGGGGGTGTGCATGGATGCCGCGGAATTCTTCACCCTCCACGTCCAGCTCTGACCACCGCTCACCTGCCTCTTTCCTCGCAGCGATGTGGTCAGAGGAGGAGGAGTCAGATTCACCCTCTCTGCCATTACCGGCAACCACCACTACCTCCGCTCCCATTTCCAGGGGGAAGCGGCGGCAGCACAGGCAACAAAAAGTGCCACCGCCGGAACCCAGGACTTCACCAGTGCAAACGCCTGTGGCGTGTGCAAGTGGAACTGTACAGTTTACTGGGTCTGAAGGCCCAAGGTCTGCTTATGTTGTGGCTGAGAAGAAAAAGACTGTTTCCTCTGAGACCAATATTTTCCATTTAGGCAACCTAAAAGACTGTTCTTCTCATGCTCCTCCTAGCCATAGCAATGCAAAGAACTGTGGTAATTCTGTTCTGTTTGAGCCTGGACTAATTAACTCTGTGTCTGCTAGCTCAGAGGGTGTTCGGTCAGAGACTATTAATTCAGAGACTGTTTTTCCAAAAACTGCCCAGCCTGAAGCTCACTTAGCTGCCCAGCCTCCTGAAGCTTCGTCTCCTGTGTCCCCGCTAGCTCCATTCTCACCTCAGCTATCACTCCAGCCTCCTACGTTGCCTTTAGCCCAGTCTGCTATTCATTGTTCGGTTCAACCCTTAGTTCGGCCACTTGTGCAATCCATAGCTCAATTACCCATTCAGTCCTTTGCTCATGTGCCTGTTAAGTTCCGAGCTCAGTCCCCAGCATCTGCTGCTCACTTGCCCTTAGCTCAGTTACCAGCTCAGGTTGCAGGTCAGCCATTAGCTCCACCACCTGTTCAGCCATCACCTTCACCTACTCCTCCTGTACAGCAAACTATGTCAGTTCAACCCATAAAGGACAGTTCAACAACTTCTTACCCTAAGCAGAGAGACAAACCCAATAACAATGGAAACATTCCTCAAGAGCTGGCCAGTTCTGAGACTGAGATGCACTCCAGGGCCTCCCCAGAGGCTGGGTTTCAGCCCCCAGCTGACTCTGGACCCCTGGAGGTTAAGAAGCCAGCTGAGGACTGCACCGGACTGTCGCTGCCTGAGCTGAGTCACTGCTCAGTGCAGCTGCAGTCTGCTTTGTGTTTGCCAGAGGCCCGTGTGCCTGCTGGTTCTGTTCCGTCCCTGCCAGAGGCCCGTGTGCCTGCTGGTTCTGTTCCATCCCTGCCAGAGGCCCGTGTGCCTGCTGGTTCTGTTGCGTCCCTGCCAGAGGCCCGTGTGCCTGCTGGTTCTGATCTGTCCCTGCCAGAGGCCACCGTGCCTGCTGGTTCTGATTTGTTCCTGCCAGAGGCCCGTGCGCCTGCTGGTTCTGATCCGTTCCTGCCAGAGGCCCGTGCGCCTGCTGGTTCTGTTCTGTCCCTGCCAGAGGCCCGTGCGCCTGCTGGTTCTGTTCTGTCCCTGCCAGAGGTCCGTGCGCCTGCTGGTTCTGATCCGTTCCTGCCAGAGGCCCGTGCGCCTACCGGTTCTGATCTGTGTTTTCCAGAGGCCCGTGTGCCTGCTGGTTCAGCCCTGCGTGTGCCAGGGGCCCCTGTGCCCCCTGGTTCAGTGACTATTTCCGCTGGGGGTTCTGGAGAGCCCGGCCAGCACTTTCCTGTCTCCGCCGGAAGGTCCGAGGGGCCCGTCCAGCCGCCTGTCTCCGCTGGAGGGTCCGAGGGGCCCGTCCAGCCGCCTGTCTCCGCTGGAGGGCCCGAGGAGCCCGTCCAGCCTCCTGCCTCGTCAGCTGGAGGGCCCGAGGAGCCCGTCCAGCCTCCTGCTTCGCCAGCTGGAGGGCCCGAGGAGCCCGTCCAGCCTCCTGACTCGTCAGCTGGAGGTTCAGGGGAACCTAGCCAGCTTCCTGCCTCGTCAGCTGGAGGGTCCGAGGGGCCCGTCCAGCCGCCTGTCTCCGCTGGAGGGCCCGAGGAGCCCGTCCAGCCTCCTGCCTCGTCAGCTGGAGGGCCCGAGGAGCCCGTCCAGCCTCCTGTTTCGCCAGCTGGAGGGCCCGAGGAGCCCGTCCAGCCTCCTGACTCGTCAGCTGGAGGTTCAGGGGAACCTAGCCAGCTTCCTGCCTCGTCAGCTGGAGGGGCCGAGGAGCCCGTCCAGCCCCAAGACTCGTCAGCTGGAGGTTCAGGGGAACCTAGCCAGCTTCCTGCCTCGTCAGCTGGAGGGCCCGAGGAGCCCATCCAGCCGCCAGCTGCAGCCTCATCATCCTCACCGGCTGCAGCTTCATCCACGCCGCCGGCAGCAACAGCAGCTTCAACCACGCCGCCGGCAGCAGCAGCAGCTTCCTCCTCGCCTGCTGCAGCTTCATCATCTTCGCCTGGTCCGGCTTCATCTTCGCCTGGTCCGGCTTCATCATTTTCGCCTGGTCCGGCTTCATCATTTTCGCCTGGTCCGGCTTCATCTTCGCCTGGTCCGGCTTCGGCTTCGCCTGGTCCGGCTTCGGCATCCTCGGCGTCGCCTGGTCCAGCTTCGGCATCCTCGGCGTCGCCTGGTCCGGCTTCGGCATCCTCGGCGTCGCCTGGTCCAGCCTCTGCTTCAGCCTCGCTTGGTCCAGCCTCCGTCTCACCTGGTGCTGCGGGGGCCACGCAGCCTTCAGGTCCCAAACTGCCGCCTCGACATCGGCGGTCATCTGCCGGGCCGCTTGTTGGGCGTCATCGTCGTTATGGCCGGCCTCCGGACTTGTGTCGCCGCCGCCGTTGCCTTCCGCGCGGCCGGCCCCCTGAACTGCTCCATCGTCTCCTTCACCGCCGCCGTTGCCTTCCGCGCGGCCGGCCCCCTGACCTGCTCCGTCGTCTCCTTCGCCGCCGCCGCTGCCTTTTATTGTTTATTTTTGTCACGGTCCTGGGTCTCCTGACCCAGCGTTTTTAGTTCTTTGTGATTTTTGTATTATTGTACTTGTGTGTGATCCTTCCTGTTTTACTTTGAAGGTCCGTGTCTTATGGGAATGTGTCCTGCTTTGCTTGTCTCATCGGTCCTGATTTCTCCCAGCTGTGCCCTCCTTCTGTGTCTCATTCCCCTCGTTATTTCCCAGTGTATTTAAACCCTGTGTTTCTCTGAGTCAGTGTCGCGTCGTCCCTCATGCTGTGTGTGATTCTCCCCGTGTCTTCTGGTATGTGTTATAATTAGCTTTTCCCAGTTTAGTTTTGTATTGCTTGTGTTCTATTTTCCAGCAATAAAGCTGTGCTTTTGAGTTCAAGTTCTGTCCCCGTGAGTTTGCATTTGGGTTCAATCCCTGCCTGCCACACAGCCGAAACATGACAATTTTATTGTATTTTATTTTCAATTGCTAAACACGGGACAGACATGACTGGGGAAAAGAAAAGAGGGAAAGAAAAACAGTGGGGGAGAGGAATGGTGATAAAGGGCAAAAAACAAAAACCAACAAAACAAACAGACAAAAAATACATATCAATCACCTGGATCAGCTGTTGAGAAAGAAAAAAGAGAAAACAAGCAAAAAAAAAAGAGAGCAATATAATAAACAACATCATCGCGATGATCTATGTGAATATAACAGTAAATACTAAATATTGAATATTATTGTGCAGCACGTAGGATCGACAGCGCACAGTGTGCTTTGAGGTAGGAGCCAAAAAGGGTGTCGTTTGTGTGTGTGAGCACCCGTGTGTACACCTGTGAGCATGAGCGCGCTTGTATTTAAAAGGTTCCTTCATGTCATGATCTGCTAGAGCAGGGGTGTCAAACTCAGTTGCACGGGGGGCCAAAACTCAAGGCACACTTTAGGTCGTGGGCCAAACAAGATTTTTTTGAACACACTAAAACAATGTTTTTTTTAAACATAAATATGAATAAAAACAGACAGGAATATTATTCCAGAATAAATAAACTTAAAAAAATAAACTTAAACTTTAAATATTTTGCTCTCCATAAAAATATAACAAAAATAATCAAGTTAGAAATATGAACATGCTGCCAAAAACCCCAGAAAAAAAAAAAGAAAGCATACACAAGGTTCGAGCCGCAAGTAGACGGAGCAAAGTGCGCTGACTTTGTTCAACATTACTTGGCAACATTTGTGACAGCTTCACTTGAAATGCCTTCACCGCATCATACATGCCATGTCCATGAACTGACAGATTTCCTTGCTGAGCTCAAAAACTCTATTGAGAACTTTCCCCCAACTCAGCCAACGGACCTCTGTATGACAGAGGTCATACAGAAACATTTTTCTGTTTTACAGAAAAATGTTCGCCCCCCCCTCGCGCGCGCGCACGCACACATACACGCACGCACTAACACATCCTCCAACCACACACACACCCATATTTTGCTCAATTGCGGTTTATTTCACACCTCAAACATTTAGTAAACAATTAAGCAAATACAAGTAATCTGCAATAAATTACAGGTAGTAAGGAAATAAACTACTAACTCTTTTACGCTACATCCGCACCTACACGGGTATTTTTGAAAACGCAGCTGTTTCGTCCACACGTAAACGGCGTTTCGAATCACCGAAAACGGAGATCTTTTAAAACTCATTTTTTGCGTTTATGTGTGATGAGGAATACAGAGTTCATCATACAACGTTAAAGATATGTGCCTTTTTTCACGTCAGCTGTGCGCCACGTTATTGCTTACAGGAGATGAATTGCAGAATGGCAGTCAGATTAACAGTATTTTGTCTCTATCTTCAGGTTTTACACACGTACATATAACCACGCAGTTACTGTCCCTCTATTTACAAAGGCAGAGGCATCCCGGTGTAATTATTTTACAAGTAGTTGTTTTTTTCCTGTGTAATAATATTCAACATTGCTATAAATACTTTTTTTTTTAAAAAAAAAATGCCTCTCTGTGCAAAATGGGTTTAAAAACATAAACAGCTGTGGGATACTGTTTGTCCGTGATTTGAACCGGGGGAACAAATCGTGGCAGGATCAGCCTCATGTTATTTGTATCCCGCTGTAACTTTACTGTATAAAGAGCAAACATCTCCAAAATGTCAGGAGTAGTTAGTCATTACAACAAGTGTTTGTGAACTAAAACTCAAGAATTTGGGATGCTGTTTGTCCATGATTTGAACAGCCCAGCGCTGCTCCTGACGAAGGGAAAACCAATTTTGCAGGGGAGACCTACCTCGGCACTTGTGCAGGTGAAACCAAAGGGAAGATATGCTTCACCATATTTTCTAGTCTTTGGCTTAGAATGAAGTTGATTTGGAAACATATTCAGCGATGCTTCATTTCCTGCTTTGCGTTTGTGTAGGCGCCCCGTGCTAGCAGTGTCCAAGCACTTTTTTTTTTTGTTTTTTTCCCTTTTCATGCCGCGCCCCCCCTGCAATGGCTCTGCGCGCCCCCTAGAGGGCGGGCCCCACACTTTGGGAAGGTCTGCTGTATCATAAGGAATGTCGGCAAACTCTGAATCTATTTCCCACATAAAAGACTGAAATTGACGGTGATTTAAACCTTTAGCTCAGATAAAATTTACGGTCTGCATTACAGTGATCATTACTCTGTTTTTAGGACTTTACTACACAGCGTTTCCTGGTGTATGAGAGAGTGTCTATATGGGTCCACTCCTCTGAGTGTTAAATACAACACTGTTGAGTGTTAAATTAACACTTTTGACAGTGTTATATGTTTAAAAGTAACCTAGTCAGTTTTGAAGATTAACAAAGACTAACACTGAGCAGTGCTGATTTTCTAACACTGGAATATTTCTAACATTTTGAGTTATTATGCCTGGTGACACACCTTTACTCCAAGGCCCTGCATGTGTGGGTGATTGTGGTGGAGCAGGAAGAGGGAGGCAGCTGGAGATGGGGAGGGAAGGAAGGGAGGGGCAAGTGGTCCTTCCCTGGGGCCAGCTCCCTCGCTGACCCCAGTAGGCACCCCCATACTCTGCAACCCACCAGGGCAAGGGGACCCAGGCCCATCCGGACCGGGGCCCAGTTCAGCAGCGCCACCTGGCCCCACAGAGCCCGGGACAGCCTACCCTACCCCACCACAGAGAAAATTCCACCCACCCCGTCATCCACTCATCTTCCAGACTACACAAGACCATAGACACCCAGGCTGAGTTCTTCCTCCACCTCTCCTATATCTCCCCCACCTGCAGAGTGAGTTCCTGGAGAGAGGAGACCTCCTGCAAGATGTAACAGCCTCCCCCACCAGTTGAAGAGCCCCCCAGGTGGCTCGATGCACTGGCGGCACCCTGTGCCAGGGCTGAGCCCCCATACACCCACCCGCCCTCAACCCCAGCGACACACCAACCAGGACCCAAGCCCCCAAGGCCCAGCGAGGGCCCCAGCCTGGAGACGGAGCATCCCCAGAACCCCACGCCCGCCCCGGACCCAACCAGGGGAAGCCAGTCTACCATATATAAATTGTATATAAATGCTATATAAATTGAAATGGTCTTTTAGAAATTTCTGGAACTGTGTTTGGGATCCAGAGGACTGAGTACTAGGTGGAGTGCAGGATTTATACGGATGACCACTATCTGACAAACTATTCCACCACAAGAACCTGAAATCTGTGTCTAACAGCTCACCTATGCAACATGAAGGAGAGCCTCAAACATTATTTAGTGTTTTTGTGTTCATGAAAGCCCTGCGACAGACTGGCAACCTGTCCAGCGTGCACCCCGCCTCTCGCCCTGTGACAGTTGGTATAGGGTTCAGGCCCCTAATGATAAAGATAAGGATGGATGTGTTCATAAAAATACTGTTATTGTGTTTGCAAATGTTCATCGCTCTTGTTTTTCTGCAAGCTGCGTGGGGCTGCAAGTACTTAATATAAAGTGTGACACACTAACACAGTCACATCAACAGCTGCATTTTGATGGACGTTTCAGTATAACTGATAGAGAGAAGTTAAAAAAAATCGCTGTGTGTGCACTGCTGAGAAAAGACGTACAGAGACGTTTAAATTATGTACTGTTCTATGTGCAGAAATGTCAGTAAAAACACTTATGCTGGCTTTCAATAAAATAATAGTCATATTAATGAAGCACAGAAAGGGACTCTCTGTTATAAAGATGAGGACTGAGTGAGTTATAGGACTGAGCCAAAGTTTTACCACTGTACTCTGAGCTTTGAGCCATCCATCACATCTACACAGTTTTCTGATAACATTGCCAGTCAACAAAATACCTGCTGTGTTCACGCCTTTCAGTCTCAAAACTGATGCTGCACCTCATCATTCCATTCCAGCAACAGCTTTTTCATGCCAAAAGATGGCTTTGCCGTTGTGGAGAGCATTAGTAAATCTGGCCCATGGACACAGTTATTATTGCAGATGACCTCACTAAATATGTATTTAGATTCCCTTTGAGAACCTGCAGGGGAGCCACAATACAAAACACATTCAGGCAATCAAGATATTTTTTTAAGTGAGCAGATAGATATGCAGTGAATTGTAGTCATATTGTAAAAATCCATCCATAATGAACACAAGAGCAGTCACACAGCTCTGCAATCCCACAAATCACTTTCATGTAGTTTGTTTTTATTCTTTTCTCATATCTTTATAAAACAACAATGAAATGTCTGTCATTTGCTACCATTAATGGGAATTAGAACGATCGGAAGTGTCTTAATATTCCAGTTCTCAGGCGAAAAAATAGAGTTACATGGAAACAGAAAAACAGTCATGTTGTGTGCATTTAAACATGTGACACAGTTACTGTATAAATCCCACATGCACATACGTTGCGATCTGATTGTACATAATTGTGTGTTTTTCTGCACATTGTACAGGTCAGCTTTAATACAGATTTTAGGTTTGCATGATGGAATAGCTTGCTATAAAACACCTCTCACCTGGTTGAAATCCAGCCTCCACCTGAGCAGTCAGATATATCTGTAACTGTGATGTTAACTCAATGAAAAGGGTAGAATTCAAAATTCACCAAGGTGAGAGACTGCATCAAAGTTAGAGAGAGAGGCAACTATCCCACTGGAAAGATGGAAAAAGACAGAAGACACATCAGGAAGGAGAGAACTATAAACTCTATGAAAGAGCTGCTGAAGATGGTCAGACAAATGACTTTCCATCCATCCATTTTCCATCCATCCATCTATCCATCCATCCATCCATCCATCCATTTTCTTCCACTCACCTGAACCCGGGTCGCATGAGCAGCAGCCTAAGCAGAGAGTTCCCAGACCTCCCCCTCTCCAGCCACATCCTTCAGCTTTTATGGCAGAATGCCAAGACTATGTAATCCCTCAGTGTGTGCTGGGTCTGCCCCAGGGCCTCCTTGTGGTGGGACATGCTCGGAACACCTCTCCCAGGAGGCATCCAAATCAGATGCCCGAACCAACTCAATTGGCTCCTTCGACATAGAGGAGTAGTGGCTCTACTCTCAGCCCCTTTTAAATGAATAAACCCCTCACCCTATCCCTAAGGGAGAGGCCAGCCACCCTTCGGAGAAAGCACATTTCTGCTGCTAGTATCTGCAATCTTGTTCTTTCGGACACTACCCACTGATTTAACCGTAGGTGATGGTAGGGGCATAGATTGACCCGTACACCCTCCAGTCCATCTTCTTAAATATGGTAACCACCACCTCTGTCTGACAATTCAGATGCACTGCCCCGGATCACCACACAATGTTTCAGAGGCACTTCAATGAGCACAGCCTTACAACATCTAGAGCCTTTTGGAACTCAGGGTGAACCTCGTCCACCTCTGGGGCTCGGCCACCAAGCAGTTGTTTAACTAGCTCAGTGATCTTACCCCCAGTGATGGGCAAGTCGTCTCCCTCATACCTTGACTCTGGTTGTTTTTCAACACGCATACTTGTGTGTACTTGTGTTCTCGTGGACATCATCAGTCACAGCCCAAGTACTGTTCCAATTCAAAGTACACATCAACTCAAGTACACACAAAATGCCCGAATGTGTTCTTGCTCTGCCCATTCTATTGAGCATGCATTGGTGGTGACATGTGTGGACTTGGTGCAGCCAAATATGCTAGAATGCATTTCATCCAATATTAAAATGAGGCAATAGCAAAAGAGAGCAGCTAAAACTGCAAGTAAAGTTTGAAATATTACTCTTCCTGTCTCACAAAAATAAATAGGAAAACATTCAGACGAGAATGTAGATGTGTAAACTTCAAATATCTGCTTGATTTACCAAGAAATCACCTACTTGCAAAAGTGCTCCCACATTTTCAGAGATATCTGTTACACCACCAGCTTGATAGTTGACCAGGAGGTCGAGGCTCACTAGAGCCGGCGAGAACGCCTGACTCCCAGCACATTGTTTTCAAACACCCCACGAGTTCGCCACACCGTGGAAGTTAAACATGAGATGCTTAGATCATTTCTAAGAGATATAGATAATGTTTTTGTTTGGTTTATTTCAGTTTTTTTAGTACTGAGAAGCCTCTGCTTCCTCTACAAAAGACGCGTCAATGGGGTTAAGGAGGTCCTTGAAGTATTCCTTCCACCGCCTGACTATATCTACAGTTGAAGTCCACCTGTGCCGGCGGATGTAGGCTACTGGCTTCCTAGCCATTCTGCTCCTGGGTGGGTCCGCAGCGGGCTTGGGGACATAATGGTCCACTTGCGAAAAACAAACCTTTTGGGTCCGATTGCTACAGTGTCAGACAGGAAAGTTTGGTATCTCCCTTTGCCTCTGGTGTCCAGCACCTGGATTAAGGATTACCACCATGACAGACACCAAACACCTTGTGGCTGCAGCTCCTTGCACCTGCATTGGCTAAATTTGTCAGCACCAGAGGATGCATTTTGGTTGTAACTTAAAGAGCTGAACGGGCCTACCCTAGCTTTGTGTAAAGACTGGAAACAGGGAGGAACAGCTAGTTGGGGTACTTTATGGTCAACCAACAGTTCCAACTCCAGCTAATTAGCACAACAGCCATCCTACTCTTTCAGACTATTTCTCCTTACTTAATGCAAAATCTTGGTAAGAATAAAAATAAGCATATTCACAGTAAGCTAAACTTTTTTTCTGTCAATTTTTGTGTTCTACTCAAAAAAGTCCTTTCATGTAGAAAAATGTGATTACAAAATAAATAATTTTCCTTAACATTAACATTTCTTTGATTACGCGGCTTGATACCACAGCTTGAGATTGTCTGCGTTAATGACAATTGACCTAAATTTATTGCACTTTAGTCAGATTTGACATATAGTTAAAATCCAAGAGTTTTATCAGACTTGAATGGCTGAATTCAGATGAGCTTGGAGCTCATTGTGTCACCAGTTTGTGTCATTACAGCCCCAAAGACAGGTTCAGGGCGGCATAACATTGAATTGTTATTGAAACTTACATATGAACCAGTCAAACCAGAGGTGTTGTCTAATATGATCTGATGAAGGTCTGCCCTGTCCATACAGTCCAGCAGGTTTTCTCCAGCCTGTAAAGCCCCAATGAAATGTATGTTAACATCAGATATGAACCTACAGGTCCAGTTAGTTTTGAGTAGGTTTTGAATTTTCAGCATGGTATGTTGAAAACAAATGGGCTCTGAGTTTATGCCTCAGACACAGATTAAATGAAGTTTTCTATCATGGGATGTGAGACTATTGTTAATTGCAATCTACCTTCCTAACCAGTGGAAACACATTTTAAAACTAAAAATACAAACAGAACAGGAGGAATGTTAAACAAGCCTCCCAGAGTTGTTGAAATTAAAAACATGACTTTTACAATTAAATGAAGCTGGCTGCAACAACAGACTGCAGCACACTAGTAGCCTACAGTAGTGACAAACATGGGCAGTGGAGGTTTATGAGTCTCAGCAGGGCTGTTTAGATGAGTGTAATGCCCCATTAGAAGAGGCTTCAGTTATTTTGTGCTACAACAGATGAACAAGCCTCAAGCAGTATTTACTGTACATCAGTGTTGTCATTGTACAAACACTGTGATGCTCCCTGTAACCTTCCATAGTGTTTTGTCTTCATTTTGTATAAAGAATCTCTACGACATCAAAGCAGTTAATGAATTTAAAAAACACTATCTATCTATCTATCTATCTATCTATCTATCTATCTATCTATCTATCTATCTATCTATCTATCTATCTATCTATCTATCTATCTATCTATCTATCTATCTATGAAATTTGAGCTACAGTGGGTCATCTGTTGGATCGGCTACATTAGCCAGCATTTACTCCCCATGTGCATCAGTGAGCCTTGGGGGCTCATGACCCTGTAGCTGGTTCACCACAGTTCCTTCCTAAAACCACTTTTGATAGATACTGGCCATCTGCAGTTTTGGACATGCTCTGACATCACAATTTGGCCCTTGTCATATTTTGGCCCATGGTTACTGCCCCAAACACATTAACGTTGAAGGCCAAATCTTTCTCTTGCTCCATTCCACCCACAAACAGGTGCCATGATGAAGAAATGATCAAATGTTATTCACCTCATCTGCCAGCGGTCAAATATTATACCTGACTGGTGTATATGTATGAATGTTTGAACATATATCCCCGCTTACATATAATCTAGGATGTGTTTTGTCGTCATGTCTAATAGTCAAGATTTTTAGCTTATTCAGCGACCTCCTGTTTCCTGGTGTGGCTCTCTCTCACTCAGTTTTAGTCCCCTTGCGCAGCTATTAATGTTCCACTTAATGATTTTGCTTTAATGGTCTGTTAATTTAAAGTTTGCTCTAACACTGAAAGATGTCATAATTAGCAAAAAAGCTGTGTGTTTAAAAATCTAAAACATGTGGTCACAAGACAAGCTTTTGAACTTTTGAGTTTTAGGAACTATTCAGTGAGGCCAAGCTTCATCTCTTCAGGGGACAGTGTTATCTGTTCTTTCACCCTCTAGCCTTTTTTTCTTTGGTCATAGTCTAAAGGCCCCCTGCAGCTCCAATCCCAGTTTAGCCCCTGGTTACTCCTGGTTCCTGCTTGCAATGGGGTATGGATCTCCTGGTGCAATAATGTTATGCTACAGTATGGTAGTTTGCTGAATGAACTCTCAGTCAACCCTGAGCCTCTGTGCCTACCTAGCTGCTTTCTCTTCATCTCCATCCCTCACTCTGAGGAGACTTTGAATTAGTCTAATTATCATTGCCTGTGTCACAGAAACATGAGGAGGAAGGTATCATCCCCAGGAGGCCTTCTCAGTTTTAACACAGTGTGTGTGTGTGTGTGTGTGTGTGTGTGTGTGTGTGTGTGTGTGTGTAAGTGTATCGTTTATGAATTGCTACAGCTGTCTAAGACAGCTGCCAGAGGGTCTGTATTCAATAAGGGCACCTCCCCTTTCACTGCTGCTGAAAACATGCCTCCTCTTCCCATATACAAACAATTATGGGTGCAGTCTATCACACACGCTCAGTGCTTCACATAATTACAGAGTTCAGTGTTTACATTTAAGGATATATGCAAATTCCTTCTGATCACCCTCGAGAACAGTTTGATGGTGGGAACTGCCATTTGAACGCATCCAAGCATGCATGTGTGTGTGTTTTCTTGTTGATACAATTTTATGAAGACCATTTCATCTCTAGCCTTGGGACACAGCTCTGACACAAACTAAAGTAAGCGCTGTGATGAAAAATTCCTTCCCTTGTAGAGGTTGTGTGACATTAGCTGTGGGCGATGGTGATTGCGGCTGTGGGCCGTCAACACCGAAGGACTTTTTCTCTCCCTGCTGTGATCTGTGGGCTGCAGATTCAGCAAAATGTTCTGTCATCTTGTGGCCCGTGAAAAGTTCATAACGTTTAGTGTTCACAACACACCAGCTACTCACTACCACACGAAGGGTAGAAGATATAAAACTTCTCTCCCCGTGGTGAATTTCTGCAGCACTTTCCAGCTGTGTTGGTGTTGAAGACAATCAGCTGGCAGCAACAATAAAGCTCCATTTGTCACCCCAAGGCTGATGCACGTCAGTGACTTGATTACATGTTCAAGACTATGCTCATGTACTGAGACCTTCATAATTTCTGTGAAGCTGAGACTGACATATAGGGTATTTTGGACAATTAAATGGTGTATCGACTGGTACTCTAACTTGGCACTATTTTGTTATGTGCTGCCTTCATTAATACTCATACATTAATACAAGCCCTATTTCTGTGGCTTTATGTGTTCTAACTATCACATACATTCACACTGTGATGGATCCATTGGGGCAATTAGGGGTTCAACATCTTGCCCAAGCATATTTTGATATGCAGACTAGAGAAGTCAGGGGTCAACTGTTGACCTTTCAGTTGGTGGATCTACTTTATGAGCCACAGTCACCTTGAACTCTTTTTTTTGTCATCAACAATTTTTATTTCATTTTAAACTTCGATAACAGAACTGAAAAATAAATACATAAATAAATAATTAAAAAAAACAAACAAACAAACAAATAAAGACAATGGGAGGTTATCCTATTCTTTGTTCGCACACTAATCCCCACATCACCACTCTCTCATTACTCCTATTCTTCAAGTTACAGAAATCCAGCTTGTAAAGGGGGACCAAATACAATCATATTGATGCAATTTATCTAATAAACCATAAGTCACTTTTTCGTAAGACGCCAACTTAGCCATCGTCATTAGCCACTCTTCATATGGAGGGGGGTTCTTTTTGGCCGTAGTAAGAGCCAGAATAATCCATCTATTTGTATAACTGGAAAACTCTCCATCAGAAAGTTCTGTGGTTATACCAAGTATGGACAGTTTTGGTGAGATACCAAATCTCCTTTTCAAAACACTGAAAATTACCTCCATTATGTTTTCCCACCAATCCCGAAGGGCCGAACAGCTCCATAAGATATGTAAAATCGAAGCGTTTCGACCATCACATCTTCAACAATCGTCCGTGGGGGCCAAGTTCCATGTATACAGTTGTTGCGGTGTTCGATGCCACCTATGGATTATCTTAAGTTGGATAAATCTACTACCCGTTTCTTTATACATAGTGTTAACATTATGAAAACATGAATCCCATTCAACTGAAGATATGTCCAATGCCATGTCCTGGGCCCAATAGCCCTTAACTTTAAGGAGAGGGTCAGCTGACCGTTCTTGCAATAAATGATAAATCTTAGAGGTAATGCCTTTACCCAAGGATTGAATTCTTAATATCAGCTAGCTGTCACCTAAAGTTAGCGCTAAGTTTGGGTTTGCTTTAGTCACATGCTAAATAGGCAAGTAGAAGAGATAGCAGATTTCCTGTTCCAGATAAGGTCTCCTGCATTAATCTTGGCATTGCAACTTTTCTAGTAAATCTTTTTCAATCTGGGCAATTCAAATAGTCATTAATTCAATAAAAAGTTATGTTATTTGTTTTCCTCTACAACATACCATGCTGACCAAAACCATACCCTTAACCCTAGATTGGTTGCTTGTATAAAAAAAGAAAATACTTCTTGGTCAAAAATTAAGTTAATGTGAAGATGCTTTGTTTTTAATTGTGAACAGGAGGTTTGCCAAATTAATATGCCAAATGTATAGAAGTCAGTGAGAAATCATCCTTGGCTCCTTTAAAGCTCTAATCTTAGTAAGCACTGTCCCGATGAGTGTATGTTCCCAGTCACTAGTTTCAAGTCTTACTGAATGAAACCTTATATTCGTTTCATGAATTATGGCCCCATTTTGTGTCAACAAGTCAAGCATGAGCAGGGTAAAACGGTATGATCTAGGCCGGGCCTGTCTTCTGAATGACAATTTGATATTTTACAAGTGTCATGTCTGTCATGGTGGTAGCTGGCAGAGTCTCTCCCTCTTTCTCTAACATTTCTTTCTGGACTCTCTATGGATTGGAGGCATCCTTTAGGAGTGGCTACAACAACTGCCTCCGGAGGTCAGTTGCCACACCTATTTCTCAATCAACCCTCCATTCTCTCCATTCCTTGGACAACGTTGCTCAACTGTTATCTCTGAATATTCAACTGCTCCCTGTGGCTTTATGAAAGTTGTGTGGTGGGGAGTCAGCAGTGTTTAGGATATAGGACTAAATGAGAACCATCTCAAAGTACATACTCCTAATAAAGATGGAAGATGATATGTGATTCACTGCCTCGGTGGGATGAAGAGAGCAATTGGATGATTGAAACTTTGACTGAGATTCTTTGGATAATAAAGATAATGAGGTGGAATAGGGAGCAGGATGGTTAAGTTACAGTAGGTAGGGAAAAAGTTAGAAAGAAAGGATATAAAATTATATGTAAACAACCAATGACTGATCCCTATGCCATCAGGAAATTGTGGAGGATTTGAGGAGCAGGGAACAACAGCATCAGAAAATAACTACAAATGACAAGTGGCAGCACGTTATAGCTAATTCTGCACTTACAACAGCAGCATAAGTTTAACTCTGTGAAATGTTACTTCGGGCAGTAATTGGATGGTATCTTGACTGCTCTTCCACTTAAAGAGGATGTTATCTTATTTGATTTTATAAGCCTGTACAGGATCACCTGACAGCATCCACTGCAAGAATGTGGAAGCTAGCCTTTGGGCAATTGGCAGGCAGGTCATATATAAATAAAATGAAAAGCAACTGGCTCGGGATTGATCCGTGGGGAACACACATTCCCTTTTTCCGGAATCTAGAGTTTGCTTGGCCAATCAATTCCTTGTATAGAACAACTAATTTTAGACAATGGTAAGCTGACATAGCTGGCAGTGCTAAATGACTTTTTCTAATCAAGGAGGACACTCCCAACATGATGTCGCCCCTATCTGATTTTTTTTTTAATAGTAGGGCAGTGATGCTGAGTCTAGGTGGGGGATGTGCATTTGAAATGATATAATTCTGAACAAATAATCCACCTCATCATGTACAGCTTGATATTTATTCTTATAATAAATACATTATAAAGAGTGAATTATCACATTAGAAACAGATTCCTCCTTCGTAGTGTTTCTTTGTCTATTTTTGTTTCATATTGAAAGAATACTGCTATCGTGAATTCAAACTAGACAACACAACTTCCCCATATGTAACTGTAGCCAGGGTAAGAAAGATTAAAACATTAACAAAACAATACTTTATTATTTCTAGAAACAGTTTACAGAGGAAAACAGGTCATACAACGAGATTTACTACCAGTAGTTGCATTATGAGCTGTATAGAAACTCGTTTTAGCACGTTCTTTTTAGCAGGAGCTTAGTTTCATATTAATAGCTTCACTTTTCATTTTAGTTTCAAAATGAGAAGCTGTTTGGCAAGGAGCTTTTTTGTGCAGGTTGCTATTCTAGTAGCTGGTCGACATGTTATTTAGAATTGCCCCGTTGGGTAGGGGTAAATTCCTACTTGCTGGCTTTCTACACCCACAACCCATTTTGGTGGCCTAATGATTTCCTCCATTGCAATAGCGAATGCTAGAGGGGAGATGTGCACCCTGCCATGATACCAATTTCCAGGTGCTCCCATGCTGTGGTGAATTACATGGCTGTGAAGCAAATCTGTATGTTTTGGAAATACTCTTTAACTTCTCTAAGAAAATTGATTGTGGTCCACTGGACTGTGTGGACCACGTGTTTTCTGGGCCAACTGATTTTAATACGTAGGCCTGCTGCTGTGGTTTTGGATTTTGCTATGACTGTCGGCCGAGTTATTTCCTGCTGCATTGCAAAATTTCTCTCTTTCATGCATTCTGGTTTGTTTTGCTTTCTGTTTGTTTCCTGGTTTTGCGCCTCACCTGAGTTCAGTCATTCAATCAGTCTCCCTATGTGGTTGGCCGTTACTATTCCTCACTTGGTTTAGATACAGATTATTTTGTTACAGCCAGTTATTCAAGTTCTATTGTCTACTTCACTACAAAGAAGAAACAAATTACACAATGAAATACAATTCACAGCACTGCCTGTATTTAAAGTTGATCTTTTATCTTTGTGTTGCTTACCATTATTTGTTTCAGTGGTTATTACAATACTAGTTGCTCATGGACAATCATGTCCATGACAAAAAGAAAGTTTTCACAGAACTTTATGCAGTCCTGTGAAAAACTAAGTACAGTACACCCCATGTAGTAGCTTCTAGATCCATTTTTAGCAGTAATAACTTGTACTGGTCATTTTCTTTATAACTTCATTCCTCTGTCACATCATTGTGGAAAGACTTTGGTCCACTCATCATCACAGTGCTGCAGTTCATTGAGGCATTCATTTATCCACACCTCTCATAGGGTCACACAACGGCATTTAAGTCTGGCTGAGGTCTGGACTTCGACTGGGCCACTGCAACACCTTGATTCTTGTTTTTAAGGCATTTGGTTGTAGGTTTTTTTTGGTGTGCTGGTGATCATTGTTCAGCTGCATGACCCAGTTTTGGGTAAGCTTTATTTGTCAGACAGATGGCCTAACATTTGACTATAAGTTCATGGACAATTCAATGAGTAAAAGATGCCAAGATCTCATGGCTGCAAAACAAATCCAAAACATTACCTCTCATTCACCGTGCTTGACAGTTGGCATAAAAGTGTTTGTTTTTTGCTTTGTTGTTTTCCACAATATGATGCGTGCATTATGACCAACAATCTCCATTTTGGCTTAATCTGTCCAAAGGACGTTTTTTTTTTAGAAGTCTTGAGTTCAGACACAAGATAAAGCTTTTCTATACCTATTCAGTCTTTTTTTTTTTTAAATTATATTGTCATGAACCTTAACATTTAACATGCTAATTGAGGTTTAAAGAGTCTGAGATGTAGCTCTTGCATTTTTTGCATTTTCTCTAAGCATTGCATGTCTGTCCTCGTGGTGATTTTGCTGGGATATACACTCCTGGGAAGACAATGACAGTGCTTTAACGCACAATAAATTCTCCAGACCATCAAACTGTTGCAAATCATCATTTGATGAGTGCATATGAAAGGAAGCATCAAATGTTTGACCTCTTGCCATAATTCACCATAATTATCTGCATTAAGGCATGGATTGCCATGCCTTAATGCAGATAATTTGTAAGCTGGAGAAGAAATGGCATTTTACTAATTTAGAAACTTTTTACTGGCTTGGAAAAGTAACTTGTTGCTCTCCATAAAGCTAGGACATCTTACTATTTATAACTGTTGTAAAAGTAAAACAGTAAAAGTTTATCACACCGTCCACATCAGCCTATGCTCACTGGACCTGTAACCTCTCATCCACCATCCACACTGCTCTGCCTTTGTCAGAACCCTCCTTAGCTCTTCTCCTCAGGTCAAAAACCTGTCCAGCTCACCTGCTTTGCTCTGGCTATGGTTCCCCTGTTGTTATGCATAGGCAGCAGCCCACTCCTCCACCTTGGCTCAAAATCGCTTCCACAACCAATTCAGGCTTGCATTAATAGAAGATATTTTACAATAATTTCAATTAAAATTAACAATAGTTGAATGATGCACATGACTATGGCTGTGATGCTACTACATTCAGTTACTTCCCTTATCTTACATCACATATGGGTAAAACAAAGGGTCTCATTTCATAAAGACAAACGCGTGGTAGATAATAACAGTTTAATTACATGTTAGATTTTTATTTCTCTCATCAGTTCTGTATGTTATCATGCAGATAAAGGAATCCTTCAGTTCTGATTCTGAGTGAAATTAATGATCTTTGATTGAACTTTGAAGGCTCAACTTTCAGTGGGAATCCCAAACATAAAGATCTTAGTTATGTCAAGCTTAGCCTCCACTTTACAAGGCTTGTTCTTCCATGTAACCTCTGCATTGGGGTGTAGAAATGTTCGTATCTGACATGCCTCTTTAATGAGCTTCCATAAAACACTATAAAAACGAAAGCACCTGGTGTGATGGAGTAACTGAGAGAGCATGTTATGAGGCTGACAGTGCTCTTGATCACTTTCAGTTTTCACCTCATACATTTTCAGTACTCAGACAATGAAAGGCAAGGAGATGTATGACTTCTGCCAGACATAACTGTTTCTGTTTTCTGGGTGATTTTCTGCTTTGCTGCTTGCAGAGAGGCACTTGTCCTTGGAGGAGCATAATTTGACAAATGTAATAGAACGCTTTTAAAAGTCCTTTCATTTTTTTCATTTCTACCAGACATCCTTCACTGAACACTTAAAGAGTTTACCTTTAGTACACTGACACCAACTCCTCACCTTCTGTTTCTTTCATCCCCCATTATTTATGGTTACCTTTACATCTGTAATTATAATAGCAGATTTTATGTAACTGTGTGTTTTAACCTTCAGAATATGCAGCAAATCCTCACATCTTACCAAAAAAACTAACTTAATTGTTTTTCAAATTAGCTACATATTAAAAAATTAATGGCATTTGCATCTTTTCATTTACTACTTTACTACTAATTAAGTAATCTTAAGGGCAGCTTTTAATGTAAGACCTGCTGTTTTCTATTTTATATAGCTTTGGCCAAAGGCTGCACCATTTGTTGGCTCATTTTTCCTGTATATAGAAAATAAAGCATCATGGGAATAAATCAGAAGTAAATAATCAGTAAATAAACCAGGTAGGACTCCACAGCTCCATCATTCTGTCATTCATTGAACAGCCAATTAAAAGATCAATAGAGATCTCAAGATGAACTAAAATCATTTGATGAATTAGTGCCTTTTGCTATTGGAGTCTACAGATAACTGACTAGGTTAACATAACACCGGTTCTAGCACCAGCATTTCAAACTCCTCACCTTACAATCAGTAGAAACAAATGAAAATCATGTGGGTGAAACTCTCGCCAGAGGAACAGCAGCAGAGGATTGAAGCTTATTATTGGGATCAGCCCGGGCATTTTGGTGTTTCTTGTCTAATGTGGCCAAAAGCTTCAGTGGCCTCCAGTGGGAATACTGGTGAGTGAGTCACAGCTAAAATCACTTGTACATATATTATTACCTTTTACTCTGTATTTTGTCAGATGGTCTTAGTTTATTTCACCAGTTTGGAGAGCATTTTATGACGCAAAATGCAAAACAGCAAAATTCAGCTTACTTTGAAGTTTCCACCCACAATCCATTTGACAAACAGAGTGAATAAAGAGCTACATGCAACCTTTATGCTATTTAGTGTCATCTTGTCCTGCCTCTTGAAGCTCCCATCTGCCCTGGATATAATATGCACATAATACCTTAACTTCATCTTCAACTAGTCTTTCATCTTTTGAAGCCACTATAGGTTTCCCAGCCTCCATTGTTCCCAGTCCAAGGAGAAGAAGTGGTTGTTCCTTTAGCTCAGCCTAAGGCAGTCCTTCTTAGAACTGCAGACCAGAATTGCCATTTGGCTGACAGGCAAAGGACCCCAGCCCCACGACACACCCGTGGGAGATCTGCCTCTCTTCAAAAACGATTCCTTTGAATGAATTGACCCACACAATCAATGTGCTTTTTGTCTTAAATCTTATGTTTCCATGAAGATACATTAGGTAAAGTAATTATTAAATGCATCGACATTTTTCTCATTAAATATATTTCTAGATTAGATTAGATTAATGTCTCCCTTGAGAAAAATTACTTTGGACAAGCGAGGGAAACCTGGACTCTTTAAAGTGAAATTTTCATCATATGCAGGTAACAAATGTTACGGGTTCAGATATTGAGGGTGAGCACAAAAACAATAATGGTCCAGAAGAGCTTCGATCAAACAATGATTTTAATGAACACACGCGTGGGGAGATGAACACTGCCCGCAGACAGCATCGATCTCCGCCCAATGATACACAAACGGTTGTTTTATACCATCAGGGTTTGGTTTATGATGCCCCCTCATGCGTCAAACAGATACAATTCACATACAATAATATTGACGACTTTCGACATATATGGAAAGAGCCTTCTCTCCGTCTCGAGGCCAGGTGCCGACTCTCACTTATCTCCTGGAGCATACTTTTGCAGCTACAGGCATTTGCAAACTGTTATTCGAACTCCTAGCCTAAACATGAGCCCAACTGTTGTCTGTGTGTGTGTGTGTGTGTCGACCTCCAACGCACTCAGCCTCACCCCGCCCGTTGACGCTTCTAACCTTTTCCCAGACAGAAGCTCTCAGTGGTATGTGTAATAATCTTAACTAAAAGTATGTGTGATCTATTGAATAAATGTTTTACCAAAATGCCCCTACTCAAGGCTTAATAAAAGAATGTAAAATATGTGTTGTGTAAGCGTGTTCTTTCCATAGCTCAACATCCCTTACACCATGTATTGTCTGATCATAGCGCCAAACAAAGTTCACGACCTTCAACTACCTGACTGAGCTTCAACTCTTTAAATAAGCACAGAAATGCAAAGTGTATATAAAATGATTACAACTACACCTGTAATGAAAAGGTTAGTACGTGATTATGATAACACCAGTAATACAAATTATAACATAATGCCAACAGCTTCAATCAATGTTTTTGATGAGAATAAGAATTAATGCAATGGTTAATGATAATGGTTATGAATAGTAGCAGTAAAATATTTCCCTGATCTCCACACAACCGAAATAATCCGCTTATACAAAGAAATCAAAACAGTCCATAAATGAAGTTATGTCTAATAAAGTGGAATGACACAGAGAATAGGTATTCAACACATGAGAATAAGAGGTGCAAAAAGCCACTATCAACCAGTCTACTTGTTTCATAGGATCCTGCATGTGTCTACAACTCACTTTGGGAGATTGGCTTGCGCTGCTACTGTCTGTTATATTATTGTCACCATCATGGTTGTAGCACCGCTTTATTAATTCCAAGGTCTTATACATTTTGTCCTTTAATTTACGATTCTTGTTTGTTCTCTAGCTGCCTGAAGCTGGTGTGAAACTTCCAAGTTGACTTATCTGCATTTCTCCAAGGAGTTTGACAAAAACATCCATTTTAACATGCCCGAGACCAACAGCCTGCCACTGTAATTACAAAAACAAGGGCTGGGTGTAGCTCAGATGGTAGAATGGGGCATCCAGTGATTGGAAGATTGGTGGTTCGATCTCCAGCTGCTCTAGTCTGCATCCCAAAAATTGCTGGTCAAAATACTAACCCCAAGTTATGTAAGAATCAGTTCTTTTAACTCGCCTGTCCATGCTCTCCACTAAATGTCTGTGAAGGTCCTCAGTCATCCAGGTCACGTCTTCAAGCAACTTAAAGAAGTCCAGATGCTTTTCTTTCCAATCTCCTTAGTCTCCACTAAATCATTTGTTAATCACCTCTCTCCTTGTTGCCCCTTCATATCATCTCTTCAGGAAAACAACAAGTAAGGCCCCTGAAACATACTGCATACTTTGAAAGCTCTTTCCAGGTTTATCTTGGCCACTCTTGATGTTTCTTCTCCTCTTCGATACAAACTTCAGCCCCACTTACTTCCTCCCGAGCCACTGACCAGTTCAATGAGTACTTCATCTTTCAATAAAACTACTAGCGGTAGTCTGAGTGTACGCTTTGGGTCCAGATTGCAGTTCAAGATGACAAGATGTAAGGTAAATTTGAAACATTTGAGCCAAATTTGGCCCGTCCAACATTTGTTGTATCCTAACTCAAGAATGGCTAATCTCTGGGACACATCTAGCCCACGCTGTTCTAAAGTGTTTGGTCTGTCTTTCGGCTTTTGGTTCTGTTTGGTGCCAAAACTGAGCTTGAACTGAGCTTAAAATAACTTCATCAACTTAGTCTGATTAAACCTCTGAGGTCTAAATCATCTGTGATTACCCTAACCAGTGTAGGGCAAGTTACTTTGAAAAAGTAATTAATTATAGTTACTAGTTACTTCTTCAAAAAAGTTAGTAACTGAGTTACAAGACTCTAAAAGTAATTAATTACTTGAAAAGTAACTATTGCGTTGCTTTAAAAAAGTTTTTTAACCCTCTGGGGTCCAGGGTATAATTGGCCATTTTAACCACTTTTGATGTTTCCTTCACATTTCACCTTTAAAAACTGTTTATTTGCTTGTTTGGTATCATCCTTTTCAGCACAACCTCACGTGTCTGAGTTTACACTTATGTTATCATTTTGACTGTATTAACACAATTGATCTAAAATCAGACAAAAAACATAAAATCAGAGTAGAAAATTAAATTTTTTACTGTAACAACCACAAACATGTTTATTGAATCATATTTCAGAACTTTAAATGCAAATATAAATTGTCAATTTAAAATCATATGCACAAGTTTTGCAAACAACAAAGTTATTTGCATCCATTTACCTTTTACCCTTTTTCAAATAACCATTTCAAACTATTTACATAACAATCAGCTGTTCTGCATTCAACAAGATGCCACACAAATTATTTGTGCCACTCCAAAAAAAACCCATTGTTCTCATTGTTCTGACACACAACACAACACTATTCACAACACTACACACTAACTACACAAGACAACACATTAACTACACACTCCAAACACGCTAAACGTCACAAATCTCTCACATCTCAAAATTCGCTCTTTCTCTCTCTTTTTCTCCTGTCTTTCTTTCTCTCTCTCTCTCTCTCTCTCTCTCTCTCTCTCTCTCTCTCTCTCCATCACTCCTAAAACTTCCCCCTCTTGCCAAACAACCAAATGTCATGTTGCCATATTATTTTTTGATTGGTCGACATGGTACATTTTTCCACCAACACGAACGGGCTGTTTTTTGTTTTATTTTGTTTTTTTGCTCATAAGCAGAGAGTGCTCGCTGCGCTGTCCTTAGACAGTAAACGTGACAAAACCATTGAGAAAAAAACACACGTGTATATTGTTTATCATGTCTCTGGGTTTACGTGGCCTATCAACACAATTTAAAAACTTGTATATATATCACCTTGTTGCTTTGTCATCTTAAAGTGGTCATGTGATTGGCTTACCACGACTACTTTATTCTTCCTCAGTCAAACAGCAGCACTCATGCAATTGTTTTCCCCTGACCTCCAGGTGTTGTGCCAAAAAGTGATTTGTCTATCAGAAAGTGATTGCCATCCGCGGGAGCGCGCAGCTGCTTAAAGCGCCCAGATTACTTACAGCTACTTCCGTGCAACTGATATAAGATGCAGTAAGCTGAACACAGCTTCAACCGTCTGTTTGTTGAACAATAGTAACGCGACCGCACCGCGGTCTTGTTAGTAACGGTAATGGCGTTGTAACGATAGGAATAGTCATTAGTTAGATTACTCGTTACTGAAAAACGGAACGCCATTAGTAACGCCGTTACTTGTAACGCTGTTATTCCCATCACTGACCTTAACCCTAGGCTATTAGGACATGCAATATTTTTGTTCTTTTTAAAAATTGTTCTCCCAGTTTTTTTTTTCAATCAAGGTATAAAAACAATAATCATTCTAAGTTACAAATATCAAAAACTAAGCCTTAAATGCAGTGTAGTGAAATGTGCAATGTTGTATGTTGGGGCTGTGGTGCATTGTTGTTCTACTGTAGCTGCTCTAAAGCTATCTACCAAAACACCAATAGCACTTCTCTATGCACAACATTAGTAGTCAAATTATGACCAATTCAGTGGGTTCTTGAAGTGCAATGGTTAAAACCCGTTATCGCCCAAGTATCATACAGGTCGGCTGGTCTTGTTTGGTTATTTTGGCTGTAAATTTCCAAAATAATTCTCACCTTTTAGGAACCATTTGAATTTTCCCTTCAACCCACACTGGTTGAGGGGCTACGGTAATGGGAAGTGCACATGGTAAAATCTAGATGAAGCTGATTTTTTTTTGCCTCTGTTCAGACAGCAGTATCTTGTGAATGCTCTGTGCAGCCACAATACAGATATGTCCATAAAGCTCATCTTCTTTTCTTCCCAAGACCATTAGAATTTTGTCACAAACAGTAACAGAGTTACAGTCATTTTAAAATACTTTGTAAAACGGGTCTGCCACCAGGGCACCAGCACTACAGGGAGTGCAGAATTATTAGGCAAGTTGTATTTTTGAGGAATAATTTTATTATTGAACAACAACCATGTTCTCAATGAACCCACAAAACTCATTAATATCAAAGCTGAATGTTTTTGGAAGTAGTTTTTCGTTTGTTTTTAGTTTTAGCTATTTTAGGGGGATATCTGTGTGTGCAGGTGACTATTACTGTGCACAATTATTAGGCAACTTAACAAAAAACAAATATATACCCATTTCAATGATTTATTTTTACCTATGAAACAAATATAACATCTCCACATTCACAAATATACATTTCTGACATTCAAAAACAAAACAAAAACAAATCAGCGACCAATATAGCCACCTTTCTTTTCAAGGACACTCAAAAGCCTGCCATCCATGGATTCTGTCAGTGTTTTGATCTGTTCACCATCAACATTGCGTGCAGCAGCAACCACAGCCTCCCAGACACTGTTCAGAGAGGTGTACTGTTTTCCCTCCTTGTAAATCTCACATTTGATGATGGACCACAGGTTCTCAATGGGGTTCAGATCAGGTGAACAAGGAGGCCATGTCATTAGTTTTTCTTCTTTTATACCCTTTCTTGCCAGCCACGCTGTGGAGTACTTGGACGTGTGTGATGGATCATTGTCCTGCATGAAAATCATGTTTTTCTTGAAGGATGCAGACTTCTTCCTGTACCACTGCTTGAAGAAGGTGTCTTCCAGAAACTGGCAGTAGGACTGGGAGTTGAGCTTGACTCCATCCTCAACCCGAAAAGGCCCCACAAGCTCATCTTTGATGATACCAGCCCAAACCAGTACTCCACCTCCACCTTGCTGGCGTCTGAGTTGGACTGGAGCTCTCTGCCCTTTACCAATCCAGCCACGGGCCCATCCATCTGGCCCATCAAGACTCACTCTCATTTCATCAGTCCATAAAACCTTAGAAAAATCAGTCTTGAGATATTTCTTGGCCCAGTCTTGACGTTTCAGCTTGTGTGTCTTGTTCAGTGGTGGTCGTCTTTCAGCCTTTCTTACCTTGGCCATGTCTCTGAGTATTGCACACCTTGTGCTTTTGGGCACTCCAGTGATGTTGCAGCTCTGAAATATGGCCAAACTGGTGGCAAGTGGCATCTTGGCAGCTGCACGCTTGACTTTTCTCAGTTCATGGGCAGTTATTTGGCGCCTTGGTTTTTCCACACGCTTCTTGCGACCCTGTTGACTATTTTGAATGAAACGCTTGATTGTTCGATGATCACGCTTCAGAAGCTTTGCAATTTTGAGACTGCTGCATCCCTCTGCAAGATATCTCACTATTTTTGACTTTTCTGAGCCTGTCAAGTCCTTCTTTTGACCCATTTTGCCAAAGGAAAGGACGTTGCCTAATAATTATGCACACCTGATATACGGTGTTGATGTCATTAGACCACACCCCTTCTCATTACAGAGATGCACATCACCTAATATGCTTAATTGGTAGTAGGCTTTCGAGCCTATACAGCTTGGAGTAAGACAACATGCATGCAGAGGATGGTGTGGACAAAATACTCATTTGCCTAATAATTCTGCACTCCCTGTATATCTAAACCACGTGATTTACACATGTTTAACCATATCTAACCCTAACCCCTTTCAGGCTGTATTAGAAGTAATGAATCCAAAATCGAGCAGCAGAAAGCACCTTGTTTAACACATCATTTTGTCACAGATTCAATGATTAGGAGTTATTTCACTTCACGCAGGCAAACATTCTGCCAGTGTGGTAATTAGATCATTCTCAGCCCTCCTTCACATAATGGTGTCACAGTGAGAAAACTGATTCCTGTGCGCAGAGCTCTTGTTTGCTCTTAAAAACACCCTGCTAATTTCACAACATTTTAGGGCATCACCTGGCAATTTCAGACCAAAAGTCCTGCTGCTGCATATAGTGAGACTTATACACTTCCATATCACCCGAAGTGTCTATACTATGCTGGACATTTTTGCGTTCCATCACACTGTCGGCAGGTGAAGGCAGGGGTGGGAATTGGGAAAAGTCAGACAGAAGGTGAGATGAGATTTGGAAGCTGAATTTTCACGTAGACTCCTTACTTTTTTCTCTCTCTCTCTAGTCTCACACTGTCTATTGTTTGAGTGGCAATATAGTCAATTTGGTCCACTTTACTTATGTTTCACACAGGCATACACACAGACGCCACTCCCACCCACACGCCGACGCTAGCACGCACACATACAGATGAGGCTGAGTCTCCTTTCCCTGCCTGCTCTCAAAGCCCTTGGCACTGCTTGTTTACCCTTCACTGTGACAGCTGTGAGTGTGTGTGTGAGTGTGTGTGTCGATCTGAGGAAGGAGATATTGCGTGTCAAGTGCTCTCCAGGGCTAAACTATCATTTCTGAGTGTTATCACACCATCCTACTTCCCAGGGGCTGGCTGTCTTTCTTTCCGTCTCTCTCTCTATAATACATACACACACTTTGCCTCTTTCTCCCTCTCTCTTTCTCTCTCTCTCTTTCTCTCTCGCTCTTACACACACACACACACACACACACACACACACACACACACACACACACACACACACACACATGCGCACACACACTCAGGAGGAGCTCCAGACAGTGTTAGCCCAGTGAGGCGTGCAGTCAAAGAGGAGAGAAGAGACTGGAGTAAGTTGACCAGTTGGTGAGAGCACACACAGACTCACACACAAACACACACACGTTTTTCAGACTGGAAAAATCAGTCATGCAATGGTCCCATTCAGACACGCAGCACTGCAAGACCTTTCTGACCTGCAACTACCACGCAGAGAACAAGTTCAACTGTCAGACCACTGAAGTCTGTGGCTCTGTAATGTATGGCATTCACCACATACAGACAGTATAAATAGGATGAGTTCCACCACAGTTCAAACTGCGGTGCATTTTGAAGAACTCAGCAAGAGTTCAGCTCGAGGTTTGAAGGCAGATACATTTTCTAGAAGTCGACTTTTGAATGTCGAATTTTTTTTTTTGGGGGGGGATTGTCAATGATTTCTTTACTCATACTAGACTGAATATTTTCAAACAGTGCAGTCCTTCCTGTTTCTGACATCCTTTGGTGATAAAAGGAGAAACAGCAGCAGTGCATCAAAGACATGTTCTCTCAAGACAAACAACACTGTGTGTGATTTTAGAAAATCCTCAAACTTACAGATTCAAACAGGAAGAAGAGAAAGTGGAGTGATAATCATCACCAGAACCTCCCTCAGTCAGTGTTGGTTTCTGTTATTTATGACCTTGTGAAAAGCCAAAAATGCTCCCCAGTTCACTCATTAAATCTTGAAGCTTAGGTTGAAGTTTTTATTTCTATTAATTTAAGCATTTCATCGTTAGAAAATAATTTCACTATAAACTTTTAGCATATTGCAATTAAGCAGTCTGACCAAAAAAATAAATAAAAAATAAATCTGAGCTTTGTTCCCCCCCTTGGATCGGCTTTCAGGCTTTTGAAAATCTAGCCTGTGCAGGTGTTCTACAAATACAGACGTGCTTGCACATCCCCTCAGATGGTAGTTAGCCTAATTCAGTTGTGGAAAAAGTTGCTATTCCAGCATTGGCAACAACTGCCTACACTGCACATTTGTGCCGACTTTCTTTTTGAGTCTGCACAAATAAAAGCACAAAAATAGAATCTGAAAGAGAAAAAAGGAAAATACCCATATATGGAACAAATGTACTTCTGCTCTTTTAAAATAGGCAGTTCTGTGCTGTGGCAGGTTATCTCACTTGTATAGGATGTGAGAGAAATAAAAATTGAGAATATGACCCTAGCTCGGATTGAGATTGATTCTGGCCAAACACGTGGATCAGAACAATTTTACAATTGTGAGTTTATGGGGTGCTTCTACTTAGCAGTTGTGTGTACTGAGAGCAGTCTGAGGGTAGGTAAATACTGAGCCCACGATCCCAAAGGGTTTTGGGTTGTTGCTGGAACAAGTCTGATTTCGTTGCAACTTACAGACCTTAAAGGATCTGCTGCTTAGATCAGCCACAAGGCATCATTAGAAATGTTGTTGAGCCCATGGGTGGGTCAGAACCATTTTAACTCAGTGTAAACGGACCTCAAGCTGAATACTTTTTATTTATGTAACTCAGTATTACAAATCACAAGGCTCCAGAGCATGGTATGCAATATACTCCCTGCCCTTTATCTGGATGAAGAAAATCTCAGAAAGAGCAACTCATCAAATTTTCATAATAAATTAGTCTATCTTCGATCTGCACATTGACTAGTTCTATCTTTTCCAAGTGACCCGACATTATGCGATGGCCCCCACTGTGCATGGCAGAGATTCCTCCCCCATTGAGTCACCAGCTGCTTCCTTTTCACCTGTCAGGAGTTTCACAAACTAAGGTTGATGCCAGCAGGATCCCTCACATGCTTGCCACCAATGAGCCACTAATGTTTAATGAAATTTGATTGGAAACAATAAAGATGCAAACACTTTAGCTACTGTCAATTATTTAGTAACCTTTTCACGCAAGCTGCAGGACCTAGGAGTCCCAACAGGTCGACAACCCACTCTGCCTCCTGATCCACAGCTACCAAGTGCTACATATATAATAAAAATGTTTGGCATAGTACACACAACTGTCTAATGTCGCTGGTGCTAAACTTAACCCTAACTATGTATGGCTAATCTTGAAAAGATCACTGGTCCTAGCCAATGACAATGTATATGTCAGAAGATTAATCAGTAGTTAGTCTAAAATTAATATATAAAATTATTTCATCCCATTCATCAATGCCAACAGTCTAGGCCTACCCTCTGGTACCTGTGCTTTTCAATGACATGGTAAAAGGAATTTGTGGCCCTCTGGAGCCTGCTGGGCTTACCATCTGTTACAGTAGTGTATCGCATCACGTGATGATGGCATGGGTACGGCTAATGTTTCTCAAAGAGTTAACAGCAAGCATGAAGCCCATGCCAATAGAAAAAAATATAAGTGATTAACTTTATGTTATCAGCTCAACAGTCTGCCCATTGTTCTGTGGTAAGAAGGCCTAATCCTGCTCTTAGCAGTCTGGAGGAGAGATGGAGGCTTTTGTGTTTTTCTATCCTGCTGGGTTTCTGAGCTTGATGAGTTTGCCCTTCGCATGTCTGGAACTTTCCCTTTCACTGACAACGGCTCATCTGTGGCATGCAGGACTGGAATGATGCAAACATACGTGCACCCAAATGCCCTTATAAAGTTACCATCTCTACAGAGCGGATCAAGAGTGAATGTGGAATCCCTTTAGAAAGAAAGTGTATCTTGTTGCAGAAAACAAGCAGGCATTCTGCTCAGCCTCAGACTGCCGCAGAGAAGCACAGATGCCACTGTTTGTCCAGGGACTGTGCACGTACGTGTGTGTGTGTATGTGTTTGTTTGCAATTGCTCGTGAGTGCGCAGATGCCTCTATTTGAAGTGTCCTTGAAATGTGTCCCTGACCACCAATTAGCACTACCTTATTTGCCCACTGCAATGCCGCCCCAATTAGCATCAAACCAATACCTGTTATGACCTGCCACGAACTGCTATGAGCTACTGTCACACCTCTGCTCCTCCACTTAAGGCATCAAGACCCCAGGTCATCGTTGGTAAATGGCTGCCACCAGGCATTTAATTAAAGTGCTGTTACAGCTAATGGAATGGCTACCACTCTTATTTGTGGAAATAAAACAATGTCCGAATTTGTTTTTTGTTTATTTCGCAACAGTAGTGTGGTGGACTAAAACTGGTCTCTTCCTTTTCATTTATTAGCTCTTCAGTCCTTCCCACTCTGTCTGACACTCCACTAATAAGATTCTGTGGAAATCTGAAAAGCTGCGATTACCCAAAAGATTTGAAGTTGGGCTGAGACTGCTGATTATGAATATTTAGGTCATTTCCTTGTGTGTAACAACATTAAATCTTTACATTGCAGCTGCCATGACTTGAGCATTATAAAATGTTCTGTTGGTAACATGAACCTCATAAAGGTAGGTGGTGCATGTTATTAGCAACTACTTCCAAATCACACTATCCCTGAACTCCTCCTAGCTAAGAGCCACTCAGCATTAATATTAATAAAAAAATAACAACCACAGCAAATATCCTTGGTAACAATTGACCAAATATGTATTTTAGTAGTAACTTACACTCAGTTAAATGTTTTAATAAGTTCTGTAATGACGTTTAACTTGACAAGGCCAAAGCCTGTTAACTTTTTTTTGACCAGATCATGACTGAGTACAACTGGTAGTTTCTCTTTACCAGCATAAAAAGGATTTGTTTGAAAGCATTCACTGGACTGACCAGTACTCAGAACAGTGGAAGGAACTCGGTGACTATCTAAGAATGAGAATTGTAAATTTACACATGGAGAAACTGCAGATTCCAAAATTATCAGTGTACCACTGTATGCAAATACAAATTTTTTGGATACCTGACCTCCTAAGACTATTCTGCTGGAAGTTTCTTCTTGTTAAAAGGGAGTTTTATCTTTGCTCATAGGGAGTGACATGGTTGTTAGGGTTTTCTCTCTTTACTTTGTATTATTGGAGGGTCTTTAACTTACATTATAAAAGCACGTTGAGTCAACCTTGAGGAATTTAGTGCTAGATAAATAAAACTGAACTGAATGGAATACTTTGCCGTGGACTCAGAGGGTACCAACCAAGAAAGAAGCCTCACCCCAAATCAACACCTTCAAACCTGACTGAAATTTGCATTTGCCCACATGAACAAACCACATGGCTTCTGGAGAAAAGATTTATGGTTGGACAAGACAAAGTTTTTTTCTTTATTTTTTAATAATTACAATTGTATGCTGTGCAATCATTTCATGCTGGAACAAAAACAAAACACAAATAAACAACAACAACAACAAAAAACTGTTCAAACAATCATTGAAAGTCCAAATTGCCATGACATTCATGGTCATGATCAGGTCTATTGACACATAGTGAGTGAGAAAGGTGACTGAAGAAGAAACACTCAATGCATCATGGGAATCCCCCAGCAGCCTACACTTATTGCAGCATAGGTGTAGGCTGCAATAGGTGGAGGATTCAGGGTCACCTGGTCCAGCCCTAACTATATGCTTTACCAAAAAGGAAAGTTTGAAGCCTAATCTTAAAAGTAGAGATAGTGTCTGTCTCCCGAATCCAAACTGGAAGCTGGTTCCACAGAAGAGGGGCCTGAAAACTGAAGGCTCTGCCTCCCATTCTACTTTTAAATACTCGCGAGAGCGAAGTGCTCTTGACGGTGACTACTAGTCTTTTGTCAGGTGCTCAGAAACACAACTGTGAACCCATTAACCACATTACTTTAAAAGGTGAAAATATTTGAGTGCTGTGGCTACAGCACTGAAAACACTTGTAGCTATTAAAGCTGGGACATATTTGATCATAGACACTTTTTATTTTTACCATTTTCCCTCAACAAGGTAGCGATTCTCCCAGTTTCCAATCATCCAAACACTGACCGTGTAACTAAGATCTGATACCTACAGTCTTCTTGGAGGTAACCAACAGAGACTGTGAACATGGACTGTTCCACTCTTTGACCATGACCTGGTGTACCCTGACCTTCAGTGAGTACAGATCATTTAAAAGAAAAAAAAGAAATAAAACACACACACGCACGCACACACACACAAACACACACACACACACATACTTTTTATTACAACTATGTAAATAAATTTAACTTTTAGTTTGGGCATTGTAGAGCAGAATCCCAAATGAAGCATGAAGATAGAAACTGGATCCCCCAGAGTGTTGGTAGTTGAGCAGATTAATGACTGATATAAATTTTGGGTGAGGTCTTGTCTACAGAAGCTTGTCCAGATCTGTGGGATTTAGGAATAAGAGTTTAACATCATTTATAAACATTATTATGAATATAAAAGGTGCGGCAAATAGTTGTTATGGTTAGGAAATGTATGGAGGTTGATGTAATGTACTCGAAGTGACGGAAACACAGCTCTGTATGCCTGTGCTGTGTATATGTATTCATTCCTCACTGTATAGGAGAGCATATTTCATTCATGAACATTCCCTCATCTCTGTGCTGGGCCGAAGTAGCCACACACACACACACACACACACACACACACACACACACACACACACACACACTGAAATGCATTTTAAACTGATGAATACATGAAAGGCAGGGGAAGCAGAGCTGTAGGGGGAAAAAGTTCAATTCAATTCAATTTTATTTATATAGCGCCAAATCACAACAAAAGTCGCCTCAAGGCGCTTCATAGATACAGAGAAAAACCCAACAATCATATGACCCCCTATGAGCAAGCACTTTGGCGACAGTGGGAAGGAATAACTCCCTTTTAACAGGAAGAAACCTCCGGCAGAACCAGGCTCAGGGAGGGGCGGGGCCATCTGCTGTGATTGGTTGGGGTGAGAGAAGGAAGACAGGATAAAAGACATGCTGTGGAAGAGAGACAGAGGTTAATAACAGATATGATTCAATGCAGAGAGGTCTATTAATACATAGTGAGTGAGAAAGGTGACTGGAAAGGAAAAACTCAATGCATCATGGGAATCCCCCAGCAGCCTACGTCTATTGCAGCATAACTAAGGGAGGATTCAGGGTCACCTGGTCCAGCCCTAACTATATGCTTTAGCAAAAAGGAAAGTTTGAAGCCTAATCTTAAAAGTAGAGATAGTGTCTGTCTCCCGAATCCAAACTGGAAGCTGGTTCCACAGAAGAGGGGCCTGAAAACTGAAGGCTCTGCCCCCCATTCTACTTTTAAATACTCTAGGAACAACAAGTAGGCCTGCAGTGTGAGAGCGAAGTGCTCTAATAGGGTGATATGGTACTACAAGGTCATTAAGATAAGATGGGGCCTGATTAAGTTGTATAAAGGTGTTTAGTAAGATGCAATCCTCCATGTGTCAAGACAGGCCTCTCCTTGGTCTCTGTGTGCTTGTTTCTGTGTGTTTAAATCACTCATTAATACAGTGTCACCTCTGAGGCTGGATTCCTTGTCATGATGTTGTGTTTCCATGCCAGACAGATATGAAAAAGCACAGTCAGTGTGTGTGTGCTACACCATCGATCCAGATTAGACTGGTTGAACTGATTTTTTGATTTTATTCTGAACATATAGTATTTTTCATTTGACACTCCTGTCTTATATCAATGACGTTGCCCTGGTTTGTATGTCTGTAATTGCACCTTGTTTTATTCTAGTACCAGAGTTTTATTTTGATTTCCTATGAATTAAAAAACAGATTATCCTTTCGGGGTAGCTTTGGCTCAGGAGGTACAGCAGTTCATGTACCAACTGAAAGGTTAGTAGTTTGATTCCTGCTCCAGTCAATCCTGAGTTTCTCCCAAATGCATTCACTGAAGTGTGAAAGTTAGACAGAAAGAAAGATAGACAGAAAAAAGCACCTGGGTGAATGAGACGTGTTGTGTAAAAGAAATGGTGCAACAAACTGTAATATACTGTGTACTCTGACACCTTTCTATGACAACCAGCATCTGTAACCTTGTTAGGATTTTGAGCTACAGTGGGTCATCTGTTAGATTGGACCACTCGCATCATTGAGCCTTGGGTGCCCATTATCCTATCACTGATTCACCACTGATCCTTCCTTGGACCACTTTTTATAGCTGCTTTTAGATACTGACCACTGCAGACCCAGAACACCCCACAGGAGCTGTAGTTTGGAAGAGCCTCTGACCCAGTCTACCCATCCCAATTTGGCTCTTGTCAAATTCACTGAAATCATCACCATTTCCCATTTTTTCTGTTTCTAACACATCAAGTTACAAGACAAAATCCTCACTTGCTCCCTAATATATCCCACCCACTAATGATGACTTAATCAGTATTAAGTTTTTCCATTAAAAATTAAAATTTAAACTCAAAACAATCCATTTCATACTCACACAGTTATTATATCCATTATCCAACAACAAAAAAGCATTACCTGTTTGACTTCAATGACTTCATGTTCTATACAAAGCAAAGCAGATGTTTAGGTCAGCACTGACAATCAGCAGTTTCCTTGCTAAATCAAGTATAAGGCTTCAAAGGCTGGTGTTGGTTGAACTCTAGTGTTCAGCTGTCTTTTTTGAGGAAAGCAGGAATCCTGCTGATGTTGGTCATTTTTATTTTGGGAGCGATTAGTCTCTCCATTTGCATATTGGTAGCGCCTGATCTCCCTGGCACTCGTTCATTCATCCATATGCAACACATCTGGAGAGGAATAATTTTCTCTCTCTAGCTTCAGGCAGTGAGAAAAGAAACACAACACCTCAAGAATGGTGTGCTGCTTGTGTTTAATATATGAATTATATGCATGAAGCCTTTTTATTTTTTACAGTTGATTTGAATTCCAAATGAAGTAGAGGATATGAAAGGAGTGAGTTGACAAGGTCTTTAAAAAAAGAAAGCCTTTAAAGTGTTTCTTATTGATCTCCTGGGGTTCAGTGGGGAAGAAAAGGCTAAAAAACACCAACCCCGTCTCATTCCCAGAACGTCAAATACAGTTTTGTCAAAGCTGCTGGTGTCTTAGAGATTTGCACAGGGTGTCCTTTGGTGCTGGTGCCTTAAATACAGTGGCTTCGGTAATACTACAAAAGTCCTGTTTACGATCCTGTTTAAAAATAGAAGACTGCCTTTTGTGTCCCATTTGGGACTTACTTTCACTTTGTTTTCACTTTCTGTTGAGTTTTGTTTTCAGTCACTATTTGATCTAATTTTGGTATGAAAACGTCTCAGCCAAATTTAGGGAAAGGTCACTGAATAAACACACACATGAATCCCCCAGACCAGCAAACCTCCGAAACCTCTTATTCTGTAGAGCTGCTCACACTTGCTGATGATCAGTTAATCAGTAGCACACACAGTAGCAGCACCTGGCTGCTACTTTGTTACTTCCTTTGGAGTCACTGAGGTTGTACCTACCTGCATAGAGTCCTGTGAAAGCTTCCTCTTTTACATGTCTATATACACTCAGTCTCAGTGGAACGTTTTAGTGGAATAAATATTAAAGTGTTGTAGGGATAAAAACAAAGCACAAAATGTTAATAAGCTTTCTGAGAATACCTATAAAAGTCCCCCAAAGTTTCCCATCTTTTTAGTCATTGCTTGACTGAACTGTAGGACAGACTAGCTCAAAATAAACATCTAGACCCCAAACATACCCCAAATCATTTAGCTCTGTAAGATTAAGTTCATAATAGAAGAAAGTAACTTCCATCAAACAGATCAAAAACTAGCCAAATACATTTCATGGTAACAGTGAAGTTCACACTTTAATCTACAGAGATTATGTCAGTTTGTGTTATTCTCCTTAAATCACCCAGATCTACTTTATCGATATACAGTATCTTTTCCACGCTTATGGTGTTTATGTGTTTGTGAGGCGTTGCGCCATTCGACATGTTCTGTCTCCTAACCCTCTTCTCAGCAGCAGGGGTGCCGTCACATGCTGTGAACACAAAGCACTGGCAAGATCTGCTGTTTAACTGGGACATTCCACACTCTGCTGCTCTAGACAAACAACACAACACTTTGCCTCTTGCTCTCTCTCTCACACACACATGCACACACACGCTCTACAGAAACACACTGATAAACATGCAAACCTTCATACACCTGCAAACTTGCACTTACAACATATATGCTGAGATGTGCACACGTTTCACTTTGCACCAAGCCGTCTCCTTTGGTGGAAGTGTGTTTGTTATTGATAATATTAAATTAATATCTGGTGGCTACGCACACCAAGTGAAAAAAAAGCTCTTATCTTGGGGCAACATTTTAAGCTTTCATTAAACTCCTGCCTTGCTCTCCCGGTCTGCATTTAAAATCTGCTTTTGTTGTCTAATATATAAAGCAGAGGCATCACAAAAATGTGTTTGAAATTAAAATGCATGTAACATTAAGAATGGAAAACAGCATGCAGTGAATACAACAGTCTTTCAAGGCTAATTTGTAGATATATGGAAACAAAGAAAATTCACAATTATTATAATTACCACACACAATGTAGTTCCTCCATAATTTATTTAACCATTGCTTAATGTCTAACAAAGCCAGATGCAATATATCAATCAATCAATCAATCTTTATCGACAGACATACACACACACAATCACGCACACACACTCAATAATACCCATGAATCTGATTTTGTGGAGCCTAGATAGATGAATAGAAAGGAAAACCTAAAAATTAATAATTTTTTAAAATAAAATCAGTCTCAAAATGGCACCAGAAAGTCAATGCTGATTAATGTGGACACCTGTCCTCAAAAGCCAGACACAGACACACCATCGCTGTGAAAAATGTGCAGTGATACTGACTTTTAGGTTACACTTAATACCATTACTTGTAGTCAGCTGTGTTGGCTATAAGTTATGGTATCCAGCAGTTATTAAAACCCACAAACCATTTTCATTTTTCCCTTTCAACTCATCTTAAGTGAGTCACAGCAGATGGCTGCCCCTCCCCACCCTTTTTCTGCAGGTCTCTTCCTTTTGGAAGGGAGGTCTTCCTCGTGTCAAGTTTCTGGGTGAGTTTGACCCAGTATTTTGAGTTGTTATGTTTTGGTGTGTTTTTTATTATGATGATGATGATGATGATTATGAATCTATGTTTCAGTTATTCTTGTTTAGGTAGGTTTTGTGTTCTCATGTTTATTGCAGGTTTAGTTCAGTGTCTAGTCTGTCTCTCAGTGTCGTGTCTGCGTCTTTGTTTAGTGATGTCTTGTTTCCTGTTTTACTCTGAAGGTTCATGTTCCTGTCTTATGTCAGTGTTTCTAGCTTTGTTCCCCCCGTCTCATTAGGTCTTATTCCTCCCAGCTGTGTTCCCCTTCTGTCTCTAATTCCTTGATGACTTCTTCAGTGTATTTAAGCCCAGTGTGTCTTCGTGTCAGTGTCGTGTCGTCTGTTCGTGCACCCTATATTTCTAGCTGCATGTCAGGATTCTAGCCTGCACGATTCGGTATTGGACATGTTCATAGTCACTTTTTCCAGTCATGTTTCCCTGCACCTTCGTGTGCCAGTACCGAGATCTTGTTCACAGTTTTTCATGTCGTGTTCATAGTCTGTCCACAGTACTTTGTCATAGTTCAGTCCTGGTCTTCGTTCATAGCCTTTAGTTACTCCCAGTTTAGGTTCTTAGTTTTGTCATTTCCATAGTTTATGGTTTGTTATTTTGCCTTCTGTATCAGCCCTGATTAAAGGCTCGCTTTGAGCTTAGCAAAAGTTTTGCCTCCTGCGTCTGTGTCCGCACCTGGGTCCACCAAACACTCTGCACACGGTCTGACACCTCTACACTGTTTTCAAGTGCTTGCTCATAGGCAATAGGTGTTTTCTGTTTAATAATGGAAGGTCTTTACCTTGCAAAGTGAAGCACCTTGAGATGGCTGGTTAATGATTGCTAGGAACAGTGGATCAAAGAAGACCACAGATTTGAAACTTCACACATAAAAGATTCAAGGAGACCCAGAAACTTCTTGTTTCAAGGCAACGATGCTTACCGCTGCATCAGAGCCTGAACCTACACCGGTTACTTTCACAGCAAAATTAATTTCTCATCCAAATAAACGCATGTTTTTGAAATCAAACACTTGCATTCAAGCTCAGTTTTTCTCATTTCTACCCATAAAAGCATGAAAATGTTAAAAACCCAGGTGTCTGATTGCACTGTGACTCCTACACATTACATGACAGTAGCTTGTTTTCCTCCGCTCCTGTGCTAAATACATGCCATTTATTTCAGATATGACCTAGAAAGCTTCATAAACTAATCTTAGTATCCATTAGCACATTCTTGCCTGGATCTTATATTTTGCATTTGCATTCATTTATCCTTCTCTGAACTCTTCGTACGTCCTCCTCTCACCCTTCCTGTTTTTCCCCAAGCGGAAGGAGTTAGTTTAGTCGGGGCGACGTGCCTTTGGCACCGCTTGAAAATCAGGTTTCCCATTAAGCCCTTGAAAGTTGAATCTGGGGGCAGGATGTGTGTGTGTGTGTGTGTGTGTGTTTTGGTGGGCTTTGTATGTTGAAGGATCTTGGCAGAGAGAACCAGTTTAGCGCCAGCTGCCTTAGAGCAGTTTGTAAAACACGGGGTACTCATGTTTAGTCAAATTAAATGTATAACAACCCTCGTTGGTTTACTATCTCTACATGATCATTAATGGAAAAAATATGCACATAAAGATTGAAAATGCGTATCGTGGGAAATATAAAACCTGATCTCTTGAATGGGAAACAACACACCACACACATTACACTCATCGTGCTTTATCTCTGGCTTTAATAATGCTGAATCAACGTCGCTTTTAAAAATAAATTCAAGCAAAGTAGCTCTTAATCTTCACACAGAAGGTGCTGGTTTTCAGATTTAACATTTCACCCTCTAGCAGTTTGAACTGATAACAGCTGTTATCAGTTGCTGCACGTCCAGCCTTTTAAATCTCTGCCGAGTTTAAATGACTGCGAGCACTGGCAGTCGTAGATGACACATTGTGAAATGACAGACAAGAGCAAGCAAGTCTTCTCAGTCCCAGCTTTACATTGCAATATTACGTCTTGGTTTATTACATCGATTTTTGCTACAGCTTAATCTTTCTGCTGGGTTGTGCCACGTATTTTGAAGGTGTTTGCTTCTGCTTCTGTGCTTCCTGCAATCCCCAAAGCAATCCCCGGTAACCTTTCCCCAACATGCAAAAGAAAGGTTACACCAGTGCAATTGTCTGAGCTTTAATACACTTCCCATCTCACTCCACTGCCACTGTTTTTTTCTGGACATTTTTGCTGTTCATTTAGCAAAAAAACAAAACAAAAAAAAACTTTGAAAGTCACCCCTTGTCTTTTCTTTTTTTCAATAATTTTTTTGTCTTATTTTTCTTCAGTTGGCTTCAAGCATCTGAACTTCTCATCACACTAAGTTTGCTGTCAAGCTGGATTAGTCCATGAAGTCTAACTTGACAGTATGTTTAAAATATATATATATATATATATATATATATATATATATATATTATTATTATAGGAAGGAACTCTGGGCTTACTTCTGACAGACAAAACTTGCTGAGTTGCAAGTTCAAAGTCTATCCATTTATTTTCTGGAGGCTGTTTCCCCCTCCGCCCGATTATTTCTCTTCACTCTAAAGTTTTTCTGCTGCAGCTTAGTGGTTACACGTGTGGCATCATCAATAGCAAGGCATCGGAAAGAATAGGGTGAGTAGAAGGTCAACACTTGCCTTTGCTTGAAGGCTTTTACTGTGGGGAGGAAACTGGAGCAAAAAAAAAAAAAAAAAAAAAAAAAAAAAAAGACTACTTATTTAACAAAACGAAGGAGATCACGTGAACCTATGGGGCTTGTTGGGTTCATTTTATGAGAGAGAAGACATGTACTAAGTGCATTATCTTAAATTTATTATAGCAGTTAAAGGTTCATGTTAAAACTTGCTGTCATGTTTCTTTCTTCACTCAGGAGATCCAAAGAGCCCAGGCCGTAAACACTTTTGTGGGTCACAGAAATAGATGTCAACATGACTGATCAAAAGTTGGAGGAAAGCCTTTAGACCCCACATTTCATCTTCTGCACCTTGTGAACATCTCCCTGTAATCCAGTTTTTAAGCGATTTTAAGCGTTTGACCTTGCTTCCGGCTGTTGTGCTTTTAACATGTTTTAATGCTTTGTATCTTGTTCTATTTGATCTGAACAAACCCCTATTTAAAAAAAAAAAAAAAAACACAGTGATCACTGTTGGCCTCTCAGTTTTTATTACCACTATTCATTTTAAAGCTCAGATTTTAAAACCTTACGATGTAACTACAGCCCAGCCCATGTATATTAATGACTAACCTCGTATTGTGGATGGATTATTTCAGTTTTTCTCCTAACTGAAATTTGGTCAGTTTACAGCATCCTGTTGTGCAACTGCATTTGTCCCTAACCATAGTTAACATTTATCGAATGAAAAAAGGCTAGCGCTCATCCTCCGGTTTCACTGTGCTAATGTGTATATATTCAATTTTATTTATACAGCCACACATCGCAACAACTGTCGCCTCAAGGCGCTACAATTATACATACAGAGAAAAGTCCAACAATCATATGACCGCCTATGATCAAGCGCTTCGGTGACAGTGGGAATGAAAAAAACTCCCTTTTAACAGGAAGAAACCTCTAGCAGAACCAGGCTCAGGCAGGGGCAGCCATCTGCTCTCTGGGGTGAGAGAAGGAAGACAGGACAAAAGATATGCTGTGGAAGAGTGCCAGAGATTAATAACAAGTATGATTCAGTGCAGAGAGGTCTATATTATGCTAACCATAGTTGTGTAGCTAGCCACCATGTAGCACATCATTATATACCAGCTGGTCCAACTTCAGTAACCCTACAAACGTCATTACTGTTTAGTTTTCTATCTTCATTTATGTATGAAATGATAGCAGAGCTGTACGTTTTAATTTTTCCAGAAATCCCTCAGTCAAAACATGGTATATCATGTTCAGGTGGAACCTAACGAGCTAACTCCCTGCTAACTTTTAACTCCATTAAATTTAATGAATTCTGTTTTCATGGATGCCTGTGTGACCCCGTGGTAGGTACCCATTTAAAATAGGACAGAGCTGTAGGCGCACAGTCAGTTAAAAAGGGTTTAATTTTTAATACAAAATAAAGTAACAGTGTAACAGCAGCACCTAAAAACAAAAACTTTACTTTATTAAAAACAATAAAACTGTATGATTGCCCGTGAGACAGGACAAGCGCTGCGGGGAACCGTTTAAGAACAAATCGACATATCACACGTTAAAAAGGGACGGCAACTCACACATAACCCCAAATGGGCAAGACACTATCCGGTCGTTAACTGATGACGTGATGAATCCTACTTCCGGGCCTAAAGTAGTCTGCGTTTAATATGGCTTTTGTGTTGTTAACATGTTTAATGTTATGCATTTTCTTCTATTTAATCTCAAAAAGCTCCTAAAACAGTCAGTGATCACTGTTGACCTCCTTCGGCTTTTATTACCGCTAATCATTTATTTAAGCTCAGTTTTTAAAACCTTAGGATGGAGTTGCTGCCCAGCCCATGCAGCAGTATATGAATGACTAACCTTGTATTGTGGATGCATTATCTCAGTTGCTCTCCTGGCTGAAGTTTGGTCCTTTTACAGCATCCTGCCTTGCGATTACATTTGTTCCTGACCACCGAGAACACTCACGTTAACTTTTATCGAGTGGAAAAAAAGTTAGCTTGTTTATATTATGCTAACATAGCTGTGTCGCTAGCGGTCACGTAGCACATTATATACCAGCTAGCCAAACTTCAGTAACCCTACAAATGTCACTGCTGTTTAGTTTTCTGTCTTCATTTATGTTGGAAGTGATAACTGAGCTGTACGTTTTAATTTGTTTCCAAAACCCCGCAGTCAGGACATGCTATATTGTATTTAGATAGAAGCTAGCGAGCTAACTCCCTGCTAACTTCTAACTCCGTTAAATGTCATAAATTCCGTTTTCATGGATGCCTGGATGTTAAACTCAATTGTTACACCTGGTAGAGCAGAACGCTGATCATTTTATTAAAGATGAAAGACTTTAGACAGTTTTTCAACTCTCAGTAATGCCATAGTGATCGTTTGATATATGGACCTGCAGCGGAGTTTAGGCCCAGACACGGCTAGTGACGTCAGACTTAACAACCGGATAGAAAAAGAGAGCAAACCTTCAGTGCCGTCTTCACTCGGGTAGGTTTGCCATGAAAGCTCGGTACTCTGTAAATAAAAGGCAGGAGATGACTTACGCTGGACAGTAAAACACAGCAGGCGTATCCCTCAACTGTATTGGTTTCGTTACCTGTCCACAAGTTTGCGTCACACCCTAATAAATGTGGGTCAGTGGTGGTGAAGTCCACTACTCTCACAGGAACGCAATGTTTCCCACCATTCTAACAGAGGTTCAGTGGGACCCGCATCAAGCTTTCATAGAAAGGAATTAAAAACACCAACTTGCCCAGCTTTGACCAAGCACTCACAGCTTCAGGTTTGCTAGAGAATAGCTAATTGCCCACACCTGAGCTTATGAAAGGGGCAAAAACCTGCTCCGCCCACCAGGGGCGGTTCCCAGACTCAGGTCTCACCTGTCACACCTGGATGTTAAACTTTATTGTTACACCTGGTAGAGCAGCCACACTGATCATTTTTATTAAAGATGAAAGAATTTAGACAGTTTTAACTCTCAGTGATGACACAGTATTTGTTTGACTTTGGGACCTGAAGCAGAATTTGGACTTAGAAACAGCTAGTGATGTCAGACTTAAAGACCGGATAGGAGATGACCCTTCCCACTTCACCATGGCAGCCATCTCTAGGTTGTTGTCTATCCTTTACTGTTAAAGAAAGGGGAAAGAGAGCGCATTTCCTAATACCAGAATTTATAGCCCTGTTTTTCTCTAGCATAGTCAGCCTTGAAGTTTTGTACCTTCTGGTTCCATTACCAGTCCAGGGAGATTACAGATTACACAGATTACAGCTATGTAAAGGTTGTTTTTATTGAAAGGTGAAAACTGAGAGATAACACAACTGATTAGGTGATCCCCAATGACCATGAATAAAGTTGAATAAATGACTGCTCAAAGCAGTAGTTTGTGACACCAAAAACAGAGAGTATTACATCTCATGCAGAGAGCATGCAGGCTGTACAAACATCATTGGTGTTTTTCAGTCAAGGTCAGTCACAGCCCATCAAAGCAAAACCTACCGGCCTGTTTAACTTCCTGAGGCTTCAAATAAGGAACACAAAGATTTGAATCATGGTCTCCTGGATGACAAACCTGCCTCACTAACTTCCTAATGTAGCCTTCTGGGTCTCTAAAATGGGACCGTTACCTCTCTCTGGCCAGTATTTCCATGGCTTCCATGGCTATGTGTTCCAAATTTACGATAAAAAGAATATGTATTTGGAAAATGCCCTGTGCTGTACCCAACTCCCATCTATAGCTGTTTTTCCTTCCACTCCCTGTTATATCTCCTGAACTTTTCCTGTCCTTCTTTCTTTCTCTGCCTTAGCTCCTATCTCCTCACCTCCAACCCACCATCACCACAAGCCACACCTCTCTGATTCATCGCAGCCCCTTTAGCTGTGTCGTAAGAAGGCGGCTTTATCTTCATCATTATCACCATGTTAATTCCAGAGTCTTATCTTCCTAAATAAAGTGTGCGGCTTTGTCTCTTTGTGCTGACATCCCCGGGCTGCTCTTGAATGTAGCTCATTTCTATCTTGCTCCGCTTTGCATTGAAATGAACCAGTTTTTTGGAGACGACCAGCTTGCATCAGCTCCATGCAAGCTAATAGGGGTATCAGCACTTGCCTGCATCAGAGAACATCAAAGCGAGCAATTCCCTCTGAACAGAGAATCCGAGTGCACACAGCGGGCAAGCATGCAAAAACACACACTCAGGCACACACACACAGACGGGTGCATACAGCGGGCATGAGGGAAGGGGAAGCTTCCTGTTATCATGCAGCATTTCCATATATGTTAATAGCATTCTTGTTATTGTGCAGAAACAGCCGATGGTGTGATGAAGTGATGAGCTGTCCTGGCTGCAGGGAAGAGGACTGACAGGGTTCGAAAACATTACAGTCTGTAATTTTTTTCTTTTTTCAGGCATTGATTTTCCCCCAAAACACACACAAACTGTAGAAGCACATACAGAAAACGCAACCACACAATTGATTTCCCGCCATTGTCCGTGTTAGTGCTGATATGAATGATGTGTTTGATGTGAGGCGAATCATTGATGTTTCTGCTAACACCACATGATCACCCTGTGAACAGTTTCATTTGATGCCACTTCTGAAAAACCTGCATGGGAACTGGGTCATGAAATTTCAGACTTTCAAACAATCATACTCCAAAGCTAGATGAATGGTACTTACTGCAGGCACTGCTTTTGACCAACTTACTGATGTGCTATCGTGTGTGATCACTGCTTTTCCATCTGTACACATCCGTGACAAACAAAACACATTAGAGCTATCACAGTACTGTAATCATATTTGCTGAAGGAGCTTTCTTCCCCCGCATTTGTTGTATAATTTGATTTGCTTGGTGAGTGGTCACAGAGCACTGCTCATTATCATCTGAATAATTCATAATGAATTATGTTTGTAATTTCTGCCTGGATATCAGATCTCTTTGAGGTCACAGAACTAATGTATCGATTGGTTAACATCTTTTGAGCATATGTTTTTCTAAAAGCGGCGAGTCCATTATATCAGCATAAAGGATTTCAACCAATGCCGTGCCACACATGGACTTCCAGTAGAGGCTCTGATTTAGCAGCTCTGATATAACATCAAACACCTCCTACTCATAGACAAACAAATAACATGCTGACAAATAAAGACATCAGATCCAAAAAGAAAAGCGTATACTGCAACAGAAAGGCTGTGGATAGCAGTTTTGACCTTGAATTTGGATGATGTCAATTTTGAAGTATACAGTACAGATAATCGAAGTGCTGCCTGTGAAACCAAGTTTTGTTTGTTGATTTCATGATCAACATGTATGTCCAGCACTTTCCACAGATAGCTAATGAATTTGGAGGCCAAGTCAACACCTCAGACCCATTGTTGTTCTCCTAAAACCATTTTTACTTTAGAATGTGCCAGGGTGCATTATCCTGCTTAACAAGTTTAAATGGAATAATGTTACTATTAAAGGGTATACATGGCAGGACCCAAGGTTTCCCAGGAGAACATTGTACCTTTGCTGACTTGCATTCGTCCCATAGTGCATTTTGGTGTTTCCCGGTAAGAAAACATGAGTCATCAGCCCAGGTCACCATCTTCCATTGGTTCGTGGCCCAGTTCTAATGTGAAAATGCCCATCGTTGGTGCTTTTGAGGGTGGAGAGGGGTCAGCATGGGATCAGATTAGTGTCTAACTTTGCAGCACCTTATGCATGCAACAAATTGTGACCAACTGTGGATTCCGATATCTTTCTACGAGAACCACCACTAACCGTTTTGAGACATTTGAGCTACACCTGGTCTGTTGGATCAGACCACATGAGCCAGCCTTCGCTCCCCATGTGCATCACTTGGTTGCCCATGACCCTGTTGCTCTTCCTTCCTTGGACCGCTTTTGATAGATATTGACCACTGCAGACTTGGAAAACCTCACAAGAAATGCACTTTTGGAAATGCTCTGATCCGTTTAATCAAATCACCAGATTTTCCTGCTTCTAGCACATTAGCTTTGAGGACAAATTGTTCATAATGTTATGTGGTTTGCTTCCTAGCATCAAAATATTGTAACTCTAAAGGTACAACAAGGTATTTTATTTTCTGGAAACAGTGCTAGCCACTGTGCTGCCCTTAATAATAACAATAATAAATAAAAATAATAAAAAGTCTCAAAATGTTGGTCTACCTTACACTCAAAATTTTAAAATCACTGATGATATAAGAAAACCATAATCCTAATCACATGAGCCAAGGTGTGAAAACGAGTGTGGGTCACAATCAGCCAAGGTTTTGGGTGAACCCATTGTGAAATCTAGCCCCACGCTATCATGTGTTTTACTGAGGTCAAAGGGCCCACGATGTGAGTGACCCCCTCCCTCTTAGACTTCTTGACAGGAACTTGTGGTCTTGCTGACAAACCACTCATAATTGAAAACATTATAACCAGATTTTATTTGCTTCATTTGTGTGGTATCTAAATATTTTTTTCAGTTTACAGTTTAAAAGTATAATGCTACATGCTGTAGCTAAGAGGGGTTTTATGGTGCAAGCAGTGTCCGATTTTTTAGGTTCTTCTGACAGTATGTCAGAGGAAGTCTAAATAGCTGCCCTTGCTGATGTGGTTCAGGCACCTGATCAAGATGTCACTCAGATGTGTCCCTGTGGAGGTATTCCAGACTGATTAGCAGGAGACACTGAGAAAGCTGCAGACATCATACTGCATATTTCATCTTACCTGAGGATCCCTTAGGATGGAGCTGGAGGCTGTGAGTGAAGAGACTTCTGGACTAGAGTGATTAGTCTGCTGCCACTGCAGTTGGAATAAATGCATGAATAAGTGGGCAACACAAACAAGCTAGTACTTAGCTCTACTTAGCTTACCTAACTTGCCTAGCTGTTGTTGTAAAACCAAATACATCTCACAAATATTATTGCTTTACCAAGAGTTAAAAAATGATATACTTAACACAAATGCATCTGTTCAGCCTTATGTAGAAAAGAATGAACAGATCCTTGGTTTCAAAAGCCAGTACTGTCTACTTCAGCAGGAAAAAACAAACAACACAATGCTTAATTTATGATTCTGTGATTCTGTCTGTCAGTGTAAGGATAAGGATCTTTAACCTTTAACTTTTAATGAGTAAAAGTGCTCCAATGCAGTTCTCCAAAATTCCAAATGCATTTTACTTGACGTGGATGATATTTTTCATTCTTTTTGGCACTCGGTTTCACTTCAACTTCAACTCTTCTCTGCGACTGGGTGATGACCTAACAGTACAAACATATTTTAAAATTGTTAAAGTTTCCGCCTGACCATGAAATCAAAACAGTGAGCTGGAGTACACTACAAAGCTCCATCCAGTTAAATACAGAACTGAGAGATAATTCTGTTTCGTCTTTATTATGAGACACTATTTTTATGTCACACAAAAGCATTTGGTGGAGTGGTAGTATGAAAATTTTAATTAATGCGGCCCTAATTATTGCATTGGAGCAGCTTCTGTTTTGCGAGTATCCTAGTGCTGCCCTTCCCAAGTTGAATTTTCTGATGTGTGCAGATCTTCACATCGGCTCCTTGTTATTGCTACGTGGCATGAGTACAACCCAAACAACTCAGCAGGCAGCTTCTTTTTTAAAAGTGATTTAGAAATTGGGCTAGTACCTCTGGGACTGTCAAGAGTTTATACGCTGTGTTAAAGATTCTCTTTCTTCTATTTCATTGATTATCTACATTGCCGACATCAAAGGTTAATTTAAGGTTGATACTATTCAAGCAAGCCATATGGAAAAGAAATAGTAAAAACTTATATGATTTACTCATGAAAGTGGCCACTTTCTCATTACTTTCATATATTGTTTTACTAAGTATCCAAAACATACAAGTTTCATTATATAATTTTTCAAGGGATCTTATATCTGTTTTCACTCTTGTATGCTTTTCATACAAGTTTCACACAAGACAGATACAAACTTTATAAGATTTATATATATCTTTTCCATATGGGAAAACACAGTGCTGCACATAAACAAATGTGATAGCATTAAATGCATTTATCATCCCTCGATGAAATGAGGTTTCATAATTAACATATTTATATCATAAACACAAACAAAATTTTAAATACATTTCATGGATTCATTAAACTGTCAACGATGGGCAGGTGATTTCAGAAAAAACAGTGTTAAGTAAAATCATACCCATCTCATTCAACTCTTTAAAGGGAAACCGTGGTGATGTTTAGTTAGTGAGAGGAAGGCTACCTGGTTGCAGGGTTTAATTAAAACTTTTGTGACTTAATGTAATTTATTCTGAACAAACACGTGAATAATTGGACAAGTGCAGCTTTAAATCTGTTACTGTGTGGCAAACATTTACACAGTGATTAGAATGAATTCATCAGCATACATTCCTTATTTGGCAAACACTTATGGAGACACTTTCGGCCCAACAAAGTGACACACAAAGCTCATTGTTATGAAACAATTGGTTTGTCCTCACAAAAGATACAAATTTATAAAATGAGGAGATACCTTTTTTCCTTTTTATTACACATCCTAAAGTTGTGGCTAAGTTACAGACTGTCTCTGTGCTGACACGGGAAGATGTAACCAGTCAGCTAGGCCTCTCAATTCACTGACCTGGACCTCTCTGCCTTTTTTATGCTGTTGGTGCCTTTTGGAGCATTTTTAATGGAATTCTCTGACAATACGGCTTGCTCTCTGTTAGACACTGTCCGAGTACATACTGTGCAGTGCAACCTCATAGTTTATATGGATGCAGCAAGACTCTACCCTCCAACCTAATCACTAATTCTGGCTCCAAAAAAAGAGAAAAAAGTTCACATACTTGATATAAAAGTTCAAAGACTTCAAAAACTCTGTGTGACGTTCCTGTCTCATCTTTTCTTTACAATCAGTATAAAATAGTGCATAAGCCCATTGCAGGGAACATTGCCTGTATAAATTACAATATACTTGCAAATGTGTTTTCGTTTGCATGCTTAAATTGAGTATCCTGAGGACTAAGTTAGAATTGATGATGAGACAAGCTTTATTAATTCCAGGGGGAAATTGAGTTATCATAGCAGCAGAAATTTCCTGTCAGGAGCGGGATATGAACCCACGCCTCCAGAGGAGACTGCAGCCTAAACACAGCGCCTTTGACCACTCAGCCGTTCTGACGCTTGATGATGACCTGTAGCACCGAGCTCCAAGTCCTAATTCTACACCAGTGTTTTACAGAGATTATTTATTTATTTATTACTGCAGTCTTTAAAGTTCTGATACATATGACTGTTTCAACGATTGCCAAAATGATCGCTATAACCAGTAATGTCACTGGTTGTAATTGGTGATATAATATATTCACAGTATTTGTACTGAATCATATTAATGATCTGTTCTGTAATGTTATTGTGGACTTCATAAACCAATGATGATCATTTCAGTTTTTGCCTCAAAATCCAGGGAAAGGGACTGTGACGCACCACTAATCTTTAAGATATGATGTGAAAACTGATATGTGAGCACAGGCGTCTTTGTGATTATTCCTCAGATTTCATTTTAAAAGCCTGGCTTCAGTACATCACTTCGCCATATGCATTATGTCACCAGGTCTCCTAAATATTTACACACATGGGTCAGAGTTTCTGAATAAAAGACATGACCTAATGTCAAGGTTCAGTTTGCAGAGCCCCTTCATTGCATGAGATGTGGTGCATGGCTCTTTCAGTTGTGTCACTGTCACCTGGCTTTTCAGTACAAGGAAAATTCAACAGATTCTTTTCTCTTTTCAGTATTAACACTATGACCTGTTCACATATGACACGGAATCCAGGTGATTATGTGGAGTGTTAGGTTTACTTACCTGTATTTCATTTGAATTTCTATATGTATGTTTATTTTGTTAGTCTGTGTGTACTTTATGTATAATATATGGCCTGTTTACAGAGCTACACAATTAAATCATGAATATATGCATATTAAATGATGTTTGGGAAAAATGGTGCATAGAAAATATATTGTCAAACTCATTGTCTGCACTGACAATCACTGGAAACTCAGCTTTTCATGTTACTCAACAGTCGTGACACCAGACGAATTACATTCATATTTACCATTGAGTAAACAATATTATTATTAACTCCATTATGACACAGTGATTTTTGCTTAGATGTGTTAAGTTATCATTAACGCATCTATCTGCTGTGTTTATTCAGTCCTTTTTAAATTGTAAGGCATAATTCATACACCTTTCTCTTCTTCTTATTATTACAGACATTATTTGGTGTCACTTATTAATCTGAATGTGATTGGAACCAAGAAAATATGGAATCAACTTTCCATTCTTTCCACCTAACTGCTATTATCTGCTATGGCAGGTAAAGCAGCTCAGCCCCTTAGTTATCCCTGCATATCAAAACATTTTGGTCAGTTTCTGTTCCAATATAAGAGCATACCAGTGCACAAAATAAGGTCCATGAAAACACGGATGACTTTGTTTTGATGTGGAAGAACTCGACTGGCCTGTACAGAGTCCTGACTTCAAGACCTAGATAGAACACCTTTGGATTGAAGTAGAGCAGATACTGCGAGCTAGGTCTTCTTTTCCAATGTCGCTGTCTGACCTCACGAATGAGCTTTTGGAAGAATGGTCAAAAATTCCAATAAATGGTGAACTTCTAACGGTTAGTGAAATCTCATTGTGTAGCTTTAAGCTAAACTTTTTCTTGTTGTCATCTTTGTATTTAGAGCTAAAAAATGAAACAAACATTGAAATTGACAAAATTGCTGCTCATCTCATTGCCGCTCATTCCAAAATTGAGTTAATCCCTATAGACCAAATAGCCATATATACAGTAGTCATACATAGAATTGTTTTGGGTAGTTTCCCCCCAACTCATAAAAACTCTGAATGGGGTGTATTTTTTTTTAATTCATACACCTGGATAGTAATTGAATAAGAGATGTTGCTTTGTTGTTTGACAGGTGTCCCAATACAGGTAGCTGGCATCTCCTAGGCCTCATCCACTACTATTAGTCATTAATCTGGACCTGTTCACTGTGTGTACTGCTGGAGCATTCTAGAGTATTTTCCATGAGCATCTTACTGATACTATGGCTCGTGGTGTGGTACAAATATCCCAGAATTAGTTTCAATTCAGTTGTATTTATGTTACAACAAATTAAAACAACAGCCACCTCAAGGTACAACTAGAACAAATATGTTGATTAGTTTGTTCTTGTGTTGAATCCAGAGTTTTTGAGACTAGTGCCCCTGGCCTATGAACCACCTTGAAGTTAAAAGACTGCAAAGCCAGATACCACTTGGTGATCCAGGCGTTGGTACCCTCTGTGCATGGTCTGAGCAGAGGGTGAATGAGTTTCCCAGGAGGTAATACAGGACGAAGTCGACCGCCCACTGGATAGCCAGGCACTCGTTTTCGATCATGCAGTATTTTCCTTTTTGGTCTGTCAGCTGATGTAAAGGACCGGGCGGTGGACCCCCTTACCTGCTGGGACAAAATGGCCCCCAGCCCTCTGTTCGAGGCATCTGTCTGCAGAGTAAAAGCGAGGGAGAAGTTAGGTGTGTGGAGCAGTGGCTCCCATTTGCACAAATGCTGCCTGGCACTGCTCCATCCACTGGACCAGATCTGGGGGAAACCTTTTGGGTGAGATCAGTCAAGTGGCTGGTCAGCTCCGCAAAGCCAGGAACAAACCGGCGGTAGCACCCAGCCAGCCCCAGGAACTGTCTCACCTCCTTTTTGGTGAACACATCTGTAACGCAACAACATCTACCCTCTGGGCCTGTGTGAGATGGTTATCACAATGGAGGGAGGTGGGAATGGTGGAATTTAGCAACTCCGGCCCCAACTCATCTCTCTCCCTACCCAGTCTCACCAGAGAAGCATTTTCAGTTTCTCTCCATGCTTTAAGAAGTTTGAGGTGATATATCTGTGTGGCTCCTGCCCTGTCCGACCGTACCACCTCATAGTCAATGTCACCCATCCGCCGTTTGACCAGGAAGGGTCCTTGCCACTTGGCGAGTAACACTAAGTTGATAGGCGGGAGTAATAAAAGCACTTTGTTTCCTGGCGTAAACTGCCTGAGTCTAGCCCCTCTGTTGTACAGGCGCTGTTGCCGTTCCTGGGCCTGGAGCAAATTTTCCTGTGACAACCTCCCCATCGTGTGCAGCTTTGCTCTCAGATCCAGGACGTATCTCACTTTTAGCTGGGGTTGGACCTTACCCCTAGTTTTTTTTAATCAGTTCCAACACCCCCGTGATTTTCAGTAATTCACTTCAAGCACCTCCCGAGTGATCCGAATTGCGTTCATCCTTGTGAATGAACTTACGAATCATGGGCTTTAAAGTCTTATTCAGCTGCTCCACCAACCGATCAGTCTGAGTGTTGCAGATGCTGGGTCGAACAGATTTAATGCCCAAAGATTTGTACAGCATTTTTACTGTGCGAGATATGAATGATGTTCTGTTGTTGGTCAGTATCTCTTTCGGGAATCTGATTTGAGAGATGACCCGAAACAGCACCTGCGCCACACTCTTTGCAAAAATGGTGCGCAGTGAGACTGCTTTGGGATTTGGCTTTATATAATCCACCAGAACTAACACAAAGCCATATCCGTGTGCACTCCAGTCCATGCTAATATGCTTAAATGGGATCTCCATTAACGGTAATGGGCGCAGCTTAACCAGGTAAACCAGCTGACATTCCGGGCACAATGCGCACCATCAGGGAACAACTGGGTGTGTTCCTTCTCTGTGCGAGTGTCACGACTCACTCGGTAAAGCCAGTCATGAATTAATTCAAAATGTGGGTAGGTCAGCGCTGCTTCAGGGCGCATCAAGTCATCATAAATTTTTATCATTCTGTCAAATGCTGAGCGTAGGCTGTCGTCACGAGATGCCCAAGTGGAAAATCTTCTGAATCACTGAGAGATGGCAACACCACTTTTTCTACTAAACAAAACTAATACTTACACTAAAATATACTTTAGTTAACCAAATTGAAGATACTGGCAGCCACAACAGATCCATATAATTTCTAGTTTCAAAAATACAACATGATGGCCAAAATGCTAATGCTCATGTATGTATGATCTCCAAACCAATGGGTAATATTATGGGGGCTATATCTACCTTTTATCTGGCTAAGGATGTTTGTCCCTGAAGCGTATCCTGCTTCATTGCCCTTTTTGACTCTAATGGGAACAACATTTACAAAATGAACATCACCATTAACATCATCAGACAAAGTGTTTGCTAAGGTCAGAGAACAAGGGTAATCTTCCTTCTCTGAGACTTCTGCACTCAACTGACACCAGGTCAACTGCTTATTAACGATATCTAAAGAAAGCTCATCTAAATACATGTAAACAAACTTACTAGCATTTTTTGTAGAACCCTGAACCACTGAATATGATCTTTAAAAACAATTGTCAGCACAGAAATGTAATATTTCCATGTTGACGCAAAGACCTGTTTTAGGCTCTTTAACACTGAACTAAGAGCATCTCATTCTTCTTTTCTCTATTAACTAGGGCTGGGCGATATGGCCCAAAATTCATATCTCGATATTCTTTAGCTGGATGGCGATACACGGTATATATCTCGATATTTTGTTAAAGCCATAAAGTACTCACACTGTGTCCCAGATGTCACACAGGCACCTTTATTAACATACAGCACAGATGTACATGAAAAAATTACTCAGAAATAAATTAGCATTTATTAAATAATAATTCTCCATAAATAAAATAAAGCGATGTTGTTTTTGTACATAACAAAACACTCACAATTGTGCAGTCAAAATGTAAACTAAAAAGACGCTGAGCATAATAACACAGACAGATTTTGCAGCTGCTCTGTTCCCAAGTTCAACTGCGTGACTGACAGCCTGGAGTTTGAAATCCGCTTCCTAACTGTGTCTCTTACAGGTGCCATTTGTGGTCCTTATACGCACACAATACGGTAATATTAGGTTGAAGCACAGTATGCATGACTTGCAAGGCTCCTGACTACGCCAGCCATAATCCACAATCCATCAAGCGGTGCGGCTTCATAGCTTACCAAAGGCGTACTAAAACATTTTTGACAGATTGCTGAGCGCCGTGTACCACATAAAATCGGTTCACGGTCAGTAAGCACAACCAGAATTCCAACATAAGGCACATCGTCGATTTTTGAGAAAATGAAAGGATTTTAGTGTACGGTTATAGTCCGAAAATAACGGTATATGAGTTTTGTAAGTTGATTTGTTTTGGGGCAGGAGGCTGGGAGACTTTGCAGTCTCGGATACAGCACGCAGTTTCACACACTCTTCATTTTGCACTTTATGGCGCTGTTGTAAACTGTGAAAATACTAGTAGTGCTAGCTGCACGGCGTTAACGAGCTAACCGCAAAGCTAATGCGTTGACGCCGTGCAGCCCCACAAATGCGGCGATCCACGGTAACTCGTTAACGGAGATTTGCCGCGTTAACACAGTTATGACGTTAATGTCGTTTTAACGAGAGTAACGCTGCAGCACTAAAATAGTAATCTCCAAATGGTTTCTTTTTATCAACCAGCTCCTCTTTGATAGCTGCCGCGTCCATCTTGTCTTTGCCTGCAGGTGAAGCAATAGGGGAGAGAGGCGAGGCAGAGTAACGTTGCATAGAGACAAAAGTGGACGAAAGAGAGGCAAACTTGCGGTTCCATAAGTGTAATTATAATGTAACATAGACTATATTGATATAAACGATACTGTCACATCTCATATCTCGTATAAAAATATATCGATATATTTTAAAACTCGATATATTGCCCAGCCCTACTGTATCTCAAGTAGAACAGTGACAAATTAATCCAGCTGGTGATGAAACCTTTCTCCCAGTCAAATAAACTACTGTGTAATAGTGGAGGTGATGTTCTGTTTAGAGCTCACAGTGGGGAATAAAAACTAAACCAGTTATAAAGTGAACTGTTGAGGTAGTCTCCAATGAGAGCTTCTTTCAGTGTTTTCCTGATTAAATATATAGAGGGAATTACAGCAGTGAGTTATGAACATGCATTGTTCCAAGGTTATTCACAAAGACTTCATTACAACTCTGCAGAGATTTGCATAGATTTGAGAGTGTGTTAATGAATTTTTATTGTTGTACTTCTTTAACGACAGAAGCAAACTTGACAATAAACGCTTAAATCCGTGTATATTGTTTTCTGCTGGCAACGTGGACCTGCTGTGAGGCGATAAGAAATGGCAAAACCACTTGCTGTCATGATCGGCTTTGCGCTGTGATCGCAACCAACATGACGGGGGGACGCATGGACACAAGTGCTCCGAGGGTTTGTGACTACAGATACAGAGTGCTATAACTGCCACTCAAGAAAAGTCAGTCAGGGGACAGCGGAGATTGTTGTCAGTGATATGTGGGAATAAGCATCATCACGAAGACAGGGTAGCATCTGATAATTGGGCGTGGGACTCAATGGCAACAAAGCAACGTGGCCTTAGTAATGAGATTAATGATGTTGTGTTAGGTCTCGTTTCACTAAGGAGAGGATTATCTCCGAGCAGCCCTCCTAAGGTGAAGGAAAGGACAATTACTCTGAAACAGATTCACCAGACCATTCCCTTTCTGGCTGTAAACAAAATAATGTTTCAGAGCTGGGTCAGGGCTCATTCCCACAGACAAAAAAGCTATTTAGTCAAAAGCTCCTCCAATCAGTATAATAGAGAAGACAGTAGTTTTTAGCTTGAGTATTGCAGGGTGATCTTCAGGGCTCTGTCAAGTTGCAAGTTCTCAAAAACCTCATGGTGATTATAAATACACTCCCTGTATATGACCAAGCAGAGCACATAATGATGGTTTGCTTTAACACAGGTGTTTTCTAAATGAATTTTCCTGAACACTGCCCTCACTGAAAACAGGAATGTCATCCATTAAAGATAAGTTTTGGAAAGTATGAGGGTCTTACTTAAATGATGCAGCACTTCTCCACACAATCTCTCTCTGAAAGCTTACAATGCCAGAAGTGTTTGTGAAGATGGAGAGAATGGAAGAAGTTTGATTTAAGCACCAAACTGTTCTTTCCAAATTACAAATGTAATGATTTCTGGGACCCTAAAGCTTGAAATGGCTAATAACTGGGAAGCAACAAAAACTGCTTCAGCTCCTGTTAACCCTTTTTGGACACTATTGTAAAAAAGGATCCAAGAAATTTTAATTTCGTTTTTTTTCCACCTCTTCCCCATAGTCTACATCGGACTACCCAGAGTCAGCATTGAGCGCAGTCCAGCACAGACTCCCTACCTGTCGTGAACGCACACCAACACACTGCCCCATTAATCTACTAAACCTGAGTCAATCTTTTCCCAAAATCAAGGGGTGTGTCAGCCGTGAGCTTTCCACAGCCTTCAGTCTATGCGTTTTGCCCCGTACTTAATGTCCTCCAGCACCAGGGAATATTTATGAATGTGCCCATACATGCACCTAACCTCCACCCACTCTGCCTCTAACAATGCCTCCAGACATACCAGTGTTTTGTGGGATAGAGTGTGTGTAGCCCAGGTCCACCATTGGCCACTCCCTCGGTTGTTCCAGCCGTGCTACCAGGTGGTCCTCTGCCAAGGTCACGGCGATCTCGAAGCTCGCCGGCCCTGGCGGCTGGTGTAATGAGGAAGTCATTAGGTGATCCTTGCTGGCTGTAACAATCAGCCTCCAAAAATGAGAAAAAAAAAACATTATATGGTCAATAATTTGGGGTCACACATCTTGACTTTTTAGTCTTTGAAATTGACCTTTGAAGTTCTCCGTCAGCCTATTTAACACCATTCATTCACCAATAAGGTTTGTTTTTCATTAGACCTGGGAGCAACCTATGATTTTGCACAGCTAAAGCAAACTGTTGCTTAATCAAACTGTCAGGTTTGGTTACATCTGTCAGTCCCATGCATCTGTGCATCTGGTCGCAGTAGTGGTCTTATGATGCTCTACAATGTTTGTTCAAAGAAGTGTAAAGCATCAATCTAAAACCATGCCTCAGTATTGTTGTCTCACAAATCATTGGGCCTACTCCCACTACTGTCTCTGCAGTCTTTGCCCAAGTTGAATAAGGACTTTTTAAATACATTTTCTCAGTCTGCTAATTCAGTTTGTTCTACCTCCTCTAACTTTTGTTGGGTGATTTTGATGCACATATGGCCACTGTCACTAATTCATTTACGAGGGGTCTACAGCAGTTTATTGATTTTCCTTCTTACTCTAAAGGCCATATTTTTGATGTTACTCCTTAGCATCTGACCTTCCTATTATCTGACCATGAGCTGGTATCTTTTGATGTAAATTTAATATTATATAAATAAAATAATTTTCACGCTATTGTATATCACAACATTAAGAACATTGATAACTGCCTTCTCTGGTGGAGTTAACAGATGACAATTTATCTGTTTCCGATGAACCGGTATCCTTCTATAATGATGCACTGCACAGCATTCTGGATACTTTTGCTCCCTGAAAACACAACTCTCTTTCACTCTGCTCCCTGTTTCATCCAGGAATTACACCAACTTAAAGCTAAGGGCTGCTGCTTAGTAGTGATGGGATTTCCGGCTCTTTTTAGAGAACCGGCTCTTTCGGCTCCCAACCGGCTCTTCAGGTTGTTTTGTTGCTTTAATTAATTTATTATTAACAACAATATAAAATTATGCAGAAAAGGAATTACTAATGTAAAAAAGTGGTTTTATTTATATATGTTTATATATAAATATATGATGAAAATGAATATGAAATATGAAAAAAATGTTCATTTACCTGTTACTACCACACACCAAATCCGGTTGTTGGTACTTCCTGGCTTGTGTAGCCACTAGGTAACAAAAGCTCAACACTGCGCCTAGCATCCTGGAGCACTTCTGTTGTGTTTTGTACGTACTTCTGAGTTTGTACGTGTTTTGGAGTTTGTACGTGCTGTAAATATACTTTAAATATACATTAAATATACTTTTATTTATTCACTCCGCATAAAATGTAATAAATAAATCATATAATACAAAAACCAACTATTCACATTTCAACTTTTAACTATTTAAATTTTTAGCTTTTTCCTTTTAAACAAATTTAAAGTGAAACGACACAAAACACTGCAAACCACAACACAATTAAATATAAATTAAAATATGAAAACAAAAAGAAGATGCACATTCTCTGTCATATGGACCTGCATGAATAAACTTTCTGAATCCTTTATCATCTGCAACTGAATATAGTTGTGGATGATTACTATACCTTTCTAATGTGAAGTTGTTGTCCCTGGCTCTCTTTCTCTCTCTCTCCCTCCCGCTCTGTTCCTGTGCTACTGCGAGTGTAACTACCCCCCCTCCCCCCTCTTCCCAGCGCAAAGCACAAGTCACGTGCGGAGTGAAGCGGAAAAAAAGTGCGAGAGAGGGTGAGAGAAAGAAAAAAACCCCAAGGCTCACGTCGCTCACTTCAAAGAGTCGGCTGTAAGAGCCGTTTCGTTCGCGACCGACACATCACTACTGCTTAGAACGCCTTTGTACAAAGGCTAGTCTTGTTTTTCATTAGGATATGTATTATCAACACATGCACCACTGCCAGTGTTGGGGAGTAACGGAATACAAACCCAAACAAAACACGCATTAAGAGGCTCTAATGCCTGTGTCTCAGTCTCGCGGCCCATGTCACCTCTACTTGCGGCCTGCATAATGACGTGAAGAAATATTTAAAAAAATTATTCACAAAAATTATTTAATATGAAGGCAATAGGCAGAGTGTTACAGGCATCGCCCTAAAGAATGCTGCAGGGAGAATGGACTGTCATACCAGTTAAGTGTCTGTGAGCGCAAGGGAGGGAGAAAAAGGAGAGTGGAAAAGTACGAGCTGTCACCGTGCAGAAACCTGAGATGGAAGCATGTAAATATAATAATAACCACTGCAGTCAGGAAGAGTGCCTGACGAGCCCAGTTGTAAGTAAGCTGTTAAGACTCGACTGTACACTGTGTTCGTGTTTTTCTCTGAAACAATAAGTTCCGTTGGAGCAGCCTTTCAACGCCTCTCTCTGTCTCTCGCTAGCAAAGTTGACCCAGACAACAAAGTGAAACTAGTTTTCGGCTACGAGCCCGACACGGAACCCGACGTATTAGCCAGAGGTCCCTTTACGGTTTACGGTTCGGAGCCGTGGACCTGTTTTATATACGCACGGAATAGTTTTCTATACGAGATCGCTGCAAAATGTGCAGCCTTACCTAATGTCCACCCTACTATTACTCATTTTATATTAAGATTTAAAATCTAGTTGGTATTGGTATGGCGAGTAGTCTTCAGTAATAGTAATAAATCACAGCAATAGTACAATTATGTAGTTGTAAAAAGCATGATAATAAGTAATCCAAAGTATTCAGAATACGTTACTCTCATTGAGTAACGTAACGGAATATGTTACAAAATACATTTGGGGCATGTAGTCTGTAATCTGTAGTGGAATACATTTTAAAAGTAACCTTCCCAACACTGACCACTGCAAGGATGCTGTGTCTACAGATAAACCTGAATATTATGCAACACTAATAAGGTCTGGTGAAAGGAATACTTGGACTCTTTTCTCTACTATAAACAACATTGTTTGACAACTTGACAAATTTTTAATAGTAATATTCATCAACAGCTGAGTCTTCTAGGTAATATACTGAATGATCCTCCTTCTTTTCTTTCTAGCCTAAACTCCTGATTGTTGAGGAAATATCGGAATTTATTAAGAAATTTAAACTTTCCACTTGTTATTTTAACCCACTTCCCACTCATGTGGTTAAATCCAGTTTGTCCTCTCAGTTTCTTGCCTTTTACTGGCATTAACACAGATTAGGGAAAACCTAATCACTGGCTATGTTTCTTTACCCCTCAAAACAGCTGTGATAATTCCAGTTCTTTAGAAACCAAGTGCAGACGCTTTCAGTGAAAATAATTATGGTCCTAGTGCTAGTTTACTTTTGCTTTCAAAAATGTATGAAAAAGTGTTGCTATGCAGATTTACCTCACTCACCTTACTCACCTTAATAATACTTAATTTCAGTATGGTTTTCAGAGACAGCCCTGGTCAAAATCACACGTGATCTACTGATGTAAGCAGACTCTGCACTCCTAACTATACTTCCTTTGATATAATCGCTGATGATATTTTCTTGAAGAGAATCTATTGTTCCATTGGTACTTTACATGCCTGGTTTAAAACATGCCTCTCAGATCACAGTCGTTATGTACAATTAAAATATATCATATGTGTGCTAATTTTCTCACATTAAACAGTAACAAAACATGTTCTTCTGTTTTGGATAAATGCATTAAAACCTCTCTATGTTGAGAATTCTCCAACTCTTTCATCCAAGTTAACAGTTCACGTTTGTGGCACCACAAATTTCAAAACAGAAATATATATAGTCTAATAATAATATTAATAATAATAATATTATATTTTCAGTTTTGTAGTTTTAGTTGGTAATGCACATCCCTTACAGCTGACAATAATGGTATTCTTGTAAATGCTCAACTCAAAACATATCATATAAACATATTAAACCTTTTGAATATTATAATTCGGTTCTATCTGCTCTCTATCTCTTCTCTCTCCGTCTTTAAAGCCATGGTAAATGGACTGGTTCTTATACAGTGCTTTTTAACTCTACCTGAGCACTCAAAGCACTCTATACAGCTTACCTCATTCATTTATTCATACAAGCGCTTTTTCTATGCTTTTTCTATTGAAGTGCTTTATATCTAACATTTACACAGTTATAATCCGATGGCTGCATCAAAGAGCAGCTTGGGGTTAGCATCTTACCTAAGGATATCTGACGTGCAGACTGGAGTAGACAAGGATAGAAACACCAACCTTCTGATTCACAGATGACCTACTCTACCTCCTGAGCTATAACCACCCCATGAGGTTATGATTTGACATGGAATTTGCTGATATTGAATTTCTGGCGTCATTGTGGGCTATTGATGCTCAGTCCATCTCATGATACACTGAGCATTTCTTCTTCACCCACCTCTTTTCAGTCTCTGTGTATATCTCTATTTATACACCACTATTGCATTTAATCATTGGTAATTATTAAACCCAAGCTCTCTGTCACCCACAGTGTTCCTGTGGTCCTGTCTCCCTCCGCTCTCTTTCCGCTTACCCCTACCCCTTCATAGTAGATGACTTGCTCTCCCTTCGCCTGGTTCTGCCAGAGTTTTCTTCCTGTCAAAAGGGAGTTTTTTTTCTTCCCACCAGCACTGCTCATATTCAGTCATCTGATTGTTTGGGTTTTCTCACTGTTAATGTACGGCATTTTCTTTGCAGTTATATAGTGCCTTGATGTGACTGTTAATGTGAATTAAAGCAATAAAAAATGTTTCAAATATATATACTCACATACATTTAGTATATTTCACACAAATCTTACGTAAAAATGAAGAGCTCAAGAGATGCTGTGTTTAACTTAGTCACAGATACATTTAAAAGTAACATGTAATTGTTTTCACTTTCATGGTGCAAATTGGCTGCTCTTTAGCCTGTTGGATGGGATGCTGTCACATTGATATTTTAGTTTAAGGATATTTTTTATTTCTCAATAGAAATCCACTAAAACCAGTCGTGTTTTCAACTGCAGTTACAAAATAATTTTTCAGAGGTCTTTAATACTAGCAAAGCAGGTAGAAATTCAACTAGCAGCTTTGCTAATCTAAAAGATCCCAGATCAGCTGCCTGACAGTGATGTAATCAATCACAGTTGCATAACAAAATAATCAGCGCCAGCAGGAAAGTCCCTCAGCTCATGCAGTCAAGCATATAATAACTAGAAAGTGATAACTGTTCATCACACTTCATGTTCTGGACTCATTTGACTAAAACAACAAATGTGAAAAAACACCAACAGCTCTGATGAAGTTTAAGTTGCGCAGACATTCAGGACTCAAGCTAGTGCAGCGACAATTAAAAACAGTAAAAGCCATTGTGTTAAAAACAGTCGCAACATCATTGTTGCAGTCACACACAGACAAACGTTCCTTTATTGTGTATTTATGGACAGTTTGCACATTAATGATTTATCATTAGCAACAAGAATGACTCATTGACTGTAATAAAACCTCTCTGATTTGTATTATTTGGAAAACAAATGAGCATGAATAAATAATGAAAGGTGAATAAATCCGGTTGTTATCATTTTTTTCTTCCTTCCAGTGACTGAACTTGCTGTATACATTATAAATCAAGTCATCTAGCAAAAACATATCCTAACTTTATAAAATATGGGTTTTCAGTCCAGTATCTTCAAAAGCATCCTAAAGAAAAAATAAACCAGTAGTGAAATGCCACTATAATACATATTCATGAAATATCATGAGGTTCTTCTAATAAAAACTGACATCAACCATCTAGAGGAAAAACCTACCAAGGTGCACAAGAAAAGACATTCTCCTGATGGCTCGGGGGGAGGGGGGTACAAATTAGGACTGATTATGTACTTTTTCATAGTGTCTCGAAATAAACATTCTACTTACATGTTCTTCTTAACCTTTCCCTCAAACACTGAGGTAAACAGTGTGATCACATTTGATCAGAAGCAACACTTTATTTTACAGTCTGCGTAGCTTATGTGTATTATATCCCATTATTGAAAGACAGAACGCTGGGATACAGATTTATCGCACTGAATAGTGTCAGTGCTCAATCCCAGGAGTAAGTTTCACTGAACTAAACACGCTTTGTAGCATTTTGTTTATAAACTGCCAAAATAGTATGAGGGCTTCCAGTTGTAACACACCCAGTAAAATATTATTCAGAAGATACAGAATCTGCAATTTCCACCCTAATATTTCATTTCAATTGCAAGCTATAGTAACTTATTACTGGAATACTAGTTAAGGGATTATTTAAGTACAAAATATAAAAATGTACAGTATGCTTAGTAATTTTCATTGTCATTTATGGGGAACTTTGAGATCGACCTGATCAGGACTACAAACATTTGTTGTGTGTAATGGTGGTAACAACATGGAGTAGATTTAGCTAACATTGGGACACTGACACCCATATTCAGGAAACAGGTGTTCTCTTATGTGAAAACAGAAATCGGCAAATATATAAATTTGTGCTACATTGATATTTATTTCACAAATGCATGTAACTTATTTTGTATTTTGTAGATTTTTTTTCTTGCTAACAGATAAATATCTGCTTAGCACTCTCCTTCATTAAACATAGCTTAACAGCTCTTTGAACTGGCAATAAAATACAAATTTATTTTTTAAAAATGAAAAGGAACAATGTCTCTATAGTGTAGTGGTTTAAATGTTTACCTAAAAAGCAAAAATTCACTGGTCCCGGGAGGATGCTCTTTGGGTTTTTTTCAGAAAGTGTATCTGGTATAAAACCTCTGCCAAATCAAACATGGAATTCTCCACTATGGTAATCACTCGTGAATAAGGAAGCAGCCTAAAATAGTTTTACTGTGTACGATTTAATGGTGAGGTAGCACATTGCAGCTGACTCCTTTGCTGTTCTACAGGTGGAAGCCTCACTTCAATGCAAAAAGCCAGAGTTAGGTTTATCCATTCATGGCCTTGTAACTTGGCAGGCCATGTGAAAGATAACCCTTCCACCTATATAAATAAGAAGAAGTGGTCTAAAACTGACACATTTTTTAAAATAACTGCTGTATTATAAAGTTGTAACCTCTGGGAAATTAAATTTGAAGTCACTGTGAAGTCGGAAAAAATTGGATCTCTCTAATATCTCAGGAAGAACGTTGAATTCCCAGCTTTAGGACAGCTAAAAGTAAATTTACAGCCTGGTGCTTTTATGACGGCTTCTCCTGTCATAATGTGTTAATCTGGATACTGATGTTAGAGGCATAGCCACTTTGATTTACAGGTGTACTGTCAGTACACTCGTAAATCCTCACCTCCTCTAATTTTTTTCATTGAACTGGACTTCTTGGCCATGTTTGTGCTGTCGATGCCCTTTGTAGCATTTTATTTTATTTGGTAAATAATATGGCCTGCTGTGGTTTACATCCTGCCTAAGAAATTTGTACTCCAGTTTTGTTGAGGGAACTTCTAGTATTTTATTAGTCTGCTACTATTTTATTAGATACTGTGGGTTGCAAGAATAGACTCTCTGAATGCAACTCGCCTACCAAGCTTAATACCCTTAACCTCTATTTAACCACACAACCCTTTATGTAAATGTTCTAATTTCTGGCTCCAAAAGCAACACGGCAAAATGCAAATTTTGAGGCATCAAAATGTTCAGAAACCAATGAGTGTCATGTATCATTTATATACAACATGTGCTTACAGGCCACTAATGAAATCCTAGGTTTAAAACCTCTATTTCAGTTCCGCCTATAGACTCCAGTAAATTTGACACACTGATCCATTCAAGCAACAATAAAACATAGTTTTGTTTCAGGAAATATTTGCTTTGATATCCTACAACATATGTTGTAGGAAAAGTACAATAAGATGAAAACAGACTTTAAAACCATTGGCATGAAAACAGTTCGACGCTTACTAGCTTGATCTCACAACTTAAGAAGTAAGATCAATTCATCAACCTGCTGTTCTCAAGGTCATTACAAACTAAACGGATTCATCTTGCGTCACATTTACACCTGATTTGAAATGAATTTCAGATGACAGTGCACTTGGAATAAATATTCCCAAATATACTTAAAATACATCCGATTTATAGCATTTACCACAACATAAAAATGGCCAGCATTGCTTAATATTATGCACATGGAATAACAGTGCATAATATTTCAACATATTTCCTTTTCTGCTTTCTGACGCAGTGAAGAAAAGACTGAAATAAATCTCATAAGCAATGTATTTACTGTATAACCCCAATAAATGTTAGATATCTCTTCTACTTCTTGGGTTTATTAATGTTTTACTTCATTATTTCCTTATTATTCTTTAAAACAGCTAACTCTTGAAAGGACTGGAGGGAGATCTAGTTGCAGTTGTAGTTGTGGCTGCAAAGAGATCTGTGACACAACTGCAAGACCTCTACAACACAGAGAGATTGTAGAATAAAGTGCACTGTAACTGAATCACACACATCTTCCGAGTACAATAGTTGTGCGCCGTGCAGCTTCAGACTGGGCAGAGGGCTCTTGGGCTCTCCTGGGGTCATTCATCAAGGTTGGACGGTGGAGAAATGTGCCTGTTGTTGGTATTAATAGCCCGGGGTGAAATAGGTCCTCTCCACTGCGGAGGCGATCTGGCAACTCGGGTGAGCCCTATTTCACTTTCCTCAACTTTTATTTTGTCCCGGCTCAAGCTTCATTGTGGACCTCATTCTTTTCAAGCTTCTCAAGCGCCATCGAAACATTTAAACCCCCCACCCCCACTTACTACATCACTCCATCTACTCTTGCTATTGCCTGGTTCCGCAAATCATATTTCTCTGATAAATGATTGATAAATTATTTTCTCTTTGTAGAATACAATAAAATCATTTGTGCTAATTAAGGCAGTCTTTTCATTTACAAACAAGACATTTAAACTCAGAAAATTTAATTGGGTTGGGAAAAAAACAAAATAAAAGGTTGGACTTTTCCCAAAGAAGTCATTATTTACTTGTTCTGTCAGTAAAACCTTTCACATTTTGTTCTTTAATCTCTTGAAGAAAAGTCTTGGAAAGTTCCCAACATCTCCCAGTTTTCTGATCCTTTTATTTCCAGTGGAGTCCCTCGTGACCTTTTAGAAGCCTGGGTTTCCAGATTTCAGCAGAGAAACCACGGCATTGGAATTATACGTGCACCGACGGCACACTCTTGTTGAGGACTTGCGCCCTCATCAGCTGGACGCTGGTCATGATCTTCTTCTGATGGCCCATTAATGTCACCCCGAGCCTCTGGATATCCCTATATGGCACACACACAAACACAAATCAGATTTGAAGATTTATGAAAGTTGGACTCTACAGGCCCCAGTTAGTGTGTTAAAGTTTATGACATGTGATCAGGAAAACAACTGAACAACTACAGCTTGTTTAGAAGGTTTTCCAAGACGAAGCATCTTCTCTCTAAAATGAACATGGCAGCACAGCTTGGTTTTGAAATCTGACAAACCACCAACAACCTGTTTAATCATAATACATAGCGCCATATTTGGTAAAACAAATCACATTATCACAAACATCTCATAGCATCTGTCACATACTGTGATGGAGGGCAGAGGATTTTGGCTTATTCACAGGACCTGGGCATCTTGCAGGTAATTACAAACCTTTGTAATGGAAGTAAACACATAATCATAACTGTAATGTGATTACTGAATTTAGCACAATAACATGTAACACGCAACATAGAGTGTTAAGTGTCAAGACTGTGAGTCTGGAAAGCAACTGTATAAATGAGTTGGCTTTTATACAGAGGAAAAAATGAAAGACACATGTGTCATTAAATATCTCACTAGCATTACTGCGCCGCTGTTAGGACATGGGAAGATCTGAGTATAATTGTAACTGATTATTCCATTAATTTAATAGGCTGCTTTAATGCAGGTATCAGTGTTTGAAAAATTTTCCTCTGTTTGTTCAGTTGCTGCCTGCTGAAGTGAAACAGTGTAAGAGTAATTAAGATGGTAAGGAGGCTGACTTGTACATTTTATATATGGTCAAAAAGTACAATGCCCAGGTGTTCTGTTTTAGGAATATATTTCTATGTTATGGATTTAAAAAATAATAGCATTTATTTCCTTGTATAAGTAACACAACCAAGTTTCTCCTAAGACTTTAATGATTGTATTGGTGCTCGTCAGTAAAGGACAAAGGCTTTAGATGATTTCTGAAAACTACACACATTCTTACTTCCTACAGACCAAGGTAACGGTTTGTGGATTCATACCAGCAGTTTACTTTCAACAGAATCCCAATCAACAAAATTTGGATATTAAAATTAAATAAAAAAAGATATGACATTACAAAGTAGTTTATATAGAGTTTTTTTACATTCTTCTTGTTTACACAACAGTTTATAATTTATCTATCCATCCATCCATCCATCTAAAAAAAAAAAAATACCCTCTTGCCCCTGTGGGCAGTCTTTATCCTTCAAACTTGGGTTCTCTACCAGCCTCTATGGATCTTGTGCCCAGAGGTTGTTCTTGTGCTGCCATGTTTAGTGCATGATCTGTGCTGTCTTTTAGTCCAGCTTTGTCCAGCCACTGGTAGGATTCCTGGATGTCAGCCGCTTCCTCTGTCTGCCGGTGGTACATACCGTGCAGGGGCCTGTCCTTCCATGATGGTTCCTCCTCTTTCTCCTCATTCTTGAGTTTCTGCTGCCCGAGGTATTCACTGAGCATGCGGTCAGTTGGGGCCATCTTCCTGGTGTACTCATGAATGTTGGTTGTCTCATCCTGGATTGTGGTGCTGACACTCATTAGTCCCTGGCCTCCTTCCTTCCGCTTAGCGTACAGTCTCAGGGTGCTGGACTTGGGGTGAATCCTTGCCTGATCCTCTGGAGGTACTTCGTTGGTTGCAGCTTTCCTAGCGGCCTCTTCATGCAAATATTATAACGCCTCATACTTGAGATGGCCTTTTTTTGGATATACACTAATGGACTCACTCAAGAAATTGGTGTGAGAGAGTCTGAGTGATTTAGTTTCATATTATAGGAAAGCTGTGCTAATATAGTTTGATGCTAGCCGAAGGACAGGATTGAAGGCTGGGTGGCATAAGTTCCTGACCCCTGGGTCAGATTTGAAAAGCATTGTGGGAGGTTTTAATATGTGTTCGACTGAGCTCAGAGGCTCATGGGACAGAAGAATGGAGATGATAATCAATAAGTGTTATAATATAATATATTACCTCTTTTCTGTGCACAAGCTATGCCATTCTATGTCCTGTCAAGCAGTTTAAGGTCTGTGTGAGGTGATTTTCTCTCACATTAGCTGGCAGAGATTGTAGAGCACCTACACTACTACTACTACTACAACTACTACTACTACCACTACTACTACTAATAATACATTTTATTTGAGGGCGCCTTTCAAAAACTCAAGGTCATCTTACAAAAGAACAACATTAATAAAAAGAAGCAATAGTCATAAAATACATAAAATAAGTTAAAATTGCAAAGCAGAACTTGACAACAGGTAAAATCAGCACTAAAGCTGATTTTACTACATCTAACAGCTCACTACTGCCTCTGAGCTGCTGAGACTTCCCCAGGAAGCGCTTACCCTTGGTTCATGCTTATGACGTGACCCAGAGTGTGGTACCCCCCAGCTGCAAAGTGTTCCTTGTAGCGGCTCATCTTTATGGTGTCCAGCCACTCGTCTACTGAGTTACAGCTGCTGAAGTCAGGGATAGCTCTCTCCATCAGTGTAGGACTGTTTAAACTGCAGCAAATAAAGACAGATGGCAGTGGATCAGAAGTAAAAGAGACAGGAAGATGTATCGGAAGACAAAAAGATTAGTTGAAGGCAGCTTGAAAAGGAGAGGAGTCAAAAAGTGAGCAAGAGGGAGAATCCTGAGGGAAAAGGGGCTTTTGAAATGCACGAGTATGTGAGACAGGAAATCGACAGCAGTTAAAATGATTGAGAAGAGGTGGTGACCGTGGTTGCAGGATGGCTGCTTTGGGTAGATTAACACAGGGAGAAATGTTTAACACTCCTCCTGCTTCTCTGCCGCTTAATATTCCTACTGTTTCTCTCACCTCACAGTGTCATGCACCATTGACTCTATAGGACCTGAGATCTGAACTGAGCAATTTACACAGGTCTAGCTTTAGCCTTTAACCTGCTCCCAGATTCACTATGGATCAATGTCAATATCACAGCGAGGCTTTTACTTAATGCACAGCGCGTCTATCAGAGATGAGCTTATTGGAAAATGAACATGACCGCTCGCTTCATCTGCCAGACAACTTTGAGGGAAACTTTAGGCTGCAACTTTATCCCACCGCGCCCATGCTTGATAGCAGCGGGATGAGATTGGATTCACTCTGCTTCCCACACCAGGATGGTTACTTAGTAGCTTAACAGTCAGTCACCATATATTGTCCTGGAGATCATCTTCTCAGGCCCACGCAGGTGGTGTCTTGCTTTGATTTGCAGTTTAATCCGCTAATCACATGAACCAATATTTGATTAAATTTTGGCGAGCTGTCTTGCCAAATTAAATCAAAAAGACTCCTCGGCATGTGACATAATGCACTCATGTTGTGCTGCTGCAAATATGGATTTATTCCGTTGCCCACCTACCTGCAGAGTGTGTCCATAGACTTCAGGTTCTCTGGGTTGCGGATTAGCTTGTCAAGAACGGTGACTATCTGGCAAAAACGGGGCCTCTCGTTGCGATCCTTCTGCCAGCAATCCAGCATGAGTGTGTGTAGAGCAGCAGGACAGCCCATAGGAGCAGGCAGCCTGTAGCCCTCCTCAACAGATTTGATCACCTGTACATGTCCAGCAGAATATGCATAAGGCCACAATATGTAGCATAAAAATAAACATCACATTACCTCTGGTCGCTAAATGGTATTTAAATCAGCAAACACCACACACATCTCTGTTAGTGAGATTCCAGTATGGTCGCTCTCCATAGGACATCACCTCCCACATGACCACGCCATAACTCCACACATCACTGGAGGAGGAGAATTTCCTGTATGCGATGGCCTCTGGAGCTGTCCACCGGATTGGGATTTTTCCACCCTGCCAGGAAGACAAAAAAATTCAAGCAAGGATACAGAGGAGATTTGGAGAAAAAATGTAAGAAAGACCACATCCAGAGCTAAACGTTTCACTGCCATCGTGTCCACAGAGCCTGTGTCCTGTCCCAACCCTAACACATCCTGCTATTGCACGCACACGCACGCACACACACACACACACACACACACACACACACACACACACACACACACACACACACAGATGGATATCCTAAATAAGCTTCTTTCAGTGGGCTAAATAGATCAGAGTAAACTAACAAATGAAATGCTGAAATAGCTTAAAGTGTTGGGTAAATAGTTAAAATGGTCTAATAATACTAAATTGCTAAATACTATTTTTAATTGGTTGCCTAAAAGTAAAAGATAAAATGCATAAAAAGCTTATATATTAAATTGTTATAGTGGCAGTAAAAAAGTCGCTTAAAGTATTTAATGAGTCGCAGTAATGGATAAACATAAATACTAAATCAAGTCTTGGGCGAAAGTCTTGTGCCACCCTTCATCACTTTTTATTTTGCTAGGAAAATGGAAAATAGTTTCAGCAATCTATTTTAAAAATGTGCAAACATAAAAGCACAGCCAGCGTTTCTACATTTCGAACAAACTTGAAATTCGATATTTGGTATGATGCACTTTTCCTCGTCCTCACAGCCTCAATTTGTTTAGGTACCCTTTCTAGCAATTTCTTTAAATACTCTTCAGGAATAGTTTTCCGGGATTCTTGAAGGTGCTTCCAAAAGCTTTTCCTTGGACCTGAGATCTGAACTCTGTCAAGATCTCTTACTGCTTCAGTCATGTTGAGGTTGAGGTTGAGGCTCTGGGGAGGCCAATCCATGACTGATAGTGTTACACTGTATATTTTTCTACTCAGGTATAATTTTACTGCATTGGCAGTACATTTTGTATCATTGTCATGCTAAAAATAAAAACAAAAAAGCAGTTCTATTCAGATGATACACAGCTTTATTCATTCATCAAGCTAGAATATACAAATCAATTAATGTCATTAAGGACAGGCAGTCCCTAATGACATAAAGGGCTCGATTACCTGTAAGTTCTTACTTCTAGATTCACGCAAAACTGAGTTTATTGTACTCTTGAAACTATTAGAAAGATGGTGTCTAATCATTTTAGATGACATTGCTCCTGTAACTCTGTCAGGAGTCTTGGAGCTATTTCTGATCAGGATATGTCCTTCAGCATGCACATTAAATAAAAATGCGTATAGCTAAAATGAGAAATTCCTGTCTCAGAGTGATGCTGAAAAACTAGGCTGGACTTATGTAATTCATTATTATCATTCACTCTAAAAGCTCCCTGAAAAGTCCTCAGTTAATCCAGAATGTTAGAGTGAGAGTACTAAATCTGCTAAATAATCTGGGGATAGAAAACAGGCAAATTTCTGTTAAATATGCCTGTTTTAACTGTTAAATTCAGAATTTAATTTAAAATCCTTCGCCTTGCATACAAAACCTTTAATAATTAGGCCCCATCATACCTTAAAAACATTATAGTACCTTATTATCCTAACAGAGCTCCAAGGTCTCAGACTGTTGGCCTACTTGTGGTCTTAAAGTTTTCAGAAGTAGTATGAGAGGCAGAGCCTTCAGCTGTCAGGCTCCTCTACTGTGGAACCTGCTTACAATTCAGATTTAGGAGTCAGAGACTCTTACTCAACTACAATAAATTGACTAAATAGCTTAAATGAATGGATAAAAAGCACCAGAATTTAGTTTCAGTTATTAGATAAATGGATAAATAGTTTACTAATCAATAAAGGGTTAAATTGATAAGCTAAAAGTAATTTGAAAAGCTTGCAGTAGTAGCTACATTGTGGCAAGAAGTAGTTAGCCTGAATGTTTTTGATAGTTCTCAGTAATGGATAAATTGTTTAAATATAGTCAATTTAATAGATAAGTAGGTAAACATGTCATTAAAGGATAAATCAGTATCATGGTTAGCTAAAACAACAGATGCATAGTTTCAGTCACTTGCAGTAGTAATTGGTATATTTTTGAAAATAGTTATTTAGCAGATCTATTTAAATAACGTGTGGTAAAGTATTAACAGTCCTACATAATGATCATCTGAAAACAGTTTACAGGAAAAAATGAAACAAATGGAAGTGGTTAAAATAGACTAGACTTATAGGGTTATGTAAGCTGGTGGTTTTTATCCGACAAGGCTTTGGGGGCTTTGTCTGAGAAAAGGATTGAGAACTGCTGCCCTAGATCACCAATAATGTATATTAAAACACACATGAAAGTTAGCTGTCATGTCATGAGTAACAGCTTTTGTGACCATTTTGAAGGAAAAAGTAGTGATGATGTGATTAGGGATTCTGCTAAGGGTTTCATTATAATATAGGAAGAAAACACAGATAGAGGCACACACAAGTAAAAGTGTCTATCTATAGCTAAAACTTTAATGGGAGGACAGCATTTAAATACTAAAGCTAGTTAAAGCTTGATCTGAAATGATATTTTAAAATCTTCGACTGTATTGTAGGATGTTAGTCAGATATCAAAAGTGAAAAGTAATGACATCAATAAAAGAGATTTAGCAACATAAAAAGAGCACAACATTTTAACCATGGAAGGAACCTCCATGGTTAAAAATTACTACTAAAGTAAAACAGATTCATAAATGAGCTACATGCCTGCTCACTGTTTAACAGCAAATGTTAATGAAAGAAGAAAATAACAGCACACACTAAAGGGCAACGATGTGTATGTGTATGTTCTCAGGACAAGAATAGACTTGCAAGTGTTAGCAAGTGAACTACTTGCATTGTACTTGATATTAAACTAGCACTTAATTAAGTTGACAAATGGATACATCACTTCCTAAACAAACAAATCACTCCCTGTGGGTAATTTTAAGCCTCTGAAGGTTACTCACCAAATATAGCCAATTACAGACACTCGATGTTCTGCTAAACATTTAAAACAGGCCAAAGTTTCCGTACTTTCAATTCCTTCAAAGTTACTTTGCTGCCACCTTTGACTCCATAGAAGAACTTTATACCTCCACAATTTCCAAGCAGTAATGTTTTAATCTTCAGCTACAATCAAGTGTTATTGTGACGCCATAATGTCCGTATATCACGATCCATAATCAGTTTCTCCTTCACACTGGGTGATGCTGTACATAATCACCTTGGTGTCTATAATCTGATTGCTGTGCTTTTACAGACTAATAGACAAATGGGTTGAAGCAGATTTGGATCTGAAAGCACTGGAATCTTTCACTTTTTTTTTTTAGTTTAGTTTAGTTTTTTTTATATATATATATATATATATATATATATATATATATATATATATATATATATGTGTAAAATAAACATTATTAAGTTAAATGCATATTCTATTGTTAAAAAAAGATAATTCCTAGTGATTAGTAATATTATGTTACATTATGTGTGTTAATATACAAATATTTTAATTATTATGTCATTCATTCATCTTAAATCATATGTCATTTTGTGTGGTACAGCAAAGTTAATAGGAGACAATATCGCACCCGCATGCATGTGTGTGTGTGTGTGAGTGTGTGAGTGTGTCGCTGCATTAATGCTTGCCTCAATGTGAAAACTCACACTGGTGGTGTATGCGGCGTCTGGGTCATCCTCGAGTACTCTGGATAGCCCAAAGTCAGACACCTTACACACCAGGTTGCTGTTGACCAGGACGTTGCGCGCGGCCAGGTCGCGGTGGATGTAGCCCAGGTCAGACAGGTAGGTCATGCCGGCTGCGATGCCACGCAGCAAGCCAACCAGCTGGATAATGGTAAACTGGCCATCGTGTCTCTGCAAGAAGGAACAAAAAAATTGAAAGATCAGGAAGGGAGTGGCAGGGAGGTAGAGTATTAAGGCTAGATCAAAAAAATAAAATAATGCGATGGCATAGCAGCTGAGAAGATAAGCAGTGATAATAGAAGAGATTTTAATCAAGATAGAGCAAAGAGTAAAGATAAGAGAATAAAACATGACAGGGATTTGCTTTAAGTAATAATCTGCTGTATTATCATATGAGCAAATACAGGAGCTGTTTGACATTGTCAATGTAATACAATGTTAAACCAACCTATACATGATGTTAAAGAAAACTTTCATATTTGCTCCTCTACACTATTCTCAACTCCTTGCAACAGCTCTCCATCACACTGTCAGTAATGTCACTGCACTCTGAAACATGCAAACACCAAACATCAACAGAAAAAATGCCTAACATCACAAGATAGGATTTTTTTTTCCATTTTAACAACCAAATTTTTCAAAAGATGTTAATGAGGGCACAAGATTCAGTGTTTTTAATGAGAATTAAGGTGAGTTTAAAGTGCTAAAAGTTCACCAGTTACTGGTTATGACTGGTAAAGTTAGTGCTAGGTTCATACCAACCCACTGTATGTAGTGTTTCCCTATATGGCATACTCAAATGGAAATCTTATCACAGAGGTGAGAGGCCAAAATGTGTGAGAGAGATGATCTGAAAGGCCACACGAGCAGTTTTTGAAGCTGCTTATCCAACGTGTCTAAACACAAATCTATTCCTAACCTACCTGTGGTGGTTCACTAGCCATCTGACAAATGTTAATAGGTGAAACATAGTGAAATTGACAAAACACCAGAAAACTAATGAAAGTTGTGAATCAAAGCTTCATGAATAGGTTGCTTCAAAATTAGATTTGAGTATAAATGAAAAACAAAGCCTTATTTTAATTTTCCATTTCTGTGTGTGTGTGCCAGGGGCAGTTTACAGCCGGGCACAAACCCATTTGCACAACCACGTTATGCGTTATTGGAGACATTTTAAAACAGAGTTTTGGCACTCGGTGAGTCCTGAACATAAATATATAGTGAAATTTCACAGCAGAGCAGATGGTGGTTGTCCAGTTTTTGCCCAAAAAAGACCAAGTCAATAACAGAAACTGGGTAAAATATGAGACAATTATAATGCTGCATTGATATATGCACGTAGTTACGGTTCACGATAAAGATTTATTTTCTTGGTTTACTGCATAGAAAAACTGAAGATGGAATTTGTTTCATGTTCATCACATTTTAAAAAACAGATCTCATTTTTTATGTGCCAGTGATCATTGAAAGGACAGCTATGGGTCTTTCCCCATCCAAGATAGGAATTTCACAATAACTGTCCCAGGCATTACCAAGATGGTTGCCAAAAGGCAACACTTTTCTTTAAAGTTTCATGAACATTTCAATAGTTGCTGAACATGATTGCTGTTTTGTGTTTGGTCTATTACCATATTATTTCTGATGCTACAGTGGGTTGAGTTCTTGGACATGCAGCTAGCATTTGAAAGTGAGTAGCACAAACCTCTCCACTAACGCATTAGGAGAAAATCAGAGGAAGGAAGACATTACACAAACTGTTAGCTGAACAACTCATCAACAGTCAGAAGTGCACTAAAACAGTTGAAATGAGATGGCATTAAAGGAAAAATGAGTATAGAGCTCTTTAACTGAGAGTTTAAATACCAACCCGGAGGAAGGAGTCCAGAGAACCATTCTCCATGTACTCTGTGATGATCATCACTGGTTTGCCTGGAAACACCAACCAAAAACTTTATGAGCTTATTTGGATATCAACTATTTATTTGTTTGTACACACTGTACATTAAGTGATGCATGTGCTGAATAAAAACAAATGCAATGTCTTAATTCTATTATTTAATGTGTTTACCTCTATTTTCTTAAAGGGATTCGATGACTCAAAAACCTATAATTTTCTGTCCTTCTCTCTTACTTGTCAGTGTCTAACTATACAGGTGGTTTCTTGGAAGAGTTTCTTGTCTTTAACAACACTGCATACTAATTCTAATTAAGTTGTGAGTCTGTAGTGCTTCCACACTAGACAACAATTTAATTAGACTCAAGGAAGGTCTGAATGCGACACTTCGCTGGTAGCTGCTTACTGTACCAATTTGTTCAAATAAATTGTGAAAAGTTGCTGACAGTTATATATACAACTTGGAAAAAATGCGAGAGAGATGTTGAATCCGTGATTATCTAGGAATGTTCTTCTAGTATTTCAAAGCTGCACATTGTACAACCCACCCACCCCCAAACTGGCTGTCTCCTCTACATTATTATCTACAATATCATTTATTAAATTACATGCTGTATGGAATTCCAGCACAATGTGAATCTTCTTCAACCAAAATGTTACATAACAGCTAAATTATACATCTAAATCTCAACAAAACCATATAAACCATAAAACCATATAATTCGATTTTTATTTCTCTAATCCATAGATTTCCAACTCATACCATTTCCGTTAAAGAGGCGCTAAAAGTCACCAAAATAGATAAAAGCCTTGTATTGAATCATTACTGCTTTGATTAGTATGATTCACATGGCAACAGGTTGTTTTTAATGCAGTGATGATCGTTGTATTTCTTGAATAACAATGCTAGAAAACATGCCCCATGGTTGTGGAACAGATACTACTCTTTTTCAGAAGGGTACGATTACTGCCTGCACCAAGCAAGGAAAACAACTAAGGGGATGAAAGGGTAGTGGTGAAACATCATGTGTGAGTAAGAAATCAAGAAAAATATCACATGTTCCTGATTGGAAATCAGTGAAATATTTGATGAAATCAAATTGCAAAAAGATAAACCTAAGCTATGTTTCAGTAAGAGCATGTCCACCTGCACATTATGAAGAGAACTCCAGGAACCGGGACTAAGTAACTATTTAGCTTAAACAAAAACACTTAACAAGTAAAGTTACTAAAAAAAAAGCTTCACTTTGCTCGGGAGCAAAAAGATTGGATTGAGAAAAGGTCATGTGGTCTGATAAGTCCAGTTTTACGCTTTCAGGCAGTATTACCAGATAACTGATCTTTTTCTTCTGCCAAGGTTCAATGGACTCTGAGCCCACTGAGACAACATGATCACACATGAATTAACCACCACAGACTCTAGACCTTAGCCCCATTTAGAAAACTTGAGATTTGCCGGGGAAGAATTTATACAGTATTCCAATTTTCCCATCATCAATAGAAAATCTTGACACACAGTTAATGCAACTCTGGATGGAAATAACTGCATAAACTTAAGCTACAATTAATGTGTCCTGTCATTAAAAGTAAAGGTGATCCAATGAAACAGACTTTTCATTTGGCCTGGCAGTGTATATGCTGTTACAAAAGGGATGCCTACATCATAAATTGTGTGCAAAAGTCTTTAAATGCCCGAATTTCTTTATTTTCTTTAGGGAGTTAGACTTTCTTAGTAGTCTTGATCAATAGTTCTCCAGGCTTTCCAAACAGCTTCACAGTGTGTTCATCTGTTTATTTTGGTGTTTGAATTGATTAAAATATTTAAATATGATGGTACTATGAGATTTAAGGATATACAATGAAATAGAAACTAGAAGTACAATTTTAGCCTTTAAACTATACCTACAGTGTATTCACAGCCTTTGTCCAAAACCTTGTTGAAGCATCAATTACAGCCACAACGTTTTGTGAATATTCTTGAGTGTCCCGCGCAGAGTCCAGACTTGGACCCAATTGAACATCTCTGGAGGGATCTGAAAATGGCTGTGCACTAACACGCTCCATCCAACCTGGTGGAGCTTAAGAAATTCTGTAAAGAATAATGGGAGAAACTGGCAAAAATAAGTGTGCCAAGCTTGTAACATCATACTTAGAGTGGTTTCAAAGCCACTCCTTTGTTATGTTGGCTATGTGGTCAGGGTCACTGTCCTGTTGGAGATGAACCTTCTCCAAAGTCAGAGGTCCAGAGCACTCTGGAATAAGTTGTCTTTAAGGATATCTCTGTGCATTGCTCCATTCATCTTTCCTTCAACCTAGTAGTCCCACAGTTCTGGCTGCCCAAAAACATCCTCACATCATGATACTGCCACCACCATGCTTCACTGTAGGGATGGTATTGACCGAGTGATGAATGTCTGGTTTCCTCCAGACATGATGCTTGGCATTCAGGCCAAAGAGTTCAATCTTTGTTTCATCAGACCAGAGAATTTTGTTTCTCATGGTCTGAGTGTCCTTCTGGTGTTTTTTGGTAAACTCCAGGAGGAGTGTCATGTGCTTTTAACTGAGGAGTAGCTTCTGTTCAGCCACTCAACCATACAGACCTGATTGCAGAAATGGTTGTCAGATTGACCACCGGGTTCTTGGTAACCTTCCTGACTAAGGCCTTTCTACTCTGAAAGCTCAGATTGGCCAAGTTCACTGGAAACTTTATTTATTTAATTAATCACTAGACAAAATTGACTTTATGTACATGTGTGATCAGAGAAGCTGCAGTGCTTCGTCAAACTGTTTTTAGAGGTGTGGTAAGGCTGATATTAATACTTAATTTGGAAGACCACAAACAGTCACTTTCTCATTTTTTGATAAATCTAACGGGATAATTAGAATTCAAACTGGTGCTTGCACTGTTTGAATGTGCCCGACAAAACTACAACTGTGAAGTAATTCTGCATTAAACATTTTTGCTAGACAAAATATTAGTTGCTAGCTGCAAGCCTGGTTCTGTGAGTATGTGTAGCTCCCAGGCTTTCTTCGTTGGTTATTTGGATTGGTCCGATGCGTGGCCAGAGCCTCAGCAGATAAAAGTCTGGCTCTGCCTCTGTTTCCAATTAGCCAAAAAAGTTAAAAAAATAAAATAAAATCATTGAATCCCCAAAGACTTGTGTTGTTTGCTTTTACACTTGTCTGCTGATGTGCCAGGACTGCTCTGCTATTAAGATTTAAACAGAGCTGTTAATGTTGGACTTGGAATGTGAGCTATGAAAATGGGAAAAACAAAAATACTGAACTGTTTAACTATACACTATCATCATTTAGTAGTAATATGCATGTTGTGGTCTGCATAGCTACAATGAGGAGTTACTTTTTTTTTTTTAAAAGAGTACATCAAGCTAGGAAACTGCATAGGGCATCGGGATTTAATGAAGTACTGTAAATCAAGTATTAGAGTGAATAAACACATCCTTTGTAATAGTGTTTGCCCATCTGGAAGGGTACCCCAGCCCAGCTAGCATGCTATAGCTGATAATGTTGACAACACGTGTGCTGCCAAAACATTTCAGGCAGGCCTCCTTCTCTAGAGTTTCTGTGCCACAATTGCAAGTATAGTGGAATAAGCAGTTCAGGATTAATACAGGTCTTGCCATACCTGTGTCTGAAAGCAAATAGTTTTGAAAATGATCTATTTTTTTTTCACAATGATATATTGTAGTTGATGGAGCATACTGTGGGTTACTACTCCCTCTAAACGGATGACATTGGGGTGGTCGAACTGGGCCATTATTGAAGCCTCGGCCAGGAAGTCTCTCTTCTGCTTTTCTGTGTATCCTGCCTTCAGGGTCTTTAGAGCCACTGGGATGTCTCGTTTTCCCGGGAGCCTCATACGTCCGTAGCAAACCTCCCCAAACTCCCCTGAAAACATGGCAGAGGAACACAGTAATGCAGCACATCAAACATATTCAGCCTTTAAATCTGTTCCACAATAGTAAATATTCGTTGTGCTTCCCTGCACCCTCCACCCACGCCTAAGCCATTTGTGTGAATGAGAACATGTCATTTAATTTGCCAGGGTAGATAAGAGAAAACAACCCACTTACAAACTATCTGTTCACATATATGTGCAAAAGCTGCCATGAGCTAATTAGCCATCCATTCTTATCTTTAGCTCAACAGAACTTTAAACTGGTGGTTGCACTGTTTGAATGTGTCTGTGTCATACATTTCTATTTGTCTCTCTGGCTGCAGCAGTCATATATAGCACAGTGAATTGTGAGGCTGACACAGTGTTAGTATTCTCTTCCTGTCTGAGGAGCTTTGATTGACAGCCCCACGCAACGCTCTGATTCCACTTTGCTATCCTCCTCTCTGCTGCACACCACAGCCTTTACACCGGCCAATGATTTTAAGTTAGCATAGCCAATGATTCTCACTATGTGTGTGTGTGTGTGTGTGTGTGTGTGTGTGTGTGTGTTTTCTGTGTGTGTGAGCACACACAAGTTCATGGTTTTACCTGAACCAATGATTTTCTCTATTTTGATCCTGGAAGCTTCAATTTCTCTGGCAAACTCGTGGACCGCCTGGCAGGGGTCCTCGTACGTGTGTGGGTCGATATAGAACCTCGCATCGGGGAATGACACTAAGATAAACAACATTAGCATTTGGTCACATATTGGAGAATGAGAGCAACATCGCATCTGAGCCCCGTCACCGGTGTGTGCAGGGAAAACCTGATGAAAGAGGAGAGAAATGACACGGAAAAAAGAGCAGACAGAGGGAGTGGAAGAATACACAGCATGCAGGGGCCAAGGAGTGTATTCTCCTGTAATCACTCAGCCTGATGAAAATTGTTTGCTCTGAGGATGAACTTTATTAAACAGGGATGAAAATGCGACTTTGTCAAAGAATGCCATCTAATCTATTATTAGTAATAATTGAGAAATGGGCCAAACATACCGTGACCATTCTGGTAATGCATCTTCTCCTCGTCGGAGTCCTGGAAGGCTTTGCTATAGCCACAGTGTCTATACAAAGCACACACATACACACACACGCACGCACGCACGGCCACAAAAACACACACACATGCCCATACATATAAACATACAGAGGGATGAATACAGGACAATAGTGGAAAACACTTTCAAACTCTAAGTATAGTTGAAAATTAATAAATCAATATTTGCTCATAATTAATCACTAAGTTTAACAAAGCTATTCATCACTTACTGACACTTAGTCATTTATTAACAACAAGCAGTGAGACTTTACGGTGTTACTGGCAACCAGTCAAGGGTAGACTGGTTGAGGTGGTCTAGGTGTTTTTTGTTATAGCTGCAGAATAAAATGCAATGTAGAAAAAAGGGGACTTTTCTTATAGTCTCATACATTATATATACATCATTTGGCATGTTTTCTGTTAAAAGCTTTTCCACACAGGGGTTCCAATTACCCTACCCCTAACTCTAGACTGGTTGTTGGTGAATTGGAGGATGATAAAAGGTTAAATAGCAAAATTCCTTTCTGTTAGTTTGGCGAGGTGAGGTATCATTTTTATAATAGCAAACCTTTTTCTATGGGCATGTCCACATAATTAAAACTCAATATTATTAGAATCAATATTCATATTGACAAGGCAAAGCAAAGACATCCCAGGAGTACATTTAAGGGCGAAAAGGAAAATGACTTCTTTACTCATACACATTCAAATGTTGCCACTGTAGCTTTAGGGCATGTGTTTTTTGATGTTACGTCTACACTGATGCACTGCAGGGTATTTCATTTCCTGCTTACATGTAAAAATATCCTAGTTTACTATTTTGATAAAGATGTATAATAAATCAGTGACTGACAACCTACCCAGAGTGCAACAAAGTGATTATGGTGCTTATTAGCATAGACTGTATATATAAGATGGATTTTACCATTGGTACCCATTTACCAACCTACATGTATTCTTTGGTATATGTATACCATGTACCTAATGTTAGTAAAGTTCTGTTTTAGAGCCTTGAGCTGAGAGGTTTCCCTGTCATCACCTTGGTGTTTTAAAACAGGATGATCGATCAGACTGTAAAACTGAGGGGCACTGCACCCATGTTATAAGTAAATCTTGGTTTATTCTCATTTCTGACTCTAATTTGGACCATAGTTTACAAGATGTTGTGTTCAATATGCCCTCAAACTAGTGACTGAACCCATAAAGTCATCAGGAAATTATCACAGAACAAGAGGGAATTTCACCTCAAATTACTCTTAAAAATTATTTTTGCACATGCAGGACTCACCCCCTGCAGGTCATTAGGAAAAAAAGAAGGTGGTAAATATGTAGGTCTAGAGATCTAGAGCCTGGTATGTCCGCTAAATACTGACCATCAGCTAAAAAAGTGAGATGAGTGACAAATGAGATGCATACTAGCATTAGCATTACTGCTAGCATTAGCTAGGCTACTTTGTTTTATTTTCTTAGATATATATTGCATTAAAATTTTAATCAGTATAATAGATATATTATATCTATTAATATTTTGCAACACTGTTTAATGCAGTTTACTTTCTTTGTAAAAACTAAACCTTTCCCTTGTGGTTTATTGCCTTGTAGTTAAATATTTTCATGAGTAAAGTGGCCATCCCCCTAAACTCAAATACCAACTCTTCTTTTATCTTTTTCTTTTGTCTCAGTGGCATATGCTAAAAACTCTCCAGTCACGACAGCAGGATCTTGTCTGGAGTCCTCTAACTCATTATATTTTTTCCCACTTTTTCTATTGGCAATGAAAAACCTAATATGCACTGAAGTGTAAATTAATTAAGGGCAATGAAATTAATTATTTGGTACAGTTCTACAGAGATGTAACTACAAGACATCAAAAGGGAGGGGTAGGGGGGTGGGATAAGTATGAATATTTGGCTTGCAAGCTACTGGACATGAATCAACATAATTAAAACCACTATGAGGTGGAAATTACAAGTTAGGAAATTAGCTAAATAAGACAGCAAGGGCTAAGGAATATTAGCCTTCAAAACTTTCCTTTATACATTATACTTAAGCTTGAAAATATAGCATGCAGACTACTTGTGCATCCAGCATTACAAACATTTTAACGTCATAAGGGGTACTAAAAGGTACTAATGGTACTTCTCAAACACAGGCTTAAACAAGATCCTTTCCCACATTTTTAGGTGGCAACAGCTGAGAGAAATACAGTGCACACGAGAGATTTGATCAAAAGAAACTACACAAAGAGGCATGGTCGTAAGAGTAGTGTAAGAAAGTGTTCCACACACAGCAGAGATGGGTAGTGTGGTAAAGTGTAGCCTTGCCGTTTCCTGCAGATGATGATGGCCAGAAGGGTGACCAGACCAGACACCAGGGCCATGCAGATCCAGATGATGGTCATGGTGTTGTAACGCAAAGGAACTGCAGAGACACACAAACACAGTGTGTTAGCTGAGGGAACGCTGCCACAAATGCTCACAGTTTACACAAACACAGACACTGGTAAACACAGGTGGCAGGTAGAGTGTCATTGGTTAAACAAGATAAACAGAAATTTGGAGCTTTGTTAAATAGCCTCGCCATTTAATAATCACCTCCTGTTTGTCCATCACATTAGGTAGGAAATATCCAGCTAATGTGGTCAAATACCCAGAAAGACCGAATGTTGTCATAAAAGATTACATCTATATCTTTAAGTACACTGTCATACATAGATACGTAGATGTCTGAGTTGATCTGTATAATAAAACTAAACGTTTTGGTTCAGTGAACACTGAAGTACACAGTAAGTGTTAGAAGTGTGCACCAACTATCAGATGAGCTTAGTAGCAGTGAATGTGGGAACAAGAAAGACAGAGGTTTTATAGAGTGAAAAGAAATATTGAAACCAATTAGATCAAAATTTGAGGCTAGTGAACAATATAGTCTCCAAGCCAACAAATGCAAATATCCGAGGTGTGAAGATCCCTGCGACACAATGTGGTTTTTGTGATCTCTCATAATATAAATAATTGAGCTTGTGGGTCTTGCATAGTATCTTCGCTGTCCCTAGGACTGATCTCTTCTGGACAGATATCTTGGATGTTTTTCCTGGGATCTGCTGGAGCCCATCGCCTAGCTTCAGAGTCACTGCACCAAGTGCTCCGATTACAACTGGGACCAATGTTATCTTCACCCGCCACATCTTCTTGAGCTCTTCTCTGAGCCCTTGGTACTTCTCCAGCTTCCCATGTTCCTTCTTCGGGATGTTGCTGTCGTTTGGTATCGCTACGTCTATCACTCTGCTTGTCCACCACTACTATATCTGGTTGGTTAACCATCACCAGTTTGTCAGTCTATATCTGGAAATCAAACAGGAACAGTCATTCTCAACCACCCTAGGGGGCGGCTCCCATTTTGACCTTCCAAGCCTTCCGGCCATACTCAGGACAGATTTTTCTGTATACTATGCCAGCCACGTGTTGATGGCGTTCCATGTATGCCCTGCCAGCTAGCGTCTTGCACCCTACTGTTATGTGCTGGATTGTCTCAGGGGCATCTTTACACTGCCTGCACCTGGGGTCTTGCTTGGTGTGATAGACCCCAGCCTCTATGGATCTTATGCTCAGAGCTTGTTCCTGTGCTACCATGATTAGTGCCTCTGTGCTGTCTTTCAGTTCAGTTTTGTCCAGCCACTGGTAGGATTTCTGGATGTCGATCATCCAGATCTGCCGGGACAAAAAACCATGCAAGGGCCTGTCCTTTCATTAGGGTTTCTCCTCTTGCTCTGCTTTCTCAGGCTTCTGCTGCCTGAAGTATTCACTGAGCATGCGGCCGTTTGGAGCCATCATCCTAATGTACTCCTGGATGTTCTATGTCTTATACAGGACAGTGGTTCTGACACTCATTAGTTCCCAGCCTCCTTCCTTCTGCTTAGTGTACAATCTCAGGGTGGTGGATTTGGGCAAAAACCCTACATGCATGGTTAGGCGCTTACTTTTCTTGATGTTAGTGGCTTCTGTCTCCTCCTTTGGCCAGCTTATTATCCCAGCAGGATACCTGATCACAGGCAGGTCTTGCAGTCTTAGGCGACTGCTCAGTCTACCAGTAGCTGGTGTTTTACTCCTTTGATAGTCCTGTGTAACAAACCCACAGCAGACCCGCGTGCACATTCATGCTTTGCAGCATTCTTTATTCAAACGCAAACACACACAGCGCTGCAGCTCTCTCCTGCTGCCAGCTCAACATTACCAACACCACCACCAACACCACAGGACCCAGTGCAATATTTAAGTCGGCGGGGGTGATTGCGGATGCCATGCAGGTGCGTCCGCCTTCCCTGCACGGCACCGCAAGCCACGCCCTGCCACATACCCCCATCGCCCGACTGAGGCCGGGGAGCGATCCGGCCGAACCTACTCCCCCCACCGTGAGCGGGAGAGGGGATCAGCCCAGACCGTCTGCACCCCCGGGGGGGTGTCTGTTCTGGTGGCCGCCCACGCATCCAGCGGCGCCGGTGATGAGGTGGGTCTGGGGGTAGCCCACGTATCCAATTGCAGCCCCAGAGCTGGACCGGGGGACACCCGTGCGGCAAGCAGCGGCGCGGCATTGAGCCAGGGCTCATGGGCAGCTGGGCAGGCATCCAGCACGCTGGACCACACCACACGCCGGCCTCTGGTGGAGGTGAGGACACTCTGCTCAGCCCGCCGACCTCAGGCTTCTCCGCATCTCCCGGCTGGAGCGGCTCTCCGCGCTCCACCTCCACCCCTCCCGGCTGGAGCGGCTCGTGGCGCTGCACCTCCGCCCCTCCTGGCTGGAGCGGCTCGTCGCGCGCCAACTCCGCCCCTCCCGGCTGGAGCGGCCCGTCGCGCTGCACCTCTGCCCCTCCCGGCTGGAGCTGCCCGTCGCGCTGCACCTCCGCCCCTCCCAGCTGGCTCCCACGCGAGGGGTGGGACCGGGCGCTGTGGCAGGCTGCGTGCTGGCTGGTCGCACCCTTGGGGCCGGCACAGGCGCTGGAACGTTACGGACGTCGGCTACTCCCATGCATTCAAGGAATGCCGGTGTGGGTGTCGGCGGTGTCGGCCAGGACTGGATCTGAGCTGCCAGACTTGCGATCCTCTGCGCGCGGCGCTCAACCAGGTCCTCCAGCTCTTCCTGCCGGCGCCTCAACACTGCCGTCTCCTCCTGCTGTGCGGCCACCATCTCGGCCACCATTTGGGTCAGCTCCTTCCCCGGCTGGCCCAGTTGCGGGTCTGCTGTGTCCCCATCCTGGGTTACGGCACCACTGTAACAAACCCAAAGCAGACCCGCGTGCACATTCATGCTTTGCAGCATTCTTTATTCAAACACAAACACACACAGAGCTGCAGCTCTCTCCTGCTGCCAGCTCAACATTACCAACACCAACACCACAGGACCCAGTGCAATATTTAAGTCGGCGGGGGTGATTGTGGATGCCGTGCAGGGAAGGTGGACGCACCTGCACCTGCACGGCACTGCAAACCACGCCCCGCCACATCCTGATATTAGGGCTGCACGATTTTGCATAAAATGAGAATCACAATTTTTTTGCTTAGAATTGAGATCACGATTCTCTCACGATTTTCTTTTCCAATATAAATATTTACTGCACTTATTAACTGCACATCAACTTTGTAACAGTTGAGATAGAACATAAAAACAATAAATAAACATAAAAACAATAAATGTCTCACATTTTGTGTAATTCCGTTTCCACCGTTGCTCGACACGGCGTCTATAGAGCAGGTAGTGCAAAATTTGAAAAATAGTTGTGGGACGGCACTGTGTAGCGTTTGTCTAGGGTGTTGATAATTTTCCTAAATCCCTCGCTTTGCACAGTGTTGATGGGAGCCATATCTTTAGCCAGGTGATAAGTGATAGCCTCCGTAATTTCTTTGTGCCTGCGGGAGTTTGACGGGTATGGGGAAGCGCTGTATAAGGTTCCTGTTATTGATGTTTGAGTGGTTGACCGGGACGGATTTTCTCCCGTCACTTTCTTGGCCTTTACAGCTTCATCATCACTCATGTGCTCTCCGTTGTTTTTTCCCTGCCAGCTGGCTTCTGTATCACGTGGTATAAGGCTCCGCCCTTGTCATTTGCTGAGCAGGAAGAGTGAGCGCTTGTTGCATTGAGTTTTTCCTTTCCAGTCACCTTTCTCACTCACTATGTATTAATAGACCTCTCTGCATTGAATCATATCTGTTATTAACCTCTGTCTCTCTTCCACAGCATGTCTTTTATCCTGTCTTCCTTCTCTCACCCCAACCGGTCGCAGCAGATGGCCGCCCCTCCCTGAGCCTGGTTCTGCCGGAGGTTTCTTCCTGTTAAAAGGGAGTTTTTCCTTCCCACTGTCGCCAAAGTGCTTGCTCATAGGGGGTCATATGATTGTTGGGTTTTTCTCTGTATCTATGAAGCGCCTTGAGGCGACTTTTGTTGTGATTTGGCGCTATATAAATAAAATTGAATTGAATTGAATTGAATTGTTTTCATGCAGATTATGTCCCGGATCAAAATGCGGTACAATCGTCATCTTTTTTTCTTTTTTTAAAAAATCTTTGTCATTTGGAAATGAGATCGCACATAAGTATGAATTGAGATCACGATTTTCTAACGATTAATTGTGCAGCCCTACCTGATATTCCTGCCAATTCTTTTTGTACTGATGAACGGGTACATGGCTCAAAACATGAGTGTTTTGAGCATGGTATGAGCCCCAGCAGATAGAGGAAATGATTGACATCCAGAAATCCTACCAGTGTTTGGACAAAACTGGACTGAAAGACAGCACAGAGGCACTAATCATGGTAGCACAGGAACAAGCTCTGAGCACAAGATCCATAGAGGCTGGGGTCTGTCACGCCAGGCAAGACCCCAGGTGCAGGCTGTGTAAATTCTGTGGAGAACAGCTGGTTTATTCCCCTGCCTTCTATTTCTTCAAGCAGCTTTCCAAGGCTGTGAGTCTTTGCTTGGGAGTCCTCAGGTATGGGCAACAAGATCTGGGCAATCAATCTTATAGCAATGAGAATATAAAATATAGAAAGGAGACACAAAGCCACTGACATCAAGACAAGAAAGCTCCTCACCATGCATGGAAGGTTATAACCGAAATCCAGCACCTTGAGCCTGCATGCTAAGCGAAAGGAGGGAGGCTGAGGACTAGTGAGTATCAGAACCACTATACATGATGAGACAACAAAGAAACATGAGTGCATCAGGAAGATGGCCACAACTGACTGTGTGCATAATCAATGCCTTAGGCAGCAGAAACCCAAGGAAGAAAAAGATCAAGCAGAAGAACCATCATTGAAGGACAGGCCCCTGCATGGAATGTAGCACTGGCAGATAGACGAAGTGACTGACATACAGAAATCCTACCAAAGCTGGACTGAAAAACAGCAGAGAGGCATTGATTATGGCAGCACAGGAACAACCTCTGAGCACAAGATTGATAGAGTCTGGGATTTACCGCACCAGGAAGATCCCAGGTGCAGATGTTTCAAAATGCCCCTGAGGTAAAATGGGACGTGTCCCCTAGGGTGTTTGAGAATGAATGAGCTATGATCCTGTGGGATCAGACAGACAGACAAACTGATGATGGCTAACCAACAGGACGTAGTGGTGGTGGACAAGCAGAGGAAGATGGCTGTAGTGACAGATGACCTATACTGAGTGATAGCAAATCAGGAAAAGGAACACGAGAAGCTCGAGAAATACCAAGGGCTTAGAGAAGAACTCTGGAAGATGTGGAGGGTGACGTTAACAGTAGTCCCTGTGGTAATCGGAGAACTCGGTGCAATGACCCCCAAGCTAGGGGAGTGGCTCCAGCAGATCCCAGGAACAACATCAGAGACCTCTGTCCAGAAGAGTGCAGTCCTAGGAACAGCTAAGGTACTGCACAGGACCCTCAAGCTCCCAGGTCTCTGGTAGAGGATCCAAGCTCGAAGGATAGACCGCCAGCAGGGGCGAGAGGGGATTTTTTTTTATATATGTGTGTGTGTGTGTGTAGTGTTTGCTAGTTTGGTCTCATAACCCTTCCAAGACAACTGCGCATATAATTGCTGATGATGTCTTTTCTCCTTGACACTAAGTTAACAAATGCTCCAAAACCAATAAACTGCTAAAATTTCGGCTTCTATGAAGGTGCTCACGCTTGCAGATAATCAAGTTCAGCAAGTGCATTTTATCAGCAGCACTTGGGTTCTACTTTCAGTTGGATTTCTATGGAAGCAGAAATGGTGTACTTTCTTTTACCATTACTATGACTTACCATGAAAGACGTTATTGCATCATGTACATTTTTTCCACATTATTAATTTTTAGTGTGTACAAAGTAATAGCAAAACATGCTCACTCTGTCCATTCTGTATATCTTCAAAGTTAAGTAAGTATATATCATGTAAATTGAAAGTGACAGTAGAAGGTTTCCAGTATTAGTTTGAAACTAATTTCGCCTTTTCTCCAAAAGGTCTGCTTGAAAATGTTGATGATGGTAGAATTAATTACAGCTTTGTGTGAGAAAATTATTGGCAATTTTCTGTAATTATGTGATATTGACAGCTGACCTAACGTTCACCCACATTTTTGCGTGGCTATTGGTAGTTGTTTTCTCTGTTTCAGAAACAGCTGATGAAATCAGAGTCTTGTACTTGTCAGGATTAAGAATAGAGATGTCATCATCCTGCGCCAGAGTCAGAATTGATTGCAAACGAAATGGCAAGACATGTGGATGAAATGGATGCACTGGGCTGTTGAAAGTCAGTTAACAGAAATGGCAAACCTTAAAAAAAACATATAGATTTGACACATAGATGTTAGATTTAACAGTCTGAGCCAATGTCACAGCCTGTATGACTACCCAGCCACTGCCAACTGATTAGGGCAAAATAACCTCCACAACCAAACACTGACATGAACTGGATGTTAAAAAAAGCTGAATCCTGAAAAGACAGGATGGTGCCAAATGGTCCTCAAACTGGTCCCACTGCAAACCTTCACAATATATAGAGAACAATACAGAATTCTGCCAAAGGATAATTTACTAGACAAGTTAAAATTTTGACCTGATGTTGGAACTAAATACAGGTTGGATCATCAAAGCCTTAATATTTTATTTTAAGTGACCAAATTTAACCAGTCCATTTTATAACTGTCAAAAACAATTGTCACACATGAACTCGACTGTTGCCTATGCAAGCACGCAAAAGGAAAGCCCAGGGCTGCAGTGCATGTGCAAAAACAGCTAAAGACCTTTGGAAATGAAAGTTGGGTATCAGCAAAATAAAAGTTATTCTATATTTGTCCTCTGGGAACCGTACACATGCCCATTGTTCATTAGAATCCACCCAGCGTGGACTAAAGTGGTGCACTGACTAAGCCATCTAGTCTTCATGTTAAGCGTCACAGGCTTGCGCACAACTCAGTTCTTAGAATTTGCATAGTTTGCAGTTGGCAAAACACACAGCTCTGGAAAAAGGCAACTGTTGTCTGTTTATCATAAAACTTAGGACTTATTGATTACTCAGCATGAAGGCTCATAGAATGTGTACAGCCCTCTTGTTCAGTCAGCGAGAGTTTGGTCCGCTGAACAGCCTCCGAAAGGAGGCTATTAGTCAGTGAAACAGCACTGGGACTCCAACTAGGCAGGTGGTTGAGCTTTGCAGACCTAGCGCCTGCTCAGGACATTATCTGCCAAATCCCTTATTAGGAAAGAAAAATATTCGAATAGAAGTTTTCTGTAACAGTCTGTGTTGTTCTTACGTCAGGTGAAAGACATGAAACTTCTACCCCACAGCAGCAATGTGTTTAGCTGTTTGAAGCCTGGGTAGGCTGCAGCTTTGCTGACAGGGGTGACCCTCTAACAAAGCACAGATCAATGGAACAGAGGGGTGGACTGGGGCAGTTATCACCCAAACCTTTCCAGCCTAGGACCATGCTGTGCTGTTTGGCTTGACTTTGAGGTGATAGTCTTTTAACTGTTGTTACTGGACTTTTTTTTCCCAGTGTATCAAAGGTTTCTAGTGACTCATGGAGGGCAGGAGATTTTACCAAACAATTTAGCGATACAGCGTTTTCTCTTTTCTTTTCTCCTCGCAGACCAGTGTACACGCACATACACACACCTGCTTTCCCAGTCTGGATCTCTATGTTCTGGCTGAAGCGTCCGCAGCCTGCTGAGGTTCTGGCTCGGACCTGGAAGATATACTTGGTACCTGGCTTCAGCCCTGACACTCGGGCGCTGGTGTTTTTGGACTTCAGAGTGGAGTAACTGTGCTCTTCATTATCCTGCAAGAATGACAAATACATCTAAAGATTAGGGTTGTGAAGATTGGTGTGACTTCCAAAAATGTGAACAATAGTTTCAGAAATGAATTAAATCAGTCGGCTGTTATTCTTGAGGTGTGGAGTAATGTTGCTAAACATTGCTAAGCAAGTTTTACATTCAAGTTGTTATTTGGCATCAGTGCGCGATGCATTAAACTGTAACAACAGCAAGACCAAATCTAAGCAAGAAACCTTTAGGGTCTACACTAAGCTAGGCTGTTTTCGTGACTAAGCCTGTGACTGAATACCAAAATGAAAAGTGAATAAAAATTAAAATATTAGCAGACTGGGGGGAAAAAATCAAGTGGAAAACACAAAGCTGCAAATCAAAGTCTCTTTCTTGACAAACCCAGGTCCTCGATGCAAATATTACTGCATCCAGGACCACCTGCAAAAAACATAACAATGAGACACAAAAATTGCACTCTGGGTTGACTAAATCCAACAAATGTACTGACATAAAACTAAAATATTTACTTAAACACACAATGACATGAGTGGCTTTATTTATTATTAATGAACAAGTGAATTCTAAAGCAGTGGTACAAAATCCCACATTTCATTCAAAATGTGTTTTTTTTTAAAGAATAATGACATAACCCCCAAAAGCTGAGAGACTGTCTAAAATGTAAACAAAAGCACAATGCAATGATTTACATAAACGCGTATTTAGTTTATAATAGAACACAGAAAACGTCCCAAATTCTAAATTAGAAAAATTGCAATTTTAAGCTCATTTAAATTAGATGAAGGCAACACAATTAAGCTGGGATGAGGCCATGTTTACCAGTGTCTCGTCTTTTAATAACAGTCTGTACTTTACTGTGCTGCATCCAGTTGCTGGATTTTTGGGAGAGGATGCTGTCCCATTCTTGTCTGATCTAGACAACAGTCCTGGGTCCCAGGTCTTCTTAGTCATAGTTTTCATTTCATGATATGCCATGAGAGTTGCAAGTCGGTGGATTCTGTTCTTATTTACATTTTATATACACCCTTTCTACAAATAATAACGGACTTTTAAAAGCACACAGATTTTCAGTTTGGATAAAACCACACAGTAAAGACAAATATATATGTCCCAATATAAAAACACACAGTCAAACGTAGAGTCTTGCAGGCTGTTCTGCTTACACACTTCATGCACAAGCCAAGAATAATGGACACAAAAAAATGAAGGAAATGCTAACCACTGATTCAGCCAAATTGGTGGGCTGATCCATCATCAGTGTTCATCATCATCTCTGATAGATAAATAACCGAAATCAGTTGTAATCCCAGTAGCTCTCTAACAGAAATGCTATTTATTCTTTCTATGCCTCTATAAAACACTTAGTTCAGTGTGAATAGTGCCATACATGTAAACTTACCTTGCTGTACACATACAATTGGTAAATCTCATACAGCACACATTATTTAAGATGCTTTATCATGCCCACAGCTGCTATACAGCTGCAAGCTGCTTAGCAACCCGACTTTTTCTCATTCTCTTTCTTTTTATATTGCATCCTCATCTGTGTTTTGTAGGCAATTAAAAACTTTTTACTGTGTATTCCATTTTTAACAAAAACAAACTTAAACAACAGGCAGATGATATTCTTCAAACCAACAATTTAAACTACATTTATCACATGAATGCATGAACACTATAGTTTATTTGGACTCCTTTCCAAATGCGCTATTATTCTTCCATGAAAACCCACCAGAGCGCCAAATGTGTATTGATCCATGGCTGACAATAGACCTCAACAAAATGCAGCATTTCCACCTGTTTGAGTAATATTTAATCAAAGCTACAGTGCCACCATTGTTTTAAAAAATAACTGAGCTTTTTTTGGAAATGACACTTTATTATTGAGGCCCATTTCTTATGATGAATCTCTTCGGTATGAAGCAGAGGACCTGGATCTGAGGTTTGCAGACACCATAGAAAAGACGTAATGAATTATGAGGCAGAATTATAGGATTTGGTGACAATAAGGAAACTGCAGCCCAGATTTATCCTGTAAGTGCCTTTAAAGATGATTGAAAAAAATGGAAGATCACACTGAATCTACCATCCACATATAGCTATCACAACACTCACTTTATTTCTTACAGTCTTCTTTAACTAGTAGACTCATTGGAGCCAATGCTGAACACAGGAAATGAATATAACCTGCTCTGTCAGTTAGACTTTATTGCCATGTAAATGCCTCAGAAAATCTTTTCATCTGCTTCTGTCAGTCAGAAAAATGAACCCTGAATCGTGTTTGTCCTATTTTCTTGTTTCTTTTTTGATATTAGATTCATTTGTGATGCATCTTTTAGTTAAAAGTGAATTGTCAATATTATTATGCATACCTATCTGTCTTACAAAATTCAGCTGTTTACATGTACATATTCATCAAAAAGGGGATGTGCAGTTTACCATTTTCCTATTTTGAAGTCTTGATCATGTTCATCATTGTCATATCATTATCAATAATTTAGACATATTTTAAATGTGTGGTGGAAAAACACTCAACAAAACAATATAAAGAGTTACAAGGTGCATGGAGACAGTAGAGCAGCTGAATCATTTGGGTGTCCCGGGGAAGGATAACAGCCAAATTATAAAGTGTTGGCTCTCTCTTGTTTTCATCATCGTCAGCTGCAGCAGCCACCATCCTCGCCGTGACTCACTGTTGTTCAGTACAGTACTAAAAAACCTTACGAAAGCACATTGCTGACTTGTCCACTTGAAAATCCCCCACAGGCGTCTCACCCCTGAGCGAGGCCAGATTAAGACAGCAGCGCAAGAGACGAGCTAATCCTTCAGAACTCCCCACACCATCCTGCTTGTTTGGCTATGAGACCGCCGGCTCTCAGGCTGCTCCCTCTGCAATTAGCTGATTTCTATCAAACCACACACACACACACACACACACACACACACACACACACAGAGAAAACCACACATACTCACCCAAATGCACATACATGCACATTCAGGCAAACACTTGTGGCAATTAGCTTATCGACAGGTCACGCCCGCCAAGCCGCTCGCTGTCACTGTCCCTTTCGCTAAGTTGAAAAACTACACCGTCTCATTCTCTTTCTTGCTCTCATTCTCTCAAAACCCCCATTTCCTTTCAAGTAGCTCAGCTGCCAGCAGGGTCTTTTTCTTGTATTAAGTTATCCTGAGTCTGTCCAACTGTCACTCCTCTGTTTTCACAATATTGTGCCTCAGCTTAGTCGAGGCCCTTTGAAGACAATGCGTTTACAGGTACAGTTTTTCCTCTCATGAGATGCCTGAAGAGTTTCACGTAAGTTCTTTTTGGAAAATAAGCACAATAGGTTGGCATCGGCCTCAAACAAGTGACTACAGAACTGTTTTTAAGGCTTGAGTGGTACAGATGTAGCAACTGGCGTACCTTCTCATAATATTTGATGTCGTACTCGAGGATAACTCCGTTGGGCTGATCGGGTTCGTGCCACAGCAGAGTCACGCTGTTCTGACTGGTGTTCTCCTGCCGGATCGCTAACACTTCAGAGGGGGCTGCACAAGAAACAGGGAAGACATGGTTTTGTCAACTCTAGATGTTTTTCCATGGTTACAGAGCGTAAGGAGATGAGGTTACTATGAAGTAAGTAAAGGCCTACTCTGACAGGCTTTTTGTTTTGTTTGTTTTTTCACCTGCTGTTAGCTTTAAGCTGCAACTCACTCGCTGATGGCATCCAACTTTATTTCTAGAGTTTCTAGAATTTTAACTGCTAATAAGATCGAGGTTCTAATTGTTGCCCAAGGCAAGGTGTAATTAACAAAGATTAAAAGATTTCTTGATGAAGTCTTACTTTAAACCTAGATTAAATGTAATTCTGTTGCACAAAAATATTGTATTGTTATCAGTGTATTAACTTGGCTTTTTACTTGTGTGCTGTACTCACATTTGGTCTTAAAATTAATTCAAAGTTGTATTACAGATGTATTAAAAAGAACAAAACCTAATTTTACATCCACAAACACTGCTTTTCACCTCCTGTCATTTGTACCAGACGTCCTTTTGGAGACATGCATTAGTCAGTGAGTGACATTAACAGTTACTTCCAACTAGTCAACCAGAGACTGATTACAAGTCATTGCTGTCACATTCATCACAACAGAAATGGGCGTCAGCGTGGAGCATAGAAGAAAGTTAGCCATGAGTTCTGTTTGCTGTCAGCAGCAGCTATTCCAACTAGTCCTTACAGAAACAAAGTGCACATTGCACAACCTGTTTTTCATTATCAGCACAAAATGTCACTGAGACAGCATATTCCTTTTAAATATTGTTATTTTGGCACTTCTGCACATTTGACACATAAAGGCTCCGAATGATGTGACTGCAAGTGAGTCGCCAATAACTCACAGGTGACTTTTAAACTTGAGATTTAAACATTTTATTTCATTTCATTTTCATGACATTTCTCTTCTTTTGGCTTCGGATTATTATATAGTTTTCACACTGACTTATTTCAGGTTAGATTTGTGCACGGGGCATTGCACTTGCATGTATGAACATGCACCAATTGATGCAATCATATCTTATGCTACCAATATAAACCAGTCACAATCCTGCTTCAGTGCACCTTTATAGATCTGTAACGCCGTTGTCATCCATTTACTTTATGTGCTACACGTACAGATTTTGTATTTATGATTATTTATTTTATTACTTAAGACCACACTCCCTTTAAGCCAAGTTATTTCTGAATGGCTCAGAGCAGGAGATTTGTAAGGAGGGTGGAGATTCTGTGTCTACTAAAGCTTTGGGCCTGAGATGACGCCCTGATGATGTCATAGATCCAAGAGTAGACATAACTGTCTGACGCCTGTGCTTTTGCCTCACAGGGATCACTTTAATATTCACTGGCTTTATTTTAATTAGAAACTACACCACTGCAACAGAATATAAATGACAGAAAATAAAGAAAGTCTCCTTAATGTATTTGTGAGAGATTTACAGACTCTTTAAATCTTTACCAAAAGACTTACAAACATCTCTACTTGCGAATTCTCTTGAACTCACAGTTCGTTTTCTGCTGTCATTACTTTTTTAGTTTCTGTTAAGACACTTTCTCTTTTATTTCAAAGTCTCTGTCATACACTTCAATTGTTTCTACTTTAAAGTCTGTGAGAAAGTAGCCATTAGCATGGCGATCACTGAGCTAGAGGCTTCAAATTGGACTTTACATCCTTGTACTCCATATTAGTTTACATTCCTTGTATTTTTTTCAGCTTTATATTTCCTAATTTTTCTTTGTTTCTTTTTTGTGTTTCTTGTGAGTTCTTTGTATTACTATTGCCTGTTTTTGAATTTCTACACTTTACAGATCCTTGTGTGGAGGGTGTGGCTTGTGCTCCAGCTCCTCTGGAGAAAAACGTCTATTATATATTTGGGGACCAGGAAGTAATGAAGTCACAAATACAGACCTAACCTAATGCTGACTCTTCACCAAGATCATTTCCTCTCATCGCACTTCAGACAGAGAAATTTATTTTGAGGAAAAGTACAAGCCAAATACACTGGATATACATAAGGTTGTGATTAACTGAATTCAAAGTAAGGGCTGCCTACTAAACTCCTCGTAATGATTTCCAGTACGTCATTGTTCTGAACCCTACCTGCCTGGTTCGTTGTGATGTTGACCACGGCGTAAGGTGTTGGCTCATTGGTTAGGTGTGACACTGCATTCATGGCCAGAATGCGGAAGGAGTAGTTGGTGTGGGCCACCAGGTTGAGCACTGTCACCCAAGACTCCTTCAGCCCGGTCTGGCGAGGAACGAATCGGACCGCAGCCGTGCCCGAACGCTCCACCATCCCTCCTCCCCCTGCCCCAACACTTGCCCCTCCACCTGCCTTCCCTCCACCAGTGATGCCTCCAGGGGAGGATGAACAGTCCTCACAGGGCCCTCCTTCTCCTGAGCACTTCATACACAACACGCTGTACTGCAAGTCGCTGCGACCCCCTGTATCCAGAGGACGGTCCCACTCTAAATTCACAGAGGTCCCATTGACTGAGGAGATGACGCTTACTGGAGCAGATGGAGGGCCTGGAGAAAAGAGAGATTTGAGTTCATTCGGAGGTTTGATCATGTCTGAAAAAAAAGTAAATTCGATTTCTGAGGCAAAGATAAGTTCAGCACATCATGTCATGGTTATCGTGTGCTGTTTGAGTGTGTTTATGTGCATGTCTTTTCACTTTTTCAAGGCAATCCCACACCTTGCCTGTGGGATTGGGCTTTCTGGTACACGGTGTTTTTGTACTTACGGGAGCATGGAGCTGCCGGTGTGTCATCTGCTGCCCGATAGTAGTTGGTGTCACAGGGGCAGGAGAGGGCGGCTCTGGTCTCTGAGTGGCTGTGTTGAGGACATTTACCACACAGACCATCGCCTGCCACCGGCTTATAGAAACCCACCTCACAGGCTGCAGAAACGGGGAGATAGAGACAGAGAAAGAGTGAGAGAGGGGCAGGGAGAATAAATAGAGTAAATAGAGACCTTGCAGGGAAGCTGCATTGCCATAATCACTCAGACCGTGATAAAATTCAGAGAGAGTGCATTCAGAGAGGCATGAATCACACTCTTATAGCAAGCTGTGCATATCAACGTGAAGCTTCAACTTTTTCAAAACTGTGTCATCTCCTCTAAAGCATTCATTTTAGGACATAGACCCACCCCAACTCCCCCTTAATCTATGTATAATTACAGGCCTTGTAACCGCAGAGACTGCAGAGCAGGGGAGATGAAAGTCATACTTCTTTCTGTTCAGATTTGGGCTGAAAAGGCGCTGCACTGTTGATACTCCCAGTGAGACCATCTGAATCCAGACCGTGTTTCAACCTTATTCAGCTGCTCTGATACATATTCACTTTTAACTCTGCACTGATTAATAATAGAGGGGCTCTGATAAATATATTCTCTTTCCAGGCAGTTAATAGGCTTCTGCTTTGGTAAATGGGGCAGGGGTAAACCTCGCGTACACGCAGCAAAGCATCATATATGAAAACGATGCATCCCTGTTTGCTCTTCTTCGCACATGGTAATTTGCGCTTCCCCAGAATGCTGTGTTTTAGTTTACAGATGCAGTCTTTGCCTAACCTTTCCTTCTAAAGCAAATAGAAGACCATTTTAGGGCTTTAGACATCAAAGACACTGAAAGAAACATAAAATGGGAAATCAAGAAGAGCAAATTTATAAGAAAATATACAGCTGACATGTATTCCTGATTATTGAAGACATTTTTAGATATGTTTGTAAACGATTAAAACCACTCCCCATGCAAATGTTCAGCAAATTCATTCAATGTAGGGTCAGGCATTTGATGCAGTTATTTTTATGATATGAATGGGAAGTTGCTACCACAATAATGTAATCCCACTGGCTTTCCCACAGCTGAAATTACAGCTTTTATCTGCCTGAACCTGGTGGCAGTGGGAAGTCATCCGTCCACTACTCAGTAGGTATGCACAGGTAAGCTTTGACTGACATATGAATATGAAATGGAAATGGGGACAAAATACAAACAATGTGGAGGACTTCTTGGCTCCAAAATTAAACCAAACCAAACAATCATGATGTTCCCTCCATGTGTCAGTAGACCTCTTCATTAGATGCTTTAGGGTTAACAAAGAAAAGAAAGAAAACCTCTGATCTTTTACCCAAAAGGAAGTCAAACCAGATTCAAAACAAACACCAGAGACCAATTAGCAATTGCAACACCAATTATGTCTTACACCACACCCACTTTGGAAAATATACAGTATTTATATACAAGATATGAACTAGAGATTTTGGGAGATACTTACACAGGTAACATGTAAATGACTTTCAGGGGGGTAAAGGAGGAAGAGGCCATGGAGCCTCAGCAACAAGTGTTCAGGACACTGCCAGGTTTGTATTTCAGAGCCAGAAGTGGCCATATTTACACTGAAATGTGACCAGTTTTATTTGGGTTTACTTATATAACAAGAGCAATATAAAGCCTCACTTTATATTGTAAGCTAAGGGTGCTACAATTAGATAAAAAAAAACAGTGCTAAATTATAAGCTACAGCTAGGAAGCAAGGTTAGCGAGCTGAATTCATGGCTGCAACACATACTTGCTAATTAATCTTGTGAGTGAATGAGCTGCTGGACATGAGGACACAGGAGTAATTATGGAGACAGACAGTGGGTTTTATTTAACAAAAAAAGCAAAAAATATATTATATATAAGTAAACAAATAAAAAAAACCCAAAAAAGTAATAAAAGCAACTTAACAAAATACCACCAAATTAATTGTATTAAAAAAAACTGACTTAACAGACAAGACAAAGTGGATTTAAATATTAGCTCATCAGTCTAACACATAAGGGACAACTGACAAAACACCCCCAAAATAATTAAACAGTTACTTCAGTTAATGGGAATCAAGCAGAAAACTAAATATGTCTCATAAGTCAAAGAAAAGAAACCAACACATTAACTTCCACTGTGTTTTTTTAATGCTTATTTTTCAGCCTTGAAAGCTTTCCATTGGGTTGGATCATATCCTTCACTGAACCTTTACTTGGATGTCTGTACACTCCAAGTACACACATACTAGATTTCACTCCATATTGGACTGTTATTACATTAGGTCACTGACTAAATCTGCCCAGACAGACACATCCATCCAACTTGTGCCAAAAAGCTTAAAACCTGCAGAAGTACATTTTGCCACGATGACCTACTGTGACAGGCAGAAAAATTCACAACATGAAAACCATATCAGCGAGGCTGGTAAACATTCTGTCAAAAAGGGGACTTTATATCGTAGCTTCAAAATCTGGCACCAAAGTTCTATTTTGAAGTGCAGCGAAAGCTTAAAGATTAATATATGCAAAACTGGCTATCAATTATAATCAATTATTTGAGGAAATAATCCATTTAAAACCTGTCAAGTATAGTAACAGAACATTCTAAGAAACTGAAAGCAGCAACAGTGTCTGTCCTAGGAGGTGTCAGCAGTGTTTCAATGATAAAGGCATCCATGTTAGTGGGTTCACCAAGACATTCCCAAGCCAGCCGAGAAGCATGTCCTAGGCCCAAGAGCCTCGTCCCGGCCTAAAACACCTCCCCTAAGAGGCACACAGGAATCAGATACCTGCCAGATAGAACAGAATAGACTAGACTAGAATAATCCTTTAATTGTCCCACAGGGGGAAATTTGGTTGGTAAGCAGCAAACCCCCCCCAAAAAACACATATACAAACAGAACAGGACACAGGACACAGAACAGAAACACACAATATTTTTACATATCATGGACAATAGTTACCAAAACAGTTATTAAAATTAAAGTACAGATAATTAGCAAACCCAGGTTGCAGTGTGCAAACGGAGCAGGATACTGAAAGATGTTTATAGTTAAGAATGTTTAGAATAATTAGAAAAGTACAGATTGTGTATTGCACATGTGCATTAAAAAGTAGGCATGTAACTTCCAATAAGTTAGTATATATAAACTGAGAAAAGTAATGTGCAAGTTATAACAGTAGTAGTTGTTCGGTTGATTAGTGCAAATTACAGCGCTGATGTAAACATCTGTGTTTGTCGGGAGCAGTTTTGATTGTACAGTCTGACAGCTGCAGGGAGGAAGGACCTGCGGAAACTCTCCTTCATGCATCTAGGATGCAGCAGTCAGATACCTGAGCCACATCATATGGCTCTTATGCAGTGTGGAGGAGTAACAGCTCTACTCACCCCATCTCTACAATAGAGCCCTGACACCCTTCAGAAGAGGTTAATTTCTTTCATTTCTTCACTGCCCACTGATTATAACCATAGATAACGGAAGGAAAGTAGATCGACTGGTAATTGGACAGTTTTACATTCACACTCAGCAGCTTCCTCACCACAACAGACTCTAATGCAGTAAAGCAGATGCTGCACCAATCAGACAATCTACTCTACCCTCATCTGTGAGCAAATTCACCATACTTCACACTCACAACTTGTTCCAGATGCACAGTGGGCATTCCACTGGTTTCCGGCTACAGAAATCAGACTGGTTCCAAATTATGTCTGCAGCATTTTACATTCACATAATATTTACAGAAATCAGCAATAGCTTGAAAATATTGTATGTCAGTTTTTGTTTGTTTAACTTTATTTATTAATTTATTTTTTGAGAATATTTCATTGCACTCTGTATAAAAAGCTACATTACTGGTGTGGTAGCTTCCTCGACCTTTGTAAATGATACCATTCAAACAATGTCATGACTGATATTTTCCATGAAGCAAAAGTTCGAACCGCTGATTTTAAATTAATAAACTCTACACAGAGAAGCTGTTTAGAGATCGTTAACCTACATTTTCTAAGACTCTGGGGAAAAAAAGCATTTTAAATTTGTAGTTTTTATCCTCTCCTGACTTTGTGTGATCAAACATCTCTTTTGCCATCTGTTGGGTTTTTGTACTATTCTGTTCCAAACTGGTCATTTACAGTCTTTTAACTCTACAAATTTCAATGTAAAACAGGACTATTCTAAAGGCACTTCATTTATAAGGAACATTTCCATAATAGTAATACAGCCAGTTACAATATATTCTGGCTTTCAGGAAGTTTTAGCATCTAACAATTACTAATTTAAATTTTTGGATGCTTTGGGACTGTAGAGCTAGTTGTTTGTTCAGGTGTTTCTATTATCACTGAGTGTTGTATACATAAGAAGCACCCCTCTGTATAATACCCTGTAATTTAATATCACCACAAACAGAAGGTTTATCTTCCAAAATAACCATAAAGTTGACTTAACAGCTCTCTAAGCAAAATGGCAGATTGACACCGTGTTCATCATCTGTGGGTAACTTACAGTACTGTATATGGGACTGACTAACAAGTCTAATAACAAAGCTATCAAGCAAAATATGACATCACAAACAGCTGGAGCTGATATTGGTTGCAATGCACAACAAGGATTTTAATTAATTACCTTTCATCAGGCTTGATGACTAGGGTTTTAGACAATGGTGCACGCACAGTGTTTTGTTAGTCTTGTCCGTAATTCAATCTCTATTATTTATAATTCATCATTTAATATACCATGACTTGTTCCTGTCTGCCTGTCCTTTCAGACAAAGATATAGGCGTCCATTAAGAGTGAGAAAGAGATCGAGAGAGGGGCTGCTGTGCTTCTAGATGTGTGTTTGTCATATAAAAACTGTCAGGGCTGATCACATCAAAAGACCTGGACAATCAATGTTATAAAAGAGCAACAGAAGATGAGAAACGCAGAATAATTAAAAGCTGAAAAAAAGAGAAAAGTTCAGCTGAAAATTCTCTGACGTGCACACATTTTGTTTTCTCCAGAGACTCCAAAGAGTAAATAACAGAAATGCAAGGCTGGCAGCAACCTATGATTACATTTGTTAGCTTTTCAAACGCTACATTTAAACACCACATATTACTTGTGGTGTTACTGTCAAAATCAGAAAGCATAATTTTTCATACATATTGTTTTAATGCTATTCAGAGTTATCTTAAATTGCCTAACTAAATATATAATAATCGTCAGTAATATTGTCACATGTTGAAAATCTTAAACATCTTTAAGATGCCGCAAGAACATAAAAAAAGCCATAAGAAAACAGTTTTAGGGGGCTGACACATTTGGGAACACAAACCAGAATGGGGAGCTGAGGTCGGTCAGCTGGTAAGTGTAAGGTGGAGAGGAGGCAGAAACAGCTTGCTTTACCAGCTCACATTTATTCTGCTGTTTACGAACAAATCCTGTGCTGAGACAAAAACGACTGGCTTTTATTTACAGACATCAGGCTGACATGCCTGCAAAACCGAGAGGGATCTGCAGTGTTTGCAGCACATACTTCAGCTAAGACGGTTCGGGGGACTTTACTTCGAAGTCCATGGATTCCACCACAAAGCTCATTCTGGGTATTTATCCTTGCTTGTCAGCAGTGAGCGAGTCAGTATGGAAGCAGTATTGTCCCAAGTGAGACGAATATATTTTATTTTGCCACTTGGGGGCAGCAAAACAATCTTTAAATACATAATTCATACACTATTGCATCACAAAGTTGTTTACGGGAAACTTGTCACACTTTAAGAACAATGTCAGTATTTATATGAAGCTGTGTTTTTGGAGAATTTAAAGAATTAAAGTGTTCTTTAAACTCAGTTTTGGTCTCCACCAACTCATGAAGATGGTTTATCATTTATAATCGCATATTAAATTCTTCTGCATTAGTTGTCAAGTATGAACGATCAGATTTAAGTCTGGACTTTAAGTCTGATTAAGTCACTCCAAAATGGTGGACTTCTTTGAGTGTTTTGGATCATTGTGCTGCTGAAAAAGTGCACTTGACCCGAGCTTCACAGCTGGAAATTCCCCTTTATGATTTTTGGTAGAAATTCTGGTATTCATGGTTTTCCAGGTCCTAAAGCAGCAAAGTAGGCCCACACTGTCACCACCATGTTTGACTGTTGGTATGATGTTCTTTTTATGAAATGATGTGTCAGTTTTACGCCAGGTGAAATGGGACTAAAACCTTCAAAAAGTTCAGATTTTGTCTTGTCAGTCTTTTGTGGCCTTCTGGATGACTCATCGATGCAGAGTAGTGAGGAATAATTTTGGAAAGCCAGCCACTCCCAGCAAGGTTCACCACTGTTCCAAGTTTTCTCCATTTATAGATAATGTCTCTCACTATGGTTTCTTGGAGTCCCAAAGACTTTTTAGTTATTTTGTAACCGTTTACAGACTGATAGATGTCAATTACTTTGTTTCTCATCTGTTCTTGAGTTAGATTATGCCATGATGTGTTAACATAATCTTAGGATGCCTGAGGAATGGAGAAGTGTACTGGTACAAGAACAAGAACAAGTCTGATGTGCAGAGCTTTAGTAACTACAGAGGGATAAAACTGATGAGCCACACCATGAAGATATGGGAGAGTTGTGTAGATTGACAAAGTTGTTGAAGCTTTGAGAGCCTGGGGAGGTGGAGGGAAGCATGGGAGAAAAGAGGATTGAGAAGCAAGTAAGAACCATGTCTGTGAATGAAAAGAAGACAGGTGAAAAGGTGAAGATGTGAGGAACAGAGATAATGAAGGTGGGTGAGTTTAAAACTTGGGTTCAACCATCCAAAGTGACAGACAGTGCACAAGAGAGCTAAAGAAGAGAGTGCAGGCAGGGTGGTGTGTGCAGAGATGAGTGATAGAAAGATAGCAGCAAGAGTGAAAGGTTTACAAGATGGTAGTGAGACCTGTTATGACGTATGGGATGATGGTACTAACAAAAAGACAGGAGGTGGAGCTTCAGGTGCAGGTGGAGTTTAACATGCTACGATTTTCACTGGGAGTGAACAGGATGGGCAAGGCTGGAAAGAAGTATATCAGAGAGACAAGTTGAGCATTTAGAGACAAAGTTAGAGAACTGAGATAGTTTGCACATGTGCAGATGAGGGAAAATGAATGAACTGGACAAAGGATGTTTAATATTGAGCTTTTAGGCAAAAGGAAAAGAGAAAGACCCCAGGGGAAGTTCTTGGATGTAGTGAAAGAGGACATGCAGAGGTTTGGTGTGACGGAGAAGAATGCCAGGGATCGGGTGAGATGGAGGCAGATATGACCCCCAGAGGGAACATTTCAAAGAAGAAGAATCATGTAAATTAACCCACTGCCAAAAGTGAGAGTTGGGTAAAACTCAAACCTGAGATTTTAGGGAGGTAGAACAGATCAATATTTGGTTCAGAGGTCTTAAAAGTGATGGTGGAAACAAAATCTTGTGCTACACAAGTTTCACAGCCTTCTGTTCAGTCATGCAATTTGGCTACAGGGCTGAATGCACTAGAAATGGATAAAAACACATCTGTTCATGTGCTTTCCCTTTCAGAACACTATGTTTGTAGTGACCTCTGTGACTGCCATAAACAGGGCCTGTCAGACAGGACAAAAAAAAATCCTGCATTTAAGTACAGTTTCCTGAAGAAAAAGCTGCCCAATAGCACAGAGACCTGCTACAGAGACAGTGTAGCTCAAGCTGCTGGTTAAGGTTAGTTTGTTACCTTGGCATCAACACACTCAGGTATAAAAGAAAACCCTCAAAAAACAGCACAAAATTCTCCATTTATCAATAATTAAGATTCTTCCAGTTAGTGCAGAAGCTCATCCCCAACCTGCAGAGGGCACTCGACCCTTTTTTCAGCTGTGAACCGCCTCAGACTGGTGGGAATGAGCTTTCTTCAAAATGTTTCTGGGCTCAGCCTCAGAGATCAGATAAGGAGCTTGGTCATTCAAGAGGGTCCATATCATATCAAGAAGCGCACGTTGAGGTAAATGGGCAATCTAACTAGGATTTCTCCTGAATGTCTCTTAGGTGAGGTGTTTTTGGCACCTCCGAGCAGACCCTGGAAACACTGGAGATATTATGTTTCTTGGCTGGCATAAGGAATGTCCCCCTAAAAAGTGGCCAGGGAGAGGCAGGGTCCAGGCATCTCTGCGTAGACTGCTGCCTCTGTGACCTGGACCCTGTTATCAGTTGTAGAAAATCCATGGAGGGATAATAATTTAGACCCCAAAATATGAAAATCTTATTATGAAAATCTAATTTTCAGTATATTATATAGTTTTAAACTGCTGAAATTTCCTTTAGAACAAAACCTCTAAATAAAAATTGCATTAGCTTCACTGAAATAGCAACACACCACATAAACAGACCCACACTTATCTGCAAAAAAGAGGAACTGTTTGGATATGTATACACACACACAGACACACACACACTCACGTGTATCACTATAGATAACCAGACAGGGGGTGATAGTGTTCTGCTCTTTCACTCCCTAACAGGAGCCAGAAACTATTTGTGTTTACAATATTTATCTCAGACTGTTTTCTCTTCCTCCTTTTTTATCCCGTTAATCCCTCCATCCCTTGATGTTTTTTTGTGAAGCCCCTGAGTTGAAAAGCAGGTCACGATAAACATCGGAACAGCTCGTTCATCAATGGGAGAGGCGGCGAGAGCTTTGAAGTCTCTGACAGATTCACCAGGAGTTTCACGCACACACACACTCGCGCACACACACAGAAAGGTTATGGTAATGCAAAAAACGCACAAACATACATATTAGGGTGATGTCTGATGCTGCCACAGTAACCACACGCAGCGTGAATTTATCAACCCACAGGTGAATATGCAAAGGCAGAGAGAAGGTGCTTTGTAGCAGGACCAGCTGTGATAACCTTTCATTTCACATCTGACGTGCTGCTCATTTGATGCTCTGGATGGAGGAAAAATTAAGATATAACTGGGAATTACAAAAACTAATGCCGTCATCAAAACACGAGTAACATGATCAACTAGTAAAAAATCTCATCAGTGCCAAGCAAAGATGAGCAGAACCAGCAGCAGGGCCTGCTTGGCTTTTTGTCTGCGTCACAAGGTCTGATGGATCGCTTCACAGCACAAAACAGAAACTGTTTTGGAGTGTTTCTTTCGCAGTCCCAAAGTTTTGATTGACGGCCAGAGATTGTCACTTTTGTTCACTCTCATTTCCAGCTATTTAAATTTCTGAATGTGCATTGCCAATTTCTACTTTAGCTAAACAATAGCAACCAGTAGCTGATACTGTCTGCTCTCACAATGAGTTTCAGGCATTGTTTCAGTGCATTTTGCAGCTGTAAGAACTTTTCTCTCCAAAGATATAGGTTAAACTCCAAATGTAATATTAAAGAAAATGCAAACTAATGAGCGCTCTTGATTTTATGTGCAAATTTCAACACTTACGTCACATTATGATTCCAGCTTCAAATTTCAATATGAAGCCTGTTTTACTGGGCTCTTAGCCCAGAAAGATGTTTGATAGGCACTTTATTGATCCCACAGGGGAAATGACTGTATTACAGCAGTGTGATAAAGAATAAGAACGGTATAATCTGCAGTTGTTAAAAGTATCACAGGCCCACAGTGAAGGCTGAATGTTTAAAAATGTGGGGATTTGCAAAGACTAAGAGAAGAAAATCAAAGATCCCTCTAAGTGTGAAATCCAATACTTCTATAATATTACATTTCAGGGCTACCCCTTTACAAAAAAGTATAATGTGGAGTTGATCTTCATTAAAACGATCAGCTGCATGTGATACTTATCTCCTTCTGGTGCTATTTTAGTCATAGAAGCACAAGGCAGGTGCTTTAGTGAACGTGCCACACTCAGCAGTCATCAGAAATGGTGCCAATTATGTTTTATATAAGATCCACGCTGGTTTGTCTATAAGGAACTCCTGGATGGAGGTGGTTGATGCACTTATGCACAAAATCTGTCAGTAAAGAGACTACATGACAGCATCATAGGATGTTTCCATGAATGAATGAACCAGGAATCAAACATTACTCATGAAGAAGAATGGCAGAGCCACAACTATCATGCAGTACTGCCTGCTACAAATAAAGGCTGAATAAAGATGAATTATTAACATTTTACGTAGCACTGTGTTCTTAAAGTTGTTTCCCTTCAAAGTGACATTTGTCTGTTTGTTTTCGTGTTTCAATAAAGCGTGGATGTGAATTATTAGCCCAGTATTCCTGCAGCAGCTCCTCCTCGCCTGCACCTGCGTCTGCTTCTGTTCCTCCAACACAGAGATGATTTTAGCCTCCAGAACATTAATTAACGTCAACAACATTAATTAAAAGGCAGATTCCCCAAACATGTCAAGATGAGAAATATTTAGGTTTGCTTAGCTAGAAAGTTCTAAATCCAAATACTGCGTTTGTGTGACGACTTGCTCGTCGCGTCAGGGATTGGCAGACATCTTCATAGAAGGAAAAGAAAAAAACCTCGAGCGATAAAGAACTTGTAACATATTGAATTAAACATGCTACAAGTTTGAAAATAAAGCTGTGAACAAAATATTGTTCGCAGCTTTGCAGCAGCATGAAATGCTAATTTTGTTGATTTTATAACAAACACTTGTTTTGATGTTTAACAACATGTATGCTCATCCTGGGAGCCAGAAGATTCAGACAGAATCAGTTCAAGCAACGATTTTTGTTCCACATGACACACAACAAGCACTGTTCTCATAAATCACACCTCACTGTCTAGTTTAAAAAAATAAATTTTTAGTATTATTTAATAAGGATAAAAGCTGGTGACTCTGTTTTTCCTGTACATTAAACTTGTGTGTTTTTAGTTTCCGCGTCTGTAGCTGCTGTTTTATTATTAAAATCTTACCCAAGCCCAAGCCTCATAACTGACCCTAAACTGCCGTCTTCTGTGATTTGTCACCTCATCTCAGCTTTATTCCAATACTTTACCTTTAAACATTACAAAGTCTAAGCTGACCCCACCTCAGCCCTACCCCCAAGCCTAACTCTAACCTTATTTTTTGGAGAAAAGCAACATGAAAAAAAAGTATGGATACATAAAATGTTTTTGACACACATAAAAAACTATTTACATTCCCACCAAAAACAAAAAGTTCATTTTTGGTCATTTATTGTCTCCTCATTGCCAAGAGAACTATTTTAACCCTCTGAGGTCTAAACCTAATTTTAAGGTGGAGTAGAGTAGAGTAGAGCTCCACTCCAGGGGCTGCCCAGCTGCCTCCAGGGAGCTCTGTTGTCAGTCTTGTTGTCAGGTATGTAGAAAGTATGCGGTACAACCAGTGTGTGGGCCACTCTTGCTTGTGTTGTTGTTGGTCAGTCAGCCAACCCTGCAGGACAACTGAGTTCTAAACTACAAAGCGTGATGACAGGAGACCCCGCCCACTTTTTACATCTTGCGTAAGCTGAAGTTTATATCGTTCAACAGTCTAAAAATATACAAGTAGTATAATTTTCTGCACTCAGGTACTACTGAGCAATTAACCAAACCACTTCTTTGAAAGCTGTTCCAGTGAAACAAGGAGTTCTTAGAAATGCAGCCAAAACTTATAAATAAGGAAAGCCAGTCATAATTAAACAGCTGTGCTTTTATCTGCTTTTATGCAGTTTTCTGGTGAACAGGAAGCTGGCAGAGGTGTGGTGTGAAGTGGCTCAGATCCTTTAGGCAAACTGTTTAAAGAGTATGTACTTTGGTAGTATGCAGGAGTGTATGCATGTGTGGCTGTTTGCGTATTGCCCACCATGTCAGTACCTGTCAGTGTAGTGCAAACGCTACAGCAGAATTTGCATCACGATGAATCTTAATAGCCATGTGCAGCATTGTGTGCTGACCTTGATTTATTCCTTGTATAAGTGGGTAAATAAGTGGGAGCTGGAGAAAGCACATCACTGTCCCATGCGTGAGGAGACTGTGAGGGAGGAGCACAGATGAGTGGGGGTCTCAAGTACAGCCTGGACGGGCCGGTGAAAGCTCACAGTGTTTGTGCAGCACTGGCTCTGAGCCCTCTCTGCTCCAATAAGGTAATTTTGTAATGCTGGGGAAAATATCTAATAAATCAATAAATAAAATAAATAAATCAATTCTGAAGGAGAAGCAAAATAGAAACATTGTGGTGTTGTGTTAAAAGTCCAATGAATGATTAAAGGAAGGAAAAAACAGTCAAAACTTGATGAATCACATTAAAGTATCCTTACAGCACTGAGATGTGCATAGCAAGCAGTTGAAGTTGAAATGCATTAGTACGCTGATGGTCACACACTATGCCCCTCAATTAATTCTCAGCTATGCTGACTCCATTTGTTATTTCTTAATGGTTTTCTAGTAGAGCTTTTTGTTTGGTCCCTTTTTCTCCTGCTTAACTGACTGCTGCGCTGTACAAACGTCAAGTTTTCTTGCAGTGCCCATTGTGAAATATAGGCGCTAATTTTAAGCTTATTGCTACAGTCATTTTTGTCTGTTTTGCTTTTGTTGCTGTTTGAATCGTTCTCCTTTTGCCTGTGGGTGCTTCAGTTTGCTCGCGTCGTAAAATCTGTTTGTTAGATTAATTGGTGTGGATGCAGGGTGACCAGATGTCCCATTTTATGTGGGACTGCACAGCATTTTTATCTCTTATCCTCCTGTCCCATATATTAAAGATGTTGCCCCACATTTTATAGGCTCCAGTTTACAAAGGTCAAATCGCATCTCAAAAGAAACATGTTGTTCAAAAACAGGTGTCATCCCTGCCATAGCACCCCCACTGAAACCCAAAGATGGCAGCTAGGGTTACAGTTTCCGTAAGTGTTTCCTTATACACTTACATATCCAGCGCTGATCTCTTAAACCTTGCAAAGTACTGACCTTATAATAAAACACGCATTCTCCAAAATCTAGTGATAAACTTTGCCAAAGGCTTCGAAGCTGCTTCCCCAGGGAGCAAATGAAGGCACTAACAAGCTGCTGAAGCTGTCTGAGTGATGGATGAACGTGCTGGTAAGATCAGCTGTGGAAATGGGACACTCACCATCCGCACTGTCCCTCCTGCTACATCAATAGTCCAGATACAAACAGCTGAATAGCTGCACTACTACATCTCACTGCACACTTTAAACGGGGACGTCACCTTCCAATTTGAGGTAAGCTCGATATACTTCTAACCCTGAGCAGAAAATGGATGGGGCTGGTTAAGGATCATTTAAGGACATTTAAGTTATGAATGGGTTCAGCTGAGCTGTGTGGAGGTCAAAGGACAGCACGCTTTTTAAAACAACAGATTTTAGACCAACCCCTGCATTAACAGGTGCTTTAGTATATCTGATAGAGAAAAGATAGTCAGCAGGGTCACAGTAAATGTGAGGAAACATTTATTAGAGCTTGAACAAATGAGACCAAATGCTGTTAAACCTGTGGACTGGTTTTGAAATACTGCTGGCCATTTAACACCACAGCCCAAAATAAAAGGAAAAACATCCACTGGAGAAAAATGGCCGGCTTTACAGCTTCCAAGTTAAGAGCATTTGTTTCTCTGACTGAGTGCTTTGTCTTCCCCTGGCAATATGATCCAAACACACATTTAAAGTCATCTGTCTAGTAATTATCTGACCTGAGAGAGAAACTGTTGCTAGAGGGAAAAAAGGACTCAAAGCAAACTAGTTTCATGATGTTGGTTTAGATTATCGGCTGTAACTGCACAAATGAGTTACCAGCATTTTACTGAGTAATAAAGTTTGCCAGAACTTTGTTAACTGTACAGTTTGCTAATCTTTTTGCTTTTAGCTACTAAATTAGATCTCTGATGTCAAATTAGACATCAGTGCTAATTTCATTGACCAATCCTTTTCGTCATAGTCTTCATCAACAACCTTTGTTTTTCCCGATGAGAACAAAAACTACATAAAAACCTGTGCACAAAGAAAAAAATTATAATGAAGTGAATTATCAGTTTCATCAGCGAATAAAAGTGAGATAAAATATTCTCGGCTACTTCCTGTTTCTCATGAAAATGCAGGAGATCCCTGAGCCTGATGAACCGAGCTTGATTTTACAATGTTAAGAAGTAGTAGTAGTTTTCCTTGAATAAATCCACTGCCATCAGCTCTGTGGGCTGTCTTTCACCATCAACACAGTAGTAAATAAGCTTGTTAGTTCTTTTACACAATTTGCTTTTTGTAAATTAAAAAAGAAATATTTTCTTATTATCAACTGGAAACTGCACTAACGTCACAAACGTTCCTTTCTAAAAACAACAAATGAGTAAAGGGATGGATTGCTTTTTAAAAAACTAAGCATCATGTGTGATACATTGCTTTCTGTGAGTAATGACCCCTACACTTTTGTATCATTATGATAAATGATGCAACTGATTCCTCTTTTGTTGTCAACATTTCTGTAAGAAGAACTGATTTTAGAAAAACTAAGACAAATAACAAGTATGGCGTCGATGTCTTCAGTCCCTATACGTTCCTGCCTCCCCTCAGCTCGCCGTTGGCCTCCACGCTGGGTTCAAATCAATTCCATCAATGAAGCCATCACAAAGGGAACATTACCACTGTGTTTTCCTGTGGAACAGGCCTGGTAATTACAAATCAAACGAGACAAATACATCCCGGTTAATGAGCGTTAAACGGATGTTAATTATCCGATTGAATGGCTGTCACCATTAAACTGTGTCTAATGGAGGGAGTGGGAGGAGGAGAGGTGGGAGGGGTCGAGAAGAAGGGTAGCTTTTAAAAAAAAAGGGGAAAAAAAGACAGGCATTCTGAAAGGCATATTAGCAGCAGATTGAGAAGATCAGACAGTGTGAAGCGCGTGTCGGAAACGCAAGCGAGAGGGGAAAGGCGTGGGGAGATGCAGCGGAGGGAGGGAGGAGGGGCGGGGAGGCTAAACTTTCCTCTTTTTCCGACATTAGCGATCGCTGCGACGCATCAGAGGGGAAATTAATCAACTGTTTTTGATTATTTATATATTTGAAAAGGACAAAGCTTGCGGGAGGAGGAGAGCTGAGAGGAGGCAGGAGTCACACTGCGCTAATGTGGTCACAGCCGGTCTACCAGGCAGCTCCAGTCAAAACAAATCCGTCACAGAAGGGTGGAAAAAAAGAAGAAAGTTCACACACTTAACATTCAAAACAAGGTACGACCCCTCTGTGATTCATCAAGAATGTAACAAGACGAGAATCTGGATTTGGATTAGCAAGTATGTACTGAACAACTAACAAACTGCTGTTTCAGGATGAACGTGCGTGTGTTTGAACACAAGTATCGTAAAAATCCTCACGGGATAAACAGAATTCCTGTCAGGAATGAAGGATGCAGGTCACTAAGTGCTGAGCTCGTCGGAACCATTCAACATCACCGTCACCCTCTAATAAATGCAGTTGTTACAAGCATGTTTGCTAAATTAGAAGTTTTTCACAGCTCCAGGTGTTTCGCTCGTGGAGGTCAAAAGGACAAGTGAGTTTCATGTTCTTGCATCTGCAGAGGATTGCTCCATCATTAAAAGGCTCCCCGTGGGTATTATTCTTAAGCTTTTTGGATAAAACATTACCCTAGCATTAATAGCAGCATTACAGGGTTATTTTATTACATTAACAAGCGCAGTCAACGTCCTGGAAATATCCAGGCTGAGCTTGTTTCCGGACATCAATTAATGCCGTTTTGTCAAAGCCGCTGATGTGGCTCATTTAGGCACATGGTGGCCTTTGATGGTGGAACTTAACACACCAGGTTACAGCATTAAGGTGACAGGTCTGTCACTCCCAAGTCATCATTGTTCAGTGAACCGGGTTGTTGTTGTGAAGGAGCGTATTTGAACACACATCACAATCTTTTCCTAAACTTCACCAAGTGGAGTTTAGTATCTAAAACTAACCAGGGAGTGATTGCAGCATTGAAAAAGTTCAGTCTTCAGTGGGCTCTATCAGAGCAGTGTTAGTATACTGCAGTGTCAAACTGTCACTGCTTTTTCTCTATGGCTTCAGTATAGAATATGAAGGAAGAGCAGCTCATTCTTAATCATTAAAGACTTAAAAATAGCATGAATAATCTTAATTACTACAATTAGAATCTGAAAAAGCTTTTTCTGACACCGCACTGATTACCAGCTGTGCAAACTGGCCCCACAGTGGATTGTAGATAAATCGCAATTCATGCTTTAAAAAACATTAGCGAGTTGCAGTGTTGCACATGCTGTGTAATTTATTTTAACTCAACTACATTCACTAAAATGGATTTAAAATGTCATCCACTGCTCAACATAGGCTTAGACTTCCTTTGTGTATTAAAGTGATCAGCTCTCTGTTTATCATTTTTTTTAACAGCGCCCATATGTCCCACCTGCTTCCGAAGTTTCCCATTGCATTTCAAAATAATATTTTAAAGAAAGGCCTAAAAAGAAACAATCATAAACTATATGACGTGATAATTTATGGCATATTATATTTGAGTTTTCAAAAAGAAAGTGAAAAATAGTTCATAAACTGATATAAGAGTGAGGATGACGATGATTGTTTTGGTTTTTTTAACGTGGCTATTTCTTTATTTCTCTTACTGTTGGCACTGAAATGCAGGCTTTTCTTTGAAAAATCATCGTCATTAAGAGAGAAAAAGCAGCTCATTAAAAAACAAAACAACAAAAAACAAACAAACAACAAAATCAAAGCTTCAGAAACTTTGTGGGAAAAGAAATGAAGAATATAAAAGGATGAAAACAAATAAAGCTCAGATTTTCACCTATTTATTGCACCAAAAGAAAGAAATAAATCAAATAAAGCTTTGACCCAACTTCAGTCTCCAGACATTTGAGCAAAAGCAGACAAAAAGCGAAAAGTTTTGCTCGGCTCGGGAACGAGAGCCAATTATGTGGTGAAGCAACGGCATTAGAGCCTCTGTGACTTTGAATAAGAAACGACAGATTACACAACATAAACTTTCTGTATTTCTATAGTCTCACTTTTATTTATCCAAGCAATCAACTGACATTGATGGAGGAGTGAAATTATGTCGCAGCTGGTTCCTCTACTTGAAATGCCAACATCATTGCAATTCATGGCACACACACACACACATACATTGGAGCATGCACATCCATACAAACTCTCATCCCTCCAGCGGAGGCCGTGAAAGAGCGAGAAGTAAATGACAGCGCCCCGTGTGCACATCAGTTTAACTCAACAAGAAGTCAGGGCAGAAAATCATTTGAAGAAGTCCCGCAGTCCCTTCAGATGGAGGCTGCCAGCTTCTCAGTGATCTGCTATCATGTTGCCTGTCTCTTTACTGTCAGCACTAATAGCTCTTAGACACTGGACCGGGACATGGGTGGCTACTGCAGGCCAAGGGTGGCACACACTCAATCAATAATGTAGCCAGCAGCTTCCCGGCCTTTTGTGTGCATGTTTTCAGCCCTGAATTAAGCATTCATATGGGCTGCACATAAGAGGATTTGTTCGTGCCAGTGTGCGTCTTTGTGTTGCCGCTAACATGGGTATGCAAGTGTGTGTGTGTGTGTGTGTGTGTCTGCAAAGTTGCTTTGTGTGCTGACGTGCAGCCCTCTGCACCTGCTGTGGAGATAGGGCTTCGGCCAATCGCAACAAAGATTGGAGGGAAGTTTGAGTGACACAACTGTGCTGTGGCTGGCTGAGATACGATTCATTCTGTTATCTCTCTCTCTCTCTCTCTCTCTCTCTCACACGCACACACACAAAGAGTCATGATGGCTCAACAGAATTAGATGTTTAATAATGCCAGCTATTCTCTTCCACTGATTCTCCTCTTTCCCCTTCTTTCCTTCCTCTCATCTCACCCATCTTTTCAGTTCTTTCCTTCTTCAGATCTTCTTTTCTCATCTCTCCTCACTTCTTCTACTCCATCTCCTTCATTACCTCCTTTTCTTCCCCATATTTTTCTATACTTCTCTGCTCTTTTCACCTGTTCTCTCTTCCCTTCTTTCATTTTTCTTCGCCCCACTTTCCTTTAATTGCTTGCTCCTCGCATCTCCCACATTTCTTTCCTTCTCCCCATCTGCTCTCTTTCCTTTACGCCGTCTTTTAAACTCTTGTGTCTTCCTTTCTTAAGTCCTCGATCCTCCAACTCAATTTTCCTTTATCTCATTTCCATCTGTTCATTACTCTTCTGTCTTTCCTCTGCTGTCCTCCTCCTCCTCTCCTTTTTCCCCTTTCAGTTTTTCCAGATCCTCTCCTTTTCTCTTCTCCTTTGTCTCTCCTTCTCCTTCTCTCACCCTTTCATCTACTTTCCCCCTCTTTGCACCTCTCCTTCCCCTCCTTCCTTACTTTGTTGGACATCCACGGGCGAGGACCAACCGGACCAACACAAAAACACTAATTAGTCTTGGCACGGCAACAGCAAATCCCTCTCCGCTGACGCTCCCACCCCTTAACAAACAGATGTAGGCTGCTCACACGTTTGGACTCACACATTTGGACACATTAATGAGACTCACACATTTGGAGAATAACACACAGGGTCCCAGTGCCTGGTTTCCCAAAGCGCAGCATGCAGCCGCTGCAGCTGTGACGGCTGTTGTTCGGCGCTTTTGTGAAGTGGTTTTTGTTTGGCAACATCAGTGTGGCTGACGTGAATGTGATGAGTATTTAAATGTAGCAGCGTTATTATCAAGTTGAATATCCTAATTTGGCTGATTGAAATGTTTCAGTTTTGCCTCTTGCCATGCCCCACCAATCACAACTCTGTGCTTGTCTGATTTACTCTGGAATATCAGCAACACAATGGATACGACTATCATTCCCGAGACATCATTGCAATGTTAGTCAAGATATTCCACTTTCTGGGCTCTGCTTTTCAAAAGGGGCGCTGGTGACATCATCGCCAGGTGTTCCAGATTTCTTTCAGCTGAGAACAGCCAATTATGAATGAGGAGGGATATCTGGTTTTCAAAAAACGGTTTTTTATTTTTATTTTTGGATAAGTTTACAGAATATGGAATACAGTGATTTAAATATATGGTAAAAAACAACAACAACATGTCAATTAAGAAATACACAGATATTTTATTTACTTGAAATGAATCTTATTATTATGTAATACTGTTACATTGTCACTTTGTGGTTAGTTAAATCTTGTATGTATGAGGGGAGGTGCATACACGCTGTTGTTTGTTGGATTCCTAATTTTACTTTTATAGTTTATAATCAGACAGAAGTAAAATAAATGAAAATAAATGAAATGGCAGTTCACAGGAAACAGGATTTCGTGGAGCTACAGCATGAAAAAATACTTTCATCAGGTAAAGGTTTGATTTTTTTGAGGGGTTTGAGATAATAGATATTAGCGTAAAACTTTAACATAGGAAGGTAACATCATCTAGCTCCTGAAAATTTGCCTCTTTAGCATGCGGCTGAAGTAAAAGTGACCTGGTGGATGTTAGGAGGTTAGAAAGGTGCACCACCCGGTGCCAGTGTAGCTCACAGGGTGAGCAGGTGACCATATGCCACAAGGCTGCAAAGGGCCAGCCCGGGCTCCAGTCTGACCTGAGGCCCTTTGCTGCATGTCTTCCCCTCCTCCCTTTCCACCATCTAATAAAGACAAAAATAATACTAAAGAGGAAAGTAGTGCCATTAATTCAGCATGTGTTTAAGGTTGTTTTATTTCAGTTTGGCCATATTATTGATATATATTTTTTTTAAAAAAAGAGTGGTTGAAAAGCTCATGCAGATGTTTTAGGGATTAAAAAAAATTCCATCCCAAATGAAAGACAGACAGCAGCATGGAAAGACAGCAAGTTCAAGGTAATTCCAGAAAAAAGTGATGTTTATTTATTACTCTAAACCACCACAGACATTAAAACCAAACCAAAATGATGGTCATATTTTGTTTTTTTCCACTTCCAAAACAAAGTGCAAAGTCCAAGTTTCATAGCCAGCTGATATCTCATCCTTTCAGCAGTTTGCCTTGTGTGTGCAATCTTCCTGGAGATGAAAAAGAAATGTTTTTCAGCTGCACAGATACAGATCCCCGGTGGATCGGCATTACAGGACTGTGCGTGCGTTAAAGCCATATTTGTGAGTGAGTGAGTGGATGTGCGCTCGCACCGGGCAGCTTTCCCACCCCCAGGCAGCGAGTGTGGGTGTTTTTCTGGAGCCTCGGTGTCATTTGCCTCCAAACAGTAACAATGTTGTTGATCAGCAGTTGTTTACAAACCGCCAGGAGGATGGAACTAATTTGTTCACTGTGTATTCCCCCGTCTCTCCCACTCTGGAGACCATTTCAGTTTGAGCTCCTTATATGTTCTCGATAGCGGGCTGCCACAAGTTGATTCTGACAGCAATTATGAATATTGTGTTCCACTCAAGTGCTCGTGAGCGGGAGAGTAATGAAGTTCTCACCAAATCATCTGTTCCCCAAATCACTTAACTGCATCTTCATTAAGAACACTGCAGCGTAGAAGAAATCATCAGATCATCAGATTAACGACGTAGCAGCTCAACATCACGCGGTACGAGCCAAAGAACTGTAGTGTTGCCAAGCTGTCTTTCCATCTTTCCGTACATACATACATAGATATTCTCAGACTTTCAGCCTTTAAACTTGATCAGGGCTGTCAGCAAACACGTGAAACAAAATGAGACACATCGTTGTGAAATTTTATAATTGGTTGTCGGAGGGGGGTGTCGTCCTAGCAGCAGCCTTTGGACTCCTGAGGGGCACAGAATGCAAAGCTGGCTTTTCACCAGAAAACTTGTTAGACGCTGCACTGCTGGGGTTTAACAAGGCACTATGCATACTGTGTGTGTCTGTGTCAAGGCTAGAACAGAGAGAGAGAGGGAGTTGGAGTATTAGTGAACCTAAGCAGACAGATATCGGTTTTGCTAAACAGTGTTAGGTTTTTTTATCTGTGTGATTTTTTTTCTTGTTTGTTTCATACGTGCGCACACATGTAACGAGTTTGTGTGAAAACTTGCCTGAGGGAAGGTGGGAGTCATACCGTATTTGAAAGGTTGGATTCTGTGTGGGGCATTTTGGACTAATAATCAAACTTTATTATTTTCCTGTTTTTTGATTATCACGAAAATAACAAGACAGCAACTGAAGATTCCCAACAACAACACACACATTAACAGAGGGATGCTCGGGATATAAGAATGAGTGGAGTGTGTATAATGTGAAGAGAACTGCTGTGTAAGTAGTTTTAACCACATTCCCTCAGTGATCGAATAAATAAATGCATCAAACTTGGTTTTGATGGTTTATCCATGTGTAAAAATTTAAAGTAGTACTTTGAGCTCCTTCACCTCAGCTGACACGTCGGGTCTTTTTCATATCAAAACTCAAATCAACACTTAACATGAATGTTAACAGAACTTCAGCAGCTGTGAGTGTTTTCACAGCACATCAGCACATCCTACAAACACATTGTTTTAAGACACTGTGAGCTATTAATATGGAAACACGCGAGCATTAGCAAAGTTACATGTAAGAATTCTGACACTGCTTCAGTTTGTTGCATTTAAAAAAAAAGATTTTTATTCTCTTTCCTTTTAATTCCAGCACTTTTTCTTGTAGCCACGTTTAATTTGCACTGCCTTTCATTTCACAAAAAACCCGTCTGTTGTCCTTGTAAAGTGTTTTGTGACTCCTGTGTGAAAAGCACTTTTTAATTTTTTTTCTTTTTGCATTTTCCTGAAAAACAACCAAAAAAACTTTTGTAGTTTTCTGATTTTCTTTTAAATCAGTGAATTGACTTAATTGACAGACATTTTTTAAGATATTCACCAGAGACCAAGTGATTTGTGCAAATTCCTGCAAATTGCTTCTTTTGCTCAGTTTCCAATTATACCGTTCAAACGAGAAGAGAAAATTCAAAGTGAAATTTTGTTGTATGTTGTGTGAACAAATATATTGATCTCGATGGAAAAAACATTTTTCACCAATAATTGCATGCTGAAATTATGCCGGCTTTTTATTTGATAGATAAAAATGGTTTGAATTATATAATAAGAAATATTCTCTGATATTTGATATACACAATTATACAACAATTATTCACATGTTGAATGACAGGTGATCAGAAAAACCTTTGGACCCGTGTGTGTGTGTGTGTGTGTGTGTGTGTGTGTGTCCACCTGTGTGTATGAGCATCATGTTGTATGTCTGAGGTGGAAAATAAAAGCTGTGAGGAAGAATGACAGCAGAGAGGAAGGAGGTACTCACAGACAGAAGCAAGGACAAAGCTCCTCACCTGCTCTGCGTGTGTGTTTGATGAAATAATAAATATATAAAAGAAGAATATTAAATCCTCCTCGTCGCCCGCTGCTGTCATCCTCTGATATTTCTCTACGGTGCCACACTGACAGATAACAATCACATTACTTCTCCCATTCGACTTTGTTTCATAATCTCTGTGACTCAAACAAACTGTATGTTTGATTATTTTATTTCGCCCCCTTTTATTCTGCTTACCTTTCCCTTTATTCTTTTCTTTCTCTGGTCAAACCTCTGCTTAAGCCCCCACCCGCCAGCCCTCCACCCTTTAACTCACAGGGAGAACAGTTTGCTGACACAAGAGTCAAAAAAGGCCCTGAGCAATCCTACAATCCCTCAGCGACAGGAGGAGCCAATAATTGTTGTCTGCTTAAGAGGGAGAGGTGAGGAATTTCAAGAGCTGCCAGGGTGGCACACTGTCAAACACACACACACAGTTTAATCACATACATCATTTGAAGGCTAAAGCGGGAGAACTGAGTCAGGACGTGCTTTTCTTTTTCGGGTCAACACATTTTCCTGATCATCATCACTCCCGACTAAGATGCGTCACATTACTAGAAATGTTGGTGGTTTTCAAACAATCTCAGTTTCAGCACGAATGCCTGCATGTTTTTGTGATTAATGTATTTACATAATTCCTTTGATAACATTTTTAATATCTCTTGATATTAATTAATCTCCAGCTCACCACGGAGGAAAAAAGTTTAAATGTTATCAGACACTAGAAATAACCCTTCTTTTGCTCTGCTGGCTCTGAGTGACATTGCAATTTCCTAAATCTGATTATTCTTCTGGTCATGATTTTATCTTTACAAAGAGATCAATTTAAGCCGAGTATGGGGGACAAAAAATCATTTAAAGGAACAGTTAACCACAAAAGTACAGTTTAGGTGATATCAGCTTTAGAGACTTTGTCTTCAATGTAATTAAACAAAATTTCCTTTGATTTTCACAAAAAATCATAAAGAAATTCGACACAGCAGTAATGTATTTTCTTACAAAATAAAGAAAGAAACACAAACCTTGCTGTGATTAGATGTAAACAGGAGAGAGCTGTTTTCTCTCTCCTGTTTACGTCTGTCACCCATGCTGCTAGCTAACAGGCCGGCTCGGCTGAGGAGAGCTCCACTAATGTTTGCATCCTGCTACTACTGTGACCTTGTTGTCATGAGGAGCTTCACGAGCTCTTCTGCAGAGTGATACAGCTGGCAGCTGTCGTTCAGTAAAAAAAAAAAAGTAGAAAAGACACTTCCACAGTGCAGATCAGCAAAACTGTGCAACTGACAGCAAACACAATCTAAACAACATTTGATGTTGCTGTGAACGCTCCCTTTAAAATCATAGACATACATTACCGTGGCGAAAAATTTAATTAAAAAAAATCCATCAATAGTTACGTCTTTTTTATGTTATTTCTTTATCTTTCATTTTTCTAATATATATATTTGAATTTCCTTTCATACGGTGTCTGTATGCTACCATAAATAACAGGTTGCAAATCCACATTTCTGTGTTTTAAATTGGATAATCATTTAATAATGACACACAATGATGAAATAAATCCATGAAGGGATTTATAAAGTGTAAAAAATTGAATTATTAATGTTGTTAAACTAAAGTGTTTAATTTTTTTTCCATCTACAGACAGACAGAAATTGATGGATATTAAAATTGCACAGATTATCGAGTGTAATAAGTTGGACAAAGTTTACAAAGCGATATTTCAGGTGTAAGTCTGTTTTTACTGTTTCCTCTCTGACAATGAAACTAACGTAGGTTATACACTGCTGAGTCTGTAAAGAAGAAAGAGTTTTATTTTTAGTGGCTTTAGCATTTTAAAAAAGAAAACAAATGTGGCTACAATTTGGAGGAAAATTCCGAAAATAATCTCTGTGCAGAGTTTGGTGGTGTAGATGCTCCACTGGGGATTTGGAGGTGGGAAACGAAGGCTGGAGCAACATGAAAGATATTTAAAGTTATAAAAACAGCAATTATTCAAATGTGTGTCAGTGAATTCTTAGAGAGCATGTCAGGAAGATCTTTAAAAACTTAATTTAATCTGGAATGACAAATAAAGAACATTATTGTTGTTGCACATTTTAATGATGTTTTGGGGATATGTGAGGAGGACAGATAAGGAAAAAGGCATCATCACAATATCACAAAAAAGTGATAATGTATGAATATGCATCACATTAATGAAATGTAGAGTAAACCTGTCTTCTCTACACATTTGACTTTACGTCGTTGCAGCTGGAACAATAAATCACCTGAAAGTATGAGAGGTACAGCGGAGTTCTCAGAGTAGGAGGACGCGTTGTGGTCCACTGACTGAGCAGAGCTAATACACATCTGTGAGTACGAACCCTCCCTTTGCTCCATCTCTCTCGTTCTCCCACTTTCCCTTTGTATGTGTGTGTGTGTGTCAGGGTTGGATGGCCCGACTGAGCTGAGTAAATGTGACCAGACTAAGTGTGTGTGTCTCATATCAGTGTGTCCTTGATCGCTCTCACTGTATGGGGCACTTTAGCCCATTCTTCACTGGCACCGGGAGGCATGCCTCTCCACACACACGCAGACACACACAGTATCCACCTGCACACATGCATGCATGTACAGCTACACCCACACACACTCAGTGTTTTGATGTAAACGCAAGTAGACGAGGGGTCCAGTCAACCGCTCCGCCTCCGTGTCTCTCCCCCTACCCTCCTCTCTTTTTCCCTTCGTCTTTCATTGCCTCCCTCCCTGTGACATTCTTAACGGCATGTCACGCAACCCTGTGCTCATGCACACGCACACACCATGTCGTGCTCTCTGCCAAAGCTCTGCATCTTTGTCTGGGGAGAGCCACTTAAGCACGCTCATATACGCACATATTCAAACACAGTCATGTCTGATTTTTTTCCCCTTCTGCACACACACACACACACACACACACACACACACACACACACACACACACACACACACACACACACACACACACACACACGTACAAGCAACTTAAGCCATCTTCCTTTCACTATCTCGTGCCCTCCCTCCTCTCTGGGTCTCGTCTGGTCTCGTGTGTGCGTGACTGTGGCTGACTGTGGTGAGGGCAAATTAGCACAGCGACCCAGTTTGGTACCAGAAGAGTCAAGACATCAGCGGAAGATATACTGAAAACTCTCCCTTTCCACTGCAAAAACTCACTTTGTGCTCTGACACAAAAAAATACAGGGTATAAAGGAGCACCTCCAGCTGAGGATTATCACAAAGTAAAAGAATTCTATTTTATCTTCCTTTTCATGTTATTTCCTCCCTTTAAAAGATCCTATCTCCACAACCTCAGAAAAAGTACAGCAGTGTGTTACATTAAAAATGTGGATAAAATCTGTTCCACAAACAAAACATGAACTCACGGTGGGTTTTCCCTCCACCCCTTTCCTCTGCTTTCTTTACTGGGCTCTGTTTTGCATTTCTCTGCTGCTGCTAATTGCCTGCAACTAATTATAGAAGGTCTGTATGTGGCCCTCTGAACCGGACACACACTCACTCACACACACATGCGCACACACACACCGTTTCCTATGCTTTTAAACACATTTTGACAAGTAGCTCTCACTGTGTCGAAGTGAGAGCGGGTTTGCCGCTGGCCTCAGACACAACATAGATTTGTGGGTGTGTGGATGAGTGCACGTAGATGATGGGAGGAGGAAGGCTAAAAGGAGGGGGATGCTAGCAAACCGGTGTTGCGTGTCTCGTTCGGCTCGTTTAGCTGACAAACTGCTTTTAGCGTTTAATTATCCAGCGCTGTATGATTAATAGATTTTAATTACTGTAACCCAATTGCAACCTGAAATATGCACAGGTCTCTGAATGAGGTCAGCCTATCAAATCCCTGGCAAGGGAAAATCAAAAAGGACAAAACAAACTGAGTGTGAGGGAAAACAATAGCAGATCAAAAATCTTTCCATCTTAAACCTCTCACTTGTTTTTTTTTCATCAGCGAATGAAAGAAGAAAAGCGAGCTCGGGCAGACAGGCGGCTGTTTTCATCAGTATTTACCTCCTTGAGGAAAATGTTAGACCTCTGTAAGGCTTTTGACCAGACCTTGAACTTTTTCGTTTCATTTAAAATTTTCTTTACATGATCTGCAGCCGGAGCTTCAAAGAGACTTTTTGATTCGTTAGAAAGGTTAGAACCTTTCCACATTCGTGCGTTGCTTCTAAGGCTCTTTGCATTCTGCACACACGCTGCTGCTGATGCTCCGAGGAAATGTTCATATAGCTAATTTACTGTGGAACTGCAATGCGTGCACAATCATTTTCCTAATCAGAAGACTGAATAGCACTGATAATTTAAAAAGCGATCTGAAATCTATTAGTAGTTACTTTGTAACTGAAGCTGCCTTTTACACAGTTACTTTGTCTCCATAGCATTGCCAACGTTGAGCCCAAACAGCACTTATGGAGTTTAGTGTTGACGACCTTGAAGTAGGATTTGTCCCAGCTGAGGGGAAACTAGTGACAATTCCAGTTAAATGAGGCAGTGCACGATGAGTTGTTGGTTTATCAGACATGGTGCTGTGAAAAGAACCAAGTGCCAGCTCCAGGTCTGACAAATGAACCTAAAAACTGCAGTGCTTCTGATGACTCCAAAAGAAAGTCAGTTCCCATAGATTCCCAAGTTACTTTTGATCATTACAAGCATATTTACACCCTATAGTTTCCACATTCATACAAACTGTAGATTAAAGTTTTCTAACAGCTCATCCATAAGGGTTAAAGTTTTGAAATGAGCTCAGCATAAAAGGTGTCAGACTACCGTGAACATGCAATCAGAGCATGAAAGAAAGTAACAGTAGCGAGTAGAGTGAGATTTTACTCAATTCTTCATTTGCTCATGTATAGTAGATATATTGGATAATAGTTACAATGTATAGTTCTAAACTTCATATCCCATAATAACAATGGTTAATATGTAATAAACTGTCAGGTTACTACTATCATTTACTGTACACAATCACTAGAAAAATTCTTAATGGTAACCATTAATATTTGTGCTTGCTCTAGTGTTTATGAAACTATGTAAATAGTTAATAAACTGGAATGAATTTGATAAAATTGTAAAGGATACGTATAATACCTTTAATATATGTACAACAATTAAAGAGCATATTCTAAGTAGGCAGGTAGGGTGGGGTGTAGTCGTGCTGGTCTGGGTAGCTCACTGGCATTTTTCTTTCACTTCAACTTTAAGCTGACGAAGTTTAGTTCAAATTACATTCTTTGATAATGAAACCTTGAATAGAAATTGAATAAAAAGTAATGCACTCATGTCCTGTATGCTAATTAATCTTTAGTTTAACAACAAAACTTGAAGCAAAGTCGTTTTCCATTAAAATCACATACCACAAATTCAGACATACAGATTAAATTGGTCAGTTGTGACACAGTGCAATAGGATGTAACATTTAAGATAACTTTAAAGAAAAAATGTGATGCGTGTTCATAACATGCAATGTGTTTGCCTTTGCACTTTCAGAGCATCGATTATTACTCAAGACACCCAAACAGTAGATGTGAACCTGTTCTTCTCCTGCTGACATCACATGTGCAAGCACGAGAAATAAAAGTCGAATAAAAAGCAAAACACCTGGAAACCAGCAGCAAAGTAAAAACCATGAGCTAATGGCAAACTGCCATGTTTTATAACCCACTTCATCAGGTTTAAGTGCACAGCCCCTGCTGAGCAACAGTTCACCTCTCTCTGATTAACTTTGTTCACCTCCAGCTCTCTCTGGAGAGTTAACAGTGTGGGTCACCCTCATCTCGCCGTCCACCATCTCATCCTAACGCAACAATTTCCCTCGGATAGTCTCTCTGTTTTTGCAGCATTTGAGCATTCTGTGGTCTGTTAAATGGATTTCCAGTTTTTGTTCAGGAACAATAGCAAAGGTTTTAAGTTGACAGTTTTTTTTTTTATGGAAGTACAAAAAATATACTTCTTACCATGGATACTATGGCTGCACAGTTAAATAGATCTCTTTGTAAAGTACTTCCTTAATGGTTCCCACAGTCGGCACATGTCATGAAGGCTGACCTATAACTGAAACCTTGAATGCATGTTAACCTTCCCTAGGTCGCTGTTTAAGATTAGGGTTAGGGTTAGGTTCAAATCTCTCCCTTTATACCCAGAGAGAAACTGTGCAGCCAAAATTCATGTCAGAAATCATATTTCAACTCTAACATCTTCCAGGTTTGAAAACTTGCCAGTTTATCACGAGGTAAAATGCAGCCTAACAGGACCTTCCAGGTACAGTTATCTGTGTCTCATGAGGCAGGCTGTCTACTAATTGGAAAGTTGGTGGTTTGATCCCTGGGTTCCACATGTTGAAGTATCCTCAGGCCAAATACTGAACCCTAAGTTACCCCGGAGTGGGTTCACTGGAGTTCACTGGAGTGTGAGTCTGTGTGTGCATGTATGAATGTGTGTGTGAATGGTTGAATGAGACTTGTGACTTGTGAAAGTGCTTTGAGTCCTCAGATAGAGTAAAGCAGTTCTACATAAGCAGCAGTCCATTAACCATTTATCTAAGGTTAGGGTTGAGTTTTTAGCTTTTGCTAAATTGGCTAAGAGTTGGAAACTATCAGATCAATTTGGTGAATAGGCTTTTTTTTATTAAAGAAAATATAAAAAGTGTCTGATGCCCTTCACTTAGAATGGTCATTTTCTTTGTTCCCTGATTTTCAAAACATGAAAAATGAATAAAATGTTTTAAAAATGACACACTATGATTGCTCAGAGCAGCAGCTTTGCCTCCACTGCAAAGTTCCAAATATAAATACTACCAAACCAAAAGTGCAAACACACCATAAAGACTTATCGTCAGTGGACTCATTGTAGACTTACCTATGCAGGAGTCCCTGTGCTCCTCAAATCCAGCCGAGCACACGCACCTCCCGATGGGCACCAGCCATTCCCCCTCTGCACTGCAGTACATTTTGGGTGTGTCCCTCTCCTCAGCGTGATCCACACACTGACCTCTGACCTCTACCAGAGATGATGAGTCAGCCCCCGTGACCACGTCAGTGAACACAGCCAGGTTACGGTTCACGCCCACACAGCGTTTGTAGTACACCCTCACCGAGGTGAGGGCAATGCAGGCGCCGATGTCCTGGAAGGCCAGGTAAAAGCCCCGCCTATTGAGAGGGCCCACACCGCGCACCTGTAAGAAGACAGGAAAAGCAATTTTTTTTAAAACGCAGGAATGCTCTTAATTTTGCAGGAACTTACCTGTGCACAATTTAAAGCCCAAAGTGTACATGGGCATGCATGTAGTAACTTTCTAGAGTTTAGAAAGTTGTTTTATTTATTTATTTTTTTCATAAAACATAAACAGTGGTTGATACAGAGGTTTCTTAACAAAACAGGTGGAACAGTATGAATGCAGCTGTAATTTAATCTCTGGACCGGTGTTTGGTGTTTTGCTTTGGCAGCAGTCATTAATCAACTGCTGCGCTTCCGACCACAATGAGGAAACAGATGATTTTACATTTTTATATGCTTGTTTTTCATAAGATATCACATCACAGTTGACTATTGTTAACACCAAGGAGCTAATTTACAACATTATTTTAAAAATTTGCAGCAAAAGCATCTAAAAATAGGCAAAAACCTTGTTCTTACTAGTAGACAGATAGAAGACTGGCCACCCCCTCAGTTTGTATACTCTGAAACAAGCTGGGGTGGCACCTTTCCCTTCAAAGCCACTTACACTTTCTTTTTAGATTGGTTGCTTCTCACAAACATAAGGTTTGTACAACATGTGGCTGTGCTCACAACTTAATGCCTGAGATGACAGGTTTTTTTCTTCTCATAAAGGAGACACAATAAATAAAAAATATTTTGTTATTTATATATTATTCATCTCACAGAGACAAGTACAGTGGTATAAAGAAAGCACCTATTTTCAGTGTGTAAACTCTCAATGCTAAATGTCTGTAGATTGCAGACTGCTGTATTCTGTTTTCTTATCCCCCCCAATTCTTGTACATATCTGCGGTTGCTGCTATAGGACAAACGACAAATGAAGCCCAGCATGATTCAGTGAAGCTCACTTATGTCCAGTGACAGTGGTACTGAGGTAAGTTGTTGAGGATATCCTGAACTCTTCTGTCAGTAAGCACTGCTGCTAGGAGGAGTTAGTGAACCTTTCTTTGAAATGGACAGTGTTGGGGAATAACGGAGTACATGTTACCGGCGTTACGTATTTAAAAAACATGAGTAACTGTATTCTGTTAGCATTTAAAAAGTAGATAATTAGAATACATTTACTTCGTTGAAATAAATGGATTACATGGCGTTCTTTTTCTCTTTTATGTGTATATATATATATATATATGTATATATATATAAGAAGTACAGGAAGCTGTACTTCAAGCAAGCAACGACTCACAGCCTTGGCCAGCCGCTTGAGGAGGTACACCAGAGAGATAGAAGGCAGGAGAATAAACCAGCTGTTCTCCACAGAACCAGCCAAGGTGTACTCTCAGTGGCAGGGGAACAATAAGAGAACAGCACCACCAAGGCTGGAGACGGAGCATATGGGAGTGGCAGATATCCAAGAAAGGGTCTCCAGTATGAAGAGTTAGACAGCACCAGGCTGACATGGTTCACGCCTACTGGCTGAAGAAGCTGACTGCACTCCATGAGCGCCTGGCAGCACAAATGAACCAGCTGCTAGTTGACGAGAGACACCCGGAATGGCTAACCGAAGGCCGGACAGTCCTGATCCTCAAGGACCCCCAGAAGGGACCGGTCCCCTCCAACTACCGACCAATAACCTGCCTCAGCACCACGTGGAAGCTCCTGTCAGGCATCATAGCGGCTAAGATGAACAGGCACATGGGTCAATACATGAGCATGTACTGTGTCTTTCCGGGGCACAGAAAGGGATGGGCAAGAATACCAGAGGCGCAAAACACCAGCTACTGGTAGACAGAACAGTCAGCCGAGACTGCAGGACCAGACTGACCAACCTGTGCACTGCCTGGATTGATTACAAGAAGGCCTATGACTCAATGCCCCACACCTGGATCCTGGAATGCCTAGAACTATATAAGATCAACAGGACCCTGAGAGTCTTCATCAGGAACTCAATGGGGATGTGGCGGACAACACTGGAGGCCAACCTCAAGCCCATAGCACAAGTCACCATCAAGTGCAGGATCTACCAAGGAGATGCTCTGTCCCCACTGCTGTTCTGCATAGGCCTGAACCCCCTCAGTGAGATCATTGACAAGACTGGCTACGGATATCGACTACGGAATGGAGCAGTTGTCAGCCACCTCCTGTATATGGATGACATCAAGCTGTATGCCAAGAGTGAACGAGACATCGATTCACTGATCCACACTACCAGGATATACAGCAATGACATCGGGATGTCATTCGGGCTGGAGAAGTGTAGTCGGCTGATAACAAAGAGAGGGAAGGTAGCCAGAACTGAGGGGATCGAGCTACCAGAAGGCAACATTGCAGACGTAGAGGACAGTTACAAGTACCTGGGGATCCCGCAGGCGAATGGGAACCATGAAGCGGCCGCTAGGAAAGCTGCAACCACCAAGTACCTGCAGAGGGTCAGGCAAGTCCTGAGGAGTCAGCTGAACGGTAAGAAAAGGTCCGGGCTATCAACACCTACGCCCTGCCCGTGATCAGGTACCCAGCTGGTATAATAAGTTGGCCAAAGGAGGAGATAGAAGCCACTGACATAAAGACAAGAAAGCTCCTTACCATGCATGGAGGGTTTCACCCCAAGTCCAGCACCCTGAGGCTGTACGCTAAGCGGAAGGAAGGGTGCCGGGCACCTATTGAGTGTCAGCACCACAGTCCAGGATGAGACAACGAACATCCAAGAATACATTGGGAAGATGGCCCCAACTGACCGAGTGCTCAGTGAATACCTCAAGAAAGTGGAGGGAGACGAGGAACCATCATGGAAGGACAGGCCCCTGCACGGTATGTACCACTGGCAGATAGAGGAGGTGGCTGATATCCAGAAATCCTACCAGTGACTGGACAAAGCTGGACTGAAAGACAGCACAGAGGGACTAATCATGGCAGCACAAGAACAAGCTCTGAGTACAAGATCCATAGAGGCTGGGGTCTATCACACCAGGCAAGACCCCAGGTGCAGGCTGTGTAAAGATGCCCCTGAGACAATCCAGCACATAACAGCAGGGTGCAAGATGCTAGCAGGCAGGGCATACATGGAACGCCATAACCAAGTGGCCGGCATAGTATACAGAAACATCTGTGCCGAATATGTCCCGAATGACAGCAACATCAGAAAGAAGGAACACGAGAAGCTGGAGAAATACCAAGGGCTCAGAGAAGAGCTCGAGAGGATGTGGAGGGTAAAGGTAATGGTGGTCCCCGTGGTAATCGGAGCACTACGTGCGGTGACTCCCAAGCTAGGCGAGTGGCTCCAGCAGATCCCGGGAACAACATCGGAGATCTCTGTCCAGAAGAGCGCAGTCCTGGGAACAGCTAAGATACTGCGCAGGACCCTCAAGCTCCCAGGCCTCTGGTAGAGGACCCGAGCTTGAAGGATAAACCGCCCGCAGGGGCGTGCTGGGTGTTTATATATATATATATATATGTATATATATATATATATATATGTATAAAATGTTGGTGGCATCAGTTACACAATGGACCTTGAGCCAGCACAACCAAGCCAGCAGTGCATGGGCAGGAATGCATTTCTTACTTAAAAATTCTGACACCACTTCATATTTCACTAGCTGGGCCCACATCCTCATTTTAGGTTTGACAGCGTTTTAGTAGGTAAAAGTGAATGCTTTGACATGAATTGAGCTACGGTTTGGGGAAGGCCTCGAAGGGGACTGCCGATGGCTCCCGGGCCTGGCAGATCCCCATGCACGAAATAGAAATGAAGAAGTTAAAGAATTGAGAACAAGGACGGAGGGACGGTGGAGCATGTAAACGAGAATGAACAGCTTTCAGAACTGGGGGAACCTACATAGATGACAACTGGAAGGTGAGTGTTTGGAGGCGCGGTCCTGCTCCTGGTCCTGCTCCTGAAATTCCGATAGATAATCTCCAATTAAAGAAGAAAGGGACGGGTGAAATCTGACTGTACAACCAAGCTGCTCTCAGAGTCAAAAGACTCCACCTCCAACCTAAAGAAACATCTGGAAGTAAGTTCTTTTTTAAAAACTAACATTAGCCTACTGCAGCTACCTTGTTTTAGTTGTGGTAGCTATCTGGGTTATGTGCCACTTCAGTATCTTCGATGTATTATTGCTGTGTGATTTATTACTATTACTGAAGGGTACTCACCACCGAGCTAACGCTGTTAGCTGACGTTAGCTGAGGTTAGTTCTGTAGTGGAATACTGCTGGAAATGGATAGAACATTGGTGTACTCGGACACTTAGTCAAATTCTTATAATGCGAGAATGTAATCACATTGTTTATCATAGAGAAAGTGAGATTTTTAGGTCCCAGCTATGCCACTTAATTGGCTGGCATAGCGTTAGCTTATAACCAGCTGTTGTTGTTTAGCTGGCTCACTGTCAGCCCAGATAGCAAGGAGACATTGAACAGATGTTGATTTTCCATCTGAACCATCAGAATCGTCAGGATTGAAATGTCAACACAAAACCAATGTTGAAACAACATTGAAATACTGATGAAACCTGACACTGACATTGAAATAACATTGATTCACTGTTGTTCTGTCATCGTTGATTGTTGATCTATTTATAGTTGACAAGGTGACAACAATCACGTTGAAAAACCATCGATTTATGGTTGAGCGGGAAATTAAAGCTGCTACCACTTGGACTATTCCATAGCACCCCCTCTCGCAGTCATCCCTCCAGGTAACCATTGTCTTGTACAGTAGAGCGGGACATTAGATTTACTCTCAGCGGAATTGACCGGAGAAGGCATCAGTTCATGCACTGCACTGGCCTGCACCACGATTAGTATAAGGTAAGAATGAATGACTTTTGTTCTATTCGTTATTTCCACGGTTGCATTTGAATAACAGTATAAAAACAAACAAACTTGTTAATGTAAAGTTTCGGACAAAACGTGGGAGCCCGAAATTGTGTCTACTTTCATCTTACAATCCGGCAACAAATAAATTGCACTGCGAACAAAGTCTATCAACAAAGAAAACATTTTCGTTTCATACTTTTCCGTTATATTCCCTTACAAAGCTAGCTTTAACGCTTCGAGGGTTCCTTTGTTCTTGCCATCGCCTCAGCGCTTGACCCAGACTTTCGCTGTGTAGTTGCTTTTTAGCATAGTACTACAAAAAATTGTAAATCTGTGATATATGATTGATAAACGTAAAGGTAACTGTATAAATGTGTTCAATGACTTTGTTACTTTTAATGATTGGAGAGCACCCGCTTCGATTCGCACTCAATTCAAACTTTACGTTGCACGCTCACCTAACTTTACGTTGCACGCTCAACTAACTTTACGCTGCACGCTCACCTAACTTTACGTTGCACGCTCACCTACCTTGCGTTTGCACCTTTTGTCCACACGTAAACTGCGTTTTCGTTAACTGAAAACTGAGATTTTTAAAGACGCCTGCCAGGGTGGATATTTTCGAAAACTCCGTTTTAGCATTACGTGAGGAAAACGGAGAAAACGCAGCGTCAAAGGTGTACGCCTATTTTGACGCCACACTGTGCGCCAAGTTTTTGTCTCGGTGCCATGAATTCCTACAATGGCATACTGAGACAAAATACTGTTAATTTTATTATCTTCAGTGTTTAAATGCTTACATATACACACGCAGTTGTATGTAGAAAAAAAAGAGTTTGTTTTATCAGGTTTGCTTGTAATTGTTGCCTATATACATTTTAAGCTATTATTTATTATTTAGTTCAATCAATAGATCAAGTTTTGTAGTGACTATGAAATATATTGTAATTATCTGTTTCCTGTTTATCCTAGACAGGGCAAAAAAGGACTCCAAATTAAAAAAAAGATAAAAATGAAAGACTGGTGCATTGTGCAGTTCAGCACTGGTGGTACAGAAATAGTCCCTAGTTTGTGGATAAATGGGAAGAAATTGTCATGGCCTCCATATCCTCCGCGAGACACATTCAGGATCCACGCCGCAGTAAAGAGGAGAGTTCATCCTGGTGCAACATGGCTCACCTATGCACCAGTCCGACTTCTAATAAGCCATGGTGGGTATCATCTGGATTGGTGTTGTATAAATGTAACAATAACAAGTTTTTCGTGTCCTAATTTATGTCTGGCCATACATTGTGTTTGTACTTCCAGACACATTTCACGAAGCAGAACGCAGTCTTCAGAAATATCTAAGTGAACAATGTGATACGTCTGACCTTCAGTCCGAAGCTGAAACTCAGACCAGTCATAAAAGAAAGCACAAGTAAAACTTTTTTTATTTCACAAACATATCTTTGATTGCTAAGAATTTATGATCTTGTCTTTTATACATATCTGTGGTGCTTGCATACTGCAATATCACCACATAATATAGTCCAAAAAGTGGAAGCTTGTAAACTTTTTAAAAATGCAAAGCCGTGTACACTTGTGCACTTCAAAAATTCCTTGTATACTGTACCTTCTTGCACATCTCCATTTCCTGTGTGTGTTGTTATAAATCAAACTGTAACTTTAGGAAAAAATATTCCAAAAGCACATTTGTAATTACTTATGACCGTTTTCAACTTTTTTTCTTTAGACCAAATCCCCTGTACACATATAGTGACTCAGAGGATGAGCAGCCCACAAAAAACGGTTTCCCCAGGCCCCTCGAGTGAAAATACCAGGTAATAAAATACTGTCTAGTGTCTTTGTACGAATCTGTGTGTGACACAAGGAAACTTTTGACAAGTTGTCTGTATTCTTAAATACTTAAAAAAAATTGTCTTTTTCTAAACAGCCCTCACCACTCTGCAGTCTTCCCCCCAGCCCACTGACAGCAGGCATCATAATGCCCCGCCCAGCTTCTGGCACCTTTCGCCACTCCGGCACAACACGCAAACCGACACAGCTTTGCGATCTCCCCAGCATGCAGAGTATGATGTCGAGGCCTTCCCTATAGATGGTATGCTTTTAAAATTGTTTTAAAGCTGAATCACAATGTCATTGTACTCTTATCTTCAAAACACCAGTTTATACTCCTGAATGTCATCTTGTTGTGATTTGTTTTTCTGTAGATTCCAGAGACTCTGTGAGGCCACTATTACAAGGCAAGTTCGAAAATCTTGGAATTTCAGATTTTACATGGTATAAATGGTAAATGGCCTATATTTGTACAGCGCTTTAACTAGTCCCTAAGGACCCCAAAGCGCTTTACACATTCAGTCATCCACCCATTCACACATAATTCACGCACTGGTGATGGCAAGCTACATATACAAATATCAAATATATGTGACAGGCAAAAACTAGCAAAAACTCTTAGCAGTTAGAACAACTTATACTTGAATGCAGAATGTTACACCATCACTTATGGATATATTAGTTTTTCGCCTCTCACTGCTTAAGCCATTAATTTTTCTGGAATTGTTTTTTTAAACAGATGCGACCTCACAAAAGATATTAACTATGCTGTCAGACCTGACGAGAGCTGTTAACGAACTCCGTGAGGAGGTCAGAGACATCCGCCATTCCTGCTGCAATGAATCGGTAGATGCTGGAGTACTGCCTCTGGATTTGCCCTTGCACAACATTGAGGAGCTAAACAATGCAGAGGCAGCTCTTCAATCACAAGAGGCAAATAAGGCAATGGTAAGTATATAAAGGTTATGTACACTTTGTAACTATAAAGTGTAATAGCTGTCAGATGTGATTTAAATACATAACAACGGCCTGTTGATTAAACACACAAGCACTTGCATACACATTTAAGACATGAGACACGCTAATTCCATCTCTTAAAATGTGTCTATAGGTGAGACGCTTTGCCTTGATTGGTGCTGCTGGACCACACTGGAGGTGCGAGTCCGCCGTGTAATGGCTTATGCCATTACAAACGAGCTGGCCTCGGTACTATACTGGGCAGGGAAAAAAACCAAGGACCAGACAACGCAAAAAATGGCATTTAAAGATACCAAATATGCATTTGCAGAGCGCTGTAAGTTTTACCGTTTTTTTGCTATATTACTTTGTCTTTCTTAATAACAAGACATTCATGTCCGGTTAATCTGGAGATGGAGTCTTTGGTCTTTGGCTTGTTTAGTCCTCGGGTTGTAGTTTGTACAGCCTGAGGACCTCATGTTTATTTTGTTTTAAAGGATACACGGCACACCATGCTAAGACTTATCACTTTTTCCGCTCATAGCTCTTTGGGAATCAAATGCGGCTGTTTGCAGATTTACGCCTGGTGACTTTCATGTTTATCAGTCTAGGAGTTTACATACTTTCTCCCCGCTGAAGACAGTTAACAAGAGCTTATTCATGTGCTCTAATTCACTTTTTTTGTTTGTGTGTGTGTGTGTTTGTGTGTGTGTGTGTGTGTGTGTGTGTGTGTGTGTGTGTGTGTGTGTGTATTTTTGTCCTAGATTGCCTGACGCAGCAGTTAGGGGCAAACTCTATGTCCGAGTTTGTCTTTGCACAAGCAGTGCAGAAATGGCTCCGATACGCCCCAGATCGTTTGGGTGGTGCAGGACACACATCATGCATCCCCATCCCGGAGTAAAAAATTACAAACTTCTGTGAAACAATTAAATGTAAATAGGAAACTGTCTTTTAATAAAGTATTTAGCAAACGAAACATGCCTATTGACCTTTTTTTGTTTAGTTTTTTTTCTCTGTTACATCACATGCAATGCTTTCTTATTTTAGGATATTAATATTGACATGATACATTGTGAGACATTTGTTTTTTTTATAAAGGGTGTCCAATTTGAGGAATAAGTACAATTATGTGTTTAGGTGGTTTAAGTATTGATGGAAACATGCAGTAGTTTAGTATTGGTTAAAATACCTATAAAGAGAGGTAGATTTCCAGTCATGATTTAACTGTTGTTTTAATAAAAAGCAACTGTGCGAAAGAGGTGGAAAATCAACACCATAGCTCAACAGTGTTTCAATATCAGAATCTGATATTGTTTCAATGTCAACAGTATTAGAAAATATAACGTTGAATCAATGTCAGGTTTCAACATTGATTCAACATCAAAACCTGACATTGTTTCAACATTAAAAAAGGGTGCAAGAGTGACGTTAGGTCAACGTCACACTTCAACGCTGATTCAATGACATCGCCTGATATTGACTCAACATTGTTTCAATGTTTCCTTGCTATCTGGGAGGTGTCCCGAGACAGGAGGGTTGCATGTCTAATAAACTGAAAGAGCTATTGATTATAAGCTATACTACATATGTGGCTGGTTTCTAGCTACAGACATAAAACACGGTGGATGGCGCCATGTTTGGCGATGGCGATGTCCATCTCAGCCACTGTATTCAATATGGCGGGGAAACATGGCAGCCTCCACAAACCTGCACTCGCTCTTGATTATTTTTAATGGATTAATTCTACATTCATGAGAACGCATTAGCTCAATTTTCATTTTTTCTATTAAGCAACCTCAAAACTGACTTATTGTACCTTTAAAAGGGACATGTCTAAATGCTGAAAAACCATCACTGCTGCACAACCAGTAGCTTTGTTTGCACACCTAATTGATGAATTAAATATGCATTTCACCATCAAACAAACTCATCAAGCTTCTGATGCATCAACACTGTTTGGTAATTAGTCAGCTAATTATGAGTTTTGCTGCTCTTTCCAGGTTATCAGGGGGCTGCTTCTGTAGCTTTCTTGTAAGAATTAAACATATGCTGTGCAATCATGGATCAGCATTTGTCATGAGGCAAAAATTATCATTTTCCTGTGTGCTACTCCTCCCCACTTAAACATAGATGCACATTAAGTGATCAAGTGATCGTTTACTCCTCACCTTACACAAGTCTAGGATGGTTCATAGAGGGGATCGGGCGTTTGCGGTTGTGGCGCCGAAAATGTGGAATGATCTACCTCTCCACATTAGAAAGGTCCCAACTGTCACTCTTTTTAAATCCCATCTTAAAACATATTTTTTCACTTTGGCTTTCGATACTGCATGAGAGTTACTAATTCTTTTTATCCTAATTTTCTTTGAATTTTCTTACCTGTTGTTGATGTTAATGTCATTATTTAATTATTACTTTGTACAGCACTTTGGTCAACTCTCTGTTGTTATTAAATGTGCTGTATAAATAAATAAATAAAATAAAAATATATAAAATTACTTCTTTGGATTCATTTGTGAAAGTCACAGGTTCTCTACAATATATATCATTAAGTATAATTATTATAATGTAATTCATTTATTTTTTTAATGATCTAGTAACAATATTATTGGCCACAATAATATTTGTAAAAATAAAAATTAATGTCTACATGAAAAAAGAAACTGAATTTAAATACTCTAATTAAATATTTCTTTTAATCTTTTTCCTGCTGCAAGGTGAGATGACCTGAAACAAGGCAAAAATTCAGCTTTAAATTTCTAAATCTAAGATATAAAAAGACTACAGTTCCTGTTGTGGAACCTCATACACACTCCACTGTTGTGAATCCTAACCTCAGTCATGAAAATGACATGTTTACACCCAGATAGAAAAAAACATTTGGGCCTGTTATAAGCTTCACTGTCATATAAAATTTATAGCTAAAGCTCTTTCTGATAGCTAATTTTGAGGCTAAGTCACACCACACTACTGGCTCTCTCAGCTGTGTTAATGTGGTTGTTATATGGCCTTCTATGAGATTCAGAAAAGGCTTCAGTATTGCTGAGTAACATTCTGTTTGTATTAGTACAATTAGAACACTGTATTGCATTTATACAATGGTTTCATGAAGCTTGCTAACCCAGCTTGCTAGCTTTAGCTGATAACTAAGTAAATGTCCTAATACTGATTGTTCTGCTTCCAAACAGAGTGGCAACAGAGTTAGGTATCAATAATAGTGTAGTACCACTATCTTATATCAAATTTGAAGCTGTTGTCAATATCAAATCACATCTGAAAAACACTGAGCCAAGTGCTGCTATTTGTTTTCTCTCACAGCTGTGCAGACACGAGCTCAAAACAGTTTGCGTGACGTGACTGGAAGAGGCTCTCCTGTGGATGTGGATGCTTCCAACTTGTTTTGAACTTGTGTGGAGGTGTGCATGCTAACTTACAATCCAACGTGAGATTTTGCTTTGAAAGCCTGGACTGACATTCACCTGTAGTATTGCTGAGTTACTCGTACCTCTGTGTTGAGTTTGAGTCGTCTGACTCCCAGGTCCACCCCTGTGAAGCTCTCGTCAGCAGCGATGGTGTCGATCTTAATGAACTGGTTCTCCCGTATGGCTGAGCCCACCGCTCTGTCAGACTCGTAGTAGTACAGGTTGAAAGTTTCCTGCAGAACAATTATGGTGTCATAAGTACTGCACGCTTGTTCATCATATTACAAAATCAGAGGTATGTTGGAACCATATCTCCATGCTTTGCAAAAGCCAAAATACTGATGTAAGATTCACATAGTCTGTCATTTTCCCTCCCAAAGGTGGCATTTGGAAACAATTTCTACAAATAATGTAGTCTTTTCAGTTCCTCTAAAATTTGTTATTTTCCTTCCCAATGTAAGATGCTATCACCACCACAGTAATTCAAAAATGCTGTTCTTATCTTGTTCTATTACCAGTCCAAAAGTCAAGTTAAGGACTCATGTACATAAAAAAGTTTGTCAAGTCCTGCTAGCATTGGAGCACTTTTGTTGATAAATAACTAAGATTTAATAAGTAAAATTTGACTATCAGTGTTTATTTTATTAGCATCATTTTGAGTAAACTTCACAATAGTCCCATTGTTACTTCTGGTTAGCTTCCTAGCAATGGCAAAGCTTTCATAAGTCTATATTTAGGTCATTCAATGAAGTAACAACACAGCCTCAGAGCTGCAGCTGGTTCTCATTTTCTCAGGTTTCGGATGGTCATAATTAGTGTTGTGATGAAAAATGCTTTAATTTTAGCACATAAGACAGACCACCAGATGGCAAATGTTTGATACCATTACTCTGAGTTGACATAATACTCAGAATAATGAGCATACTCAATACAGTGAACACAAGTTACTCTGTGTGCATTTTCTTTGCCAGCTTTAGTCAACAAATGTTGGACTTCACCCACCCACCCCCTCCCCCCTTTCCTTCCAGTCTGTCTGTTACCTTGCAGGTGCCCAGTACTCCAGGCATGCTGTTACAGTCTCTCAGGGTGAACTTGACCTCGATGTAGATCCTCCTGGCTCCTTCCCGAGGGATCCAGCCTGTCACCAGCCAATTGTTCTGGCTCGGGCTCATCACGTTACAGACCTAATTCAGAGGAAGATCTGTTGTCATTTCACAGCTTCTATTTGGAACATGTACATAAAAGTCATTTGCCTTAACATTAGTTTAGAATAAAATAAATAAAAAAATAAATAACAATATTTCCACATAAGAATTTTGAATGGGGAATAAAAAATGATTATTTTTATTGCTGGCTCTGGCAGGCAATTTTCTAATTTAATTTGTTATAGTTAATTAATATTTAAGAGCAAATAATTAGTATTTAAGTAAGCAAATTGCTGAAATTTTTCATTTTAATAAGTAAACTCTAAAGTAAAGTGTTTATAAACTACACAAATGTCACACATATATTTGCATTTTGTTATTCTTTTCTCAATTTGAATTAATTTCATTAGCTGGGACCACGTCCGTCCGGCCCCACTACACCATTCAGGTAAGACTTTCAGAAAAAAACTGTGATGTGAGTTGAACGATGGAGAAAAACAAACAAAAAAACAAAAAATCGTCCCTATATTATTTAAAATATTATTTAACAACATCTAGAAGTCCAGGACTGGTCACTTAACACCAGACCTTTTGATGTAAAACATCTCAGCATCTACAGTTACGGCTGCAACAGTTTGGCTCAAAGTGACTGTTCCTGCAGTCATGATGGGATTGCTCAGATTTAGCCAGTATAAAGAAGTCAACTCAGAAAAAAATTATTCTATCAATATCTTTGTCGAATAAATGATTGTATAAGCTGATTTCTCTTATTGTTCGAGTATAATAGCTTTATCTATGGGAACTGTTTTATAAACAATAAAGTGTCCAACTATGTCAGGACATGGAATATCAGCTCTACTGATACACTTTCCTAGGATTTCATTGGATGTTTTTGTGAGTTAAAGACTAGTCGATGAATGAAGACAAATACATGTCAAAGTTCCATCTGTCACAATTATTCAGGTGCAGACTGAAAACTTACAGATAAGTTAAAAATTTTCAACTTTGGTACATAATGAGGAATTGTAATTTCTGCAGTATTAGTAGTGCACCATCTATATAACCTAATAAAATAAAGAACTGATTTATGATTAATTAATTCACAGTTTGTGTTTTAAAATCAAACTTAATTTAGATGGAAAAATCCCAGTTTCCCCGGATCAAGGTGAAGTTCTCATAACAGTTAATCCTAACACACTCAGCCCCACAGTACAATACGAACATTACACACCTGGTATGTGTGGATAGGACTGAAGTACTCGTCCATCTCATTAATGGCATCCCACTGTGGAAAGAGAGAGCACGACAGAGAAGCAAACATTCTCAGGTTAGTCAGACGTTCCTGCATTTCTCAGATTCATAGTTTCTATTTCCCACATGATCATGCATTCTTTTGTGATCATTAGTTTTGACATCAAATAAAACATGAGGCGACTGCCGTCACAGAGGCGGCAGTCATGCAGCAGATGCGTCATGTACTGTATATGAATCTCAGAGAATGTGAAGAGCAAGGTCTCAGTTTCCAGATGATTGGTGGTGATTTCAAACCTCATTATCTTGTGCGTGTGTTGGAGTGACAAATGTTTGCCAGTCAGAAAAAACCTGACCTTCACATTCTTTTTCTCCGTAAAGCATCTTTTTTCTCGTTTTTAATCTGTTAAACTTAAGATCTTAAACATGCTGATTCATTCCACCTGATACACACATGCAATCACAAGATCTACATTTCTGCATTGTTGGAATTCACTTTACGGAATTCCGATGAGGCGCATTTCCTTTAATGTAATCCACCTCATGTACATGCATGTAATCTGATTTACACTGTTTACTGAATACCGTTGGTGGGTAATTATAGCATTACAGGAGGAATAGTAAGTGCAATGCTTTGGTATTTCCAAAAGTGCTTATGTGTGTTACACTTCCTTGCATCTACATTCAGCCTTAGATAGAAAGTCAATCACAGGAAGCCCCTTTCACTCCTTTCCTGTATGGAGGAGGCAGATATACAGTACCTGTCAGCTGAACTCCTAAATTCGTCTATCTACAGATACCCAGAAAATGTTCAGATTTTATGAAGTACAATAAACAAGAATATTAAGTTCAAAATCATGTATTTAAATGCACCATTGGGCACTGTTCTGCGTCTTTCCAAGAAGAGGCCTCTGCCTTACTAAACATACCGCTCAGACTATTTTTGTATTCACAAGCACAACAAATGTAAACGAGGCATTTTAATTAGCATCCATTTGCATTTCATTTCACATGTAGATATGCCTGAAACTGTATAGCTGGTTGACACATAACTGTCAAATCCCAAATTTTTAGTCAAATTAGTCAATGTGAGGGTCTAGAATCAGATTTCAGTGTAGGGTGACAGTAGTGAAAGTCTAATTCACCTGACTTTATGATAATGATGAGTGTACAGGTAAAATACACTTTACAATACTTCATAAGCAGCTAAAGAGAACAGAGACACCCAAAGCACATATAGTCACCTCTGGACATCCATCCTGTAGCTAGCGACAAGTTCATAGTTAGGGTTAGATTTACATTTACCCCCAATATGGAATTTTTAAATTTTGGCTTACCAAAAGGGAACTCTTATAAAAAGTAGAACTGTAAGACCAATGTAGCATTTAGTTACATTTTTAAATTTTACAGGTGGCTGTAGCTCAGGAGGTAGCGCAGGTCATCTACTGATTGGAAGGTTGCTGGATCGATCCCTAGCTCCTCCAGTCTGCAGGCCAAGTATCCTTAGGCAAGGTACTAACCTCAAATAAGAGTCTGAATGTGTATGAATGGTACTTAGGAACAGTGTTGGTCAAGTTACTTGAAAAAAGTAATCAGTAACTAATTACTGATTACTTCCCCAAAAAAGTAATCCCGTTACTTTACTGATTACTTATTTTCAAAAGTAATTAATTACTTAGTTACTTTTTAAAAACACGATTTACAACCTGAATAGGTGATAAAGCAATAGATCTTTCAGCCCAATTCTACTTTTTCTACATAATCCATCATACAAAATGTAATCAAATGGAAAAGTCCCTTTTTAAAACTTGTTTCTCTGACTGGAAGAAATTTGTTTAATATTTAAACCTATTTTCTGCACATTCCAGCACATAAAATAATTTTTTTTTTTGTGTTTACACTCACTCTTTCAAATAGATGCAAGTAAAACACAGCAGAAAATAAATAAAGTCAAAGACTAGCGGTCCTTTTGCTCTATTTTCACCTGTAAAGCAGGAGTAGGGTAGGCGGAGGTTTATCCTGGTGCAGGTGTGCCGCAGGGGTCAGTGGAAGAATCCGCGAGTTTCTCTGTGAATTTCCCATTACGTGGTAGCGCACTCGGTGCTTTCTTGGAAGTTTAGGGGTTTTTTTTCGCTGTAATGTTTTTGTCACTTTTTATGGAATCAAACTCAAAGTAAGGTCAGTACTTCCACGCTTTAAACGCTGCATGCTCATACTCTCTCCCGCACTCGATATATTATCCATTGTTGATCTGCGCACAGCTGTTGTCACGAACGTCGCACTTGCTTACGTCACTGTCATGAGACATTCTCGCAAAAAAAAATATCACGGTTTTAGTAACGCAGTAACGCAGCGTTCCTACGGGAAAGTAACGGTAATCTAATTACAGTTTTTGCGATAGTAATCCCTTACTTTACTCGTTACTTGAAAAAAGTAATCGGATTACAGTAACGCGTTACAAGTAACGCGTTACTGCCCATCTCTGCTTAGGAAGCACTAAGAAGCTTAAAAGACAGTGCTTGTGTGATTGGATATATGTGGCATGTTGTATAGAGTACTCCAGAAGAGTAGAAGAGTGCTATACATGGATCAGCCTGTTCACCATTTAGTCTCTGCATTTTAGCATGTATCTAAAATGCAACCCAACTCTAACTCTGTTGGATCTTAAAAGCTGAATATCCAGGTGCAAACCTGTGTTTCCATGGAGGGAACATAGGCTTGCACTTTCACACCTGTTGAGCATCAACTCATTGTGCTGTGTATTTAAGGGCCAACTGTGGCAGTCGTTCTCTGCCAGTTCATTATGTCCACTCAGTATCTTTATCTGTCTTCTATTTCCTTGCCTGAAGTCTGATCCATATCCATTGGAAAATCAGCCTCAAGGAGTCGAGAGTTCACAGCCAATCACAAGCTTTTGTCAGTCTCACAGCCAGATACTCTCTGTGGATTCCTGCCATTCACCTGCCCACTGACTCACCATCGACACTCTGCTGCTCACCTTGGATCTTCCCAGAACCCTGTTCCAAGGACTGTTCTCCTGCACTAACAAGTAAGACCGCAACTTGTCCACTCACTTTATTTTGGCAATTCTCTGAATGAGACCAACTTTATCTAATACTCTCTTTCTCCTTTTCTACAGATACTGCCCCAGTACTCCCTACTGCCTGTCACTGAACTCTCTTCATTTGTAAGTAAACATTATAAAACTCTCAATTGTAGTCACAGTCTGCTCTTTGGGTACAAAAAAAGTTCAAATCATGATGGAAAAATGACTCTGGAGATGGCAGTTTCAGTCTTTCTGTGACACAATGACTGATCCGGACATGACTATCTCAGAAATCTAAAATAGCCTTCGACTGACATTTATGGTTCCAAGATGGTGAATACAATTGGGTTCCACTGATGGCCCAGTTTGTGACATATCAAAGATTATTGCATTATATGTGAACTGTATTAATTGCATGAAATAAATGTTATCATATCATGGAAAAGTCATTTAAGATAAACACATGTGAAGTTCAATTTACATGTAAGCACCTATTACAATCTAGTCTAGACTGAGTAAACTGCTGTATAGAAGGACTTTATATATTCTTCCTACTTATAGTTTTCTCTGTATGTGCAAATCCACTTGCTCAGAAACATCATACATGAAGATGGGAGAGGGTAAATATCATCCTTCTCGGCTCCTCTAATAGAAATAAAAGCATCCCCAGACTTCCATTGAGGAAGTGGGGATATTCTGTCAACTGGTTTATTCATGGTAACATGGAGACTCAATTGTGAGATGTCAAAATTTCATGCAAATAACTAGAACTGTAAGGGAATGTGATTTTGAGAGCAGCTTTCTTCCTTTTTCATGCTTTTGTTGAAAAAATATTTTTGCATGTTACATAAAGAAAATAGAGGTCCTTATAAAGGGTGAATTGTTCACAAGGGTGATTTGTATGGAATGAAATGGGTAATTTTATAAATAAGAAATCAATTTAATTGTAACTTTTATGTGAGATCTGCCATTTAACACTAGCCAAACTGATGATTAACTATGTAAACTCCCCATGGCATAGATATCCATAATAACTACCATTGGAAAACACAAACAATATCAAAGACAGAAAACGATCTTCTAAACTAAAGGAACAATTGGTGCCATAAAGCAGTATAGCAGCAGTAGACACTACTGCTGACATACTGCTTTATGGAACATTACTTAACAAATGAACACCACATTTGCAAAAGATATTTTGTAGCTGGAGCCTATCCCAAGACAGCTGGGATGTTGCAGCTTTGATGAAGATGTCGTACAGCGCTTTCTAACATGTATGTCCAAAACCTCCCATATGTCTTTCTTGTTTTTTAGGTTAAATGTGGCCCCCAATCTACCCTTGCTATGATGGCAGAATGGAGAAAACTCCCATCCATGGCTGACTGCAGTGACCATACCCTCTGAAGAGACAAGTGGACCCACTTTATCCCACCAAATGCACAATTACACATTATTACAGAGCCACTGTCATTATAACAGAACCAGGTCACTAGCGTTCAGTGATGGTGTGACTGCTAATGGTATGATAAATTTTGAAGTGTACAGGGCTGTGCTCTCTGCTCTTATTCAGACGAATGCTGAAAAATGCAACCCTGAATGGACAGCACGTCACAGTACAAATAGATAATAATCGAAAGCGTACTGCAAAAGCAACCCAAGAGTTTCTCAAGTCAAAGAGAATGGAGATTCTTCAATGGCCAGTCGGTCACCTGAACTGAACCCAACGAGGCATGCTTTTTAGTTTACTGAAGAGAAAACAGAAGGGAGAGAGACCCACAAACAAGCTGCAGCCAAAGGTGGCTGCAGTTAAGGCCTGGCAAAGCATCTCAAGGGAGGATACACAGCGTTTGGTGTCCATGGTTCAACACTTCAAGCAGTCATTACTCAAAACAATCCTTTAAGTTGCGATGTCAGTTTTTCCACTTACTTTTGTGTCTCTGAAAATGTGACACTATGTATTTCCAAAACAGTTATTGACATACTATACAGTTTAAAATCCACTGGATCTGTACAGAAGCAATAAAAAAACAAAACAACAACAAAATGTGATTGTCCATTTGCTTACGGGCCTGACTATATGTTGCCCAACTGGCACCCATATTTCCTACACTACTTCCTGGGTAAAAATCAGACCAGTTCACACTGTAATTGCACACGACACTTTGAGACAAATTTTGAGTGTAGCTGTCAAACTCAGCAGCTATTGCAAGCTTCTTTGTTTTGCTAACAAATATATACTTTTTAATCTTTGTGCCATGTCAGCATCAACAGGAAGTATTTACTTGTCATTTGTTATCCTGACCCTAACCTGTAAAACCTTTTCCATACAATGTGACTATCAAAGAATTTTAACTAAACTATGTGAGAAATATTTGTATAATTCCAGGAGAGAAAGTTTTTTAAATCTTTATTTTGTTGCGAACTTTGAAAGTGTTTTATTACATGGTGACCACTGACATTAATGTTCACTCAGGTAACGCTTCTAAATAACTACTCAAACAAATGCCCAAAGGCGTCTCATGAATGTACAACTATGCATCTAAACACTGATGGGTGGGTGCTGTGTACTGAAACGTAATGACTTCCTCCTTCACCAAGAGAATAGAAACTCTTCCCATGAGCTGTTGTGGGTATACATCAGAGGTAAAGTTGATACGTTTGAATCGTCATCACGATGTCACAGAAGCTCAGGACTGATCATTCCTGAGTATCACAAGCTTGAGTGAAGCCAATTTGTATGAGTGTTTGAATTAAGTAATGCATGTGTGTTTAACCCCCGGGTTATCCATGATCCTCCTGGGCTGAGAATCCTTGCGCAAGTGGCGAAGTAATTGAAAGGGAAATCGTTGACCCCAGGAAGCTTGGGGCCGACCCCCAACCTCAGATAAGACGTCTGGGTTTTCCGTAGAAGCCCTTCAACTTCTTTCCTCATCCTGAACTCACTCTGTGCCCTCCCTCCTTTCCCCAGATTCCTCAACACCCCCCCCCCCCCCCCCCACCACCACCACCACCACTAGATAATTAAGATGTAGAAAGCCTCAACCAACCTCACCCTTCCCTGCCATCCTCATCCTCTCATCTTTATCAGCTAAATTGAAACTGTCCTTGAACTTGTAAAGACCCCAGCTAATTAGCGGGGTGTATACCTCTCTATCTCCCTCATTATTCCTGTCTTGCCATCACTGTGCTCTCAACCTTTTTTTTTGGTAACACTTTTCTTGGGAAATCTCAGAGTTTAGCTCCTGGTAATTTTCTTCTAGCGTGAAAAATCACAGCAGCTGACGGCAGACTGTCAGGAGGTTGGGAGCGGTTCGGCAAGCAGGGAGGGAACAAGATTGAACCAGATTGCTTGTACTTTAGTTTGGAGAATAATGGAAATCTTTGCAGCTCTTCCTCAGCAAACAGACAAGGAAAAGAAGAAGTGAAAGATTCAGCAGGGCATGTTTATCTTTCTGAGAGCACGATAAGGGAGTTTTCTATCACCCCAACAACAGAAATGCAGTGCTTCACAGAGCGGCCAGCTGACAGTGTGGTGTAGGTGCGCGTGGTATTGTGTGTGTCAGACAGAGTGAGAACGAGTGTGAAGTACAACAGAGACACAAAATGCAGCAGAGAACAAAATTAATTGGCTGTAAATCACACATCTGTTTCCTGCCTTTCAGATCATCAGATCTCTCATCAGGAGGAAGCAAATGTGACAGACGGAGAGTAAAAAGCCACTCGTATTTTCTGAGGTTTTAGGTCAAAGTACTTCTGGACTGCAGCATGCATCAAAATGAAAAATGTGGCAAAATTCCTCTCCAATATAGTTTGCTTTATTTTATAAATCCAGACAATGTACGCCGGAAATATTTAAAGTGCCATGCCATGGTTTGACTGGATTTTCTTAAAGCACATTTTTTAACCCACATCAAAATAAACATGACCATCCTCCACATCGATAACTGGGGTTAAAAGCCAAAACTGCTCAGGTTTGTTCAAGTGATAAAGATTTTAAAAAACTATTTCTCTCATCTGCGGAAAGACAAATTTCCATTTTCTGAACCAAATTTTCAGTGTCCTGAACCCACTTATTAAATAAGTCACTTTTTAGATAAGCCTTGAACAAGTTTCACCTGTTAAGACACTGAAATATTTAATGTTTTTATAGAACTTTAAACACAGTCTCACTCATTCAAAACATTTTTTCCTTGAGTTTTATTCACTTGAGTTCATAGTGGTAATCACACTTAGTGCCAGTGATTCAATGAAAGCCAGGTCAGCACTGGCTGCAGGGGTGAAGATTAATAATTGCAATTGTAAGAGGCTGAAGACGGGAAGGAAGGAAGAAAGAAAAAACCCAGTGACAGTTCTTTGAGATGAAACTGAGCTACTGCAGTAGAACATGTTTTTATTCATGGTTTGACAGCCCGTTACTTTAAGGTCTGTGAATTTTATCTAATGGGTTAAAGCTTTGCCAAAAGAGTAGCCGCTTCAATAAATTAGCTCGGTGGTGGTGACGATTTGATCCATAAGTTGGCACTGCAACAAATCAGAAAAAATGTAAGTTAACTGAGGAATGAATCTGCAAATGGGGGGAATCCATAGAGGTGCAGGGAGGACATGTGTGGGAAGAGGAAAATGCTGGAGTGGTCTAAAGTTTTTCATGAGTAGAGATTTGGACATTAATCAAATTTTTATGGCCAAAAAAAGAACTAAATACAAACAGCGTCCAGGACAGAAAGAACTGTGTTGTCTGTGTTGGACTGTAGCCTCAGGTTTATATTGTTAACTGGTAACTATGAGACAATGTGTTTGATATCATTTAATGGAATAACAATAAAGAAATGTAACCAACAGTGCAAGTAATTACTTTTTCTGGTGAGTAATGTGCTGTATTATTTAGAGAAAAGTAATGTGTAATCCATTACTTTTCTTGAGTAACTATACCAACACTGATAAACAGTTTGATACAACAGTAAACAGAAGAAGCGATAAGACAGAGTGCTTGATAAACCACCGACTGTCTGTACCTCAGTCCACCGATCTCCAAAACATGCCCTGAAAGGACAGATAACATGACTGATATATCACTTCTTCATTAGGAAAAATAACAAGCAAAGACAAAGTGATAAAAAAAAATCCAGGCTGGTGATAACTTCTCCTTATTTATTGCTAATTGTGTTTCCAATCAGGATGTCATGGGGTCACGCAGTCAAACAGCTCAGCCTCTGCTAACTCTGCGGCAATTATTTCTTCCCTGATCCACATTCTTTGATTTATCTAATTCTTTACACTCCCTTTCTCTCTTTAATCTCAATTTCTTTTGTTTGTCTCCGTCCATTTACTGTTTCCAAAGAAGCCGAGTGGCCGGGAGATCAGAGAAGCTGTTGTTAAGCAGAATAAAAGCGTTTGTTAAAGCAGTCGTTTCTAAGCTGCCGTCTACATCTTGCGGGTCTATTCTCACAGAAGTTGGACGTCCTGTACCATGAAATCTATATCAGTCTATTCATAATGTGTGATATGAAAGAGAATGGATGCTGAAAAAGATAACAGAGAGAATCAAAGGCTGACTCACAGATATGTAGAGAGGAACGGAGTTGAAAGGAGGGGTTATTGTGTGCTCATGACTGTAGCATAAACACGCATGCTGTCGCAGGGAGTCTGCTGTGCTGATGAATAATACGTCCTGCTCAGTTTCCACATCTCATACAAGTTCCAACCAAGTATGCTCCAGGCTTCAGACCACACAAGCAAACAAAGTGTTGTTGAACTGATCGACTTCTTAATGAAAAATAAAAATAAGACTGAGGCAAAAGTTCTGTTTCTCACTGTAACCTATCAGTATGTCCCCTCTTTTTGTCCTTATTTGTATTTTCCTCCAAGCCCATGCTTATTTACATAGACCTCCATCCATGAGGTTAAAATGAAATAACCTCAGATGCCCTGTTTACCCTTATATTCCATTTGTAGTTTTGACTAATCCTGTAAAATCTGCAAAAACATAATCAAAATAAACAGTAATAGCAAATCATGAACACCTTGATTGACACTAATGTGGCAGCTGTTACAATGAATTGAATGAATTTTTAATGTAGGTGGGTGGCTGAACTGGATTTTCCCCCATTATATGAAACAGACAATTTAACTAAAAAGCAGAAAATCTAACGGAACTTTATTAACTAGGAAATTGCTGCAGTCCCCCTTAGTTTGCATGAATGTCTGCAAACTCTCCCGATTCACTCACCAAGCTGTAGTGCAATGTGAACCATAAACACAGAGCATCTGCCTTCAGAGTAAAAGTTGTGGCTTCATCTTTTACACTGGTCTCCATTTCAAATTTGTGTCACACTTTTTGCAGTTGGAAGGGAGAGGAATGAACGTCTGCAGCAGCGAGACAGAACGTGTGTGAATGAGAGAGAGAGAGAGAGACAGGTATAACAGTGAGGAGCAAAGAGTAGAGCTAATAAAGGCTGATGAGTTCAAATGTGCACAAGAGAAGTGAAGAAGAGAGTGCAGAAAGGTGGAGAGGGAGGAGTTTCAGGGGGGATTTGTGACAGCATGGACAAGTTAAGAAATGAGTACATCAGAGGAACAGCACAGGTTTGGAGACAAAGTTAGAGAAGCAAAGGCAAGATGGCTTGGACATGTGCAGAGACGAGATTGTGGATATTATTGGACAAAGGATGTTGAATGTTGCAGGAAAAGAGAAAGACAAAGGACGTTTTTCTGAAAAATGTCATGACAGACGACATGCAAGCACCCTCCTCTGGTGTGACAGAGGAGGCTGCGTGAAGGCAGGTGACCCGCTAAGGTAACACCTTAGCAGCTGTAAGAAGATGAAGAGAAAGAGTTGACTTTTCACATTTTCAATACGACTTGGAGAGTAGTTGGAAAGTGTTTACAGGCAAGTTGGTGTTTTACATCCAACCTTTTGGCAGTCGCTGTAATCAGCTTTTTTGGCAGCACCATACAGTTGTGGTCAGAAGGTTACATACAATTTGGGGCTTTAATCATTTCTTGAAACTGTTCTTTTTCCCCGGGGGACTGATTGTACAGCATACATCTTAAATCACTTTAGAAAACAAGAATCGGGGGCACACGTTTTCATTTACTTTGGATTTTCTCTAATCCACACAGGGTCAAAAGTATAGATTCATAAATTATAGATTCATAAATCTGTTTAGTAATGAGGGAACATTTGAGCATTAAGAAGGGAGCCAGCAGCAACAAATATAATGTGTACAATTAGCAGTATGAGCTGTGTAACTAATGAAGATCCTGTGATGCAACTGCTGGAAATAGTGAGCAGCTCTGTGCACTCTGGCAGTTGTGCCTGTGAGCCATGACTGTTAAGAAGTGTCATATATATGTCTGCATGACAGTTATTAACTGTGTTCAATATTTAGACAAGGTGTTAGCTTGTTCCATTTTACTGCAAAAGTTGGATAATGGATAATGTGTTGCTTTGCTGTACTAAACTGGATTGTACATCTTTACTGGCTACTAAAATCCACAGATTATTGCCATGCCCTGTGTAAAATACTAACACACTATCTGTCAGACTTCTGCACTTAACGGCCAGACTATACTAATAATATTTTACCCCACTCCACAACCTGCATTAAAGCAGACACAAGTTTTCAGAAGAGAAATGAAAAAAAGAAAAGACAAAGGAGACACAGCTGATGAATGGTGTCTTCCTTGAGAGATCTAATTTCAGATTAGTATATTTGATGGAGCTGTGGACAGCCAAAGAATGGCAGAGGGAGGGGAAACAAAAAGAGAGGGTGAAGACTAAGAATAAGTGGAGTCTGCCGGCTGGCTAATACTGTGTGTGTATGCGTGTGTGGGAGCATGTATGTGTATGTGGAAGCTCATTGGTGGCATTTCCAGGCTTAATGCTGGGCTCTATGTGAAGTAACAGGTCTGAATATTAACTCAGTGGAAATATCAGGTTCTGCCCTGCACCTTTCTGCTTCTCATACTATCGGCCACACAACCATAACAGACTTAATAACTCCTGTGTGCGCATCTATGTGTGTGTGTGTGTGTGGGTGTGGGTGTCTGTGGGCTCTTTGACAGCGATAACCTTTCTGGAATAGGAGTGTTAATTGCACTGGTCTGGGATCAGTCGGGGAAATGGTCTAATTGCTATTAATATCTATTCTGAGATGCAATTTTTACCAGATTGTGTGCGCAGCTGTGTGCAAAAATATTCAAACAAACGGGAATTTGTTACACAATCGTTTTTCCAAAGAATGTATGAAAAAAGTATCTACAGTGGCAGCGTCCACGACAGAGGTCCACAGCAGTGTCAGCTTATGGTCTCAGTTCACTACTGCAGCCAGCAGGAGAACAGTTCCAACTTTGATGATATCTGTTTCACAAAGTGCTTTTGCATATTTTCTCACACCTAAATGTTTCAGATCAGACAAATTTTAATATTAGACAAAAATACCCCGAGTTCAGTTTTATTTGCCACACCCAGGCCTAGTTACTGCCAGACCTGTTGTATTAAAAAAATCTCTTAAATGGAACCTGTCTGTGTAATTAGATTGACCCTTCGGCCCACAAGTGCATCAGCCCTCTGGGCAAATGCCGGGAATGCCAGATTGCCAGACCAGCCACGCCCGGAGATGTATCTGGATTTGTCTGCGCATACATTTTCATGTTTCTCATCCTTCCAAACTCATTTATTGTTTGTTCTATACAAACAAGAAATAAATGTTAATAAAGCAAAATTAATCTTCAAGCCAGCTGACCAGGAGCAAAACACTGTGTGAGAATAATGTTTTGGCAAACAGCGCCTGGGTAATAAGGGGAACTTTTGAGCTAGACAGGCCTCCAATAAGTGGATAAATACATTAGATTTTAGAATGAGAAACTATTAGTTTTTGTTAGTATTAAAATTATTATCATTTTCTCAAAAAGCCTTTTTTTAAAAGCTAAAGATAAATCACATTTATTACTAATGAACTTAGAAAAAGAATATCACAGTGAACAAATTCTTAAATAAAACAGAGCAGTTATATTAGCTCCTTTTCATCCTTTCTATGCTAATGAGGGAAGAATCCAATATGTGTTTGTGAGAAGAATGTTTTCTATGTTCTGTTTTCCAGGTCAGAGGGTAACCCTAACCCTAACACATTTTAGAGATAGACTAAAGAGAATATTTTTATTTGAATAGTTTTTGTTGTGTATCAGTTAGAATTATTATTTAATGGCAAAATGTGAGAGAAAATCAAACAGGGTTAGGGATAGAGTTCTGGTCAGGGTCATCAATGATGACAACTTCGAGATCACAGGGTCAATCACAGACTAAAAGAGCAGCTACTGGTTTACTTTTTCACAAGTGAAAACTGAGATAATACAGTACAGAAAATCCATATTTGTGTAGCTTGTCACAGAGTGAGTTTCACTGGAACAGTCAAGATGATTTCTTCCAACAGTTAGCATTTTTAAAGCTATCAAAAATGCCTCATACACAGTGTTGGGAAGGTTACTTTTAAAATGTATTCCATTACAGAATACATGCCCCAAAATGTATTCTGTACCGTATTCCGTTACGTTACTCAATGAGAGTAACGTATTCTGAATACTTTGGATTACTTAATATATTATCATGCTGTTTACAACTACGTGAATGTACTATTGCTGTGATTTATTACTGTTACTGAAGGTCTGCGGCTCCGAACCGTAGTAAAGGGACCTCTGACTAATATGGTGGGTTCCGTGTTGGCGTTGAAAGGCTGCTGCCACGGAACTTATTGTTTCGGAGGAAAACACGAACACAGCGTACAGTCGGGTCTTAATAGCTTACTTACAACTGGGCTCGCCAGGCTCTCTTCTTGGCTGCAGTGGTTATTATTATATTTCCATGCTTCCAGCTCCTGTTTTTGCTCGATGACAACTCGTACTTTTCCTTTTTCTCCCTCCCTCGCTCACAGACACATAATGGGTATGGCAGTCCATTCTCCCTGCAACATGGACTACACTGCCCATGATGCTACATTCTTTAGAGCTATACCTGTAGCATTCTGCCTATTAGCTTAGCACAACAACAACAAAAAGGCGCTCTCTCACCCAGGAAACACAGAGAGAGAGAGCGTCACCCTGTAACCATGGCAACCGTAACGCTGCCGCCTGGAACAACAGAACATCACAGCTGTCAAACAAAACCCAAACTGTCCTGACCCGAGACAATATGAAACAGGGAAGTACCGCCGTGTAATCCATTTATTTCAACAAAGTAACTGTATTCTAAATACCACCTTTTTAAACGGTAACTGTAACGGAATACAGTTACTCATATTTTGTATTTTAAATACATAACGGCGGTACATGTATTCCGTTACTCCCCAACACTGCTCATACATGTTCAGAAACTGCTGAAGGACTTGAAAAACCATTGCAACATACATGACCAGTCGAAAGCTTTAGAACACCCCAATTTTTCAATTTTTTCACTGAAGATCATGCAGTTTAATGCCTGATTGCACTCTGAAATTAAAGCATAGTACAAATAAGTAACTGGAGTTAAAAAAGAAATCATGAAATCAATTTATAGACCAAAATGTATTTTAAACATCTGACTCATCAAAGGCAATCTGACGGGCTTGAACCCATATTTAGGTCATTATCTTGCTGTAGGATGAACCCCTGACAAACTAGACGCACATACCAGAGGGTACTGCATGGTGCTGCAAAACGCTGAGGTAGCTGATTTGGTTTAGAGTGCCTCACTCTGCACAAGTCACCGACCCTGGATACAGCAAAACAGCCCCAGACAATCACACTTCCTGATGGTGATGATGCCACACACTGTGGAACCATCCTTTCACCAACTCAACGCCTTACAACGATCCTGTGTGATGAACCGAAGATTTAAAAGTTTGATTCATCTGTCCATAATACCATCTTCCAGTCTTCAGTAGTCCAATCGCAGTGTTTCATGGCCCAGGCAAGTCTCTTTGTCTTATTCTGACATCTTAGCAATGGCCTTCTTGCTGCAACTCGTCCTGTGAAACCTGCAGCTCAAAGTCTTCTCTTCACAGTTGAAACTGAGACTTGCTACTACGACCACTATTAAGCTGTGCTTGAAGCTGTTGTCCTGTCGCCTATCATGAAAGCTGTTAAGTCTCAGAAACTTGTCCTGTGATTCAGTTGTGGCTTTGGGTCTGCCAGACCTCTTCCTGTCAGAGTTTGTTTCTGAGTGCCTTTTGATGGTGAAGGAAACTGTACTCACTGACACTTGATTTTCTTTGCAATTTCTCTGTAGGAAAGACCTACATTTTTAAGTGTTATGATCGTCTGTGTCTCTTCTATTGTTAATTGCCTTTTTCTCGCCATTTTTGTAGCAACACACTACTTTCTGCAGTACAGTACTGTTCAACTGATGCTCATGAGAGTATGGTACCACAGTGTGTTCCAACACTGCTTTTATGCAGACAGAGGGGGTTGTAAGTAATCCAGAAAATTTGGAACACCTGTAGGAATTAGTAGCTTCAAGGCTTGATCAAACGCCATTGCTGCAGAACAGCTTTAAATTTTTACCCATTTTGTGTTTCCTGAAAAAGGTCTTTTTGTATAATTCTGAAATGTACATTATTTTTTGGTAACCTTACCTTTTTTTAACCTCTGTCAGTTCACCCGTTACATTTGTACCATTTCAAGCTATTCATTGGACTTGAATGACTTGAATTGCAATAAATAACTGGAAAAATTGGGGTCTTATAAAAATTTGGGGGCAGCACTGTTGCCGCACAGCAAGAAGGTCCTGAGTTCAATTCCACCATCAGGCCGGGGTCTTTCTGTGGATGCGGGAGTGAGTGTGAGTGCGAGTGGTTGTCTGTCTCTGTGTGTTAGCCCTGCGACGGACTGGCGACCTGTCCAGGGTGTACCCCGCCTCTCGCCCTATGACAGCTGGGATAGGTTCCAGCACCCCCCACAACCCTGAAAAGGATAAGCGGAAGCGAATGGATGGATAAAAGTTTTGACTGTTAGTCGATATGACTCCAAAAGGTATTTCCTGAATACATTGCACAACAAACTCATCTTCCACCAGGTTCATTGGCGCTCCATTTAAGGCCAGCCTTAGGGGCATGGGCAGGCTTTGGGTTAGGTTAACATGCATCTAATTTCATAGAAAAGGACACCCTAATGGAAAAACCTTTCACTTAGGGTAAGGTTAAATTGAATGTTTGAGACTTCATTAAGAAGGTACCAGCTTCTACTTTCTAAAAACTGTGGCTGAAAGAAAACCCAACTTCTTTTTTTAAGTTATTTTAATGCATTAAATGGGTTTAGGTATGCTAGCAAGGTGTTTTCTGTCTAGAAAACACGAACTAAATGTAGAAGCAAAAAGAAAGAAACAATTAAGCTTCCACTGGTGTAACAGTCTACAGGCATCTTAAGACAATAAAATGCTTCAGAGGGAGAATGCTTTGACTCAAGAGCATCTCAGATCATTTCACTCTGAACAGATGATCCCTGCTGCACCTGTTAAAGCCAGCAACACAATGGTGGCATCCTGGGGAGCCTGAGCTACTCAAACACCTGGGCATTCAAACCACGAGAGGGTCTTTACCAGTGATCCATCAGCTGTGGAACATCATTGCCTTCACCTGACATCTTTATTAAGAGAAATATTTCCAAAGAGCTGCTGCAGAGGTGAGTTAGCTCCACCACCATCCAGCAGCAGTTTTGCTGAATTGTAGGATGCTACTGTCTCGTGGGAGATTGTCGAGCCAATTACACTGTAGCGGATGGTCATCGAGAGGGTAGCAGAGATAGTTCAAAGACAAGCTAAAGGTGTCTTAAGGAAGTATGCAATCAGGCCTGGACAATAGTCCTGCTGATGGCAGCAGAAAAGCACCCAGAGGGTTAGTTTTCTCATTGAGAAAAGCAATTCTAAACTGATTTAACTGTAATATCATCAATTAAGTCATAACACAGTACAGTGAAATTCATTTTTTATGAGAAGCTTTTTCCTGTTTCAATATAAATAAGCAGGAGCTTAATAACTTGAATTAATTGATTTACTTATTATGATGATTAAAATGTGGTTAAATGAGTTACAATCATTAAAAGTTTAATTAGCATTTTAAGAACAGATTTTCACTTTTAGTCAATTTTTGATCAAATGAATGGGAATAAAAGATAAAGTTATGTCAGTGACACTGCTGGATTTGTATGGTAGTGTTTCTGTTTTATTGCACTGGAACCAGCTCTTATACAACTTTCCTCTTCTGCCCTCAAAACTTTAAATTGCATCTTGTCCTGCTTAAGAAGCTTCAATTAGACTCTGGTGAAAAAACAGTTAGTGTTATAAGTTAGTGCTCATTTTAACTTTTCTCTCTATTTTAATGTTAACCAATTCAGCTTCAGGAAAATCTCTGGAGCAGCTGTAAACTCACAAGACAAGGCAAGAGCACTGATGGTTGGATTACACGTTTACGCTACACTTTGAGTCTGCTAGCATTCCCTGTTACTTAAACAGAAAAAGCTAATACTATAGTACATTTGGTGTGTATACAAGAAGATACGTACAGGGTGTGACCTGGCAGAGGGGATGTCCCTGGCTCTTCTAAATTATTTGGTCGCAGCAGATGGCCGCCCCTTCCTGAGCCTGGAGGTTTTTTCCTGTTATAAGGGAGGTTTTCCTTCCCACTGTCGCCAAAGTGCTTGCTCATAGGGGGTCATATGACTGTTGGGTTTTTCTCCAAATGTATTATTGTAGGGTCTATCTTACAATATAAAGAGCTTTGAGGTGAATGTTGTTGTGATTTGGCGCTGTAGAAATAAAATTGAATCTAGACATTGTTAGCACTTGTACTTCTGTGACAGTACAGATGACACTGTATGAGGATGGAGAGGAGGGCATTATCCAGATTGTGTTCTGTTCAAACATTTTATTATACCACATTATAGTACCACCAAGTACCAGTGTTTAAACATGAAAAGCGCTGATAGGTAAATAAAAGATAAATTAAAAGGATTCAGTGCAGTGAGTGTCAAACACGTGTTGGCCATCTAAATCAAAATCCCTCAACAGGTTCAGAGAAGGGTTACTTCATTTCTTTTCTTCTAGATTTGCTGACGTGGGTAAGAGAGCAAAAGAGGGCATCTCCTTCTACTGTAAAAGAAGGGTGAGCATCATCTACCTCTGTGAGGTCATCTTCTTTTGACGGTTGTATTTTGTAACAAGAGTAAACCTCCTCCAATGCAGCTCAGTCTCTGGGCAGTATTTACTTCTGAGGGAATAGCATTGTATTTTCCATATGATCTCTATACATCATTATTTTATGATTTTAATGGATTGTTAACAAATTATTAACAGAATTCATTCAAAACTGAATGACATGCAAACATTACCAAGAAAAGAATCCCTTTGGCAGAGGTAATTATCCATCCATTCATTGTGCTCATCCATATTTCATATTAAACACTAAAGTTAGGTGTCAGCCCTGGAAAAATGGCACTAAGTGAAATCGAGGTAGCATGTTGCATCTGCCATGTTACAAAGCATTTCATCTGTTGCACCGTTGCGTGTCATTGGATCACCACGGTCTGCAAGAGGAAACCATGAGGCTGAGAATAATGTGCATATTCATTTTATTTTATATGATATAAATGTTCTTGAAATGCACTTATAGATTGTTTAAGGGTTTGTAGCTTTTTATTTTATACACCTCTGACCCATTTGGGCATCCTTTGAAGACCTCTAGTGGTCTTTCAAGTCACTTGTATGTACTACACCAATGCATGCATGTTTACCGGTTCCTACAGGCTTTCTTCTTGTGCTGGAGAGCACCTACTCTGGTGTAGGAGCTAGAGCACCCTCATAAAACACAGGGTGTTGAACTTTGAACTGTAAACGGTAGGAAGGATTTCCTCCAGAAGTTATAACTATGGAAAGTTCAAAAGTGCCTACTGGGTACTTTTTTCCAACTACCACAACAATTATATAGCCAGCTACAGTGAGACAGTGTATGCTATTCCGCTCTATGCCAGGGTTTGAATATTGAATCCTAGAAACAGAAACTAAAACAGAAATGTATGGTTGGTGTAAACTGCCCAGCTGGTCTACTCAGCCACATGTCACCAAGTGGAAGGTGCTGTGAAAAACAAGTATGTAAATGTCAATGTGCAATGTGCGTGTGTGTGTGTGTGTTCATGTGCATGTGTGGTGCATGCGTGTGAAGAAAACAAAAACAAGGAAAAGGAGAAATAATAAGTAATGGCAACAGAGTGTTGGTTTTTGACACTTCAGCTCATCACTTGCTCATACACATCATGGCTTTCCTGGCTGAAGTTAATCACACTCGCTCTCTGCCTCGCTCTCAGACACACACACACACACACACACACACACACACACACACACACACACAGACACTGTACTGTCAGCTGTATCGATTGTGGGGTGGCCGGCGGATGAACCTGTCATGGCCAACATAGACCGGACTGGAGGATAATGAAGTCTTCCTGCCCTATTTGACAAGCTCCAAGAGAGTGTGTTAGAGACTGAACGAATGTCTGTGTGTGTGTGCGCGCGCGTGTGTGTGTGTGTGTGTGTGTTTGAGAGAGAGAGAAGGCAAAACAGAGAAAGATGCTCCTGGGACAGCCCAGAGGCGTCCTAACATTGCCTGAATAAATTGGATGGAAAGAAGCCCCTTGAGTTGAAGACGTGATCTGTCATGATGTCATCTAAACGAGACTTGCAATGGGAGCGGTCAGGGTGCTAATAAAGACATAACCCCTCAACACACACGTGCGTGTGCAAATGCATCCCCACATATGCACGCACACACTCACAGACACATCGATTGAAGAGTAAGTGCGAGCTGACATTCCCCAGCTATTTTGCTGGGAACATTTTAATCCGGCTGTAACAGTGCTAAAATATTCTACCCACCTCTTGCTGTCTCTCTCCATCATTTCCCTCCATCTCTCCGTGTTTCTAGAAGCAAAACTTTCGTCTTGTTAACTAATTTACTGCCTTACTTATATAATAAGGTTATTTAATATTTGTTATGAAAAATCCTATCTCCATTTAATGACTGTAAATAACTTAGTGTCAGTTAAGCCAATTTGTAAGAACAATCTGTCTTATACACCAACCCTTTGCAACATTAAAACTTCTGACAGATGAAGGAAATTGAAACTATCCAGATCTCCACCTGAGCTAAACAGTGAACAAAGACGCCATGAAATTCACAAGATCCAAGAGATCTCCTGCCAGACAGTGGAGGATACCCCCAGAGGTCCTGTGTCAGTACCCCAGAGGCTGTTTAGCTCCACAAAGGAAACACAATCAGGTGGTTTTAATTTTGTGTCTTAATGGTTTGTTTATACAATTTTATTTTTATTTTCGTTTTTAAAGTTGTTCCAGGAGACAAAATTTGATGTTCACATTCAAACAGATTCCAAGGCAAACCTTAAAGTAACTACTGTTTATTTTTTATTAGTATTTATCTGTAAGTATTAAGAATGTTCACAGAACCACAAGGTCACCCACCATGCAACCACCAGACAGAATTATAACGGTCGCCTTCAGCCACCAGCTACTGCTGCTTGTTATGTACACGTACATGTAGGTTTCTGTTTGAACTTTACCTCCCTCCCTAACATCTGATTTAATTAAACCAAATTCAATCCAATTTGATTTACACACAGCACCAATTCAGCAGCAGTGAAGCTTACATCTTAAACTGAAGAGCCTACATTAATAAAGAGAAAACTCCAACAATCACACGACCGCCTGTGAGCAAGCACTTGGCAAAAGTGGGGAGGAAAAGCTCCCTTTTAACAGGAAGAAACCTCTGGCAGAGGTCTTCCTACATTCAGTTTTATCTTCCAATAAAAAGATGCATCCTCTGTTGGGTTAACATCAGGTGACTTAAAGGAAATGATGAATATCACATTTTCTTGCAGTGAGAAACTCTTGGGTTGCTTTTGCAGCATGCTGTGGGTCGTTATCCATTTGTAATGTAAAACACTGTTTGATCAGTTTTTCCAGCACTTGGCTAAAGCAGAGTGCCAGGAGGAAGGGTTAGAAAGAGAGGACCCAAAGGCCCATTTCAGACAGAGCTTGACATGCCCCCTTTTAAATCTGGAAACAGAGGTTGACGGGCAATTTGAGCTGATGAAGAATTTCAGTGAAGGTTGTTCAAAAACACATTTTACAGGAAATTAAAAGAAAAAATATTTCACATGTCAACAGTTATACCATTTAAGCAGATATCATGCATCATTCGTACATGATTTAAGGCACCAAATCAAAGGGAATGAATCTGACTGTTGGCGCTGCATACGGCAAATGTCTGTATCCAATCTCTAGCCCTCCGCCTAAAAATTACTCCACATTCAGGAAACCGCACAATGACAGCTTTAATCCATCTTCCTCTGGCATGGACTTGACACTTATTCCTCCTGTGTTCCCTGTGGGCAACCTCTCTATTTCTCCCTCTCACCTTTGCCTTTTTCACTCACTCTTAGTGACACGTGTATCCCTTCCTGAACAACACTTCAAGATAAAAATAACATAATTGAGCCAGCGGACTATCAGCAGATCCATGCTTAATGCATTTGTTATGTCACAGTACATTCACACAATACTGCTGAATCCAAACTTCTCACCCACTTTGTGAGTCAAACACAGTGCGACTGTTCATGTAGGAGTCACGCTCTGCGCAGTAACAACAGCTTTTTGTGACACAGTCCTTCTGCTGCACTTGTATTTTCTCTAAACTAAGAACATCAGAAAGCTGCTGTGCCCAGGACCGGATGCTGCTGGCATGGCACATCCATAACAAAAAATGACCTTATCCTGTATATGTGCTGCATGCATGTGCGTGAGAATGTGTGTATGGAAGTGTGACAGAGAGACAGGGAGAGTTAGAAAGCGTCAAAATATACTTATCAAAGAACCCACGAGGTCTCACTAATGTTTTCCTCTCTTACACTGTGTCTCAGTTAAAAGTCAACCCGGACTATGAATACACATATTATTATTACCATAACATTGTCATCATCAGATATTAAAGCAGAAGGTTTGGATATCTTAGTTTGTATTAAATTTGAAGGAGTGCAGGCTCTGGTTTAGCTCACTGGGAAGAGCAGGCGGCCACATGCTGCTTGGCTCAGAGCGGCCGGCCCAGGTTCTGCGACCAGCTCTTTCCTGCATGTTTTCCCCGTCTCTCTCCCTCTGCTTTCCTGTCACTCTTCACTGCACTATACAACAAAGCTGAGAAGGCCAAAAACAGTTACAGTTACAAATAGGGATGGGTACCGGTATCCGGTGCCATGATGGCACTGGTTCTGACATAAACGGTAGTAACCAGACCGAAAAGCAGCGCACATTTTGGTGCTTTATTTCGGTGCTTTTTTTTCCTGAGCTGTGATACACTTTAGATTCTAGCCAATCATTTTTACGTTTCCGAGGATAGTAGGCGGGGCCAGGTACGTACGTTCTTTTAGAGCAGAGCTACAGATTAAAAATGCCCAAGGAGAAGCGGTCAAAGTCTGGCTGTACTTCACAGCAAAATATGCAAACTCAGCAGCCCGCAACAAGTGCTTTAAGCTGATACTGTGATACTGTGCAAAGGAGGTAACACCTCAAATCTGATGAAACACCTGGCGACGCATAGCGTTTTTTTTTTTTAAAGCCGAGAAATGCGCCATATTTGATAGCTTGCTGCGAGACCTCACACCGAGCACATCTACTGCGGGTGGGTTGCCTGTTATCGGACCCGGAGTTAGCAACATCCCCCAAAAACACGAAGAGGAGAGTCCTGGCCCCTAGCCCTGCCAGTGTAGCAGAAATGATGACGGATGATGATGGCAGCAGCAGCCGTTCTTCTCTGTGTGAGTAGCTTAATGTTGTTCGTGTGTAATTTACGTTGAGTAGGCTAACCACGTTATTACATTAATGCAAGTAAGGTGAACTAGCAAACACCGTCGTAGTTACATGCGGCTGTCTTCTTGTTTGATGGCAGGTACTCCCTTCACCCTGGCCAAAAAGGCTAAAATGACCAAAGAAAAAGTGGAAAACAGTTAAACATGAGAGGTTTTTGGACAAAGTTTGTGTTTTTTCCATTGTTTAAGCACTGCTTCCAGCCAAGAGTGATACCATATATGCCCCATAGCTGCAGAAAAGGCTAACATTGTTATCTTTTTACAAAAAAAAACAGCTGAACATGAGAGGTTTTTGGACCAATTTTGTGTTCTCCATTCTTTAAGCACCGGTTTGAGCACCGTTTAAGCACCGGCACCATTTCAAAAGTACCGGTTTGGCACCGGTATCGGATAAAACCTAAACGATACCCATCCCTAGTTACAAACAAATATTAAGAACAAAGTGCTGCACAACATCAGCAACAGTATTGCCAAGAAGCACAGTAATGCACAAATGAAGCACATCTCTTGTCATCGCGATTTTATCAACATATTATATATGAAAAGGTCACAGACAGTTTGCAAAGTTACTACCCCTGTACCTCTACCCTGATGTTAGTAACTCCACAGAGACGTCCTTCTCCTCACACACAAGGTCTTGTGCTTCTCATGATGCACTAAGAATTTCTTCTTCATTCTCCTCTTTTCACTCCGTGTGCTTATTCACCTCTCTGCATTTAATCATTAGTTATTATTAATCTCTGGCTCTCTTCCACAGGATGTCTTTTGTTGTCTCTTCCTCTGCTCACCCCCAACCGATTGCAGCAGTTGGCTGCAGCTCCCTGATCCTGGTTCTGCTGGAGGTTTCTTCCTGTTAAAAGGGAGTTTTTCCTTCCCACTGCTGCCAAATGCTTGTCTCATTGTTGGGGTTTTCCCTCTGTTATTGTAGGGTCTCAACTTTACAACATAAAGCTTCTTGAGTCAAATAATATAGTCCCTCAACTTTTTCTAGCCACAAACATAGCCCATATTTACCAGCTCATGGTGGCAACAATCAGTTCATAAAACTACAACACGAAGCAAAACATTTATGGTTTATGACACTACAGTGCTCAGTCAGTCAGTTGATGTAAACTGTTGATCTCATTTTTACAATCTAGGCACCACTGGAAGCTCATATGCAAGAACACTGAGCTCTGAGATTGTCTGCCACTTACTAAAATAAGTTTGGTCGGCTTTCCTTTGAAAATCTCATGTCGCAGGCTTGTGCATTCAACTGTTTATCAAAGAATCTGATATTATATATAATGATAGTAATGCAGTCAAAAATTACATGTTAGTATTGATGATTTAACGAAGACAGTTTTGTATCAAAGCAGCCCTTATTCTATTCTATCTATTATGATTATGAGCGATACATTAGTCACTACTCATCCAAACTGACATGAGTACAGTAATCCATTATGATGTATACTCATGCTTGAGGCAGGTCTTCACCTACACCACAGGTGGAGCTGATCAGAAAAAAAAATCACTGTTTTCTGGCAAGAACAAGACAAGAAGAAATTTAAGCAGGGAACAAAGTTTTCTGAAGAACGTGTCTTCTTATTTCACCGTTGCAGCAGTACCCCCACTGTGTGTCCTGAATGCACGAGATGCTCCTGCATTAATATATCATAGAAACACCTATAAAGTCGTGGCATGCTTTCACATTATTGCCTACAAAAACTCAGGTGTCCATGTCTACTCATTTTGTCTAAGAAGAATGACATCAAAGTGCACCGTGAGCCAGCAGTCGCTTGTGGCACAGCCCACCGTTTCCAAAAAGAACAACAGTGAGCACCAACCGGTGTCAGGAGTCTGAATCACCTAACATTTTCGGTGCTTCTCCTGCCATAGGGTTAGGGTTAGCCTAACTCTAACATACAATACATATACCATGTGATTCCTGTGCTGAGGTACGATTGATCAAATCGCACCACCACTTGCACTCATGCTCACAGTTAACCTTAGCCCACCTATTGTAAACAGCTGTGCATCAGGACCTCTAAATTCTTTATTATTTATTGAGCCATACTGTATATTTATTCTGGTGCAGTCCTAGCGAGGAAACTCAAACCATTAAACATAGGTACTTTTCTGGTTTTCACTCACCATGGCTGAAAAAAACTGAAAGCAGAAGCTGACCCGCAGCAGCAGTAAGCACTGCCGCTGCTTCAATAGCTTTGCTGAGGAATCATTTTGAATGCATCATTATCAAGCTCAAAACATACACACTCGACTGTAGCACTTACTGCTCTGAGTATATCAAACCTCCCACACGGAAGACAGCAGCTCCTTACTTACATTAAACAAGCCTGTGCCCAGACTCACAAATGACAAAATCCAGCTGGAGGCCATCAGTGGTGAAAATACAAACAACCTTAATTCTATGTATGCACAGTAATGTATAGTTGATAGATTTGTATGGCAATATAAGTCTTGAATATTTAATGCCAGCATGCCAGAAATACCAAGCGCTGGATACGCTCTTGATCTCAGGTAACTTGTCAGCAGCATGATGTGTATTTATCCAGCTACAAACATTAGTTTTGTCTTACACAAACGAGCCGTCAGAGAAATGCAGAGCTTCTCTCAATGTCAAAAAATGAAGAGGAAATTATTTTAATTTAAATATTTAAAAAAATAGCGCAGTTCTTTTTATAACACTGCCCATGATACACACTCTACCCTTGAGAGGATACAGAACATGAGGAAAGAGGTGTCATTTTTTTTGTTGGCGTGGCAGGAAGCACAGAGGTAGTTTTGATAACTCTGTGACCTTGAGTTGTTTAGTACTAATTACAACAGCAGCAACACCAAATCACGGAGTCTTCTTTGCAATCTAAGCAATATATACAATTTAACTGAATACTTCAGATAGGACGTGTTTTTAAAGTGTAGGAAAACAATAAACTTGTGCTGGATATCTGTATCGATATGGGCCGGCTAACGTATTAGGAATCGATGCCAAATGGATTGATGGAAATATAAACCTACAGACATCGGGACAGGCGGCAGGACCCACCAGGACCATCTGCACCTGCACAGGGTCTGAGGATTTCATCCTGATGGCAGTCCGAGTGCCACTGCCTGTAAAGGTCTGTGCGTCCTTCTGTGGATATGCCTCCCTCGCCTCCCTCACTGAGCCACAACCAAACCAGTTATGATAAACAATGTTACAGTCAACATAATGTTCTCCACAGCTTCTTCACACTCTTTCAAACCTGTCAGATATGTTGAACTTGCCCTCAGCTTTGAAAACGAATGCCAGACAATGAGCACAGGACCCACTAGAGGATGCGGGGTCCTCTGGCCACCCTCAAGAGGTTTGCTTCTGATTGTTTGGTCAGAGACATTCACACCAGTGTCCTGCTGGAGGTGATTTTGTAGCTCTGGCAGTGCTCATCCTATTCCTCCCTTGCAAGGAGCAGAAACCAGTCCTGGACCTTCTACAGGCCTGTCCAGCTCTCCTAGAGTAACTCCCTGTCTATCCTCTTCTATGCTCTTCCCTACCTTCTTGCAGTCACATGTATTCATGTGCCAAACTAGAGAAGTTGCATCCTCCAACCTGTGGATCCTCGATACATTTGAGGTATCACATCCCACCACCAGTGGCAACACTGACCCTAGCCAAATGCAAAACAGTTAGAAAAGTTGAAGAAGGAAAAATGTCAGTGGTATGTAAGACCATCCCAGTTTTTAGGGTTGTCTCATTGTTGTTGTTAATGTCATTAACACCAAAGCAGCTGAAACTGTTAAAGAGCACCCTCTGCTACCAAACTGACCCGATCAATATCCCAGAAGTTTGATTGACTTGGTCAAGTGTTTCCTTCATTTTTTCCAAGTTGAGTATTCCTGTTATATTATAAGGCTTTTTGTAATTCAAGGCATGATTTTCGGAAACACAAAATTATAATTAAAAGATCAGAAGAATTTTTAATCACACGTGCAAATGGGTCAGTACAGTCAATGGAGTGAGCAGCTGAAATGGGCTGGAACAATCCAGAACAAAATTCCAACACTGTCAGTTAACAAGTAATTAAATGTGATAGACAGTTTAATACTTAATGATAGCAAGCAAGTTCATTCTCCGTCAGCTGCAGGCTGGCACGGTTTCCAGCTGATGCCATGAAGTTACTCATCAAGCCTGAAAGTGATGTCAACCTACTGCACAATCTGCACGCACACACCCTTTCCTTCGTCTCATCCCCATCAGGTGGGGAAGGGCAGCGAGCATAAACTGAATTACTTTTTCTTCAGTGGCAAAAAAAACCCCTCAGCAAATATCATCAAACACACAAGATGTTTCTGTGCGACTTGGCCAACTGCCTCACTAGCCTAAAGGTGCAGTAGCAGTATTTAAGGGGAAAAAAATATGTGTGATAACTTCACTCTCAGAGATGGAGAAAGATGTGAGAAACTGCAGACAGTAGAGGAAGGTGAGAGATGACTTTTACAGGTACAGACTGCTCAGCAAGTGATATTTGATAAACTGGAAACCTAAAGCTTACATGTACTTACTCTTTGTATTTCTTTTAAAGTCGGGCAAAATCATGATCTGTTCATGATGAGTTGGAGAAACAACAACAAATACAACTATTTCACCTAATTCAAAGGTTATGACTGGACATAAAATTAATAATAAGGATACTGGTTTGCTGTGGTGTCCAGTCATAAATGTAGGAGAGTAACAAGTCGTCACTTTGAACTGTGGATGCTCTTTGGAAAAACTGCAGATTTCCACCTTTAAACTAGCTTGCAAGGTTGGGAAGCTGCTAGGACGGATGCAACATCTGCTTATATAATGTAGACTGGAACCTCAGAGCCAGCAGCCACACAGGTCAGCTGATCCAGCCCGTCCGCGAAAAAAACAAATTAAAATAGTTCATAATACAAAGTACTGTGTGACCTATTTCTAAATGAGTCTTTTCCCTGTGCTACACACCTACCCAATAACTTCAGATTCCCTCATCTTCCAAATCCCATTTTAATCCCTGAATACAGTATATTAAAATAACAGCTAGCCAACAGTACAGCATGTAATGACTATGTTGTGATATTTTAGTGTCTGTAAATCTTTGGGGAGGGTTTGTATTTATGTTTTTGCTTTGTTGCAACTTCATTTCCACTGAGGAAACTATTTTTATTAAAAGGATTTGTCTAGATAAGACTTATGTGTTACCACAATTATTATTCTAATAATAATAATTATTGTTGTTATTATTTTGTTTTTCCACTGTTTTTTGGAGAAGCTGTCTGCAGGGGAGATACGAACATTACTTTTTATTGCACAAAAGGCAACGAGTGTGATGGTGAAAAGCAAAGTATATCCAGACTATATGTGCATTATAGTGTTAACAGCACAGACAGCATGTTAACACAAAGTTAGCCATGAACCCAGAGAGATGTTAAAGCTAACAACCAACAGGTAACACAAAGCAGTAGGCTGCAGCCTCCGTTTCTACCTGTTTAATTTCTAAATTAGAATCACCATGATGATCACTTTAAAGTCTCTTTATGCTGGTTTTCAACTTTGCTCTGTGCTGTCGGCTTTGTATAAAATGGGATTTGTGTTATTGTATGGAACTGTTGGGTAATTATGAGACAAAGTGTTTTGTAATGAGAAAGTAATATAACTAGCAGTGTAACAAATTACTTTCTCCAGCATGTAATCAGTGATTTTACAAAGTAATTTATTTTATTTATGATTCATAACCTTAACCTACAGGTCCTTAACCTTTTAAACACAAGGTTTGCTGTGCATGAATGGATATAAATGGCCTGAGCTTCTGTTTAAAATAAAGAATCCACAAAAAGTTCAAATGAATTCACACCATCTGTGATTTCATAGACAATCATATAATCATAGTGTATGTAGCCTGACTACAGCGCCACAAAGCTGAACTCCTACTCTACATCTACTCTGCCAAGTGTTTGTTCTGCAGGAGCAGCGAGGAAAGAAAAACTCTCTCATCAAATTATGAGTGAATATTTCCTGCATATTGAACCAATTAAATGAAACACTACAGGCTGGGTTTATGTAATCTAGATGTTAGAACATGGACCTGTCAGGATGGAGGAGACTCACTTCTCACGCTGCTATCACGCCGAAGGAGTGATTTCACTCAAAGCTCTAATCCAATTCTTCCAGCTCTTTTCTCAGGACTTGAAAGACAATCCATCTGTTCCTCCTGGCCGCCGTTCAATCACACCGCCTTCTGTTGTGTGGGCCGGAGGTGAGTTAAATGTTTCTAGCACTTCGCTGACAGCCGAGGGAGTCAGGGACACGGTGGCATCTCTCTGCTATAAAGATCGCGGCTGGAGTCCTAATTCATCACCCCAGGCATCATCATGTGGCATTACAATATGCTAATGCGGCGACGCCGTGCCCTCGCTCTCACCTCGTTCTCTCTTTCATCTTTTTCTCTCCTCCCCTGTCTCCCTGGGGGCTGAGCCACCTCCACCCCAAATCCCACGCTGCAATACGCACCTTGCTGCCAGTATGTGCAGGGGGGCTTAAGAGTGATGTCAAAGCCAATGTTGGAATTAGGTGAGTGCTGTGTGTAGTTGTCTGACTGCAAATGACGAACATGTAATTAGCCTTTCGTGTCAGAGTTACAACTGGATCGGGTTTAATAAGAACAGGCTTCCCCGCCAACTGGAAAATCACCTCACATGCTTTCAAATGGGAAAAAAATAGAAATAACTTGCAAACGGGTATTTTTGGGGTTTAAATTTATGGACTTGGGATTAAGCGCAGACGCAGTACAAAAGACTGCCCTGCAAACATGCCGGTATCAGATGTCATTCTTACCCCATGTGATGGATATGTTAGCCAGCCCCAGTCTCCTGTGATTGTAGTCGTGTCCAGTAGATTCACTGCAAAAGAGAGAGAAGAGAACAACACACCAGAGGAGGTAAGTGGTGAACTTTAAATGATTGTTTTTCCTCATCCTGCCCCATCCATCCTGTCCTTCATAACTATCCTCTGTGTGCACTGGCACCCGACAGAGCACCCCACATACACACATACACCTGTCTGACAGGCGTGACTGATGAGCCGGGACGGTCGTCACGGCAACTCTAAGCCAGGTGTCACATCCGTGATGTCACCTTGACCTGTTTCACCCATCACGGCACCTCAGAACCTCAGTGGTATGAGCTCAGAATAGAACAGGACACGAAACACTGCTTTTCAGAGTGGAATAGAAACATATATATGGGTGAAAACCACCAATCAGAATGCTCCATTTTCATATGCGTTTTAAGTCAGGAAAGAAGTGGCATGTAAAAGGCAAGTACCAAACACCAGCATGTAACACATGGGATGGACATACAGAAGGTTAACAAGAGTGCAAAACAGTTTGACAAAACATTACGGCAAAGTGTCACTCCAAGCAGGCGGCGACCAATCAGACACTGTTTGCCTGTCTCTATTTTTCATGGTACTTTTGTTTATTGCTTGTTGGCTGGAAGTTTCAAGGGCAGCACAGTGGTGCAGTGTGAACATGCCTCACAGCAAGGCTGTGGTTTCAGACCTTTCTGGGGCCTTTCTGTGCGCCTGTGTGGGTTTCCTCCCACAGTCCAGACATGTACATGCTAGGTTGACTGGTGCTTCAGTATTGGCCGTAGGTAAGGATGTAGGCTGCGTGAATTTGGCTTACAGTGCAAACCACTTTTGTTTGGTCAGTAAAAGTAAAAATACCAGTCCAGTACTGCAGTATTATTTGGGCATTTAAGTGCAGATTTGTTCTGTTTGAAGCCAATTAAGTCAGACTGGCTAACACTTAACTTATCTTTAGCTTTGTTACAGCAAAAAAACTGAAATGAGAAGTTTTTTTTTTCTTTTACCTGGTAATTAAGCATTTGGTGCATGTGTTTTTTTTCCTGTTTGTTTGCTTGTTTGTTTAATAGTTTTTGATTTTTAAATGAGCCCAACCTGAAATAGCGAACACATAGCTTAACTCTTTTTTACCATCATAAGTGTTGTTCAAATGACTGTAACTCCATTATGCTCATTGTTTTAGAAAGTTGAGAAGACGAGCTGTACGGGATATTCGGTGTGTCACAGTAACACAAAGCATTCACAAAGTACTGCTGTCTGAACACGGGCAGCATAATCAGCTCCACCTTGCTTTTGGCAAATGGCAAACCACGTTCCCATAACTCCTCGATCATTTTGGGCTAGAGAGAAAATTCAAATAGAAAGCCCGAGCTAAATGTTAAAATAAAAGTTAAAAAAAAACCAAAACTGGTTTTAGAGAAAGTCATGTTACAGAAATAGCAGCAATTTTATAAATATTTAATATAAACATAATTTAATAACTATAATTATATAATAATTCAATTTGGTAGCACTATGTAATACAGCCCAGGACCAACCCAGTAAGCTTGTTTGGTCATCAAGCTTTTAAAAAGTGCAAACAGCTAACTTATGACATTTTAGAATTTAAAAATAAAACCTCCATTTACTGTGAATGACCTGTAGCAGCATCTTCATGGAGACCCACGCGCTTGAGTTATGTTCACTTCAAATGGAAGTTAAAGTATTTTCAGCTCACACAGACTTGTCCTTCTTCCTATAATTTCTGTATGTTTTGTGTCTTTATCCGATACAGCTGCATCTAAAATTCACTCCACATTCGATCAAAACACATCTGAGTGACAGGACTTTACAAGATGGGATGGACAGCTGAGGAAAAAACGCATCTTGGTGGACTATTAATTCTACACAGCAGCAGTGTCCATACAGTCTGCTCAAGCAGGTATGTGTGTGTATGTGCGTGTATCTCACCCCTCCAGCACTTCCAGCTAATATGATCTCTGCCCCAAGGCTGCTTGTCAAGCAGCCAAGTGCTGTTCCCCATATTGGAATGAGTTTAACAAAACACTTCGCACTTCTTAGCTTTCGGTCTCTCATCTTCATCTCTCTGCTTGACACTTGCTCTCTTCCTGTCTCTCTTGCTACCGTATGCAACCGTTTTGCCTCAAAGCAGCAAGCGAACTCCAAGGCCTGGCCTCCTCCCCCTCAGCTGGCTGAGTTCATGCTTTTTACTCATACGGATAATTTTTCAGAAAACAACCGTGAGGTGATCTCTGTGGTTTCCTTGGAAAATGCTGCAAAGTGAAAGTTCAGAAATGATGACACTGACTGTTCAGAAGTTGCGCTTTTGTGCATTTGCATGTTTTGTAGATGCCAGTCTGCCGGCAAAAAGGAAATGATGACATTTACATATCTTCCTCTGTGATAGTTCATGAGTAACTATGATGTCTGAAAACTAGAAAAGCACCACAGAGAGACATTTCATGCACAGGAAGAGATGCGCAGACATTGATTGACGATAAGTGACAGGAAAAAAGCTGATGCACGTAATGAGCACTTAAAGCGTCTGCACAGCTACGGTACACTTACACAGGTGTTTTCTCTTCTGCCTGATTAGATGTCCTCTCAGAACTGTGCGAGCACTTTGTGCTTGACTGACGTCTGGCTTTCTCCATAACTTTAACAACAAACACTCCTACATATCTTTTCATAATACTGCAATAAATATGCAGCATATATAATATAAAGTAAAAAAAAAGACTATAGAAATTTCTTTCAAATTCAGCAGACACAAAAGAACAAATCCAAGATTAGCTCTGTTTAGTCCAGTATCAGCTCTAACACTAACGTCAACACTGTCTGAGTAAAACTGTATCTGAAGCATCCTGCTGTGTTTTTTGTGTTTATCAGAGTTTGTTCACTGAAACACTTGCTTGTCGCTGCTGGAAACACGGCTGATGAGAGAGCAGAGACTGGTTCACATAGTAAATGTGGCATGGAACAAAAATAAGGGTGAAAACAAAGAGTGAAGTATCTATTGTGTCTGCAGAAGTGCCTGTAATCATTAAAGTGCCTCTGTTAGCCTTTACTTAAGCACAGATAGTAATATCCCTTTTTTGTTTCACCCACCGGTTAATTTGATTTAGCCACAAAGAATATTTGGTTAGGTTAACAAAAAACCACACTCTTTTACAGCGTTGAACATCTTAGAAGGCTCCATCTCTCTAAAGGTGTCAGCACATTTATTACAATAAGAGCTTATGTGGTCTTTTTTTTGAGTACAGTCCTATTGGAGGTTGCCCAGTGACTACACTGAGTTTTTCTGGTTAGGGTTAGACAGCAACTGATTTTTAAATATTTGCGGCAGTTAGTCACAATATTATCACAGATTACATGTAACTCCTGTCTTGACACTACAAAGTACAAATACTTCGTTACCGTACTAGAATGTTCAGGTTTCTGTACTTTACATTTTATTTTTACGCCCTACTTTTTTAAACAGATATCTGTACTTTCGACTTCTTATATTTTCAGAACAGGCTCGTTACTTTTGCTTTAACAGATTTTGAGGGGAGTTACTATTTGACGTCCCTGCAAGCCTTCAAACATTAAAACAAATATGAGAGCGAACAGTGACACATGAAAGGCAGTCCTGTTTCAGTATTAATCACCAAGTAAAAAGAGATGAAAGAAGCAAAATTGTTTACCAAATTCAGGGGTTAAAGTGGCTCGGTGTTTTTAATTAACAACTCCAGGTCTCCGTAAGTTATGCTTGCAGTACTTAAGCAACTAGCAAGCCCTACTGGAGAGGAGCGCACATAAAGAGAATTTATTTTATTTAAGTAGCAGGTCATTTCAGTGCAGTGTTTCTATCAGCTCAACAAACATTAGCAAACGCACAACCTGTGTGAAGTTTGTCTCACGGTGTGTTGCAGCTAAAGGTCCAGCTGCTGTATTTTACAGGGAGAGAAAAGAAAGAAAGCTAACTTCGCTCAGAGATGGAGAAAGATAAGAAAGACAGGACAGGAGAGGAAGAAGAGAGCTTAGATTAGGACTGCTCAGTGGTGTTAAACTGTAAATGTGAAGCTTATATGTAAGTCCTCATGTTTTTAAATCAGATATTGGGTCTGTACATGTGACATTAGGGTTTTCTTCATATTGTGAAACATGCTGAGGTCGACTAACTGTGTTATTTAAAGGTTGTATGAAAATCCTCTGCAGGTTAGTCTGCTGTACCGTGAATGTTTCAAAGGTTCTCCCACCTGCTGGATCCCATTTTAGCCTCTTCTCTACTAATGTTCCTGTTAGAGGCAAAGTCACTCTCTACAGTGTAGGAAACAAAATAGAGATATTTTTAAAATTCCTTCTTTTTCTCTGTTTATGTTCTATTTTACTTTTACGTGAGTAAAGAAGTTGAATCAGTACTTCAACTCTTACTGAAGCATTTTTTAACACTCTCTGTACTTCTGCTACTCTATAAAAGTACAGAATATCTATACTTTTGCCCCCTCTGTCAATAGGAGGCTGTTTCTGTTTCAATGCTGTTTTAGTGTCATCTTGATGCGCCAAAATCACTCTGAAGATAGCAAATGACTGCAAAACAATTATTTTATTTTTATTATTAACTGTAATTTGTGCTGATAATTATGTAATAATAATGAATTAAGAGCAATAAGATGCTTTTCAGAGTGTAGTGACTTTCGAGTCTCCTAGCATAGTTGTTCCTAACTGTAGCCTGAAGAAAGTTCTAATTAGGCAGAATCATTGAAAACACCTGTGTGGGTTGACAGCCCTTCAACGCAAATGATGCGTGTGCATACACCCACACACACACGGACATGCACAAAATCACTTATTTTGCAGCTCTCTTTATTAAAATGATTCTGGGCTGTCTGGCTCTTTGGTGGCTCCAAATAGCAGGAGTCAGCCATTCTTAGAAGTAATGAAGAGATCTAATCTGGGTTAGTCCAACTCTGAACAGTGCTTACTGGCTGCTGTTTTGCAGAGGGAGTTGTGTGTTTTGCTCTCAAGTGTCAATTTGTGGCTTGCAGTGGGTCAAGAACACCCACAATTCATAGAGGCAACTAGGATGAGTGCAAAATGAAGTAATGGGGATGGAGCACTCTTCTTTACTGAAGCTCCACTTCATGATTTAGAGTAATAAGACACAAGTATTTTTCCATAAAAATCTTGCCAAGTGGAGTCTCGTCATCTTCTAATTTCTCTGTGCAAAGGCTGTAGCTTTTCTCACGTGTTGCAATTAGCTGGTGTGTCACTCCTTCTAATTTGGGCATTGGGCCGCTGTGGAGGGCAGTGGGTCAGAACACACAGACAGATGGCAGTGCCACCATTCGCTCATCCCTCCATCCATCCCTCCCTCATCTCCCAGCCTTCTCTCTGCCTCTCCCTCGCCAAGGCGCCGACATCCCATTGCATCGTATCGATGATGCGGTAGCCCCTTGTGCTCTAGCCAAGGTCACAAATGGATGTCGCCAATTACACTCCCCTGAGTGCTCTCCGCCGGCCCGCCAAAGTGACATAATGAAAGCAGCGTACCGGTGCAAGTGGATTTAATAATTCTTCACTGCACCGAGGGAATTTTGCTCCACTATACTGTTATTATTAAAGCACGAAAAAATAAAGACAAATAAATCCACTCCCTGAATCTGAAAATATGTGAGGCGGCATGTTATCACCGCCGCAGACCGTGTGAAGATTCACAAGCCGTTCCCAGTGGTATTAATTTAATTTCCACTCAAATGAGAAATCCCTCTGTCTTTGAAGGTGGTGGGAGTCATTTATCTAATTTGCTCTAGCTGCCTGAATTATGACTCGTATACAAGCGATAGGGTTTAGTGGCATGTCTGCTGCTTTGCTTTAATGTGACGGCAACTGTGTGAATAGAAGAGAGGACAGGCAGTAATTATCACTTTGTATACACACACCCCAACACACACACACTTTGTCTCATCTTGTATGGAGGAAAGCGGAAAAAAGCTCAATCCTTTTTTTATTTCTCCTTTTCTTCATTGCATCCCACCTCCACCTTCAAGCGCTGTTTTCACAAAGTTCTAAAAGCAGTGCTTTACAAGGCTTTTGAGGGAACAGGCTGACCTCCAGTAAGCTCCAGCAGCAGAGCTTGGTCTCAAAAACTCTGCAGCAGTGAAGAGGTTAAAAGCCTCTGTTTGGCGTTGGAGCCGGGCGGAGGGACCGAGAGTGCATCTCCTTGAGGACCCCCGGGCTTGAAATTGAGTTTGTTCCTGTTTCACAGCATTCTCTTAATAACAGGAACACAAACCATCACCCCCACCTACACCTTCACCAATTTCTCTCTGTGCTGCTCTCCTCCACATCTCGGAGAGCGCCAAATGAAAAAGCTGTCCGCCAACTTGGGAGCTTGTTCCCACTCACTCAGAGACACAACACATATTTCCCAGGGCGGCGCTCAACTTTTTCGCGGTGCCATTACTTTTCCCTCCTCTCTCGCCCCCATGACTCCATCGGACTGGTAGGTTAGCGCCGGGGCTCGTGCGTGAGCGCCTGCGGCCTGGCACTTCATGTCACAGGCATGTGTCAAATCAGCCAGGCCTTCCGATGCCTCTGAAAAGGCAGCAGTGGTCGTGGCCGGCTGAAAGAGGCTGCATGTGTGGCTGGAGTCAACGTGGAAGGATTATGGGCTGTCACAGAACGGCTTGCCTGCAGCGCTGTCGATGGCTCGGTATGGCCAATAGCAACAAAGTTGTCTTTATAAAAAAAATTGTATGTATATATATATATATATATATATATATATATATATATACACATACACACACACACACAAACACAAAAAAAGAGGCGAGTATAGATGGAGGAAATGGCAAAACACAGCAGATGCTCAAAACTTCATTTCCACCCCAAAAGACATGGTCATACATTTCAGAAGGGAGAGTGCAGCCATCACTCTACACAAAGTGTATCAGCACACACACACATATAGCATGTGTACATGCAGAGAAATAGAAGGCAACATTCGATGGCAATCAAAAATGTGCATAGACCAACGCATAAGTGTACATCCTTTCAAGCAAATATGTACGCTCACACATATGTACAGACACACTCATTGATGGCACAGCTCTTGTGTGAGACAGGCACTGTGACAGCTGTGTAATTATCTCATCAACACCTCCCTGCTCTAACAAGCTTCTCCTTCTCTTGTCTCTCTTCGAGCCGCCTGTAACGCTCCTCATAGCTGCTGCGACCACGGACGATAAAAGCCTTCACGGAGATGAGAGGAGCTTCACCAAAACACCGAACGCTGGCGCTCGCTTTTTCTCTTTTATTTCCTCTTAGTCTCTCTCGCACACACAGACGCACACACTGGGACACGCAGAGCTATTTTCTGTCCTTTCTAGTTTTGTTTTTAGAATTGCTTCGCAGTCCCAACACCAATTCCATACTCTCCAATTATAAGAACAAGTCCACATAAATTACTGCCTCTCAAGAAAACTCAAACCAATATGAAATAATTTACAAGCATTATTTTCATCGCCAGCGCTCCCCTCCTCTCCTCTTTACAGATGCAAGTGTATGGGGTTTTTTTGTTTTTTTTTAAAGAAATGCTGATGATGAGCGGTGCCAGTCACAGGGAGGTGTGCTGGTTTAAGTCAGGCAGATGAAATGAAGAAATGAAAGGTGGAAATGAATTAAGGGAGACTGATATGATTCCCAAATTGTTCATTTGGTGCTCACAAGCAAAGAGAGAGCACATTATTAGTAGATCGTGTTAATGCACCACCAGGACAGTATCCAGTGATGGTGGGTGATTAAAGTAAAGTAGTTTTCAGGCATTTTTGAGATTGAAAGTGTGACTCCTCGGTCACCAATGAGTTGTACAGCAGTCCAGATCCAGACCCAGATGTCATTCTTTGCTGGTTATTTCAGTCTGGCACAGCTGTTCTGAATGGGTTCATGAATAAGGTAGATGTTAATGGATATATTCAACAGCTCTGGTACACAGGAAACACACAGACCAATCACATGCTTTGTGAGTCATTCAATGTGATGCTGCTCAGCCAATCAAATAATTTATTTAGAGTGCATGTGGGAAAACAGAAAACTCCACGAGGAGATGAGAGAAGCCTGAAGAAGTCAGGAGAGCAGCAAGAAAAGAGGGGTTAAAGCTGAGATGGGTTACATGTGAAGGAAAAAGAAGAAAAGGGGAAACGCAGAGTACAAGTTTTCCTTTTTTTTAAATTAAGCATTTTATTTTAGGATAGCTTTTTCAGAAGGTCTTTTTTAACTTTTGAATGCAAACCTTGATTAACTTTGAATGAGAAAGAATTAAATATATTGAAATATCTTGCACTGAATTCTGATGCACGTGGAACTTTATGACATTCTGGAACTTTGTTATTTTAATTTTTAACTGACAGCCCTGCTGTATAGTAAAGAAACGTAAAATCGTGGCTTATCAGGCACAGCTATGCTGCAGAGTGAGAAAAAGTCCAAAAACTAAAGAAAAAAAATATGATTTTATTTGGGGTAATAAGTTACGAGCTGGAAGAAGTGCAAATAGATTTATCATGACTGTGAATGTGTTTACATTTTATTTTTACCTGTTGAAAGACATTTCATTCAAATACTGGCTTCCATTTTAGCGATCTACGATGGAGGAGTGCTGGCAGGCTATACACTAAAAATGTTATGTCTGTAACATCTGTTCCCTGAAGGAGGCAAACGAGGTGCAACACAAGGTTGCCTCCCTGTGCAGCTGGGCTCGATGAGCAGTGGTTATCGAAATGAGGGATAACTGTGTTACAGGTCTGCTCATAAGTCATCACAGTTCATCTCCCTATCATGTTTTGAGTTTGAGTAGGGCTCATGGTATAGTTTTGGTTTATGAAGTTATTTATGTTCCAGTTATTCAGTATTTCATCCACCGTGTTCACTCCATTGTTTGTATCCTCACGTCCTGTGTGTGCTATTGTTTGTATAGTCTGTGTCTCAGTGTATGTCCTGTCTTATTGTGATAGTCCTGTGTAGGTGATGTTCTGTTCTGCTTCCCCTGTTTCGTCAGTCAGATTATGTCCAGCCGTGTTTCCTCTCTGCCTCGATTCCCTCTTGTGTATATAATGTCTCTGTCTCCTTCTGTCCAGTGTTGTGATCTCCTTCTTGCTGTTTCCTGTCTGTATAGTAATTCCATGTATAATTCTGAGTGTGTAGTATCTCCCAGTTAACCTTCCCAGTTTAGTTGTTTATCTATAAACTCACAGTCCTGCCTGTGAGTCTGCACTTTGGGGACATAACTCTGCCTAGCACACAGATCCACTAACACTACCTTAAAGGCATGAATAGACATGTCTTCAGCCAAGACAAGTTGAGTGGAGCTGAATAGGTACTAGTGCAAAATAATAATTGACTTTAGGCCATGAAAACAGATCAGAGGGGAAAATGAGTGTAAAGTGTAAGGGTTAGGGTTACCACATGTTGGTAAACTTCAAAGGGCTGTTCAACTTTCAGTTGTCATGTCAAGACCCAGATTCACAGAATATAATCTTATCAGAATTAGCTTGAATCATGGCCCTCTTTAAAGATTTTCTTCATAACAAAGCAGCTTTTTCTTTGCTTATCACCGTGGTTACTATTCCAAGACTTATCTTAAAGTAAAATGAGTCTGATGAATGTCTGTCAACATTAGATTCTTCTTCGTCACTCAACTGAAGTTATCTGGGCTGCTTCACTAAATTTCCCTAAGTCTAGTTTTGTTTGACAAGATTTGAAGAGAGTGCATCAGAAGAAGAACCCTCGAAACTGAGTTCTGTAAAGTTTCTTCAGCCAGTAGTGACTTTCATTTTACAGAGAAGGGAACAAAATCATGTGGCTTCCTGGATGACAAATGAGCTGTAAATAAACCACAACACATGGGAGCAGAACTCCAGGCTGGGATCACACCCAATACATAACATGTTTGTGTTGCTGCAACTGCTTACCCACAACATATGTTACTACACATTATGCCAGCATTCTTAGTGGTCATTTTTCTTCTTTTCCTACCTTCTTGCTTAATACTATTTTGATAATTACTGAGTTAATAGTATTAGTAAATATTATGTGTAATGCATTTAAAAAACCCTCATATAGTTTTTTGTTGTTGTTTGTTTGTTTGCTTTTTTAAAATAAAACTGTTGCAGAAAACCTATTTTTATTTTCAGGCTATAAGAATTTTCAAGCAGGCTCCAAGAAGGTTTGCATGTGTACAACCTTAATGCTGGCTCTCATCCACTGTGTAATAAACTAAAGACTCGAGAAAGACAGAGAGATGCTCTCTCTCTCTCTCTCTCTCACACACACACACACACACACACACACAGTTCAACACTGAATGCTCATCACTGATAAGAAGGTAGTGATCTGTGACAGAGTGGAGCAACCATTAAGGGAAGGAATGACAATGCAGTGACTGCATCTTTTCTTGATGAAGTTTGCCTTTAAAATGTGGATTAGATTACAAACCTGAGTACATCAGCTAATTCCTTATCATAATGGTACATTTTTTTTAAATTAATCTAAGCACATTTTAATGTATTGATGCTACTTTGTACTGCATGGTAAAAGCTGATGCCAGTTAACATACTTTCTGGTACCTTTTTGGCCATGAACAATTTCAATAATCACCTCCTCACCTAACAAACTGATTATAATAATTTTGAGTAAAATGTAACTGAAATGTATAAACGCAAAAGTTTATTTATTCACATAATTAATCATTAGGGAAAATATGCTTAGTATAAATTGAATGCATACCAATCCAGTACATTTCATTTAAATTTAATGTTTTCCTTTGTACTTATGCAAAAAGATTACTTGAAGAATTTACATCAAATCACTTAAAGTCAGCATTTTGAGTGTAAATATTTTCTTCAGTGTGGAGTCCAATCACTTGGACCTGTAGATACATGACTATAGACTTTACCTCTATTTTTTAAAACTGTAAACAGTAAGAAACCATCAATAGGAGAGAACACTGCCAGCCTACTTGTACTACAGAGGAGCCCTGCTTAGTAGAGCCACAATAGAGAAACAATGATGTAACAGAAATATATGGGCTACATTTTTCTTTAAGAGAAAATGAATATTTTACACATTTATGCCTTCATTGTCCTTGTCTTTTCTAAATTTACTCTCAGCATGTTTTTCTACATATCCTCACATCTCCCCATCTGAATAAATACTCACCGTCCTTTGTGGCAGTTTTCCATATGTCTAACTTGCTGTAAAAACGGTGCTTTGTTCAATGGTGTTCAGCTCTTTTTTTCCATTTTCTTTCTGTGTTTCTTGCTGTGTCTTCTTAGCATTTGTTGCAGTGGCCCATTTTCCCCACAGGGATCATTAAAGCTTCATCTCGTTACCTCCACACCTACACTAACCTTCCTCCCTCTTCTTCCTCGTCTCATCTTTCTTCAGACTCTCCCTGAAGTTTTTCTCCCCAGAGGCTCTTCTTTCCTCCGAATGTCTCCATTGTGGTGTAAGCCTTTTGTCCTTGGTACCAAGAAAGCAGTACAACCGATGGCGGGAGAAGACGGCTGAGAGACTTATAATGACACACAGATGCAGATGTTCCCTTTAGAAAAGACTTTGTTTCAACTTTTCACCCTCTGCTTCTGAACTCATATGATAAGTGCCAGCAATAGGTTTTAAAGTGGTAGACAGAACAAACAAGTGGAAATGGTATGAAACAGTGTGGACACACACACACACACACACATACGTGTTTTCGTGATATATCAGTACGTATGACAAAAATGTGACAAATGGGAACGTGCCTTTCCGAAGGTCCTAGAGGCATGGGAATCACAAAAAGTTTGACCCATGCTTCCAGGAACACGCCCATCTGTTCAGATTTTGGCTAGGGCTAAATTTTGGTCAAACCTGCATTTAATGCTACTTGTGAGGACACTGTCAGGTTTATGTGACTTATGAGTACCATAAGGTCACACACAGATATTTCACGTTTAGGTGAATTGTGAAGCCCATGGAAACACATAATTTTCAAGTATACATGACTTATAAGGACCAGGTAAGGGTAGGTTCTGTATTTTTAGCTTAGCTCCTTTTGAGATTACAATATAATAGACATGGATGCACAATAGTAATGCTCACCAGTCGGGTAACTTCTGACAGAAATATCAGACATTTATGTGTTAATAAAACAGTAAATCTGAGCTGTGTAAAGACTTAAAAAAAAAAAGACATGGGTCAAATGTGGTCAGTCTACTTTTTAAGTCTTGATATTGTAATGCATTAATTAATTCGGCAGTGAATGTTCATGTGAATAAAAACGTGGAACATTATCTGCCTTTCTTATCATTTAATTGCAAAAAGCACCCAGCATAAACCACAGATTTATGAGTAAGAACAATGCAATACAGAAAACTGCAATACTGACATAACTGTGGAAGTAACAAAGTATCTCTCTTGCTTGTTTCTTTTTTTCTTGCATCTTTCTTTTAATGCTATGATCCTGTTGTGGATGTAGTACCTTATGACAACCCAGTCTCTGCCTTTCAGAGCTGCCGGCTCTGCTTGGAGGCAGCAGTCACATTCCTTTTTACCTGGTACTTTGCAGCTTTTTATGAAGTGAAACGTGCCGCTCAGCAACCTTCACTTCATCATTTGTCCACTTGCTTCTCACCGTCCCAGCTGTCATAAATGGAAACAAAAGAAAATATCTTAATGCAAATGCAAGAAAAGATAGAAAATATTCTAGTTTATAATGTGAATACAAAATGTTCTTAAACCTTGCTTTCTATTGGAGCACTTTAAAGGAGCAATAAGCACAATTCATCATACTTAGGTTGAAGGAATTAAAAATGACTATGTGAAGAACTAGAGGTGTAATTACATCTGGAGTACAGCATGAAGTCACAATCCCTCTCTCTGTGTTGATCTCCAGCCATAGACTTTGGTTTGGTTTACAGGCAGTGCAAAACAGCACACCTAGCAGTGAAAAGATATTGCTTATTGCTCCTTTAAGGATGCTTGGAATGAACCATTTGAAGTGCTGTGTTCTGCTGGGAATCAAATAAGATGAAATGATTTATGATAAAAGCTCTCAATAGTGTCATGTCTGAAAACAAACTTGTCCTTTGATCACAAGTATATTCACCTAAAACATTTTGTATTTGGGTGCCTTTACCCCTTCTTGGTGAAGTGTTGCTAATGTTTTTGTTGTCCAGGGTGATTGAGGCAGAGGTGCCCTTCATCTTGTCCAGGGCAGCTGAGTAAAGCGTGTGGCTTGGAACCCCCGGAATACTTGGTCCTTGAGCCTTTGAAAAGTAACAGTGAAATATGAGAATCAATGCATGCAATAGGTCTGTTTGCTTTTTTCTCTGCATTGTAGGCAAAGTCAGCGTTGGGCAGTGTGTAATTCTACATTAAGGGGCTAAGGGGCGATCGTGGCTCAAGAGTTGTAATCGGAAGGTTGCCGGTTCGAGCCCCGGCTCCGACAGTCTCGGTCGTTGTGTCCTTGGGAAAGACACTTCACCTGTTGCCTACTGGTGGTGGTCAGAGGGCCCGGTGGCGCCAGTGTCCGGCAGTCTCGCCTCTGTCAGTGCGCCCCAGGGTGGCTGTGGCTACAATGTAGCTGCCATCACCAGTGTGTGAATGTCTGTGTGAATGGGTGAATGACTGAATGTGTAAAGCGCTTTGGGGTCCTTAGGGACTAGTAAAGCGCTATACAAATACAGGCCATTTACCATTTGATATGAATATTTTACATGTGAACATAATCTACTAATAATACTCATCACAGTGTGATTGTTTGAAATCGGATAGAGTGTTATTATCATCATGACAAACATCCCTGCTGTTCAGTTTCAATGTAACACACACTAGAGTTGTTGGTTCTACCAATTGAGAAAGGCTAAAAAAAACAAATTCATGTCCTTCACAGCTTAAAACAATCTGAGGACAATGTAACACAAAAACATCAAATTTAGTAGGAATAAAGATCAAGCTGATGCTTTAAAGGGAAAGTTAGGACTAACAAATGATACGCCAATTTCTTTCTCCTAAGATGTTCACAAACAAGTGATGCTAATGTTGAATATGGGAAACTTTCAATCAAACTGATTATTTTAATACAATCAAAGTGCATTTCATTTACGCACTAGGACCAACTGACACATATACTTGATACCAAATACAAAAAAATAATGTGTAACCTGTTGGAAGAATGAAGTGGGTATGTCACTCACCAATTGGTCTGAAGGAGGTTGAGACAGGATCTCAGTACTTGGTCTCTGCAACAAAAGACAACAATATAACGTCAGAAACATTCTCTAGTATAAATCCCGACTATTTAATTAACTACAGATCATATTTGTATCAGTGAACATTATTACAGAAGGATCTGACTTCCTTATACCAGATTCTATAGAAACTTAACACTGTACGGTTCTGCTACCCAACGATATGAGGACAGTGTAACACACACTAGAGTTGTTGGTCCTACCACATGAGGAAGGCAACTGAAACACAGTCATGTCCTTCACAGCTTAAAACAATATGAGGACAATTTAACACACACTATAATCACTGGTCCTACCATATGAGGACTTCTACTTAAACACAGTCATGTCCTTCACAGCTTAAAACAATATGAGGACATGACGACTGAACACGTGTAGAGTTCACGTTCCTGACTTCTAACTTGTCCTGCTGTTGTCAATAAAAGCTCTAAACCCAACACTGATGTAAAGCCATCTATTTCCCCAGAAATTAAATCATGTAAACTGATCAGCGGGAGCTTATTTGGACAAAAACATGTGTAAAAGGACAAAAATATCAAATTTAGTCAGAATAAAGATCAAGCTGATGCTTTAAGGGAAGGTTTGGACTAACAAATGGTATAGACAATTACTTTATCCTAATGCTAATGTTGATTTTGGTTAACTTCGACTCAAACTGATTGTTTTAATACAATTAAAGTGCATTTCATTCATGCACTAGGCCCAACTGACACATATACTTGATACCAAATACAAAAAAATAATGTGTAACCTGTTGGAAGAATGAAGTGGGTATGTCACTCACCAATTGGTCTGAAGGAGGTTGAGACAGGTTCTCAGCACTTGGTCTCTGCAACAAAAGACAACAATATAACGTCAGAAACATTCTCTAGTATAAATCCCGACTATTTAATTAACTACAGATCATATTTGTATCAGTGAATATTATTACAGAAGGATCTGACTTCCTTATACCAAATTCTATAGAAACTTAACACTGTACGGTTCTGCTACCCAACGATATGAGGACAGTGTAACACACACTAGAGTTGTTGGTCCTACCACATGAGGAAGGCAACTGAAACACAGTCATGTCCTTCACAGCTTAAAACAATATGAGGACAATTTAACACACACTATAATCACTGGTCCTACCATATGAGGACTTCTACTTAAACACAGTCATGTCCTTCACAGCTTAAAACAATATGAGGACATGACGACTGAACACGTGTAGAGTTCACGTTCCTGACTTCTAACTTGTCCTGCTGTTGTCAATAAAAGCTCTAAACCCAACACTGATGTAAAGCCATCTATTTCCCCAGAAATTAAATCATGTAAACTGATCAGCGGGAGCTTATTTGGACAAAAACATGTGTAAAAGGACAAAAATATCAAATTTAGTCAGAATAAAGATCAAGCTGATGCTTTAAGGGAAGGTTTGGACTAACAAATGGTATAGACAATTACTTTATCCTAATGCTAATGTTGATTTTGGTTAACTTCGACTCAAACTGATTGTTTTAATACAATTAAAGTGCATTTCATTTATGCACTAGGCCCAACTGACACATATACTTGATACCAAATACAAAAAAATAATGTGTAACCTGTTGGAAGAATGAAGTGGGTATGTCACTCACCAATTGGTCTGAAGGAGGTTGAGACAGGATCTCAGCACTTGGTCTCTGCAACAAAAGACAACAATATAACGTCAGAAACATTCTCTAGTATAAATCCCGACTATTTAATTAACTACAGATCATATTTGTATCAGTGAATATTATTACAGAAGGATCTGACTTCCTTATACCAAATTCTATAGAAACTTAACACTGTACGGTTCTGCTACCCAACGATATGAGGACAGTGTAACACACACTAGAGTTGTTGGTCCTACCACATGAGGAAGGCAACTGAAACACAGTCATGTCCTTCACAGCTTAAAACAATATGAGGACAATGTAACACACACTATAATCACTGGTCCTACCATATGAGGACTTCTACTTTCCTGTTGGAGGTTGAGACAGGATAGAGGGACAGCAGGGTAGTAGCTCGCACAAATGATTCTATTGACACAACAGGGAAGTGAGATTAATGAACTGAATGCAACAGACTCTTTCAAAATAAAACAGGAAACATGGCATGAAAATACAAACGTGGTAATATACAGCCCTAACATAAACTCCTTAAAACGACATTAATAACGTTAAGCCAAACTCAACTAACCCGCCATTAAACATAAGATACTCAAAAACCTTAGAATAACATCAGAAACGCTGGGCCAGATACCCAGACCGTGAGCAAATAACTATAATATTATTGATTTGTGCTGAACACGAAAACATTAATATTATCATTTAAATCCCCCCAAGCATATCTTGTGTTGAAAAAAAATGTGTGTTGCAGTTAGCTACACTGAGCTTAGACTGACTGTCTCTGCAGTTGAAGATGCAGAGCACATGCAAGGCCGCAGGTACCTTTAACTCCGGTGGGAATTTAAAAACAGTTCAATTTAACTTCTAATATCTATTGTTAAAGATAAATCTTAAGTAATTTTTTAACATTTATCATCATTCACCACTTTCAATTTGTTCAAATCGATTGTGTATTGTTTTAATTCCGTTTAACTAACTTTAATTAGCTTGTTAAACATACAACTTTACCTTGCAAGTGTGCGTCGAAGCATGGATATCAAAGGTAAATACATACATCAAGATAAATCTCTCCTGAGTGCTGAAGGTCCCGGATGTGCCGTTCACGCAGAGCTCCGGCGAGGTTGTATCTTGCCGTGACGAGCAGCTCTTTGGTTGAGGCTTTCGAACAATCAGATGCATCTTTACTCACTTGTTGACCAATCAGAGACGTCGTTCTATGCTCCACTGACGAAATGCTGCATCCTCTCACCAGCCACGGTCTCTCCTCGTCCATTTAACAACAAAAACACAGCAACACGTGCTGTATTTGAGGTAGGAACACTTGAGAACTGTCACAATGTTTTGCAAACTGCTGTTACAGTTAATTTCGTTCCGTTAATTTGTTTGGTTCCTATTCTTAATTAACACTTAATACACATGTGGTTAGCTTGCCTGTCTAGTTTAAGTTAGCATGGGCATGTTGTTCACTGATAGAGTAAGGCCAAAATTGTCCTGATATTGTCAGTGTGTTATCATAAACATGTCCTAATTTGTCATGAAAAGAAGAGCAGCACCCCTAGACCCCCAGGTGAAAATACAGATAATAGATAAGCAATTTAAGAAAATAAGTATAATGTGTATAATAAATGATTTTACTGTCACTTTCCTGGGTCTGTTGACCCAGCGTTTTAAGTTTTAGTTTGTTTGGATGTCGATGTTTATTTATAAGTTCTTTAGGTTTGCTAAGTTCATTTGTTTATTAGATTACCCTTGTGATGTCTGTTTTATTGGGAAAGTCCTTGTCCTATATGCAGTGAGTCTAGTTTTGTTTCCCCTTGTCCCAGCTGTTCCTCATCCCCTCATTATCTCTCTGTGTACTTACAGTGGCTTGCAAAAGTATTCGTCCCTCTTTTCCACATTTTGTCACATTACTGCCACAAACACGAATCAGTTTTAATGGAATCCAATTGCAGCAAAAGGTGGTCCTACAAAGTATTGACTCAGGGGGCTGAATAATTACGCACACCCCACTTTTCAGTTATTTATTTGTAAAAAATGTTTGGAATCATGTATGATTTTCGTTCCACTTCTCACATGTGCACCACTTTGTATTGGTCTTTCACGTGGAATTCCAATAAAATTGATTCATGTTTGTGGCTGTAATGTGACAAAATGTGGGAAAGTTAAAGGGGGCCGAATACTTTTGCAAGCCACTGTACGTCCTGTCCTCATTTGTTCAGTGTCAGGTCATCGGTTGTCTTTGGTGCCACGTTTCCATGTTCCAGGTATCTTTGTATCCATGTCAGGTTTCATGGTTTGTTTGTTTTTTAATAAAAAATCTTTTCCCCAGGTTAGGTTATTGTTTAGCTTCACCTCTGCCTTTTGTTTTGTAATCTTTTAATTAAATTAAATAAAATTTTATTTATATAGCGCCAAATCACAACAACAATCGCCTGAAGGCGCTTTATATTGTACAGTAGATCGCACAATAATAGATACAGAGAAAAACCCAACAATCGTAGGACCACCTATGAGCAAACGCTTTGGCGACAGTGGGAAGGAAAAAACAGGAAGAAACCTCCAGCAGAACCAGGCTCAGGGAGGGGCGGGCATCTGCTGTGACCAGTTGGGGTGAGAAAAGGAAGACAGGACAAAGACATGCTGTGGATTAATAACAAGTATGATTCAGTGCAGAGAGGTCTATTAACACATAGTGAGTGAGAAAGGTGACTGGAAAGGAAAAAACTCAGTGCATCATGGGAATCCCCCGGCAGCCTACGTCTACTGCAGCACAACTAAGGGAGGATCCAGGGTCACCTGATCCAGCCCTAACTATATGCTTTAGCAAAAAGGAAAGTTTGAAGCCTAATCTTAAAAGTTGAGATTAATAAACAGCTTGCTTTCTGTTAATATTCAAATTTTCTTTCACGTTCCTTTGTGTCTGCATTTTGGGTCCACTCCTCAAATTCATACATATGCCTAACCGTTTTTCCCCACTCGGCGACACACCCGTCGGGGGTCAAACTCTGGTAATTGGTAATTCTGTTCTCAGACATGTGAAGCTAGAGACACCGGCAACCATAGTCAATTGTCTTCCAGGGGCCAGAGCAGGCGACATTGAAGAAAATTTAAAACTGCTGGCTAAGGGTAAACGTAAATTCAGTAAAATCATAATTCACGTCGGCAGTAATGACACCCGGTTACGCCAATTGGAGGTCACTAAAATCAATATCGAATCGGTGTGTAACTTTTCCAAAACAATGTCGGACTCTGTAGTTTTCTCTGGTCCCCTCCCCAATCAGACCAGGAGTGACATGTTTAGCTGCATGTTCTCCTTAAATTGCTGGCTGTCTGAGTGGTGTCCCAGAAACGATGTGGGCTTCATAGATAATTGGCAAACCTTCTGAAGGAAACCTGGTCTTGTTAGGAGAGACGGCATCCATCCCACTTTGGATGGAGCAGCTCTCATTTCTAGAAATATGGACAAATTAATTAAACCCCCCAAAATATGACTATCCAGAGTTGGGACCAGGAAGCAGAGTTGCAGTCTTACACACCTCTCTGCAGCTTCTCTCCTCCTGTTCCCCCCCCCCCAAAAAAACCCCATCTCCTTTGAGACTGTGTCAGCTCCCAAACAGACAAAAAACAAAATAAAAACCAGCAATAAACAACTTAAACTTAAAAAAATCACAAAGAAAGAACAATACAGTATCCACATCTTAACCAAAGAGTAAAACAGTGAAATGTGGATTATTAAATATTAGGTCTCTCTCCTCCAAGTCTCTGTTAGTACATGACTTAATAATTGATCAACAAATCGATTTACTCTGCCTTACAGAAACCTGGTTGCAGCAGGATGATCATGTTAGTTTAAATGAATCAACACCCCCGAGTCATTCTAACTACCAGAAATCTCGAAGCACAGGCCGAGGGGGCGGTGTGGCAGCAATTTTTCACACCAGCCTATTAATTAATGAAAGACCAAGACAGACTTTTAATTCATTTGAAAGCCTGATGCTTAACCTTGTCCACCCCAGCTGAAAAAATTTAGAAACCAGTCTTATTTGTTATCATCTATTGTCCACCTGGGCCTTACACAGAGTTTCTCTCTGATTTCTCAGACTTTTTATCTGATTTAGTTCTCAGCTCAGATAAAATAATTATTGTGGGTGATTTTAACATCCATGTAGATGCTAAGAATGACAGCCTCAACATGGCATTTAATCTGTTATTAGACTCAATTGGCTTCTCTCAAAATGTAAAAGAACCTACCCACCACTTTAATCACACTCTAGATCTTGTTTTAACATATGGCATAGAAACTGAACATTTAACAGTGTTTCCTGAAAACCCTCTCCTGTCTGATCATTTCCTGATAACATTTACATTTACAATAATTGATTACACAGCAGTGGAGAGTAGACTTTATCACACTAGATGTCTTTCCGAAAGCGCTGTAACTATGTTTAAGAATGTAATCCACCCACTGTTATCATCTTCAATGCCCTGTACCAACACAGAGCAGAGCAGCTATCTGAACGCTACCCCAACAGAGGTCAATTATCTTGTTAATAATAATTTTACCTCCTCACTACGTATGACTCTGGATACTGTAGCTCCGGTGAAAACTAAGGTCTCTAATCAGAAGTACCTGACTCCATGGTATAATTCTCAAACACGTAGCCTAAAGCAGATGACTCGTAAGCTGGAGAGGAAATGGCGTGTCACAAATTTAGAGGATCATCATAATTGGAGAAATATTTTGCTGATTTATAAGAAAGCCCCCCGCAAAGCCACAACATCTTACTATTCGTCACTGATTGAAGACAATAAGAACAACCCCAGGTTTCTCTTCAGCACTGTAGCCAGGCTGACAAAAAGTCAGAGCTCTTTTGAGCCAACCATCGTTAACTAGTAATGACTTCATGAACTTCTTCACAAATAAAATTCTTATCATTAGAGAAAAAATTACCAATAATCATCCCACAGATGTAATATTATCTACAGCTACTTTTAGTACCGTTGATGTTAAGTTAGACTCTTTTTCTCAAATTGATCTTTCTGAGTTAACTTCTATAATTACTTCCTCCAAACCTCCGTGTCTTTTAGACCACATTCCTACAAAACTGCTCAAAGAAGTCCTGCCATTAATTAATGCTTCAATCTTAAATATGATCAACCTATCTCTAATAATCGGCTATGTACCACAGGCCTTCAAGCTGGCTGTAGTTAAACCTTTACTCAAAAAGCATCTCTAGACCCAGCAGTCTTAGCTAATTATAGGCCAATCTCCAACCTTCCTTTCATATCAAAAATCCTTGAAAGAGTAGTTGTCAAACAGCTAACAGATCATCTGCAGAGGAACGGCTTATTTGAAGAGTTTCAGTCAGGTTTCAGAGCTCATCACAGCACAGAAACCGCTTTAGTGAAGGTTACAAATGATCTTCTTATGGCCTCTGACAGTGGACTCATCTCTGTGCTTGTCCTGCTAGACCTCAGTGCAGCGTTCGATACTGTTGACCATAATATCCTATTAGAGCGATTAGAGCATGCTGTAGGTATTACAGGTACTGTGCTGCAGTGGTTTGTATCATATCTATCTAATAGACTACAATTTGTTCATGTAAATGGAGAGTCCTCTTCACCCACTAAGGTCAATTATGGAGTTCCACAGGGTTCAGTGCTAGGACCAATTCTATTTACATTATACATGCTTCCCCTAGGCAGTATCATTAGAAGACATAGCATACATTTACACTGCTATGCAGATGACACGCAGCTCTATCTATCCATGAAGCCAGATAACACACACCAATTAGTTAAAGTGCAGGAATGTCTTAAAGACATAAAGACCTGGATGGCCGCTAACTTTCTGCTTCTTAATTCAGATCAAACTGAGGTTATTGTACTCGGCCCTGAAAATCTTAGAAATATGGTATCTAAGCAGATTCTTACTCTGGATGGCATTACCTTGGCCTCCAGTTATACTGTGAGGAACCCTGGAGTCATTTTTGACCAAGACATGTCCTTCAATGCACATATTAAACAAATATGTAAGACTGCTTTCTTTTGTGCAACATCTCTAAAGTTAGAAATATCCTGTCTCAGAGTGACGCTGAAAAACTAGTTCATGCATTTATTACTTCCAGGCTGGACTACTGTAATTCATTATTATCAGAATGTCCTAAAAACTCCCTGAAAAGCCTTCAGCTAATCCAAAATGCTGCAGCAAGAGTACTGACAGGGACTAGAAAGAGAGAGCAGATTTCTCCTGTTTTGGCTTCCCTTCATTGGCTTCCTGTTAAATCCAGAATTAAATTCAAAATTCTACTCCTCACATACAAGGTCTTAAATAATCAGGCCCCATCTTATCTTAATGACCTTGTAGTACCATATCACCCTATTAGAGCACTTCGCTCTCGCACTGCAGGCTTACTTGTTGTTCCTAGAGTATTTAAAAGTAGAATGGGAGGCAGAGCCTTCAGTTTTCAGGCCCCTCTTCTGTGGAACCAGCTTCCAGTTTGGATTCGGGAGACAGACACTATCTCTACTTTCAAGATTAGGCTTAAAACGTTCCTTTTAGCTGAAGCATATAGTTAGGGCTGGACCAGGTGACCCTGAATCCTCCCTTAGTTATGCTGCAATAGACGTAGGCAGCCGGGGATTCCCATGATGCATTGAGTTTTTCCTTTCCAGTCACCTTTATAACTCAGTATGTGTTAATAGACCTCTCTGCATTGAATCATATCTGTTATTAACCTCTGTCTCTCTTCCACAGCATGTCTTTCATCCTGTTTTCCTTCTCTCACCCCAACCGGTCGCAACAGATGGCCGCCCCTCCCTGAGCCTGGTTCTGCTAGAGGTTTCTTCCTGTTAAAAGGGAGTTTTTCCTTCCCACTGTCGCCAAAGCGCTTGCTCATAGGTGGTCATATGATTGTTGGGTTTTTCTCTGTACCTATGAAGCGCCTGGAGGCGACTTTTTTTGTGATTTGGCGCTATATAAATAAAATTGAATTGAAATTGAATTGTACTGCTGCATACTGTGACATTTACAGTTGCTTAGTTAATTAAGTGACTTAATTACTCACTTTTATTTACTAATTGAATTACTAAATGAAGCTGGAATTGTCCATTCTGCAGTTTTTAATAGTGTGTTATTAGTTTTTAAAGAAACAATATGCATTTTATACTATATTGTAAAAAGTATAAGGTAAGTTGAATTTAAAATATAGTTAATGAAGTGTTGACTTTTTTCATCAATTCTTGTAGATACACAGAGTCGAGACTGAGCCTGATGATCATACTGAATCAGATGACAGCGGCAGGAATCTCCAAGTTCAACTGCAGATTGCGGATGCAATTATATTAATGCAGATTAATATAAACTCTTCAAGGGTCAAAATCTGCACACACATCATTCTGCATAGTGAAGGTCAGACAATTTGTGCATTGATCTTGAGAAGTAAGACTCATTAATTAATAGTAATATAATTAGACAAATGTTGAAACTTTATATTTCGATACATTTTGTCAACAACAAAAAAAAAAACCAAGCAGTGCAGGCACTGATAACTGAATCTAAAGACCTTCATTTTTGTCAAGATTTGCCTGATTTAACTGTTGTTACCCTTGCTTATAGCTCACCTTAATATGTATAAAAATGTGAAAAGTTTTTGATGCGTGTTAGAATGATTGTTTAATTGGCAAGGTTTGAACAAACAATTTTCAGAAGCCTCAAAATTCATCTGTTATTATTCCATGAATGATTCAAATAAAGTTCACCTCCATTTCAACATTGAATACGACTGTGGACATAAGAGCTAAAAGGTGCTGTCCACGCATGTGTCCGCTAAGCCCCAGAAGGGTATAACCTGGGTCAAATGTGTTATTGTGTCTGACACACCTACAATATGAGGACTCGCAGAGTGACGTCACTGAAAGTGTGTTTAAAGTGTGTTAAGTTCCAAAACTGGCCAGTAGGGCGTGAAACTGAAAGTGAGCAAAAACGCTAAACACACTTAAACACACTTTTTCATAAAATTGTGATGTTTCAGGACTTTCGAGATTTTTGGTTTGGGAGCATGTTGGTAGCCTCTAGAACACTTTAGAAGGCTCAGAAAAATGAGGACCTCAAAAATGTCCTCATTTTTCTGAGCGTCCTCATTTTGTGAGTGTGTTATCATAAAATTGTCCTAAGATGTCACGAAAACAAGTACACACACACACACACACACACACCAATTTTTGGATAAAAAATAAAAAAATAATATACACTTGCTTTTTTTATTCACATTAAATATTTTGAATGGCTCAAATATGTTTGCATAAATTTACATAATTATACAAAAAAAAATTCTTTTTGAGTATTTTGTCAAAAATTGAATCCTGAACCCGACTTTTTAATTTTTTGAATCGTTATTTAATTTTTGGCCTAAAGTTCAGCGTTTAGTCAGGAAACAACTGTTTAATTTCTTGTGAACTTTTCTTGAATTTTGAATTTAGTCCATCCCCCCCCCCCCCCCCCTTGCTTATTTTGTGTGGTATACACAAAAATGTGTAATCTCTTTTTTCTTTATTTCTGACATCGTTTACATATTTTAATTGTATTATTTGTATTTGCTTTATTTTGGACATTCATAACATTCAGTTATTATATACTTATATAGAAACACAGTTATTCAATTCAATTCAATTCTATTTATACAGCACCAAATCACAACAACAACACCTCAAGGCGCTTTATATTGTAAGGTAGACCCTACAATAATACATTACGAGAAAAACCCAACAATCATATGACCCCCTATGAGCAAGCACTTTGGTGACTCCCTTTTAACAGGAAGAAACCTCCGGCAGAACCAGGCTCAGGGAGGGGCGGAGCCATCTGCTGCAACCGGTTGGGGTGAGAGAAGGAAAACAGGATGAAAGATATGATGTGGATGACAGACAGAGATTAATAACAAGTATGATTCAATGCAGAGAGGTCTATTAACACATGTTGAGTGAGAAAAAAAATAAAAACGTATTATTATTAGTTCCCTGTGGAAATGGAGAGCGAAACTAATGAAAGTGGAACGAGCACATTAACAGAAAGTTAACTGGAAAGGAAAAGTGTGGCAGTCATCTCTGTTGTTTTATTTTCCTTCATGGGTCAACAAAAGCAGATTCAAGGATGAGAACTGGACTGAGGCTGATTACCAACTTCCTCATATCAAGCTACTCCTTAAACAGAGAGAACAGCTAAGCATCCTACCTGGGCTGTAACAGTGCCACATGCTGACTAATTGGTAGTGAAGTCAAAAACAGACAAACTGAAGGCCAATATCACAATAACCTGGGCTTCATCAGCAGTGCCAGAAGCTGACTGCCTCCATGCCATGCTGCACTGATGCAGTTTGTTAAAGGAATCCTAACCAAGAAACTGTATTGTCAATATTTTAACAATTTAAAACACTGGATTCCTTTGTAAAATACCAGCAAAATCATCGAAATTAAAGCAAAAAAGATTAAATATTTTACTATATTGACTATACAATATATAAAAAAATGTACCTTTTGAAGTTCTGTTTTTTAAGATCCACTAACATTTCGAGTCAGTCACAGGATGGTGGACTGATGGTTTTTACTATAGAAAATGCCCCTGACAATAAGGTACGTAGAAGTTTGAATGAAGGGTTTCTGCTTAGAATCTACTATTATAACTTTACTGTGTTAATACGCAGGTAACGGGTCTGACTAGAGCACCAAAAAATGCAAAATTAAAAATATCAGTTCAGTGCTGCCATATTGAGGACATGACTGACTTTGTTAAGTTTAAAGTAAATGAATAAATAAATAAAAATCTAATTAAAACTGAGCCAGCATTACTTGGTCAGAAATTGGTGCACAATACAGAGTCCAGCAGCTGTGCAATAATTCTACAGTCAAACAGAAGGTCAATATGCCTAACAAAGCTCATTTTTAACATTTAATATCCATGAAAATAAACAGATCCCTGGCACCATATACAGCAGCAGGGCCCCCACGGGACTCCAGCAGACAGAGAGTGAGGACTGAAAACTCAATCTGTTAGGTGTACTAAAGTGATTTTTAGCATTATCCCAGAGTAATAGGATTCCCCCGCATGGTTTATACTTTTTTAATGCAATCGTTACCTGGTTCATGCATTTTTGATTTGTTGATTTTTCCAGCTCAGCGCTATAGGTGTCAAGTTTAACAGCACAAAAATGTGTTTTTTTTTCACTAAGGTCTTACTATCATCCTAACACTGGCAAGAATGAATAAGAAGGCTCTTAAAATAAAAACAAGTAAGGCAGATATTTATTACATGATTGATGAAATCGTAACAGTTGTTGTGAAGGGGAAAACTTCACCTACAGGCAGAAAATAAAAAATAAATACAAAATCCATAAAAAAACATTGACAGGCAGTAAATAATGCTTTTTCATCTTTTTAGTTGGGCATTTTTAGTCTATGGGAATGGATTCCAGGTAAAGCCAGCCTCTAGTGGCCACTACAGGAATTGCAGTTTATATTGCTTCCACACTCACCCTAACTTTAAGCCCTGAATACTGCTGGTTGCCTTTGAGGCATCTGTTTTCTAAATGGGGAAAAAAGGTGATTGAGGATTCTGTGTTCACTGTTAGAGCTGTAAGTCTTATATTAGCATATTAAAGATATCACCTCTCATTAACATGAAGACATAAGAGTAAAAAAAAACTATCTGAAACTGAATGTTTAGAGCTTTTTCATGTCAGAGCGTTTGGCTCACAGGAATTATTACTGCCATGTTTAACTTGAGCATCTGCCACTTTAACAGTATGTATATAACAGAAGAGGAGACTTTAAACAACTACTAAATATGCTACCTGTGCCGTGATACGATGATGGGTATTCCTTTTTTTTTTGAGGGGGGGGGGTTTGAACACTGGAGACACAAGAAAGCTGTCGTCGTCATCACTGCCAGAGCTTCCAAAATTGTTATGGAAATGAAGCATAGAAGTGTGCACTGCACAACTTTTTCCATATTATCAGCATAAAATGCCCTGGAGACAGCGCTTTTTCAACAAGTAAACAGCAGAATACACCATAAACATGGCCCAGTTTACCGCTATCCACAACCACAAGATTGGGTCAGAAAGAGCAGGCACTACAGTACCTGCTCTTCTGCTGGATGCTTGATGAGATGATGCAGTTTACTCAAACCCCACCCAGCACAATCTCTCACATCTTACTTTACCAGGTGCTCCCATGCTTGAGCGTGAGACCCTGCTTTGTATATATATCCCTGCAAGGCATCATGCTTGCTGCATGATGAAGGGTGGAGGATGCTCAGGGCCAGCGAGACTCATCCATTCCCAGAGGAGAGAGGCGTGAATAGCAGGCTATACTGCTGCCTGGGCCTGCCTGGCTTCCCCAGGGAAAACATCCAGAGGGGTGTAGACGCAGCAAAGGAGAGACATGGCAAGCTATTTATAGAGCAGGTAAAGAGGAGGGGTGGGGCAAAATGAGAGGAGGGGGCAGAAGACAAGAAGAGAAGAGACAGAAAAGTCTGAAAGCAGATGACAGAGTATGATATCTGTGGCTCACGGTGTCCACAGAGATCTGGGCGGATGTTGTCTGCAGCACCTGCTGAACAGAACAGATCTCCTGACTTGTAGCTCATGCTGCTGAAAAAGCTGACCAAGTATGCTCAACTTATTGATTTATGGCAGAGAGAGTTCATGCAGAGGTTAGCTGTGTTGAACTGAAGAGCAGCGAGACAGAGCAGAGAGAATAGTTAAGTCAAGATGACGGTGATATTTTATCAATACTGACTCGACTTGCAGCCCAGCCCAGAGATCCCTGTGATGTTTCCATACCAGCTCCATTCTCACCATGCCTTTCTCATTAATAAGTAAAATTACACTTCTTCTTTATTTATTTTCCTGCACGCTGGCTGCTCTGTCCACAAGCCCCTGCGCTGTCAGCTCAGTTCATCCCTAGTGCAGCATGTATGTCTCTATTTCAAACCAATGCCCTTTAATCATTTTCATCATTTCAGCGGGCTGACATTTTACATAAAGAGCTCTTATCATCCCTAGCTTACGCTTAATGATGAATGGTGATAATTACTGTCAGTCAGTGTGTCTAACATGTCATGGTCACCTCACTATGTCTGCTCTGGAGGGCCCATGCTTGAAGAGGGAAAAGAGACTGCAGTATCAGTAGCAAGATAACATTGAAAAAAAAAAAAAGAAAGGAATTGGGGCACACATGCACTGTACCGCATGTGTTCATGACTTAGTTTCATGAAAATCTTTATGTATAACCCAAGGTTTTCTCTCTAGTTTTCTGCCTCCAGGCTGAGAGCCTTAGGAACATTTTGGAGCCAGGCAATAAGAACACAACTAAATACAATGAATGACTTTTTTATGCTACACTTTAGGCAACCATTGACCAGGTGTTCCCTCTGGGTGCGGGCTATATTTCCTGCCTAGACTTACAGTAGGTATCTGTAATTGTGGCAACCTGTCCATCAGTGCTGGCTGAGCTGCATTCCTGTTAGTTCCTATTAGTACAGGAAAATTACAAAACACTTTTTCAATAGAACTAAAAGCTTTAGGGAAGACATGGAATGAAATACGGACACCAGGGACATAAGGAAATATGTGGCACTCAAAGAATGTGGAGAGAATTTTATAACAGAAAATGCAGGGAGGGAAAAAACCTTATTATAGGGCAAAGTCTGCAAAAAATGCCTAAAAACAATTCAAAGATTTGGTTCTTAAATATATTTTCTACTATACCTTAAATATTTAAAGCACTTTGTACAGCTTGCCTCATTCACACAAGTACATGTTCTATGCTTAAGTGATTTCTGTCTAATGTACACACACATTCAGACTCTTATGGATATATCAGAGAGCTATTTGGGGTTGGTATCTTACCCGAGGATATTAAGCACACAGACTGGAGCAGCCAGAGATCCAATGATCAACCTTTTTTTTAGCAGATGACCTGCTCTTCCTCCTGAGCTACAGCCACCCCACAACATCACAATGTCAGCATTGGACAGCTTGCAGAGCCGTTATTTATTTATTTATTATTATGTATTATTATTTATTTAAAATTTGTATTTGTGACGGAATTTTGTTCAAGTCACAATTAAATATGGAATAAAGACAAACACTGCTCATATGGCAAGGTTTATATAACACTTCAAAGGATCTGCCTAAGTAAAGTATCACGATATATGTGAAATGGTAAAATGTTCAAGGGTATTTTTTATAAATGTAGCTTTTTCTATTCTATTACTCAATATATTGTAGGCAATTGTGAGCAGAAAATTTCAAAACTCTGTCAAAAGAATAAAATCAAAATGACAAAACAAAATTTTAAATTAATATTTTGCTGTAAAATGGGCTCCATCTTTTCAGTATAGCACAATAACAAAATAATGATTTATATGTTTTAAGCTATCAGTAGCCTAGAGTAACCTACTAAGCAAGGTCAATTGAAAAGCACCTTTACATTATAAAGTATGTCTTATCTTGATAAAATGACTATTTTGCAGCTGATAAGATATTCAAAACAACATATAAAATGGGCAATAAATTTGCATAATCATTAAAATTATTATTTCTTTGGAAATCTGCAGCAGAATAGTGAAAACTGCTCCAGAGCTGGTGGACCTAACTGTCTGTGCAGCCCAGTGAGAGCTGTAGATTTGAATGAACTACAGAGTAGTGACTCTCTGCATCATTAGCCAGTACCAAAAAAAGCAGCCTGAGCATGGAAACATCAGCAGCAGGAAGTAAGGTGCGCAAATCAGTATCAAACCATAATTTCTAGTGCACAACACAATGACATGCTGCTGTGTTAATGTGTTTGTTTTCCCCATGGAGCCATGCGTCGAAGTGCAGAGAGTTCCAGTGCAGAGAGCTAACTGGAGCTCGCAAAAGCCTGCAGCACGCCCTCTGCTCAGGGACTCGCAGGGATACACCAGCTTTGTTGTTAATCTAGTTTGAGCACAAGTAGATGAATGAGTTTATGCATTTGAAAAGGGCTGTTTTTGAACAGAAGACGAATGATGTCAGAGAACAGAGAGGGGAATAAAAGAGTGTTTGGACTCCCTGTTTTGAAAGAGTTAGCCACTGCACGTCACTGAGACAGCTGTGCATTTCCTCTCCCCACTTGGCTATTCTTCTTTCTTTCTTTTCTTTTTTTTCTTTTTGCTCGTACATTCACCTTAAAAATCTTTGATCTTCCTACATTTATACAAGATATCACTGCACTGATTACACACTCACATCATCACACAGAGGTAGTTGTACTGGAAGAACATGGATCAAGAGGAGAAAAAACATAGTAGGTAACACAGCTCTCTACTGGCCCTTCCTCTTCCAGCTCAGAGGTTTCAGATTAACTTCTTTTAGACTTTTCAGTGTAAGAGCCCAGGATCTACAAATGCTGCTTCTGTGCTACTGATCTGAGTGATGTCATAAACAGGCCAGGCTTGTTTTTGGCTTCATTTACTATCTCTATCTCTACTTTTAAGTTTAGGCTTAAAAATTTTCCTTTTTGCTAAAGCATATAGTTAGGGCTGGATCAGGTGACCCTCCCTTAGTTATGCTGCAATAGTTTTAGGCTGCTGGGGGATTCCCATGATGCATTGAGTTTTTCCTTTTCAGTCACCTTTCTCACTCAACATGTGTTAATAGACCTCTCTGCTGAATCATATCTGTTATTAACCTCTGTCTCTCTTCCACAGCATGTCTTTGTCCTGTCTTCCTTCTCTCACCCCAACCAATAACAGCAGATGGCCCCGCCCCTCCCTGAGCCTGGTTCTGCCGGAGGTTTCTTCCTGTTAAAAGGGAGTTTTTCCTTCCTACTGTCGCCAAAGTGCTTGCTTATAAGGGGTCATATCATTGTTGTTGTTTTTTCGCTGAATGTATTATTGTAGGGTCTACCTTATGATATAAAGCGCCTTGAGGTGTTGTTGTTGTGATTTGGTGCTATATAAATAAAATTAAATTGAATTGAATTTACAACAAAAACACTGCTGTCCTCCAAACAATGAGTTTCTTATATATATATATATATATATATGTATTTATTTTTATTTATTTATTTTTTTACTCTAAATGCTAAGGTTACTTCAGGAGAAGGTCATTCATAGGCTAGATGCTGATGCAAGACATTGAAATAGACTTTTCCAAACCTTTTGCCAAAATACCAAAATACTCTTCATTTAATGTATTCACTTTCTCCTCCTTTTATCTTTCTCCCCTATCTGTGTATAAAAGTAAAATATCTTGAACTGTTTCCTTTAGACTAACGCTTCACATTTTCCAGACATTAATATCATCCCCACTGAGATAACTCAGTTAGATGTGTGTGTGGGAGCATGCACATGTACATATGTGTAGCCCCGCGTGCAGAGTACATGTGTGTCTGGATTTTCATCATTCCCCTTGCCAGGTATTAATTTCATCAGGGCTGTGATATATGAACAGATTACTGGTGTAAAACGCATTATTTCCTTATGGAAACAGGCCCTGGGAGAGATCCATCAGCCTGTTTCATGGTTGCTTTGGGGCTTACTGCATCATACATGAGCACTTGGCTTACCTGCCGTAGTCACCGATGGAATGCACTCTCCCGCACTCAATATGAAATCAAGACTGGATCGTTTATCAAACTCTTCATAAAAGAAGTCCCTTTTATGTCTAAATAGGGAAGTAAATGCAGGTCTTCTATCTTTCTAGTTAAGTCGGTTAGTGATTCTAAATTCTACCTACAGTCGCAGTCAGAGGTTTGGACTTTTAAAGATTTCTTTGAACTATTCTTTTTCCAGGATGGAATGATTGTACAGTATAGAGTTTTGGCTCATTATCTTGCGGTAGGATGAACCCCTGACACACTAGGTGCACAAACCAGAGGGTATTGCATGGTGCTGCAGAATGCTGTGGTAGCCATTTTGGTTCAGGCTGCCTCTCACTCTGTACAAGTCACCGACCCTGAATCCAGCGAAACAGCCCCAGACCATCATACTTCCTGATGGTGATGATGCCACACACTGTGGAATCATCCTTTCGCCTACTTGACAGCATACAGAAATCCTGCATCATGAACCAAAGATTTAAGAGTTTGATTCATCCCTCCATAACACCTTCTTCAAGTTGTTAGTAGTCCAATGGTGATGTTCCATGGTCCAGCAAGCCTCTTACAGCTCGAAGTCTTCTCTTCACAGTTGAAACTGAGACTTGCTTACAACGACCACTATTAAGCTGTGCTTGAAGCTGTTGTCCTGCGAGCCGCCTATCAGTTTGCCCCAGTTTCTGAGTGCTCACTGACACCTTGACTTTCTTTGCAATTTCTCTGTAGGAAAGACCTACATTTTTAAGTGTTATGATGGTCTGTGTCTCTTCCATTGTTAATTGCCTTTTTCCTCACCATTTTTGTAGCAACACACTACTTTTTGTGGTACAATACAGTTCAACTAATGCTTACAAGAGTATGGTACCACAGTGTGTTCCAACAATGCTTTTATGCAGGCAGAGGGGGTTGAAAGTAATCCGGAAAAGCTGGAACACTTGTAGGAATTATTAGCACTAGTTTTCAAGACCAACCTCCATTGCTGCATCTTTTGTTTCACCTCTGGCAGTTCACCACTTACCTTTGTACCATTTCAAGCAATTCATTGGACATGAATGACTTTAATTGCAATAAATAACTGGAAAACTTTTGACCAGTAGTGTAAGCTGTACAATCATTCTAAAATTACCATGATATTCATGCCCATGATGACTGAATGTGAACCTCTGACCACAACTGTAAGTGTGAATTTGAAGATGAAGTTTATCGCTAAACAACCACCCATCCATTGATCTGAGACCCCAGTACAGAGATTGCTGATGAAATTATGGTCTCAGTCTCCAGTTCCAGTTCATATTCTCATGCTGCAATGATAGTTATTTTGTACATTACGGTTCCCGTTAGAGTCAAACAGGACGGTACGTAAAGCAGGGTGTGCTTTACCGTGCCAACTGATAAGTTACTAGTTTTATTGTGCGTACGGTTCTCATTCACTTCTGTTGAATATTCATCATATCTGGCTAAAGAGCACCAAGATTGTGTGGTGAAGCTCCAGGCTTCTCTACACACTTTATACAATCTGTGGAAACAAAGTTTCAGGATTGTCTAAATGGGACCTATTTTGACTCTCATCCAAAGCCAATTGTCTCTGGAAGGTGCAACAAAGGAAATTACTTTGACACAGCAGCAGTGGCTGAGCAAACGGTTTCCACTTAGGTGGCTGGCCAGTGACCAGGGCAAATAGTCAGTAGGTTTTGGGTCACCGACTCTTTCATTTACTCACTCACACAACAGCGACTGCTCAATGAGCTCCGTGCCTCGTATTGCAAATACACATTTACGAGTCATGTGGGCTTTTCTTTCATATAATCATTGCCAGATAAAGGTATTTGTGATACCCTTATCATGGTGAAACAGTGTCACTTTGATGAAATAGTGGCAACAGAAACTAGTACAGGGCATACTGGGGGACTGTCATTTATGTTTTTGTCTTTAACCTCTCTTTAGTGTTGCTTTAAAGTATTCATCTGTTGGTGAATTAACAGTACCGTTTGAGTGGGATGAAGAGCAGGAAGACATTTAGATGTACTTCCACCTTAGCATTGCCTTAACTGGTTATTCAACTAGGTAAGCATTTAATATTAATTGAGCATGCATCACTTTAGACAGCAGGAGGAACAGGAGCACACAGGCAAAAGCAGAAAATCCAAAGTTCCCAAAGAATAATCTGCATTTCAGTTTGACTAAAGTCATGCTTTAAAAGTGTTTTACCTTGATTTGGAGCAGCAGTCAAGCAAACAGAATAATATTTAATAAATATCAGTCTCCAAACGTTAGCATCTTTAAGCTAATGGTTATAGTGAACCAAATAAAGCTGTAACAGCAAAACTGTTGTGAGTAAAACTTTTTTAGTTTTGCACTGTTACTTTTTTTTCTTTAAATTAGTAAAAATATGTCTTTTAACAATCATCGAAAGAGTGCCTCTCTATTTTAAAATCTTAGGCTGATTCCTAATTAGTTTTGACATTAGTTTAGCTTTAGTACTGCTAATGAACAGATAACAAGACAAACCGCCTTGGTAGAAGTAAAATATCACTTTGTAATTGATGGTTCAGACCAATGTGACAGTGTGTTGAGGGCTATAGTGGTAATTTCCTCTTCTTGACTCTCCTTCTTCTTAACAAAGGCAGCAAAGCAGTGACAGTGGCAGTCCTTCTCTAAGCGTCACATTCAGAGTGCAGTGACAGACGATGTCTTCCCACCTGAAGTGGCATCAGATCTAAAAATTTTGGGGTGGCTGTAGCTCAGGAGGTAGAGCAGGTCACTTACTGATTGGAAGGTTGGTGGTTCGATCCGTGGCTCCTTCAATCCCTGGGCAAGATACTAACCCCAAGTTGCTCTCTGATGCATCTATTGGAGCATGAATGTGTGTCAGAGAATGGGTGTGATTGGGTGAATGTGGCATGTTGTATAGAGCGCTCTGAGTACTCCAGGAGAGTAGAAAAGCACTATATAAGAATCAGTCCATTTACCTTAAAAATTGAAAAGTGTGTGTATTTCATGGGTCATTCTGAACAGCACTGATAATAATCTATTTTTACTTTCTACTTTAGAGGACATGGATTTACTCTCTCTCAGCTTGTTGCCGTTTGAGCTGCTGTGACTCAGAAAATTCTCTTCACAAAGTGAGCCTAGCACAAACTTTGAGTTTGACCTTATTAGTTGGATGGCTCTTTGTTGCAGCAGCAATTTGAACAGGTTGGCAGGTTTGCCAGCGTTTATCAGAGCATATTAGACCTTCACTGGGCTTCTATTAAACTTAATGAACATTTAAATCCTTTAATGGATTGAAGGGAATTGAGAGCGGCAAATTATCAGCTAGACACTCTCCACTGGTGTTGATAAAGACACTCACCGGTGGAACTTGAAGAGACGCATTTTAGACAGCAAGCCTCCCTCTCTTTTCCCTTCTTCGTCTCACTTTGTTCTCTCACCGTGACTCTTTCCATCCCTCCTCCTTTCTCTCCTTTCACATTGTCCCTTCCCCCCTTATTCCTCTATCACACAGTCTCTCTTTTGTCTCTAACACAACCTGTACGCCTCTTCCAGTCTATAACAGAGGAGACAAAGCTGATGCTGCAGAGCCAGATCTTTGTCATTCATCAGTCCCCATGAAGGGAACATCATAGAGGTCTCTCTCCAGGAGGGATGTGCTAACACAGCCACAACAGCAGCCCATTACAGAGCTGTCAAGCATCACCTACAACTGTCTCTCACTCTTTCACTTTATCTTCAGCCATCCCAGTGAGGGATCTTCGAGCACACATGGTAGCAGAGCTCAGAAATGTGAATTACCCAGCAACACGCCTCCAATCAGAAAGAGCAGCAGAGCCCGCACAGAGGCTGCTGAACTCTGCTCAGCCCAGCTTCAGCTCCTTTTAATGGGTGGAAAGGGCTCTAGAGAGCCCCCTGTTTTGTGAGGCCTAGTCGGCTTCAGCTCCAGGAGGGCTACAAGAGCCAGTTGTATTGATCTGAAAGCTAGCTCCTGTATTTCTGCCGACAGCTGGCTAACAAGGCTGATGTCTCAATAAAGACTGGTGCCTGGGGGAGAACTGATATGTGTGTTGGGGGGGGGGGGTCTGCTGAGTCAGCCAACAGCAACCTGTTAGAAGACACACCAACAGACAAAGGAATGGAGCAGTTCGTGCCCTCTCGGTTTTTAAATGCACTCTGACAGCACTCCCCTGCTCTGGATGACACTGTAAACTGTACTGAGCTCAAACTCAGAAGAAAAGGAGAAGAACATTTTATGCTCACTTCAAATGCAATACATTAAAGTAAAGTGCAGTCATTTGCTGTTAAAGCATAATTAATAAAACTCTGACTTCAAAGACTGTTTTATTCCTTGTTTTCAAGGTAAAATCGTGACTAACTAAAACAAAGCTGTGTTATATATCTCTTAATGCTCCCCACTCCATTATTGATCGGGACCAGACAGCTTTAAGTGATAGAGCAAAACAAACAAAAGAAGAATGTTGGTGAGAAAGAAACACAACATGACAGACTGATTGATTGGTGAGGCCGGGCTTGTATTTTTGATGCATGAGAGTTCAGGATATAGTTTGGCCGCTTTGTGTGGCAAAGGGCTGGAAGGAAATATCAATAAAAAGGCTTGCAAGATAAAATATTGTCTGAAATACTGTCTGCCTCATCAATCAATCCGTCTGTCATGTTGTGTTCAAGTTTACCTGTTTTATGTATGAGGTTTTGAATAGACTTGCACCATATCCTGGGAATTAATTGATTAATTGAAAAATGGACTGTGTGGTTGGCACAAGGACCACCACTAGAGGGGACTGTGAGGTAGCACAAAAGGGCACTATTTGGACAAACTGTGCTGACAGTAAAGGGAAATAAATATGGGAATAGGTTACCAGCAGTCCGCGACCCTGAAAAGGATAAGCGTGTTTACACTCACTCTTTCAAACAGATGCAAGTAAAATACAGCAAAAAATAAATAAAATCAAAGATTCCGCAGTCGCTCTTAAATCTGTTGTCACCTGTTTAGCAGGAGTGGGGCGGGTGGAGGTTTGCCTGGTGCCGCAGCGGTTATGTCAGTGGGAGGATCCGGGGGGTTCTCTGTGAATTTCCCATTCCCGTGGGAGCGTGCTTGGTGCTCGCTCAGATTTGAAGTTTAATTTTTCGCTGAACAACAAAGTTTTCTTTCCACACAGAGTGTACAGCAGGCGCTAATGTTTTTGTCACTTTTTACGGAATAAAACTTAAAGTAATGTCAGTACTTCCAAGCTTTAAACGCTGCATGGTCGTACTCTCGCTGAACTCCATATTATCCATTGTTGATCTGCACACGTCTGTTGCTGTCATGGACGTCGCACACTCGTACATCATTGTCATGAGACACTCTCACAAACAAAATCATGGTTTAGTAATGCAGTGCTTATGGCGTGCTTATGGGAAAGTAACAGTAATCTAATTACTTTTTTGCAATAGTAATCCCTTACATTACTTGAAAAAGTAATCAGATTACAGTAACGGGTCACTTGTAACTTGTACTTGTTACTAAACAAGGTCCATAAAGACATGGATGAGTAAGTTTGCTGTTGAAGAACTTGACTGGCCAACAAAGAGTCCTGACCCTTTGGCATGAATTAGAGTGGAGACTGCGAGACAGGTCTTCTTGTCCAATATCAGCGTCTGACCTCACAAGTGTGATTTTGCAATAATGGTCAAAAATGACCATAAACGCATTTCTAAACCTTGTGGAAAGTCTTCTTAAAACGTTGACTTTCACTGGGACACTCTAAGCCTTAGATTTGTTCTTTAACCCATTCAGAGGTGGACTCGTTGGTTCGTTTGTGATCATTGTCCTGCTCTATAACCCAAGTGCCTTTGAGCTTCAGGGTACAAACTGAAGGCAGGACGTGCTCCTTTAGGATTTTCTGGTGGAAAGTAGAACAAAAGCAAAACAGCCTCAGATCATCACACTATTACCATGTTTGACTTTTGGTATGATGTTCTTTTAATGAAATGCAGACCCAAGACATGCTGGAGAGATTACATCTCTTGGCAGGCCTGTGAACGCCTCTGTGACCCCCAGATAAACTGAAGGAGGGAGGTCTGAGCTTCTCGCCTTAGACTCCTCCCTCTGCGAGTCGACCCAAAATAAGTAGAACAAGATGAATGGATGAATTCGTTTTACGTGAGATGTAGCGGCACTCAAATCTTGCAGAAAATTCATCTCGTCTGTCCACAGAATGTTTTCCCAAAAGTCTTGGTCATCACAGTGGTTTTTTGTTTTTTTCTAGCAAATTTGTGTTATTTTTGCTAGCCAGTGATTTTCATTTTTTTCCCAGTCTCTTTCTTATTATTGAATAATGAACACTAATCTAAACTGAGGAAAGTGGTGGCTGCAGTTCTTTGGGTGTTGTTCAGGATTCCTTTGTGACCTCCTGGATGAGTCGTCAGTGCACTGTTGGTCTAATTTTGATCATTTTGGGTCCTGTGAAGATTCACCGCTGTTCCAAAATTTCTCAATTTGTGGATAACTCTCAGAGTGATTCACTGGAATCACAAAGCCTTCGACATATCTTTGTAACCTTTTAAAGTCTAGACTTTCTAGACTCAGTGACATTGTTACTCGTCTGTTACCTTATATCAAGGTGTGTTGAATTTTGAGCTCTTTTAGCTTTAATTTTACTTTGCAGGCTCTATTTAAGTGATTTCTTGGTTTAACACTTCTGGAAGTATCAGGCCTGGGTGTGTGAAGTGAAACTGATCTCAAAACTGTAGAATTACTTTTTCACATAGTCCCGAATAGGTGCGGGTAGTCCCCCCCCCCCTTAATCGGAATTAATTAATCATAATTTAAAACTGCATTTTATATTTTATTATGTATTATTTTACCTTAATATCAAAATTTGTTTGATGACCTGAAATATTCAAGTGAGATAAATATAAGAAAAAAATAAATACAAATAAAAAAAAATAAAAAAATAAAAAATTATAAATAAATAAAAATTATAAAATAATAATAAAATAAAATAAAATAAAATAAACAACTTGGAAATCAGGGAGGGGCAAACACTGGAATACAAAACTAGAGGTAATTTAAATCAAGTCTCCGGAATTTATTTTGACCTTAAAGTTGTTCGAATATGAGATTTATTTTTTGGGTATCCCAAATAATAAAAAGTAAATAAACACATAAATGAATTGATATGAACAAAGCTCAATTCCTAGCACTTTAAAGCAACACTGTTTTATTGGTTTCTTTTTTTCCTCCCTCTAAATCCAAAAGATCAGAACCCACTTACGGGTAGCGGTACATTTTAGCCACATGCTAAGAAGCATAGTTTCAGAAACTGTATGCTGCTACCTTAAATTGGGTCTCTTGAACATATTTAGGCCTCTGATAGGAAACATCCACTTGGCTATGTGAAAATAAAGGCACAGACGAGAACTTAACCCTGACCCTGCCTTTAAACTGCTCTCCAGCAACCTGGTAGATGTTGGGAGCTGAAGTAGCTTCAGTGCTTAATATAATAGCAACAATGCTTTTTCTTAACTCTGTAATGTGTTATAGAAAGGTTTCCTCTCTAAGCTATTAATTCTGTCAAGTCGTGCTACGTTTTATTTCCGTGTGATGTTGACAAAAAATGAAAAAGCGCTATATTCTCCATTGACTGAGGAGAGATCAATATAAACAGCAGAGCTGACTCTAGCAGTGATCCAATTCAAAAGCTTTTCTTTTCACACAAGCAAAAATTTGTTTTTGCCTTCTATCGCACAAAGAGAAGCAAAAACGGCAACTCCCAACACTTCAGCCGCTTTCAACTTCTCCTTCTTCATTTCCTTTTTTAAATTATGTGCTCAAATTTTTCAAAAGTAAAGCAAAAATAATCCTCTCTGCGACTCATTGTTTTCTGCCTCTGGGTCTCGTTTCCCTAGCTGGTCTTCCTGCAGCAGAGGTATGTTGTAATAATCATCTACCTACAGTTTGCTCATTAGCAGTGAGTCCTGCTCTCTGCATGGGTCTTTTCATGTTCCTCAGTACTGACAACTACCTGAAGGAACGCTCTGTGTCCTCGATGGGAATGCGACAGTGTGCCGGAGTTGAGTCAGGGACAGTACTCACAGACAGGATAAGCTGCGCAGGGAAAACCACCACCCCCGTACAGGCAAAAGTTGCAATAATATGTGGGAGATGCAGCAAAATGTGTTGCTTCCTGTGTGAGTGTGTCTGTTTGGCCTATAATGACTTTTCTGCAGGCAGATACAAATACAGATGATAAGTATTTTGTGCCAATAACTTTAATGTGGTCATTTTCATCCCTCAAAAACCTGTCAAAAATAGGTCAGTGTTTCCTCTGTGAATGGATTCTTAGAAAGCATTATTACTGCAGCAAACAGCTCAAAGTTAGAGGAGCGTCTGCTGTTGATGTTTACAGCTCACAGCTTCAAGAGACTTGAAAAAAAAATTATATAAAAATAAACACATACTGAACATGAACTGAAAAACTTAGTGTAACCATACAACTGCAAATGAATTCAATTTGAATTTTAAAGACGGATGTTTTTCCTTGTTTTTTCTGGTTGCTCGTTTCTACAGACCAGTGACCAATCACATACCTGACTCTAGCTTGTTTGTCTTGGTCAACAGAAAAAAAGTGATGAACATGATAAGCATGTTATTCCGAAACACAATCAGAATCTGGAAATTAAAAAATCACTTTATGGAAAAAAAAAAAAGAATGGAAAAGAATACAAACGACTTTATGTTTCACAACATTTCATCATGAGAGGAGTTGGTGGGTTTAATAATTCACTGGAACATTTCAAAATCATATAGATTCTCTGTATTTAATGTAATTTAAAAATAATTGTGCAACTTAAAGTGTTTTTTTTTTTTTACTTTGGCTTCTGTATATTACACAGAAATATTAAAATCTCAAGCTTTAAAGATAAAGCACGCAACATTAGAGATAAAGATATAGTGCTATTTTTAATGATTGCTTCATTACAATAATTTGAATAATTCGCTTAAATTTTTTCTTTAATTTTCTTTTTTATAGGTCATATTCAAGATTAAAAGGAAAATCAAAAACAGCGCTCACCTGCAAGACTGCATCTAAATTGTGTCAAAAAAAAATCACGTCTCCAAAGTTGTTTAATATTGAAGATTTGTTTTTATGTTAATTACTTTTTAACCAATTCACTTTAGCATTGCCTGTGTACCAAAACTATTATCACAGTGCCATAGTACCACGTTGTTTTCATAGGCACAAAGTTGTACAAGCTGCACAGCCTTTTCACACTTTACTTCCTTGCTTTATGTGACTCGTGATATTCTAAATTCCATCTCTGCAAATGAAATACGTTGCTAAGCATACAAGCCGTACATCGTGGCAGGTTTGCCACTGCCTACAGCTCCTCTTTTTTTCTGCCTAGAAAACAGCAGTGATCGGATTCTGTAATAATTACTGTGGCTGTCGGGCACACAATAGATTCAGTGCAAGATTCAATATTGCACATCTCCAGCTGAAGAACATCCAGACACATTATGAGATGTCAAAATATCATTTGCTTTCCCTTTGTCTCTTTGTTCCTCGAGGTCTGACCCCTCCTAAACACAGATCCACGCACGCACACAAACAGAGTTGCTCCAAGTAACTAAATGACAATGTTTGAAGGACACTTAAGGTTTGATGAGCTGAATATATACAATTGAAAGTCTCACTGCGTGTGAAAGCGCAGGCAGCCTCACATACACACCTCTGGCCATTTGTATGGATCTGCACACGATGAATATGATGAACGAAAACAAAATGGCTGGCCCTGGCTCCTGCTCTGATATACGTACTCAAGTCAGTCAGAGCTCTGCACGGTTGCAGTGCCCGCTCTTTCAACAATGTAATTCTTAGCGCTTTATCTGCATTTTTAGCTATCTCTTCCATGTACATGTAATATCTAGAACTGCCCTCAGGTCAGACTGCAGAAAAGCAAAGGAGAAAATTAACGTTTCATCGTTTTAATTCTTTTTGTTAATTCAGCGGGATACGGACAAAACTACCGAAATAAAAAAATTGTTATCTTTTTTGCATCAACTTCTGACTTGAGCTTAATTGCATGTCTTTATTTCGATAAATGATGATAAGACCATAGGATTTCGAGGGATGGTTTTATATATATATATATATGTATATATAGATCGATATATATATATAGATCGATAGATCGATAGATATTATCATCACTCAGAGGTCCTCTTTAAATAGAGTGAGAACTTCTTGTTGTGAGCAGGAATCATTTGTCCTCTGACTGAGATCTTGAATCGCTCAGTAGAAGCGGCTTTATTATGAGCTTTTCAAACTTTGCTGTGACAGAACAAAGACACTAAGTGTACTAAAGGGAGAACCAGTAAAAAACACTTACTGTCTATCATAACATCTGTTCCCGTGTTTTCTAAGCTTCTGCACCATCTGAATGGGACCTTTAAATTCTATTTGTTAGAAGCAGTGGGAATAAGAGGAATAACATTTACTTTAAAGCATTTTTAAGGGGGATTTCCAAACATGATCGTCTTCATTGTTTGGCAAAAAATACCAAAGGGATGCACTTGTATCATTTTTTATTTTTCCCACATTTCCTGTCAAATTAAGACAAATCTTCTAAGAAAACTGTAATATTAACTCTTACCTCAGCGTATTAGAATATTAGAATATGAAACCATGTTGAGTTAAATGGTTTGCACTGCGCCAGTATTCTCAACAGTTTTTTATTAAGGAGGAATGAGACACTTTTGGACCTAAAATGATGGACAGTGAAACTTTTGTGAATTTCTACCAATTTGGGGGGAGCGTTGTTTGGTTTTTTTTGTTTGTTTTGCGTTTACATTTAGATTTGGAGTGACACGGACAAGTTCTTAAATTCAGTTAGCATGTATGTCTGAGCAATGGGCTCCAGTCATCGTGGGCTGAATGTCAAGAGCAAAGGCACAGGAAGAATGGGAGCGCTTTACATGGAAGTGGATATGAGCGAACACTGTGGTCCAATCAGCACCAATCAGGACGGGACCGCCGAAGGATGGAGAGGTAAATAAAATGTGACATGCAGATATCGCAGGACTGAACGTGTCTCACCTCACCCTACTTGACTTCATACTGGATACTTCTCCACCACTGAGGCAATCCCGCCCCACACACTCTCACACACACACTCTCTCACACACACACAGTCATCTTTTTTTGCTGCTTTTTTCTTGTCTTCCTGCAGCAGATAAAGCTCAGTGTTGTCACGAGGGGTGAAGAAGAGGCCCTAACAGTTGAGCTGCTGCTGTCACTCAGCCTCCTGAGATCAGACCTATGTCAAGGACCGTGTCACACTCACAAACTAATATAAAGGAAGGTGTCGGGGGACTCTGTGGCGTGTGCGCGCAGCATTAGTTGAACAAGTGATAACAACAGTTTTCCGTCTCATGGTGGAAAGATGAAGGACAAGAGGATGGAAGAAAACAAACCCAGGCTGGGCTTTAGGGAACAAAGTGTGTGGAACAAGAGTATAGGGGACACACACACACACACTTTTTCAAGACGCTCACACAAGTGAGGATTCATGAAAATTTTCGGTTCAGATAAAAAAAGAGCGCAGACACACACACTTTCACGTCACCGCCTAAGCCCTCAGCAGACACATGCGCTGTTACTGCAGCTGACACGCAACCCGGCCAAATATGAGCAATGTCAAGACGAGTTCATATGTACATATGCAGACATCAGGCGGATTTCCTTGAGTTGCTCCACGAAGCAAACTTTGATGTCTTGCCCCTGGGTTGAGACATCCTCTCTGAAGTGTGTGTTTACATTTGTTAATGTATTTGTGTGCGTGCGTGTCATGCGTTGACTCATTGTTGCTGTGTTCTCCACACTGGAGCGCCACATGTATGAAGTTAATCCCCGCTGTCTGACTATATGCATTATTTAATTCTGTCTGTTCAAATTAACACACACACACACACACACACCAAGACTCTCTCTCTCTTTCTTACCTTCATTGCTGTTAGTTCCCGAGGTGCCCACAGCCTGTAGTGATATAGTCCATAGCAGCATCGCAGCCAGCCCCGGATCTGAAGCCATGGTGTTCTCCCTCACACCCCGCCAGTCTCCCTCTGCCTCTCTCTCCCTCTCTCCTCTCTTACTCCCTCACCCTCACTCTCCCTCTCTGCAACTCACTGCCTCTTCCTCTCTCTCTCTGTGCTCTCTCCTCCTTCTTCTTCTTGTGTCCCAGGGTTGAAGAGCGAGTGAGAGCAGAGCGCTGAGGAGAGATTTTGTGTGTGTGTGTGAAGGCTGTGAGCTCATTGGGTTGGAGTTAGAGGCTGCCTCTGTGGCTCTCTTCAATCTGCCAGCTCCCTCATGCACACACACATACATAGATAGAGTTTCGGCAGGCAGAAGGAGGGAGGGAGGGACGGCCGCGTCTGTCAGAACGGTGGCAGCCAATTAGAGCGCGGCATTGGGAGTGAAAGCTCTCTCGGAACGCCACACCCTCCCTGTCCTACCTGCCTGGCCAACTCTCACTTTCTGTTTATCTCTCTGGGTCATGAGCTGGCACAGTGCTACACCCCAACTCCTCCCTCTCTCCCTCTCTCTCTCTACCTCTATTTACCCTCATTTGTCATTGGCTCGCCTCTCCCCAACAAACACACACTCTCACCTACCCAGTGGCAAATATCTGACTGATGGGATAAACTGAAAACAGCAGCATGTCTGCAAGGCCCAAGGACAATGATCGGTTATCGATCATCCATATTGCATTCATAAAGCTATTACCTTCACTATGACCAGGTGCAGCACAGCGCAACTTCACATATGTGTGTCTGTGTGTGTGAGAAGCACTGTTATTTTAGCACTGTGATCAAGCATTGATTCATGCGATGGTGGGAAATGTGCAAGATCACGGCACCTGTCCAGATCAATGATCTTTTTTTTCCCTGCACTCTCGATATGCTTCGTTGCAGTGACCTGAGCCACAGTAAAGTAAAATTGCTGCACATGCAGAGGCACATGTGCGTGCAAACACTGGTTTAGAAGGCTGACAGAAAAATTGATTTTATTGGTCAGTCTGCCAAATGTCACTTTAACCACATTTACATTCATGAGGTGTGAATGCGGTGAACTCATGTAAAACTAACAATATACAGCTGACAAAACATCCTTAGCAGTTCTGGGTCTGCTCATGTCGCATGTTTTGAAAACTGGAGACAAGCTGCTGAACAGACCTTGAGGTGAGAGTGTTTGCTCAGCTACTGTTTCAATGTTAACACGAAGCACCAACCTCTGGAGCTTAAAAATGAAGCCAACACAGGAAGTGCCAAAAATTGCAGGTCCTCCAACCTTACAGCATTAAAGTGCATGTTTACACCCTGGTGCGTATAGTTTCCTCCCTTCCGAACAACTCTACAATGGGTGAAGTGTGTTAAAAGTTGTATTTTGTTCAGGCTTAAAATTAGAGACCTGCCTGCTCAGACAGTTAGCTGTAGCCAGTGGCTCACTGTTAGCTCTCACGTCCGCTAACTATTCCTTACCACCATGTCTGGATTTTTGGTGCCTTGTGAAGGATTTTAATGGACTTACCTCATAAATATTGTAGTTTGCCAACCCACTCAAGGGGTTCATGCAAAGTGAAATTCTTGTACTTTATTACTGTGCTACTTACCACTAATTAACAGCTCGCTAACTAAAATAGCTAATCTTAGCTGCTAGCTTAGTACTATGCACTTTTGTCCAAATAAGGTTTGCTCCGACTCCACTAAAAAAGGAAATAAATAAATAATCAGTAGTGAGAATTTTTTTTTTCTATACAGTCTTTGGTGCACTTTCATTCGCTGTGTGTCTACTGGTGATGACAAATAGCATCAAACCTGTTTTCTGTTTATTAATTATGGCTAAATAGAGTTTTGTTCTTAGTTTCCATTTCTTCTAATAATATAATAATAATACTGCTTAATCTACTACTTTACTTTTTTCCACATAAAAAATTGCAGCTAATTAAAAAAAAAAAAAAAAAAACAGACGAAAAAAAAATTAAATGGACGGGCATAATAACAGACGCCTTGGCTCCAACCTAGCATGCCAATCGTAGCACATGGAATACAAATAGTGCAAAAACTACATTATACTATAAAAGTGAAAAGTTATCTTTTAAATTAAGACGAGAGAAAGTCTACAGCAGTAACTGATGATTCTAAAATGATCATAAAAACCAAACAAGATTGCGGACAAGAAACAGGGTAACTATGTGAGAATGTTGTTTGTTGATTACAGTTCAGCGTTTAACACAATAGTGCCCAGCAGACTGTTCACAAAGCTGAGGGATCTGGGACTCAACAGCCGTCTGTGTGCATGGGTGTTGGACTTCCTCACTGGTAGAACTGAGGGTGGGTAGATGCGTCTCTAACAGCATCACCATCAACACAGGAGCACCACAGGGATGTGTCCTCTCACCACTGCTCTACTCCCTCTACACTTCAGACTGTGTGGCCACCCACAGCTCCAACACCATTGTGAAGTTTGCTGATGACACAGTGGTGTTGGGTGCCATCTCCAACAACGATGAGGTGGCCTACATGGACGAAGTGAAGAATCTGGCATCATGGTGCCAGGACAACCATCTCCAGCTGAACGTTGGCAAGACCAAGGAGCTGGTGGTGGACTTCAGAAGGAGTCAGCACAGAGACTACAAGCCCATTATCATCAATGGAGCTCCAGTGGAGAGGGTGCAGTCCTTCAAGTATCTCGGTGTCCACATCTCCTCAGACCTGACATGGTCTGCCCACATTCAGGTCCAGACCAAAAAGGTTAGGCAGCGCCTGTACCACCTACGACAACTGAGGAAGTTCAGGGTCTCGCCAGAGAGCCTCAGGATTTTCTATACAGGCGCTGTGGAGAGCATCCTCACACAGAACATCACATCCTGGTTTGGGAACAGCTGTGTTAAGGACCAAAAAGCTCTTCAGAGAGTGATCCATACAGCAGAACGCTGCTGCAGGATTGCTCTCCACCTGCTTCAGGACACCTACACCAGGAGATGCTGGACTAGAGCAGCGCAGATACTGAAGGACCCGTCCCATCCTGGCAACAAACTGTTCCAACTTCTGCAATCTGGTAGAAGGTTCCGCATCATCCGGGCAAGGACAGAGAGACTGAAGAGGAGCTTCTATCCCCAAGCCATCCGGGCCCTAAACACACACACACCCGCCCTCTCACATCATCCATGTGACTGAGACAGGACTCTCTTCCAGACACTCTAAACCCACCGGCATAATGTACATTTCAAATTCCTTTAATTTTAAATATGTTCATATTGTCTATTCTTATTTAATTCACCTAATCTACAGAATTCACCTGCTTGCTGCTTACATGCTACTACTGCACATTCACCTCTTTTTTTTCCACACATAGATTTTTAAAAAAATAATAATTATATTATTATATTTACTTGATTACTCATTCTACTGTTATTGTTACTATTACATCTGTACTACTTCTTAAAATAATAGTAATATTAGCAATAAATCATAACAAATCATGTTATGTGTCAGCTATTGTCAGTGTTAAAATTACTTGTACTTGGTTGGTTTTCCTAGCTACTACTCCAGCTTCAATTACTTGTAGTAGAGTATTATAACAGTTTAAACAATGTACATTATTTTTACTTGTACTGCTACTGCCGTCACTAATGATCAATTTCTATTATTTGTATCAGTGAAAATAATGATATATCATAACTGTCAGTCCTATTAATGGAGATAATACAAATAATAACTAATACTACCATTAAGTAATTCTTCCACTGATAAATCCAAAAGAGATTATAATAGACATTTTTGTTAGATATAATTTGCACACATTATGATGATGATTATAATTAAAATTATTATCATTATTATTATATTACAGTTGTTAGTAATAATAACAATAACATGACTTTCATCAATAAATAAAAATATTGTAATTCTAAAAACCTTAAAAATAATTATTGGAATGTTTTTAAAGACATTACTTCAGTTAATAATAGTGCTTCTCAGTCCAAATATGTTTTATTGTTAAATTATGAAATAAATAAATCTAAGTAAAGAATGCATTTCTCTCCACAGTCCCCCTTTGCACAGGGCCAGCCACTCATCCTCCTGCTGTAGCTGTGTTGTGTGTCACAGAGGTCTGCTCAGGGGTCTGCCAGCCCTGCTGCGTGCTGAGTTTCCAAACAGAACTGTACGCCCCGTGAGCCCTGGGACATGGCAGCACAACACTGTCACAGCTTGGCTGCCATCACGACAGGGCTGCTTCTTCTGCTGCTGCTTGATTGGCCTTGCACACACACACACACACACACACACACACACACACACACACACACACATACATACAGAAGTAAAGTATTACTCATCCTGCAAAATATTTAAGGCTTTAAGTGAGGCCTGTCCGTGAATGTTGAGTGTGAACATACAGACAGCTGGCATACTAAGCAAAGAGGATGGAGGTTAGTTGACATGAGTGTCAAGGCCAAACTGAGGCAGTGCTGCACCTGCCAAACGCCTGCCTCCACCCTCCTCAGGCCTGGAGACACAGGGGGGTCTGTGTGAGTTCATAATGGTTCTTCCACAGCATGTATAGGGGAGCTTTGTGCCTACGTGCAACGTCTGGCTGGAGCGAGACACACATAAACACAAACACACAGATGCGGATGGATGTGCATCATATTTCAGATGCTGTTATGCTCTATAGCTGAGTTGTCCCTCGTCTGCAGCGTTTGTGTGTGTGTATGTGTTCGTGTGTAAGGCTTCGTTTCTTTACCACTAGGCTGCACTGTCAGTCTGCCTGTCTAATAGGCTTGCACGCTTGCAATGACAACACTGTCATCTTCACCCGGATGCTCCAATCTTCCAAAGCAGAGCAAAGAGTGCTCTCTGAACCTTTAAACACCATCGACATGCCAAAAACACCAAAACAAATCACTGATTTCTGTCAGATTCTCCAGGGATTTGTAGAATAAAAGGCTGCATTGTAACCAGATAACTGACCAAACGAGTTCAAAGATGAACAAATTTCAGTCCACACTTTTTTATTACCAGTTAAAAAGTACAAAAAATACAGTATTGTAGGATCTTAACCTTACAATATATAGCACCTTGAGGCAACTGTTGTTGTGATTTGGCACTATATAAATAATACTGAATAGAATTGACTTGAATTGAATTGAATTGAATTTACAGCAGAAATTTATGCAAGTCTCTATGGTACTGTTCTGGAACCATGTGCGCATATGCAAATTCAGGTAGAGCACATCTACATGAATTTACATATATACAGGTAGAGCAGCAGAAAAACACTCGTATCCTATATGCTGTCTTATACTCATATACTGTCATATCGACAACAGCTATGACTTAACATAACATGAGCTGAGGTTAAGGTGGACTGCTGAGTGGTTTGCAGATTTGCAGCAACTGTGGGAAGACTAAAGCAGATTAAGTAGTCCTTCCTAAAGGGTCATCTGGTATAACTTTATGATAGCAATTGATAATAAAGGATAAAGTAATGATTAGTTATTTTAGTGTCTAATCAATAGTAAAATTATATTTTATATTCATGTCATTAATTTGTGTACAAAAAAAACCAAAACAATTTTATTTGAACCCAAAACCACTGTCTATCAGACTTCTGTGTCCAAGAGTGAGATGGGTCGCACTCTTGGGTCATTTTTTAACCCAGCCGTACTGCCTAAAAAGGAATAAAAGCTATCAAAATTTAAAAGTGGGATCAAAACTAACTAGTGAGAGAAACAGCTCGTAGGTTTATATAAACCAAGAGCAGGTCTGTTTAGCAAAAAAGAAAACATATTAATTTTTATTTTTCTTGCTAATGGTAAATAATTAAAGGTGTTTTAACTATCAATTTATCATTTGTTACAGATAGTTAATATAAAGTGTTCAGTGTGGGAGGGTGTCAGCTGAGCCATGAGCTGATGTGGGCTGGCACTTAGATTGGCTGACCTGCCAGGATTGTGGCATTGAGCTTGACTTGGTGCCTGGGCTAACATTATGTTCGAAAATGTGTAAGCAGAAAACAGATCCAGAAAAATCCCACGAGCTGCTGTCTCGGTCACCTTTTGCATCTTTGGCAGTTAATTTTCAAGCAGTCGTGCACCTGTGTAAAGTGTTCTATCACTTCTGGCTAAAGGAGGTGGTAGGATAAAAAAAAAAACCAAAAACAACAACAACAACAAAAAAAACCCCATCCCACAGTGTGTGAAACACAGCACTCTAAGGGGCCAGGTATTACACGTATAAATGTGTGACTCAGAATATGAATATAAATGTGAGCGCAAACAGGAGCAATACAAATGTTGTCGGGTCATTTTGTCCTTTTACCATAATTGAAGGCGTGAGGGAGAGAAATGCATGATAGATGTGTTATATACACACTCACTTCGATGCCCCCCCCCCCGACACACACACGCACACACACATGCACAGAATTCCACATCCAAGCTCATTAAAATGGCTCCCCATAGCTCTCTGCTCTCCCAGTAAGTCTTTGAAAAGCCTTGTTGTTATATACAGTATATGTATCCACCATAATGAGCAAATTCACTAACAACTCTATTGCTGGAGTCCCCCTCCTGTGTGTGTGTGTGTGTGTTTGTGTGTAACAACACCTCATGACGCGAATCTTAATAAGTCCACCTGGGTTTACCTGAGGGGTCTGTGGGCAGCAGTTGGCGGTAAAACCATAAGGTGTGTGTCTGTATACTTGTGTGTGTGTGTGAAAGAGAGAGAGTGAGCAGATGGTGGGGGTCAGCGCACGCTTACTGTTTTGGGGCTTGTTGGTGTGTGTTGGCTAAATATAGCGCAATAGTGACAGAGCGGCTCAGAGCACAGTCCCTGACTCGGTGGCCACTCTCACTTTAATTTTTTGATCAGTTCAGCTCCTTTTATTTCATCTCAGTGTAATCAAACGGATTTAAACCAACATGGGTCAGTTCAGGTAAAGTCATCTGGAGCATAAACTAACAAGTCATAGAATGACACTGAAAGCACAACAGATGTTGTTTAAAAACAGAAAAACATCAGTATCTTACTTTATTTTGTGTTAGTTTAATAGATGTCACTATGCTATACTGTGAGCCAAAATAGCACAAGAAGCCTTTATTTACTTCAGTTGCAGGAAAACATTACACACGTGAATGTGTCCAATGCAAAACTGTTGTGTCATGACACCAAAAAAAAGTTTCAAATTGTATTTCTGCTCAAAAAAGTTTTATTCATAACAAACATTCTTCTCATTTTATTGTTATTCTTACATTGTACTCAATTGATGCGTTGTAGTGTAAATGAGCATCATAATTTCCTGCATGAAGAAGAGCTCATATGACTTTTTTTTCTGTTTTTTATTTATATAATTGAATTTAATTTTTAGATTGTCCTCAAATATATTTTCTGCAATTGGTGCATTAGCAGCAAAAAGGCAAAGTTGTCAGTTTACTGGTCTATCTGTGCAGCAATCAAACAATCCAACAGAAAACCTTTGGAATGTGGTGGAATAGTAGATTTGCATCATGGATGGAAACCAGACAAATCTGCACTGTGTGATGCTATCACATCAATATGGGCCAAATCTTTGAGGAATATTTCAAACACCTTGTTTAGTCCATGTCACAAAGAATTGACATGATAGCAAAATAGGGTCCAATCCAGTAATAACAAGATGTAACAAATGAAGTAGCCAGTGAGTGCATGTCCCCGAGCAAAAATAAATACATCTTCGCAATATCAGAAAAGTCTCTATTTTTTATTTTACGTTTTTTTTGTTGTTGTTGTTCTAGTTCACTTTAATAGAGAGACACTGATTGAAGCTGTAGCATACATTTTTATTGCTATGCCAATGATACCAAGCTTTATTTATCAATTATGCCAGATGACACAGACACACAATTAGTTAAACTGACTGGCCTGGGCTAGAGAAACTGAACTTAGGTTTCCAAAGATGTGATACACCACAGATAATTTATGTGGCTGTAGCTCAGTAGGTAGAGCAGGTCATCTACTGATTGGAAGGTTGGTGATTGGTGGTTCGATCCCTGGCTCCACCTAGTCTGCATGCCAAATATCCTTGGGCAAGATTATTAACCCCAAGTTCCTCTCTGATGCATCCATCAGAGTGTGAATGGTAGTTAGAAAGCACTTCAAAGACAGTACTTGTGTGAATGGGTGAATGTGGCATGTTGTATAGAGTCCATGAGTGGGATGCTGGACTCTGTTGTCCTACTGGGAGACTTCAGTGCTCATGTGGGCAACAACAGTGAGACCTGGAGGGACTTGACTGGGAGGAACGGCCTACCGGATCTGAACTTGAGCGGTGTTTCATTACTGGACTTCTGTGCAAACCACATGTTCGAACAAAAGGGTGTCCATAAGTGCACGTGGCACTAGGTTGCAGGTCGATGATCACCAGACCATATGTTCTGGGCACTCGGGTGAAGATCACCACCTGGTGGTGAGTTGGATCAGGTGGCAGGGGAGGATGCTGGACAGACCTGGTGCACGTAAACGTATAGTGAGGGTGCAATGGGAAAATCTGGCAGATACCCAGGTCCATGAGAACTTCAACTCACACCTCCAGTAGAGCTTCAACATTATTCCGAGGGAGACTAGGGACATGTTCAGCGCATCCATTGCTGCTGCACTGAGCTGCGGCTGCAAGGTGGTTTGTGACTGTCGTGGTGGTAGCCCTGGTGAAGGGAGCCATCGGCTGAAGAAGGAGTCCTATCGGGTTTGGTTAGCCTGTGGGACTTTGGAAGCAGCTGATAGGTACTGACAAGCCAGCTGGAAAGCAGCTCGACAGTGGCTGAAGCAAAACAACTATTGCAGAAGCTTGGTCCGCATAGCCGGCAATAAGTTGCACTCGTTTCTGGTGGGTGATGGGCTCCGCCAGGGCTGCCCTTTGTCATCGATTCTGTTCATAACTTTTATGGACAGACTTTTTCGTTGTAGCCAAGTGGTGGAAGCCTTTCACTTTTTTTTTTTTGCCTGTCCCGTTTGGATCTTTAGCCATCAGAATTGTTGTCTGAAGGCCAAGAAAGATGCCAAGTGGATCATCATGGCCTTGCCATATTGGTCCATTTGATTGACCTTTATTATAATTATGTATTTATTTTATTTTTGTTTTTTAAAGACGGGACAGACATGACTGGGGGATAGGACCGGGAGAAAGATTGAAAGAAAGAGAGGGAGAGAAAGAAAAATAGAGGGGAGAGGAGATGGTGAGAAAGGGGGGAAGAAAAAAAAAGAAAAACAAACAAAACACCTGGATCACCTGTATGGAGATAAAAAACCAGAAGAGAAAACAAACAACAAAGAGCAACATAATAAAAACGACACCATCACAATAAACTAGCTAACAATAGATAACAGTATATACTTTTTTAATTTCACCTGTTGAGAATGAAAAAAGGAAAACAAGCAGAAGAAAACGAGAGCAATAGAATAAACAACATCACGATGATATATGGGAATATAACTGTAAATACTAAATATTAAACATTATTGTGCAGCACGTAAGATCGACAGCGCACAGTGTGCTTTGAGGTAGGAGCCAAAAAGGGTGTCGTTTGTGTGTGTGAGCACCTGTGTGTACACCTGTGAGCATGAGCGCGCTTGTATTTAAAAGGTTCCTTCATGTAATGATCTGCCAGAGGGTGTGGGGGGGCCACAGCCCCGTCCTCCAGGGCATGAAGCAGGAGATCAAGACTCCAGACATCCAGAGGCCCTCAGAGCACAAGAGACCAAGGAAGACCAACAGAGGGGCAGCCGCGCCACTATCCCAGAAAGAGCTGAGGAGAGTCCCAGATGAGGGGTCACTCAGCAGCCGCGGAGCAGAAGCCAGGGGGGGTTGCAGTGACGTGCCCGTGAGCTCCGCCAGCAGCCAGCTGTGCCAGAGTGACCGAGCCCCAGGCCGAGAGGCCGAGGGCACCCCACCCCCGAAGTGGCCTGAGCGAGCCCCAGGCTCCAGGCCCCAATAAGCAGCCACCAAGGAGTGAGTCGGTGTGTACCTGAACGCCCATCCCCGGACACAAAGAACAACCAACGCACCGATGTCTGAGGGTGTCTGCCACTGGTAGGGGAAGTGGTGGGGGGAGATAGGCCTCCATACCTTGGAGGACCTGGGATGTCCCCAGAAAGGTGGCGTCTGATACCCGACCTGACATATGGACACAAACAAACAGGCACACACAGAAACAAACATCCATTCCCACCCTCATGCTCTCATATGCAATTACTCGACACTCACCCAACGTGGAGACAGACATAAATAGACACTGTACACACAATCACACTCCCCAAGCGTACTCTAAGCCCCGGGTCTAGGTACCCTTGCCCCTGGAGGGGGAAACTGCACCCAGACCCAGGTGGTGTTACCCTTTCCCTGGGGTGGGGAGAAGCAGACCGCCTCGACTCAAAATGGTCTCAAAATCTCATCTTTGCTTTTTGCAGATGATGTGTTTCTGTTGGTTTCATCGGGTGATGGCCTCAAGCTCGCACTGGAGGGGTTGACAGCCAAGTTGAAGTGGTGGGAATGAGAATCAGGAAAAGGGTGGAGTGCCCACTCCAGGTCAGGGCCGAGTTTCTGCCCAAAGTGGAGGAGTTTAAGTATCTTGGGGTCTTGTTCACAAGTGATGAGAACACTCGCGGACACTGTACCAGTCCATTGGGGTGAAGAGAGAGCTGAGTGTAAAGGCGAAGCTCTCAATGTACCGGTCGATCTATGACCTATGGTCACGAGCTGTGGGTAGTGACCGAAAGAACAAGATTGCAGATAAAAGCAGCAGAAATGTGTTTCCTCCAAAGGGTGGCTGGAGGAGTTTGGCCACTCGGAACGGAGCTCAGAGTAGAGTCGCTGTTCCTCCACATCCAAAGGAGCCAGATGAGGTGGTTCGGGCATCTGACAAAGATGCCTCCTGTCAGGTGTCCTGGGCATGTCCCACCAGGAGGAGGCCCCGGGGCAAACCCAGGACACGCTGGAGGGATTATATCTCTCGGCTTGCCTGGGAATGGTTGGGTGTTCACCCGGACAAGCTAAAGGAGGCAGCTAGGGTGAGGTAAATCTGGGCTTCTCTGCTTAGGCTGCTGCCCTCGAGACCTGGCGATTGATCGATCGATCAATTGATAGATCGAGATAGATAGGCAGGCAGGCAGGCAGGCAGATGGTTTGTCGGGTCACAAATTTTAAAGACAACACGATAGCCAATGAGGTTTTGGAGATCCAGCTTTTTAGATCCAATTAAAATTAAATCACTCAAAAAGATCCTCTGGAAAAGAGTGAAATTCTTGAAGCATATTTATATGTCATATGAACAGGAAAACAGTACATCACAATACACAGAACAGCAAGACAACATGGAGCAAAACAAGAAAAGCAAAACCTCAGGGTGTAGAGCCTTTAAGCACATACAGCAGAGACCCACAAAGACACATACAGAAAAAGCTGGTGGGGGCATATCTGCCCCTCCTTTAAAGGAGTCCAAAATCTTTCCTTATCGTCCTTTTGACAGTTTTAAGGTTTAAAGTGAGTTCAAAAGTTTAAACTTAATGACTGTTGGTCCAGCTGTAAAGTAAAAATGATGAACCTTCTCGACACTCTTACCACTCTTAGAGCAAACAGGGTGCATCAGCAGGTACTCATTGAGTACGCAGCCTTATGATATAAAAAGTCATTCCACCAGTGGTGCAGACTTATGATTTAAAGACTGAACGTAAAATAAGTGAAAAAGCAGACAATGTTCATAGTTCAGCCAATCTTCAATTTCCTCCTTCTCCAAATAACTTTTTTGAAATGCCCTGAAAAAGTTGATGGAAATGATGGCCAGTAAACTCAAGTTGAATTTATCAAAACATGCCAATTGGGCAGATGATTTAAATGTAGTTTTATGGAGAGTGATTCATTATGTGAACAATAAGCAGTACTTATTTTAAGTTATATACTTTATAATAATTTCAGTGTCTTAATTAAAGCGCTGACATATGGCAAACGGTTGCTCCATAACACAGCCAACATAGAAAAACAGACAACTACATACTTATTAATCTAACAAGGATGTCTTTGGACTTGGATAGGAAACCCACAGAGATACAGAAGAAACATGCACCCTTCCCACAGAAAGGTCACAATCAATCAATCGAAGAACATTTGGCTATGTTAAATATAAGCTATAGTCCTGACTTTTGCTTGTCGTGTCTGCAAACTGCTTCCTCTTGCTAAATTTTAGTGCCATGATAAGTGAGAGCAATTTTTATATATTTTTGCCATGCCATTATGGTATACACAGGTCCTCAACCTAATTTTTCAACCAAGACCAGGTCTGTATTTGTTCATGCTGGGGATGTTCCTGGCTATTATGTGAACACCAGTTTTTATTTAAGACTTTATGGCGCAGGGTTAAAGGCAGCACACACTGTCCCTACAGAAAAGTGTTTAAATTAAGTTGAGATGGATTCAGTCTGCACTATACCCCCAGACAAAAGTAACCACAGTACATGTTTGCAATCATAGAGTCAGCCAGCTGAATCCGCCGAGACCATCATCTCATCTAATCTTCCTCTCATCTGGATAGCTTGTTTGATCAGACTCAGCACTAGTGAGAATCTCCCACCCTACAGTCCACTTCAATGCCCTGACATATTCAGCTTCTTCGAGATAATCGTTTTCAATTCCCCTCTCTGGCAACAGTGGGTATCTGAAACGTATGACTGTAAAGATACTGCTTACTTCTTCTTCTTCTGTTTTTTTGCATCTCCTAGTCTGTTTTGCTTGTCATCTCCCAATTCTCTGCTTCCCACTCCAACACAAAGGTCAGTGAACTCTTATCAGGGTGCTGTGGCTTACACAGCTGAGGGGCAGAGGTGCTGCACTTAACAGGTAGGCTCACAGAGACAAGTTTAGTCATAACGTGCTGAAAAAACCTGAGGGTAAAACATTCTGCATATGACTAAGCTTTATACAAAGATAGTTCTATCAAAAAAAGAAGGGAAATAATAATTAATGATACATATAAATAATTTTTAAAGATACACCCAAGATAATTTTTTAAAGCAGTTTAGTGTAAATCAAAAACTGTAGCTTATTTAAATTTCCCTGAGCTCATGTTCCACGTCCATCACATGCACCTTTGGACCTCTCTCTATATATATATATTTATTACTGCACAACAAAATAATTCCCATTTCCTTTGCAGTTTTTATTGGAGTTATTCTTTAAAGCAGTGCCCAGTACCATGCAGTACAGAATGTACAAAAAGGCAAATAGAGACAATGTACCACACACACACACATACACACACACACACACACACACACACACACACACACACACACACACACACACACACACACAAAATGATTAAAAATGAATGAAAACGAAGGTGGTGTATTACCAAAATAACTTTTAAACACGTTTAAACTTTATTCATTTGATCAACCAAGTGATTTCTCAAAGATGCTAATCTGTAAGCGTTGATGGAGCCTGTGCTTGAGTTCCCCTGTCCATCATTAAAGCTTCTTATTGCTATCATGTTAAACAAGCTATTAAAGTTTTTCTATATCAGCTTGACGAGTTTCAGTCATTGTTGCTAGGACACGGACATGCCCATGAGAACACCTACCAGTACCGATTTGTACTGGTATCAGTTTCAATCGAAGGGCATTAATTAGGGGGTATTAATTCTGCTTCAAGAAACAATAGCCAACTATAGACACAAGATGACAATGATTTAAAGGATGGATGTTGCTGGTTCGATCTAGTCTGCATGCTAAACATCCTTGGCCAAGATGCTATCAAAATGTGAATATGTGTCAATGTTAAATCGAAAGCACTTACGCTTGGAAAAAAATGCTTGTTTGAATAGGTGAAAAAGGCATGCATATAAAGCAATTTGAGTGCCCAGGTAGAGTAGGGAAGCACTATATAAGAACCAGTCCATTTACTCTATTTATTTTTAGATTTCACTAGACAAGCACTGGCTTGCCTTGCTTGCCCTGAAGGAATGACATTGCCTCACGAGCTAGTAAATGACCTCATTTTCATTCTAAATAAATGTAGGAAGGTCGGTATTACGGGACATGCCACAGTTTGTTCCAAAATGTGATAGACATATACACCCTCAGTCATGCCATGGTTGAGAGTCATAAAACTACTACTTAACTGAATAATTAACATTGCTTGGTTATCACTGCAATAATATAACAGTGATGTGGTTGTTTAACTTGTTCATGAAAAAAGCTAACATTGAGAATCTAATATCTAACATATTAATTACCATATCAATAAATCATGTTCAATTTCTCTTATATCTCCTCTCTTCTTATTAAACTGTATTTACTCATATTTGTTACAGTAAGCCAGTAGAATTCAACAAAGCAAGTGGACTCTCAGGGCTCATTAATAATGGCATAACCACTTAGTCCTTTTCTATCATTTTGCAGTTGTTACTTAGTGGTGAGTGCTGGATCTCAGTATACCTATTATCATTTTTAGAAAGCAGGAGTTCCAGAGAAGGGGTAAGGCAAATGATAATTGCCGATTGTGTTTTCATGGCTAAAACAATTATTTTCAGTGTGCTGTCTGCCAGCATAGGGTAGCAGGCTGGCTTGCACCACACTTTAGGTCATTTTCTCCTTCAGGTGCCTTAGGATGTAGAACTCCACACAGACAGCATCACCCTGAGGGACAAATTCACAGTACACTACCTTGTGAATGTTGGAAAAAATAACAAGCAAGCTCCAAGTCTCTCTCCTTACCTGATGCTTCACCCTCGGGCTTGGAAACTGTGGACTCTTCAACTGAAATCTGCTGTAAATTGCTCGAGCTTATATAGAGACACGCCTCTCATCACAGGTAACGATCCTCACACAAAATTCTGATCATTTTGAAAGAGTACAGTGGACTGTCTAATAATGAAATTACAGAACACACAGTGCAAGTGGGTAGAAAAGAACTTCCAGGGAGTGATCTAAGTATAACAGTTCCAATGCAAGCTGTTGGGACACATCCACGAAGACTATTATGAACTGTGAGATCTGGCAAATTTAATGATTAAAATTTATATGATTTTTAATTTTATTGGCCTGTTCCTGATACAGTAGCAGTGAAAAAATGAGTATACCAAATCATTCAAATACAGCTTTTATATAGGCTGTTGTTCCAGACAATATTTTCAGTTTTGTACAATGTAGAATAACACTGGAGTTATGTAAATGGCAAATGGACTGTTTGTCATATAACGCTCTTCTACTCAATTTGAGCCCTAAGCATTTTATACAAAGTGACTCATTCACACAAGAATTTTTTCTACATCTAAATACTTTCTATCTATCTGCTTTCATGCAGACAGGAGCAGCCAGCGATTAAGGCACCAACTTTCTGCCTTGCTCCACCTCCAGAGGTTATGTATATATCTATCTATAGGGACCTATGGATGCTTCGATACCCAACATTCACAATGATGGCGAAACAACTAGTAGCTCAGTGTTCTAACATTCAAAAGAAGGGGCTGCTCTCACAGCTAGAGATTGACGAGGTACAACATAAATGCTATGGCAAGGGGGAGCTAGGACGCCAGGTCAGGGGGGAGATATCATCACCCCCACCCAAGATTGGGTACCAAGCCCCAAGTGCGATAGGAGAAGAATCGTTAAGTGCGAGAGGAACTGACCTGAAAGATAAGATCATGGCCAAGCTTGAAACCTGGACCCCCTGTAGCCAGTTACCAAGACTACGTGAAGTACCCTCAGAAGGTCTGCTAGATGACGTTAATGCAGCACTACGGACGATACCTACGGCCACCATTACCGAGACTAACAAGCTGATCTACAATACGGCGGCAGTGATGCTTGGCTACAAGTTGAACAGCCACAAGGGGCAGTACCCTCCATGGAGAAGGAAGCTAGAGGCTAAGATCAAGGTAGCACGGAGGGAGGTTAGCCAACTATCGGAGTTGCAGAAAGGTGCGATGAGGAAGGTGCCTAACGGTGTGTTCACACCGAACGCGATAGAGGCGGCCAGAGCGTCAGGTTTACATGTAAAGTCAATGGAAAGGCGCGATGACCCGCGATTGCGGCTCCCGCGAAAATTCGGAAGCAGATTTGCGTCGCCAAAACGCCAAAACGCCTGAAACTCGCGTCAGTCTAGCGCGTTTGTACGGTGGCCCCTAGAGACAAAGCACGTACAAACTCCAAAACACATGCAAATTCCAAAACACTTGCAAACTCCAAAACACTTGCAAACTCCAAAACACATACAAGCTCCAAAACACATGCAAATTCCAAAACACTTGCAAACTCCAAAACACATACAAGCTCCAAAACACATGCAAACTCCAAAACACATGCAAACTCCAAAACACTTGCAACACTTGACGTACAAATACCGTTCTGCTTTTATGCATGTTGTCATATAGGAATATATTTTGTTTATTAATAAACAGCACACAGTGGTCCCGCTGTTCATCCGTCACTGCTTCGCTTTTTCGCTGATTTTCTTTTTCTTTTCTGTTTTTTTGCACCGTACAGCATTGCATTCTGCAGCCTGATTGACAAATCTGCTCCGTGTCGTGTCTCCTGCGCTTGCCAAATGTATCACGTTTGGTTTTGATAACCATCACGTCCAATAGAAAAAACAGCACAAAAACACCCATAACTATGACCCTCATTCGGAAATACACACCTGCACCGCGAGGGAAAAAGGCGCACGAAAGTGGCAGGCAGATGAAGACAAACCGCGGCATAATAATACTTTTACGTTTTGCAATCTACAAAGGTTTGCACTTTGAGAATCAATTGTGAGAACTGTGACCAATGTTCATGTGTGTGGGGAAAACAGTGTATAAAGTGCGTGGCGACCCATATGGAAAAGATATATATAAATCTTATAAAGTTTTTATCTGTCTTGTATGAAACTTGTATGAAAAGCATACAAGAGTGAAAACACATATAAGATCCCTTGAAAAATTATATAATGAAACTTGTATGTTTTGTATACTTACTAAAAAAAAAAAAATGAAAGTAATGAGAAAGTGGCCACTTTCATGAGTTAACCATATATGTTTTTACTATTTCTTTTCCATATGGGGAGGGCTGCTGCAATAAATGAGGGACCACTGTATATACTTTCTCTGATTATATTCAACCTGTTAACATTTAATACTGTATTGATAGAGCCAACTGATTCTGCAGCAGAGCATCCCCTGTTGCTTCTCCTGCACTGATACCTTTTTAGTCGGTGGGATTGCCTTGTGATCACCTTTACTAAATATCTACAACCAATCTGATTATATCCTGTTTTTGTTTTTTTTTTCAATGTTGAAATTAAAATCTAGTAGCAGCCTTCTCATTTCTTTGTGTTTTGTGCTGTTTTACAGGCCCACAGAGGAGGACAGCTCCGAGGCAGATGAGGGACGGGTCCCAGGACGGTCCATCGGCGGTGGAGCTGGCCATCCTGGTGTCCCTGAAGAGGCCACACCAGTCTCCAATGGAGCATTTCCTCCTCAGCCTTGTTCCTGCTCTGGAGAGCAGCTGGGTCCTTTTTATTCCTGTCTCTCTGTAAATACTTATATTTGATATATTTATGTTTAATGTTTTTCTGTTTGCGAATTTTAATATTTCAAATAAATTTTTATGACTAATGTCTCAGTTCTACTACACAGCAAATGTTGGCACACGACTTGACACATGTAGAATTTATTTCATATTATATTAATGACAAAATATACTAATACAGTGGGATGCAAAAGTTTGGGCAACCTTGTTAATAGACATTATTTTTCTGTATAAATCGTTGGTTGTTACAATAAAAAATGTCAGTTAAATATATCATACAGGAGACACACACAGTGATACTTGAGAAGTGAAAAGAAGTTTACTGGATTTACAAAAAGTGTGCAATAATTGTTTAAACAAAATTAAGCAGGTGCATAAATTTGGGCACCACAAAAAAAGAAATGGAATAAATATTTAGTGTATATCAATGTGTGTGTCTCCTATATGATATATGGGTGCCTTCGTCTGGACGTGCTTCCCATCCAGAGCTCCACAGCAGAGAGGAAAGTTCCAGCGCTCCTGGAATCCCTCTGTGATGGACTGCCAGTCTCCAGGTGAAGGCGCAGCCATGAAGTCGTCCACTAGACAGTCCCAGATGGCCGTCGCTACCTGGGGGGTGATCTGGCTCACCGTGGACACACCGACTCTGTAACTGAACGCTTGGTCCTGAAGGAGTCCCCGGTGGAAAGGAACCTGGACAGAATTGTTCAAAATTAGTATTATGTGTACTGCAGTTACAAAATACATTATTCAAATTCCAAAATACTTTTGTGATGTCAGATTTAAATCACAAAACTTAAATCTTACATAAAACATTTTGTAATTATAAGGATAATTACAAAATGTATATTAGATCATATCTAAAACAGTTGTGTTTTGTTTTAACTTTAACATATCATAATTTGATTGGTAGCAACTTTTACAACTACAGTGTGCCAATCACTCATAATTCCTAAACATGTCAATCAGGTAGGAATGAAGTAAGACATTAATAGAAATAAAGAGTTGTATGTTGACATGTAGCCCTTTCCTTGCTTAAATCATTAATATTTTTGAAAAATTAATCTGTGATAAAACATAGCTTATCAAGATAGAACCATGTAACTAAAGATGAACCAAACTGTTCACAGTTTTATCTAACTCTGTTTTAATAAAGGCTGGTGACCCCTGTTCTAGAGTCTGACAGCTGCAGGGATTATATACAAATATTCATCTATACCAGAATTAAACCAGGTCTAAATAAAAAGGAGTGAGTATCACTACAAAGGTTAACTCAGTGGTCCTAATGCTACAGTTTGATATCAGCAAACACCGAGCGCATACATTGATGTGACACCACAGCCATGCTATCATTGCAAACACTGATAACAGCATAAATCGAATTAAATCGGGACTTGATGAGACCTTCTGAGTATCACTAGAAATATTATAAACAGTCGTCTCCGTACCACAGTTTGCTATCAGTAAACACCGAGAGCATTCACTGTTAGCATAGCACATCCATGTTAGCAGTGTATAAACGATAGTTTAGCATATATTAGCACAGGTATCAATAAAGGACTACCATATTAAATACTTTTACTAACCTCAGGCAGATGGACATGCGCTCTGCAGGTGGGATTGAGCGCCTGTAATTGGTGTCTAGGCAGGCGATGCTGGGACCGACGAGGGAAAGCAGGTCCTCAAACTGGCCGGTGATATCTCTGGAATCGGCCGTCATCCAGGCGCAGCTCCTGAAGCAAATGGTGAAACTGACCAAACTGCTCACGCCTCTGGAGGACCTGATGGACCCAGGTACGGCGAGGACATCTTTTACGCCGCTGCTCTGCTCTCCACAATACATAGAGAACAGCACCACCAAGGCTGGAGACGGAACAATACTGGAAGAGCATATGGGAGAAGGACGCAACCCATAATGGCAATGATAAGTGGCTAGTGGATCTGAGGGCAGACCAAAGCAACCTCCCTGAACAGGGTCCAGTAACCATCACGGTGGCAGACATCCAAGAAAGGGTCTCCAGTATGAAGAGTTGGACAGCACCAGGCCCTGACATGGTTCACGCCTACTGGCTAAAGAAGCTGACTGCACTCCACGAGCGCCTGGCAGCACAAATGTACTTGACCAGAGAAACCCGGGTTGGTTAACCGAAGGCCGGACAGTCCTGATCCTCAAGGACCCCCAGAAGGGACCAGTTCCATCCAACTACCGACCAATAACCTGCCTTAGCACCACATGGAAGCTCCTGTCAGGCATCAAAGCACCTAAGATGAACAGGCACATGGCTCAACACATGAGCGGGGCATAGAAAGGGATTGGCAAGAATACAAGAGGCGCAAAACACCAGCTACTGGTAGACCGAGCAGTCAGCTGAGACTGCAAGAGTAGGATGACCAACCTGTGCACTGCCTGGATTGATTACAAGAAGGCCTATGACTCAATGCCCCACACCTGGATCCTGGAATGCCTACAACTATACAAGATCAACAGGACCCTAAGAGTCTTCATCAGGAACTCAATGGGGATGTGGCGGACAACGCTAGAGGCCATCTTCAAGCCCATAGCACAAGTGGCACGGTTGCCCCTCCGTTGGTCTTCCTTGGTTTCTTGTGCTCTGAGGGCCACTGGATGTCTGGAGCCTGGATCTCCTCCATGCCTGCTTCATGCCCTGGAGGACGGGGCTATGGCCCCCCACACCCTCTAGCAGATCATTGCATGAAGGAACCTTTTAAATACAAGCGCGCTCATGCTCACAGGTGTACACACGGGTGCTCACACACACAAACTACACCCTTTTTGGCTCCTACCTCAAAGCACACTGTGCGCTGTCGATCCTACGTGCTGCACAATAATATTCAATATTTAGTATTTACTGTTATATTCACATAGGTCATCGTGATGATGTTGTTTATTATATTGCTCTCTTTTTTTTGCTTGTTTTCTCTTTTTTCTTTCTCAACAGGTGATCCAGGTGATTGATATGTATTTTTTGTCTGTTTGTTTTTTTGTTTTTTGCCCTTTATCACCATTCCTCTTCCCCGCTGTTTTTTCTTTCCCTACCTCTCTTTCTTTCTCCCTTTTCTTTCCCCCAGTCATGTCTGTCCTGTGTATAGCAAGTGAAAATAAAATAAAATAAACAATAAAAGCAAAGGTGAATCAAATAGACCAATACAGCAAGGCCGGGGTGGTCCATTTGGTAAAGTAAATCTGTTGGGCATCTTTCTTTGCCTTTAGATAATAATTCTGATGGCAAAAGAATCAAACGGGACAGGCGAAAAAATAAATGTAAATAGTCCCCCTCTTTACTGTGCTTCAGAGAAACACAGGACTATAAGTGACCCAGATTTTACATCCAAAAGAAAGTGCTTTATCGATGTCCATGTGGAGATACTGAGCTGGCCAATAAAGCCTTTCACCAACTTTCATTAAAGGTAATTCTAATCACTAAATTCATTGTTGGATTTAAATTGTCTCTACAAATTTGTTTCCTCCGACTGAATCTTTTTATGAGCAGCTAATGTAACTACATGTAACCCTGCAACACCTATAAAAGCATTCAGGTCTGCTGGACCTAATGAGCTAACATTGCACTGTTCTGCAGTCTTCTTCTGTTAATCTGCAATGCTTCCTTTGAGCAGCCAAACAGAATCCAGCTGTCAGACATGTCTGTCGAGCCAAGCTTGATGTGCAGTGAGATTATATTTCTCTCAGGTGATGTAATCTGCTCTGAAATCAGTTTGCTCAGGCAAGACAGAAACAGACGTCTCATTCTAATTAGTATGTTATACTTTGATTAATTCTTCTTTGATTATTCGTTCTAATTTACCAACATATGTTACTGATTGCTACTTTGCTGATTTGTGTCAGTATTTTCTTGTGGAGCATCAAGCACCCCTACAATAAAATAAATAAATAAACATAATCTAAACATATGAAATATTTATTTTATATATACTTCGTAAGTCTCATGATATTCTTTATTTATTTATGTATGAGACAAATGTGAAGAGGGCCTCTTTATTGAGTAACTCATATAAGTTTTACAGGTATTGTGGAAAAAAAACAACAACCTTTCAGCTGTTCTTAGTTAAAAGTAATTTCAAGACCTTTATTCATTCCATCTCATTTTCATTTTAAATTTTACTTTTTCTCTATCGTGAAGAAGTGTGCATTTACTTGTCTGCCTCCAACTTCCCTTATCTCTAGCATCCTCTTTTGTCACAACAACAACAAGCATGTCCTTCTTATAATAATCTTACAAAAAAATACTTAGTGATAATTTTGTAATTTGGTGCTAGCAAGTTATTTAAATTTTTTGTAGTTTTCTTTTTAATGAACTATTCAAAGAACACACAGCAATCATGACATCTCACTTTTTAATGTCTCTTATTTAACTGAATGAAACACAAAAGACTGTAAGTTGCTTCACTCCTGTTTACCATCCTTATATAAGTTTTTTTCTTCGTAGTATAATTGTAAGTCATCAGTAATCAGATTACTGTCACAGAGCTGGAATGGTTGCTGAGATTGAGTTTGTGGCCTGCTCGGTTAGTTCAGCATCAACAAGATTACAAAAAAAAAACATGAAGGTGATCAAATAATTATAAAACATACCTCATAAGGATGATATACATTCCCTCAGTTCTTTATCCAATAATCATAATACTATCACATTATCATGTCTACTAACCTGCTGATGTTGTGCATTTAGCAGATACATTTTATTTTAACCTACTTATTAAATACTAAACACTTCATTCATTTCATCTTTGCTCAGCCTTTTACATTTGATCCATGTTCTTTCCTTTGAATTACTCTAGCTGTACTAGAGGTGTCATTTGGATGTAGTTTAAATGATTGAGATGTATCTTCTTTATGAATAAAAAGACCCTGGAAGGCTTTTAATGGGAAACATTTTTGCACGAAGTAGTGAAATATATTTACAAACTAATTGTGTTAAAAAAAAAGAAACCTGACAGTGGTGGATTATTGCTATTAAAATACATGCTGATTGTATTCTCCAAATTATTAATACTAGTTCCAGTATCTTTTCTGCTTCCTTTATTTTCTGCCGTACATGAAATGGACAAAAGTATTGGACAAACAACACAATACACCGACAGGAGCTGTTCGGGCATGAAAACCAATGCTAATGTCAGAAAGTCAGCAGTGTTGTTGAATCTTATGCACTTCAGCACTTTGCAACACTGCTCTGTAACTTGTGAACTGCCACTTCCAGCATACAATAATACTACAGGGTGGGCCATTTATATGGATACACCATAATAACATGGGAATGGTTGGTGATATTAAAGTCCTGTTTGTGGCACATTAGTATATGTGAGGGGGCAAACTCCTCAGGATGGGTGGTGACCATGGTGGACATTTAGAAGTCGGCCATCTTGGATACAACTTTTGTTTTTTCAATAGGAAGAGGGCCATGTGACACATCAAACTTATTGGTAATGTCACAAGAAAAACAATGGTGTGCTTGGTTTCAACGTAACTTTATTCGTTCATGAGTTATTTACAAGTTTCTGACCACTTATAAAATGTGTTCAATGTGCTGCCCATTGTGTTAGATTGTCAATGCAACCCTCTTCTCCCACTCTTCACACACTGATAGCAACACCGCAGGAGAAATGCCAGCACAGGCATCCAGTATCCGTAGTTTCAGATGCTGCACATCTCGTATCTTCACACCATAGACAATTGCCTTCAGATGACCCCAAAGATAAAAGTCTAAGGGGGTCAGACCGGGAGACCTTGGGGGCCATTCAACTGGCCCACGACAACCAATCCACTTTCCAGGAAACTGTTCATCTAGGAATGCTCGGACCTGGCACCCATAATGTGGTGGTGCACCATCTTGCTGGAAAAACTCAGGGAACGTGCCAGCTTCAGTGCACAAAGAGGGAAACACATCATCATGTAGCAATTTCAAATATTCAGTGGCCTTGAGGTTTCCATTGATGAAGAATGGACCCACTATCGTTGTACCCCATATACCACACCAAACCATCACTTTTGTTGTTCAGGCAGTCTTGGAGGGATCCATCCAATGTGCGTTAGTGTCAGACCAATAGCGGTGGTTTTGTTTGTTAACTTCACCATTCACATAAAAGTTTGCCTCATCACTGAACAAAATCTTCTGCGTGAACTGAGGGTCCTGTTCCAATTTTTGTTTTGCCCATTCTGCAAATTCTGTGCGCTGATCTGGGTCATCCTCGTTGAGATGCTGCAGTAGCTGGAGTTTATAAGGGTGCTAATATCCGCTGAAGGGATGTTCGACTAATGCCACTCTCCAGTGACATGCAGCGAGTGCTACGCTGTGGGCTCTTGCTGAATGAAGCTAGGACAGCCACTGATGTTTCTTCATCAGTGACAGTTTTCTTGCGTCCACATTTTGGCAAATCCAACACTGAACCAGTTTCACGAAACTTAGCAAGCAGTTTGCTGACTGTAGCATGGGAGATGGGTGGTCTCGTAGGGAGTCTTGCATTGAAATCTGCTGCAATGACCCGGTTACTGCGTTCACCAGATATCAACACAATTTCGATCCGCTCCTCACGCGTTAACCTCTTTGACATGTCAATGGCTGTGAACAAAGAGAAACTTGTAAATGACTCATGAAAGAATAAAGTTACATTGAAACCAAGCACACCATTGTTTTTCTTGTGACATTACCAGTAAGTTTGATGTGTCACATGGCCCTCTTCCTATTGAAAAAACAAAAGTTGTATCCAAGATGGCTGACTTCTAAATGGCCACCATGGTCACCACCCATCTTGAGGAGTTTGCCCCCTCACATATACTAATGTGCCACAAACAGGACTTTAATATCACCAACCATTCCCATGTTATTACGGTGTATCCATATAAATGGCCCACCCTGTACTTAAAATTGATCATGGAATATATAGGGGGGATATAAATTTCACAAATTGACTTTTTGTAAATATAACATTCTATTTTAGTACCACGAGCTCTTTAGAATGACCAGTTCCTTCACAAATGTTTGTAATGGCAGATTACATGGGTAGGTGCTTGATATTATATTCTCGAGACAAAGCAACTAAAAACACCTGAAATGAAAGATTGAGTTGTGGTACAGTATTTTTCTCCATGTACTGTATATTCCCATATTATGTTTACTTATTATTATTGTGTACTGGGAGTAGATTGATGGGTAAAATAATCCCACCTTTACCTATTTTATTTGAAATCTACCTAAAGTATCTTTTTCAAGTGACTCTATTGGCTAGCTTTATGTTTGAGTTAAATAATTATCATAGACAGTATTTCATCATTTAAGGAACTGACTCCCACAATATGTGGAACTTTGTGTTGGTGATACATTGTTGCAATTCTCAAATACCCATCTTTAGAAAATCTCTATATTTCATCCCATTTAAAACAGCAGTGATTAGTGTAAGGGAAATAAATCAACATCCCTGCCCATGATTACTGAGCCCTTGAAGCAGAAATAACGGGGTGTTGAGTTTTTAACAATAATTGGTCACTATATCTGTGTGGGGTTTTTATTCAGTGAAGTCCAGAGTAGCAGAGACCGTGAGAGTATCTTAACCAAGAAGAGCATCAATAATGAGGTCATATTCTGTGTGTGTGTACATTTAAGAACAAGGCTCAGCAGAGGTCACGGTTCTTGTTGCGTTAATACAGTTTAGTCCTAATTAGCCAGCTGCCTGTAAGCCTCATGTGCAGTCTCACAATACACACCAGTTCCTATCAATCAATTTTCATGAAGACATGAATTAGTCCTAAGACAGCATGATGACCCACAGTCTTTATTTTTTTTTTTCACTTTTGTGTTCTTTGTGAACGTGACATTTCTGCATAAGACTGGCATCCCAAAAGACCACTAGCCAAAAGTGATGAGTTGTCTTGTATCTTGTCTTCAAGAAAGCTTGTCTTGGCTTGTTTGGAAACCCCGAGAGTTGACAGACTGACAGGGGATGTCTCCACTGAGACCCTGTCAGACACTGTGAGTGTGTTTCTGTTCTGTCCTTCCTATGTGTGTGTGCTCGTGAGGGTCAGAGACAGTGTGCATGCGACACATTGCTTGTTGTAGCTTAAATCAGGAAGAGAGAAAATATGGACAGAGAAATAGATCGAGCACTATCAGGCCAAAATCCTAGTAAAATGGAAGCTGTCAAATAATATCAATCTAAACTCACATTTTCCAGGTAAGATACTGTAAATGACACAAAGGTATTTCCATCACCTTTTAATCAAATACATAAATAACTTTTAGGGATCTGTATCTGAGAGTGAGAGGATCGGTATCAGCCTCACAGAGCTGATGCTTGAATGAGGCAAGCATAGAAAAGGTCCTTTGGCATGGAGAAACACTTAGTTAGTTTTTAAAGAAACAGTTTCTTTAAACTTGTATGGGTGCCATTACGGCTCACCTAGTTGTGCAGGTGATCGTATCTACTGCTGAAAGGGCCTGAGCTCAAGTCCACTGCTGACCTACAGCTATTGAAAGTTATGAAAGCAAAGATCAAAGTTAATTATGAGAGCCGTGAGCTGTGTTGGCACTTGATTGAACCATGAAATAATTGCCAGAAAATTCAGCTTTTTTGAAAGTGGAGTGTTTATTGAATAATCTGACACATTTAAAAAAAGGAATTAAATATAATTTTGCACATGTGAGTACTAATTTGTATCATTTTTGCTACATCCATCATTTTTGCGCAGTTTATTGCTCCCAACAGCAAATCTGTGTGCAACTCTACACGTCAGGTTTTCAAAATAAAAAAATCATACTGACGATGTAGAGGTATGAAAGTCGTTATGTCAAATATGATACATTTGGTAATACAGGATTACATTTTTCTATCCTTTTCTTTCAGCAGTGGCAATCTCTCAGGACAAAATGTGAAAATATAACACAATAAGGTCATCTCTATCCTTACATCTCAAACAGCACTGTCATGAACCTCCAGGCCTTTTCCCATCTAGCCTTTACATTACTGCCATCTTTTGGCTGCATTAGCTATTCTGACTGAAAACACTTCTTGTTTAGCAGTCATAGGAAACTGTATTGTCTCCATTTTAGGGGCGTATCTGTCTCCCATTAACAATGACTTGAGCTGGGTAAACAGCAGTTTTTTTCTGGTGGTTTGCATATTGTGGCTAAATTTTGGTCTTTAAAGTAAACTGATAGCAATCTGATGCGGACTCTGCTTTCACAGATCATTTCCAGTCTTCACTTTGTATGGAAGCACTCCTTAGCATTTATCGTCATAATAGTTATGTTTCCTCTTGCTAACCACCTTGGCCAATATGTGTGATGCAGAGAAGATGGTGGGTAAAAAGGTTGTTAATAACTCTTTTAGTACAGTAACAAGGAACACTGATGATAATCACAATCACAATCAGAATACTTTATTAATCCCTAAGGAAATGATGTGATGGAGAGGGGATGCCAGCTCGGACCATATCCTAGCTGCCATCCCAGCGGCAGGCTCAGCAGTTCCTCAAGATCAAGATCAGAGGTCAAGTTTTCTGAAAGTCTTGTGAATGCGACAACTCAAGAAGGGTTTTCAAAATGACACCATGGATGCATCTTCTAAAAATCTTTGATGAATTCTAATCTCATTTTCTGAAAACCTTGTGAATGTTATAACTTCAGAAGACAGTAACATAGGATTTTGAGATTGTTACCATGGGTCTGTCTACTACAAGCCCAAGGGACAGCAGTGGCAGCCGCTGGTCTTTTTTACGAGTGCTGTTACATTCTGGTATTTTACTTATTTAATCTTCGATTTATAACCACCACAAGCCTGCAACCACCTGGTTTGCGTTGCTCATACAACAAACCATAAAGGCTTCAGGTCTTCTGGGAAGGCTTTCCACAAGGTTTAGAAGTGTGTTTATGACCATTCTTCCTGAAGCGTACAAGGCCTGGTTTGCAGTCTCCGCTCTATTTCATCCCAAAGGTGTTCTTTTGGGTTGAGAGCTGTGGTGGCCAGTTAAGTTCTTCCACACCAAACTCACTACCTATGTCTTTATGGACCTTGCTTTGTTAAAATATCCTTGGGCAAGATGCTTACTCCATGTTGCTCTCTGATGCATCTGTGAGTGAACGTTAGATAGAAAACACTTAAGCATAAAAGAATGTGTGTATGAATGGATGAATTAAGCACTGTATAAAGCACTTTGAGTACTCAGGTAAAGTAGAAAAGCACTGTACAAGAACCAGTGTATTTACCACTTTTGGGGGAATTGGTCAAAATTGCAGAGAGTCATACCTGGTAAGCAGTGCAGGTGGTAAGCATTGTGTGCTATAACCAAAGTTATCCTACATTTTAAGTCTTACATGAAAGAGCATAATAATGTGAATATGAATATTCACAGTCCATATTAACTATATTATAACATTATAAGAATAATATTGTCACAATCCACAGTTCATGATAGCAGCAAAATCATCCAGTCATAACACTTAATAGTCTTTCCCTCCTGCTTGTGCCGCCTGGTTGCTGAGTAACGTGATTTGGGTTTTTATTGACTAAAATTAATTCACGTTTTGTGAGGACTAAATTTGAACAAACATCAGGTGCCAAAATTAACCCCACTTTTCTCTGCTGTTGCTTCCAATCTGTCCCTAACTGACTTAACTTAGTTATCACAGCCAGTTATCTTATCTGCCATTTATTCTTTGAAACATCTGCACCTCGTTGTTCTCACTCTTTTTCCATCACCTCATAAGCCTGCCTCCACAGCTGAAGCACTCTGGTGCCACTGAAGAGTCTCTAAGATAAAAATTACACTAGATCTTCCACGAGCATAAATTTTATCATTACTCTACCTAGCATTCAGCACTGACCACATTAATTACACAGTTGCTGGCAAAAAATAAAAAATACAAATACAAATAATGAAACAACCCTTTTGCAATTAGCCTCAGAGTCGTGTTCTTTCTCTTACAGCCTTTCTCTAAATCGCACCCACAGCTCCACAGTGAGTTGGTCATGGATGGATTAGAGAGCGGAGTAAAGTTCACTTTGCAAAATTACACCAACACCTGCTCTCCAGTTAAAACATCCTGTTGAAAACTATTATTATTATTTCAAATTTAGCCATCTCATGAGCTATACAGGTGCAGAAAAATGTTCAACGTCTGTCTAAAACCCATTAACCAGCTTCACAGGTAGCTTAAAATAAAGACAACTTATAGCTCGCATTTGTAGCTTGGACAGAAGTAAAAAGCAGTTATATTTTTAAACTTCAGTCAGTATTTTTACTCTTTAATCAATTTGTCTGGATTAAATTTTGTCCTACATATTTTAGATCTAATGGATCATATACAATGCATCATGAAAGTATTCACAGAGCTTCACTTATTTAACATTTTGTCATATTATTCCAGTATGGAATAAATTTAAAAAATGATTTAATCCATTCTTGAAAAGGCTGTAACATGACAAAATGTGGAACAAATGAAGCGATGTGAATACTTTCCAGATACACTGAAGAAAATAGCTAAAATCCACATCTTTAATGGATCATGGATTTAAGAAAAATGGTTCATCTCAAAAAGAGGCTGCAGTTGAACTGATGCAAGTGTATGTATACAGGAAGAAATAACTGCCCAGGGATTACCAATGAAACTACAAAATGACAATGACTTTAACAAAGTTGTCATGGCAGGGTACGCCAGTGTGATGATGAAGTGGCTGTTATATAACATGAATACAAAACTCAAACGAAGGTAAACAGGGGTGAGAGCTAACTGAAAACGTAAACTGGGTAAACTAAAATAACTGTGACAACTGAGACCGATGAACTATGAATCACTTATGACAACTATGATAACTGTGGCAAGACGTGGAGACAAGGACAGAATGAGAAGACACAGACTAAATACACACAGGAGGTGATCAGGAGAAGTGGAAACACATGGGAAACAGCTGACAAAAATGAACATCATGACGCCGCAGGGAAAGGTAACACGAAACATGATGAACATGGAAACAAGACTTTCAAAATAAAACAGGAACATGAACCACGCAGACATGAAACACATGAAGGGCGAGGGGGACTTAAACACAGGGGATGAAGACACAAGCGGAATCTGATAGATAATAAACTAGAACAAGGAAACCTAGGCAAAATAGAAACGAACTTGGAATATTAAATGAGACTTAACGATAAACAATGAATATCAAAATATAAGAAAACCCGCGACCCAGGACCGTGACAAAAGTTCTTTTAGAATCTGATCACTTGGCTTCCATTTTTTGAAACGCCCCTGGGCAGATATTTTTAAGCCCCTTAAAATGAAGTAGAGTGAAAGAGTAGAGACCCTCAACGTTACATCACTATAGTCTCTGCATCCAAGGAAACACTAGTCAGGATTCACTGAGCACCATGTCTGCCGGTTATAATAGATCTGGATTTTAACAAAGCCTTACTTTCTGCTAAAGAACTTGAAAGGGAATTAACGATTTGTCTTACATGCCATCTTGTAGCACTGACTTTTTTAGATCAGAGAAGCATCATTACTTTCTAAACACTGAAGATTAAATTCCCATTTTACCATCTGAGGGGGGATAGGCTATATAAACAGAAACTCTCTGGTTTTGAACCGATGTGATGACATACCATATATGCTTCCATATATGACTTATTGTGTAGAGACATGGGGTAATGCATATAAAACAAATACTCTTCCTAATTTCAAGGTACAAAAAAGAGCTATAAGAATTATAAATCAATCAAACTATATAGAACCAACTAACATTTTGTTTATTAATCTGAATACCCAGAAATTTTATGATTTAGTTGAATATAAAATGGCACAGATAATGTATAAAGCACAAAATAACTTGCTTTGCCACAGTACTCAGAAGCTGTTTGAAGTCAGACAGAGTCAATATGACTTAAGGGGAACAGATTTCTTAAAAAAAAAAAAAAAGAAGATAAGGACGAACATAAAGCAGAGATGTGTTTCTGTTAGAGGAGTTAACTTGTGGAATAGTTCTGACAGTGATTTAAAAAGGTGGAGTTCATTTTCTTTGTTTAAAAATATGTTTAAAATAGAGTATTAGAAAAAATATATAAATCGAGAATGAAAGGAGCAAAATAATAATACTGAAACTCTTGGTTGTTTTGCTTTGATTATGTTCATGAAATTTAATTTAATGTGGTTACTTATCTAAGGTGGAAAGTTTGTTTTGTTTTTCATTTGTTTGCTTGTTTGCTTGTTTTGTTTTACTCTTTGCTTCGAGCCCTGTGTACATGAGCTGCATGCTAAAAGATCTTTTGTTAAAAGGGTTGGCGTAATAAGCATATGCTTCAGCCAATACCTTTTGATTAGTCATGTCTCGTGCTTTCTTGCTTTGTGGTAGATCTTTATTCTGTATTCACTGAGATATTTGAATGCTAATCAATAAATCAATGAATCAAAAAAAACATACCTGCATATATCTCAAGCAAAAAAGTGACAGCTCAGGGAAAAAACTTTACTTTACTTATGTATTTTGTTTTTTCTCCTATTCCCAGATCAGGTGCAACAAAACTGTAAGCTCTCCCCCTGCTACCATGACAGCTACGACCCCCCACAGGACAACTGGCGGTGTCTGTGGGCTCTTTGTACTGTTCCTTACACCATGCTTTTCCTTTCTAGTCATTCATGCTAACACAACACCTGTCACTAGTTGTAATAAAGTTGCTGTTTAAACCCTAAATCAGCACATGGAGTTGTTCCCTCATTCTCAGTGACTCTGCTGTCGGGTCTTTCCCTCACAAAAGAGGCAAGCAGATCACTCGACAGACTGTTTGTACAGACTGTATTTCCCTGTTCCCTGTAGGCCCATATCCACAGATTATCTGATTGGGTAACAGACTATAAAACTAGTCTGTATACAGTTAATATTGCTGTGAATGCCTCTAAAACAAGGTAAACTGATGGCAGTAAATAAATAATAAAAACTAAAAAGCATTAAACAAAAGCACTAATAGCTGACCCTCCATGCAGCCTTAGAAAAACTCCTTCACCTGTACTGGCTGACCCTAACAACCAAATCTGACAAGGTGACACAAGAATAACTGAAACACTGATATACAATCTCTTGTCTGTATCCTCGAGTCTGCAGAGTAGTTATTCTCCTGCTTTCATTATCTCTGTTCTTGTCCGTTTCTGTGCCCTTTGTTCTCTGTAAATCACATTGTGACAAAAACACTGGTTTAAGGAGCACTATAAATAAAATTGACCTACGCAGTACAATGATATGGGGACATATAATGCAGAGAAATGGAAAGGGCTATACTTTGACAGGATATTGTGTTCATGCTGCATGAAAAATAGATTATACTTAAATGAAAACGCAGCAGTCCTGGCAGCAGCGCCAGTGTCGAAGATTGCCTTTGTTGTGAGAGAAACAGCAAGAATTTGAAGCTGAAGCTGCATGTTCGGTTATTTAGCCCTTTCACCACCTGACTAGCAGGTTAGTTAGATGGGATCAAAGCCAGGGTCAGACCTTAGACTGCACGTAATAATGAAGCAAGACATTTGTTTTCTGTTAAACACCACTTACACTGCAGCAGCAGGTGGCAGGGCACCAGATGTGCTCCTGATACAATTGTGTTCTTTTTTTCATTTTTATTTGTTCCTTTTTTTACTTTTTGCCTCTTTACAGCTTTTTCCCCCTGTGGTGCACATTTTTACATATTTTAAAACCGAAACAGATTACAGCTCTGTATATTTTAAGTATGTATAAAACTTCTTCCACTGAACTTCAAAGATGTTCAAAGGCTTTAGCTAAACCTCTGACCCTCATCATTTACAAAACAGCTCTTGTTCAGCATGCATGTAGCCTTAAGCTGACCCAATCCTAACAAATACATCCATCTTTTACAACAGATTCTCATGCACTGAGGAACTGTAAAATCTAAATTCAAGGTCTGGCTGTGTTTGGATTTAGGCAAAAGCATTTTCTTCTATCTGACATTTAAACACAATCAGCTGAAGCAGCAAGCTTTTCTTCTAAACACTGAAGACTTTCAAAGCAGAACATTTTACTCGAGCACATCTTTAGGTGCACGGATCATCTGTATTATACACAGCTGATGGGGAGTGCACTTAGGCACTGTGCTTGTTAAAAGACAAAATCATGTGTGAGTCTGGAGGATCCAGGCTCGCTTCATTACTCTAGTGTTCTAATGGGCAGCAAACATGGAGGGATTATGTCTTTCCTTTTGGATAAATCTAACACAAGTGTTACAGGCTGATTCTCCTAGGTGACCCATGATGCACTCTACCCTCTTTCACTCTCTCCATGTTTATTTAGCACTATTAAATAACATTACGTGTCTCCTCTCTCTTCCTGGTTTGTACTTGGTCTTCTCTGTCCTCTCGTTTCCTCTCTGCCTCTTTCTGTATCTTTTGTTCCAGATCTCCGTGTTCCTGATCCTCCTCTGACCTCACCAACCTGAAAACTGTTTATTTATTCATTTTGTCTGTCTGTCTACTAGGAAGATGCTGCAAATCAAAATGTATTTTTTTTTTTCTCTAGAGCTCTCTTTTAAAATGTATGTGTATTTTTAAAGATACGAATAATTTTATTCAACAAATTATATTTGGATCAATTACTTAACTGATAATTGGTTTAGTTTACAAGAAGGCTTTGTGTTAGTTTGTTTTGGTTTGTCTGGATCACCTTAATATCCGTCTGAATCACCATTTAAATATAGGATCCGAATAGTTTGTCCTTCAAACTTCTGTTTTAAGGTCTTAAGGGAAGTGTTTATTTATTTTTTTGTTTCTCAGTGTTTTTCTTTTCACTCACTGATTGAAGCAGATCACCAATGTAAAGCTCCCTGACAAGACATTAGTACTAATGAACTAAAATCGAAGTCGTCCATACTTTGCATGCATTTCATTTAAAGACCTTCATATGTATATAATCCCATTGCAGTTTTGCCTTACATTTTTATTTGGTGTACTTGGTGAGTTAATCTAGTTGGCTGTCATCAAAGGTCCAAAGCATAATTACATTTAAAGCTAACTTTAAAACATATTATGTCATTGCAATCAAGAATAAAGAGGAAATGAACAAACACTGTTTATATGACAATATATCCCAAAAATTAAACAGATATTTGTTTATTATGTGCAATGATGCTGAGGGAATAGTTGTGAGAGCGAGTTGCGAGGGAGCATAATGCTGAGGACAGCCTTTAAAAATCCACTGATCTGACTGGTGGGCACCTCCTCCTGTCATCTCCAAAGACATCTCCTTGCTCATTTCCACTTCTAAAGGAAGCCTGCCTCCCTTACCAGTGCGCTGCTTGTATGTATAGGTAAGTATAGGCATAATTACAGGGAGCCATCCATCTTTGCACCCTTGAGGTTTCTTTTACCAGCTAGAAACAGTGATGTCAATTTCATGATTCTCCTTTCATCAGTTTACATTTGAGGCATTAGAATCAATATGGGACACATGCAGCTGATAAACTGTGACAGCCCTGTTGTGTGTGCGACCCATCAGCTCTGAGGCAGCACAGAAACACACACACACGCACACACACTTTCTTGAATAAAGGAAGACAGAAATAGATGTTCATGTATTGTGCAGCTTGCAGCAGAAACAACAGGGTCGTCCTCACTCAATCCTAGTCTGTGTCTTAGGAGCGCTTTATCCATGACAGACTCTCTCAGAGGGGTGGTTTATAAAAAAAAGAGCAACAAATAGGGAGAGGAAGAGGAGGAGGAGTGAAGGAAGGTAAACAAGGACTGTCACCAAACAGCCCAAGAGCTCTTTGTCACTTTGAGAAACAGAGCAAACAGCCCAGGCAGAAAAACGACTGAGGTGTGTGTGTTTGTGTCAGCATCTCTGTACAGAGTGTGCGTGTATGCTTATGTGTGTGTATATCTCTGTGCCCGTGTTTGGGTACTAATTGTGGAAAGTCATGGTAGGTTTCTAGGAGCGCTGCACGATGGGAGGTTGGGGTCAAATAGAGTTCAGAGCTGAGTGTGTTGACCCAGAAGCATTGTCAGGATAAAACATGGGATAATGAATCAGTCCAAAATTTTGCATCTTGGGGGCATAATTCCCGCGGTGCCTTAAAGCACTGGGTAAACCCGCAAACACACACAAACATACAGAGGATGAGCTTATCTTGCCTGAATGTAGGCTATTCATTTGTTTGCCAAGAGTGTAGATAATGCAGAGGGATGAAAAACACCAGATACTGTAAATCCATTTATGTGTGAGAGAAGCGAGAACGTCTGTATGTGTGCAATGCACATATTGAACATGCATATAAGTTCCATCAGTTACTCATCAGCTGAATTTGTAGATGGTATATAAGAGATGAGTATAGCTTCTAGTTCTGAAAAGAACTGTGTAACTTGTGCATCTTAACTCAGCATTCTTCACATTAGCCTGCAGGGGGAGACTCCTCTGCTTTAAAAAAAAATACTGATTATATAATACTCAAGAGAAATTGAGAGAGTTCTTTGAAAACACATCAGATCTCAATTTTAAAAACAAAACAAAACATGGTACTGATTTCACATTGTCTCAATGGAAAAGAAAATGATCAACGTACAGAAGGCTGAATTCAAAGACACCAACATTGGGGTAATCTTCTGTCCTGGGGGTTTTCCTCCCAGATCTGGACCAGGGCAGTCTGTAGAGGTCTGTGTGTCCCCTGCGACTCCATTCGACTATCACTGAGACACCAGCAAATCAGCTATTCTGATGTTCTAGGCAGCATTCTCTACATCTTCTTAAGACCCTTTAATGTCTGTCATATGTGCTGTAGCTCAACCTGCTGTCATCTGTGAAAAGAATAAGGTGCCAGTGGTGGACATACCAATTCTGGTATCCTGTGCCAAATACCAGTTGGGCTCCATGGTACAGGGCGATGAGCAGTGAAGATTGTCGGGTCCTGTTTTAGAAAGATAAATAATTCATTACTTTGGACTTTTCAATAATAATAAAATAAAGGGCAAGTTTGCTGTACATTCAGCATCCGTTGTCTTGCTTTGTGTATTCTTTATCTTTATTTACCATAATCCTGAAAAACGAGCTTCTTATATTTTATTTTTCTTCGTTTGTTTGTTTGTTTGTTTTTTATTACCAATACAATATGAAGGTAGGAAATTGTTGTTGTGATTAGTAAATTCACAAATTGACTGCAAAAACTAAATTTGATCCTAGTTTGGACAAAGCTGCCTTCCTCTCAAGTCAGTAGGAATAATTCATGTACAATGTCGCTAGCATACTGAATTAAATATGAGATGACCTGTTATTCCAACATCTGTTTTATGAGAAATCAGTTCTTTTTAAGCTGTTGTATACATGTACCACTGAACAGGTTTTCTTGATAATCACTAAATCTTTTTAAACTCTTCAGACTTTTTAGAATCTGAACCTTTAGCATGTGGAAGACCATCAATCCACACAGTGAAGGTTCAAGAGAAGGTATTTGGGATATGCCTGTATAGCCAAATTGCTACATGTTTAACATGTTAACACCTACTAGGTTCCCAGGAATTACATGTGCTATGGTTAGGATTCAGTTTTGTTTTAGCCACATGCTAAATGCACAATTTTTCAAAAACAAGTCCAAACAGTCAAAGTATTATTTATTTTTATTATTATTTTCTGTTAAAAACTGTATTTTTCATATATTATTATTTGTTGTTGTTTTTAATATTATTTGCTGTTTTTAATATTCTGCAATGAGGACATAGTTTCTGTCTTCTGTGCTGAGTCTGGAAATGTGGCCAAAAGCAAATTTCCTCAGAGCACAATGCGATAATATATCTTTATCATTTAGCTCTCATTGAAGTCTGTTCTTCAGTATTAATAACATATCATAGGTATTAAATTAACTTTTACATTAACTTGCTTTGCCTCCCCTGACCTGGGACCACACTATATTTGTTGTCAAGATATCAGCCTCCTATGCAAACTGCGATTAGATCAAGGGCAGATCAAGAGAACATTTTCATAACAGGTGCTAATGCAAAAAGTGATAGAGATCCAGTATTAAGACCAGCTGTAACATTTACTAGTCTAAAGCATTAATGTCATAAACAACCCATAATACAGATAAACACAAAATTGCCGAGTCCTCAAATATAAGACTATCCTCAGTATTTCAAATCTAATTTCAAGAGATGGTAAATGGTTCTTATATAGCGCTTTTCTACTCTGTCTGAGCACTCTAAGCGCTTCAGGTGATGCTCCTCATGTCCTGAGCTTTCAGAGATTGCAGCACGTAAGAACCACTGTAGATGAAAATGCTGCACAAAGCTGCAGTGTAGATGAATAAATCTTGTTTGAGGGGCAGTTTTGAGGTCGGGGACATATCATCAATGTCTTGTTTCTGGAAGAAAAAAAAATATCAGTACAAAATGCATGGTCAAGGGTAGTGTGTTGTCACCCTGTTGGTCTAATTGATCTGTTCTGACAGCAGTGGAATTGTATTACCATCAGTTTTAGGTCCAGTGCTCCCGAGACGAAGAGTCTGATGTAATCATACAAACGTGACAGAAGTTCTACTTGTTCAACATTTGAGTTTGTGACAGACTGAATCTAATAGTATCAGTAGTCCATTTCTCCCTTTGGATACTCATAAAACTCGGACATTGCACCAACTTGGGGTTATTCAGTCTGTATTTGTAACCATTTTATGGCCGTAAGGTATACTGCTGCATAACTACAGACTAAAATAACAGTCTTGGCCAAATTAATCTTTATTTTACATACCTTGTATTGGCATTAAGGGAAGATATTAATTGAGTTGTTTTTGTTACTTTAATACCCAAAGGGCATTTCCCAGCTAGAAGCACTCAATAAAATAATGAGCCCCTAAGTGACTGACATGTCCCTGTTGTGTGGGCTACCCTTGATCTTCAAATCTCTAAACACATAACAAATATTCTAATGCTCAGCATTCACATCCTATTCTGTAAAGTAGCCTGTTAGTTATGGCTACCAACTGAAGTCTGACATGGCCTAAAATAGCCACTCTACAGTGATTAATAGCTTCTCATTTAGTGACCGTCCCCGATCAAATATCAGTTTTTTTCTTAAAAGTGGTAACAGGCAAAAATATTTTTCTTCTATGCAGCATTCTCTAGTGTGCACCACGGATTAGAGTTGTTTAGGGCAGAGCATTAAGTGCTTGAGCCACCCAGACGAAGAAAATAATCATTATTTTAACCATATTGCATATCACCATTTGGGATCTGTTGGCATCTCAGAAAACTGAGTGATAAGTTAACTAATTCGTCACATTCACTGTGGGATAAACGGTCATGTGTTAAAACCTGAGTAAATCTCCCATGGGCCAAAGTCTTATGAAGTCTTATGAAAGTGTGTACCAGTTAACACCAGTTCAAGTTGGAAGCAAAAATGAACCAGGTAAACAGTTCTTCAGTTTGTCCTCGAACAAGAGCGTTGGAGTAAGAAGCCTGTAGAAGTACAAGAAAGATACAATTTTGTTATCCAGAATATGTATGAAACATAAAACAATATTGTGAACAATTCAGACCCTACATGACATTAATTGGCTGTTTTGCCACTTTTATTTAGGTGCGCGCACACACACACGTACATTAGGGTTCGGCACCAAACGCCATTGGTGTGGTCAGCTTTTCAGCTGACTCCACACTTCTCTCCTGTCTCCGGTCCCTGGCGACATTAAAAAGGGAAGAGAGCTCATCAGCCTGATTACCTCCACCTGGACCTCAGCCTCCCTGGCACTGCGCCTTGATGCAGCTGCACCACCCCTCAACCGCAGCAGAGAAAAAAGACCACCCCTGCTACAAATCCCCACTGCCTGGCTGAGGCCGGGGGCTTGACCACCCACCAGATTGCCAGGTACCACGTGCGGTACCACGTTTCTCATTTAGTCAGCTTCCGGTTTATGTACACGACTGGTCGATCCCCCTTACCTGCTAGGACAAAACGGCCCCCAGCCCTCTGATCCTGCTTTTTGGTTTTGGGGCATGGGCAGGATGCAATGGCGGCTGTGTTCTTCTGGACACACCTGCCAATCCCCCAAGTGGTACCCCAGATACCATACCTCCCTCCGTCCAACTGCACACTTTTTTGGTTTAGCCATGAGCCCTGCCCGCCTAAGAGACTCCAGGGCCGTGGCCGCCCACTGCACATGCTCTGCCTAGGTGTTACTGTGGATGATCACATCATCCAGGTAGGCAGCAGCATATGCAGTGTGCGGCAGCAACACCCGGTCCGTGAGGCGCTGGAAAGTGGCAGGGGCTTCCGACCAAGCAGAACGGAAGTTTGACAAATTGGTACCAACTGTACAGAGTGGAGAAGGCTGTCTTTTCCTACACACAAGGGAATCTACCAGTAGCCCCTCGTTAAATCTAGTGTCATGAAAAATTAAGTGGTGTCTAAATGGTCCAGGAGTTCGTCAACCCGGGGCAGGTACCAAACCTTGACACTTCATTCACCTTGCAGTAATCAACACAGAACCGTATAGACCCATCTTTCTTCACAACCAGAACTATGGGGCTACACCAAGCGCTGCGCAACTCTTCTATTGCCCCCATTCTCAGCATCTTGGCCAATTCCTTCTGAACAATTTACCGTTTATGTTCAGTAACCTGTAGGGTCGTGAATGCACCATCACGCCATGCTGCGTCTCAAAATGGTGCTCTATGAGACTCGTACGTCCAGGCAGGTGGGAGAACACATCCGCAAATCCCTTTTGCAATGCAGCAACACCCACTCTCTCGGCCTGTGTGAGATGGTTATCACAATGGAGGGAAGCGGGAATTGTGGAATTTGGCACCTCTGGCCCCAACTCATCTCTCTCCTCCACCAAGCTCACCATAGAAGTGGTTTCAGGATCTCTCCATGCTTTAAAGAGGTTTAGGTGATATACCTGTGTGACTCCTCCTCTGTCCGACTATACCACCTGATAGTCAACATCGCCTACCTGCCGTGTGACCACGAAGGGCCCTTGCCACTTGCTGAGTGCCTTTGAGCTGGAAGTAGGGAGTAACACAAGCACTTGGTCTCCCAGTGAAAATTACCTGTGTCTAGCCCCTCTATTGTACAGGCGCTGTTGACATTCCTGGGCCTGGAGCAAATCCTCTCGTAATAACCTACCCAGCAGGTGCAGCTTTGCTCTCAGGTCCAGGACATACTGAATCTAATTTTTCACCAGACTTGGACCTCCTTCCCAGTTATCCTTAATTAGTTGTAACACCAGTTCAAAGGGAGAAAATCCCATGGAGACCTAGGATACCTCCTGCACTGAGATCAACAGAGGGTCTAAACAGCAATCCCATTGCATTCATCCTCAGGAATGAACTTACGAATCATGGACTTTAAAGTCTTATTCAGATGGTCCGCCAACCCATCAGTCTGAGGGTGGAAGAAACTGATCTGAATAGATTTAATAATTTATTAAGTGTGTGAGACATGAACAACGTGCCCTGGTGAGTGAGCACCTCTTTTGAGATACCGACTCAGGAGATCACCTGAAACAGTGCCTGGTGGCAGTCAGAATATTGCACAATCCACTGGAACTAATACAAAGCAATATCCCCGTGCACTCAGGTGAAATGGCCTGATAAGGCCCATGATAATGCGCTCAAATGCTTTTGGGTGCATTGGCATGGACGGCTGGTTAACCAGCTGAAACTCCGGGCAGGACACGTACCATCAGCGCACATCCGCTCAGATGCCTGGCCAATAAAATCAGGCCGTTATTAGCTACAGAGTTTTATCATATCCCATATGCCCTGCCATGGGGCTATAATGAGCTGCGTGGAAAATCATTTCCCAGTGGCTCTTAGGCATTCCCTCCTCTGTGCAAGTGTCACGACTCACTCAATAAGGCCTATCACTCAACAATACAAAGCTCAAGTAGGTCCACATGGCTTCAGGGCACCATGACCAGCAATTTTTATCACAAGCATAGAGTGTCGTCACGAGACTGCTGCATTGGTAAATCTTCAATCGGCCAGGCCTCACTAGAAGGCCCTCCCGTTCATCCCCGCCTGTCTTGGTGCTGATACCACAAGTCATTTTCAGAGGTTTTGTGTAGTCCAAGCAGATAAGAGCAGTTGATTTTAAGCGCCAGCAAAAGAAACATGGGTAACATCTTGATGCATGCTCAATCAGGTAAGGAAATCCCAAAAAGTGGATTCTGTTCACTTGAACAGAATCCACTTTTTGAGAAACATGGGTAATGTTTTTGCTCGTCTTTTTTTTTTATGTCACTTAAAAAATGTAACCATTTTCTCAACCACTTATCTAATTTAGGATCATTGGTGGTAGGAGCTTATACCAGTTTTCATAGGGCAAGGGATGGCGTACACCCTGGATACATCAGCATGCCATCACAGATTCATCACAGAATGACCAAAGAACATTACTTGCAAGTCTAGGGACTATGGCCATGCATAAACGAGAGGGCAACATGTGTACCTGTCAACAAAATGTGTTTTATCTTCTACTGTTCTTCAGTTAAATAGATGTGATGCTGAATAGACAGTGCACCCAAAATTTTGTTTCATGATTTATATATATTCTGGATAACAAAAGTTTATCTTTCTACTAATTTATTTTGCTAGTCTTCGTCAATACTGTTCCAGGCTTCTTAAAGGATAGTCCAAAAATCTTTGCAACTTGGTTGCCTTTTGTTCTGTTTTTGGTCAAGATGATTTCCACACTGCTTCAATAAAGCAAATATGGAAGCAAAATATAAAAAAATAGGGACTGTTCAAGACTTTTTCACAGTACTTTATGTCTATGACAGTCAAGTCAATAAATGCCAGTCAAAGGCAGAATTCGGGCCATAACATACCACTGAATGACACTCATGAGAGAAGATTTAAAAGTACAGTAGGAGCATACAAAAACATGTCTAAGACCATGTTTCAGCACATACTCCTTTACAATACCACTTTTTTCTTTTGCCAACTGAAGGAATCTGTCCCTGTTGGAGATCAGAGTTTAACTAGGCTTAAGGCACTTCCATACCAGCTTTGACTTTCAGACTCAGAAGCTAAATTCATCTTTTATATAAAAATATTGATGCATTCGGACTGTCACAGTGCAAAACTCACAGACCTGCAGCCACCAGTTATCAGTTAAAATACATTTTGTTTTTTAACTCTGGGATGAAACAGGACCACAGAGAGACACAGAAAGAACTTGCAAACTCCATACAGAACGCCCCAGCTCTCTAGAAGGTTCCAACCCAGAAATTATTCTCTATGGCAACTCTTTTTTAACCACCATACTGCCCTCTGTTGTTACCATCTCATGACAAGAAATCAAGTTTTGATCGGTTTATTTTTACTCAAGTGTCTGGTATGATTGTCTCTGCAGGACTCTTCAAGTTTTCAGGGACTGAAAGAGAATAAAACCATAAATTTATGTCCCCGCGAGCGGCTATATTTGAATTAAACACACTGCGTGGAGAATTGACTTGTTAAAATAGGCTTTACTGTTATTAGGCTTCAACAGACAAACCAAAAACAAGCGTGGTATGGGGCATGAGGTTGCATCCACAATCACCCAAAAAAGTGCATGTGGCTTTGAGAGATAGTTTAGAGTAGCAAGAGAGAAATTTCAAATTGCATATTGTCTAACACTTCAAAGGTCAATTAATGCATAACCATCATAATGTGTATTCAAAAGTAATGGCCATTACATGGTCATTATCCACAGTTTTTCTCCAGTTGTTTTGGTGAGTGAATGTCTCAAATGGTAATGAGGCTGACAACATCCACATGTAATTCAAATTATTATTACAGGCTGCTGTGTACTTCAGAATTGCATAAGAAATGTTAGGAAAAAAATGGATCTCTTGTATTGTATTCAGACTGACACTAGGTCTTTGCTTTTCTTTGAGTCTCAACTTTGTGACAGCCCCTGACAGTATATCCCCTGGGATCACAGGGACACAAAACCCCTCCAACATGATAAGATGGTTATTCATGCTTATTATCACAAAATTTTCTGCAAGTGTTCTTGATACCAGCGCACACCTGATTGGTCCCAGTTGGACTAACTCTGATTTTGAGGTCTATGAAATAAGAAAAATCAAGTTTACGCTGTCTGGGACAGGGTTACTAGGACCCAGACTGGGCCAAAGCCTGGTTAGGGAGCGCTTAGTGGTCAGAGCTTTGCCCATGGAGCTTGGCCGGTCGCCCAAAGAGTAGCCTGAAGATCTGATATGGACCAGCTCATAAAAATGCCCCTCTTCACCAGATTGTTTGCCTATCTATGGTGGTAAAACCGGCTCAGTCAAACTCCCTCTTTTCCAACTGTGAAGGACCAGCTCACAATGAACCCCCTTCATTCAAGGAATTAGTCTCTCTGCCTTTGTATAGGCAGAGAGTAAGAAACACGCGGCCACTTACCAGACTTCTGCGCCCTCTCACACTACCACCCGCGGTGCCGCTCAGCAGTCCCTTTTCCCCTCGACCAAAGGACCCAACCAAACCCATGCAAATTGAGCAGTCGAGGCTCACTCTGGTGGAAAGAGAGAGAGGTATTTTTGCACTCAGGAGTGCTTATATTGCGGCCGTGCTGGTCATTTCATTGCCTCCTGTCCAGTTCAGCTAAATAGTCACCCAGTAATTTTGGGGGTACTGGTGGGCGATTCTTCCCTTCCCAAGTTCCGCCTCTTACTCCCAGTGAAACTCTGTCACCAACACGCCTTTCACCCTCTCCATGCTTTTGAGGATTCTGGCTATGCACTGAATCTTATTGACGCCGAAATAGTCCATCATCTGGACCTTCCCCTGATCCCTCTCCAACATACTCTCCAACTTACCTGCCACTGCTCCAAATATCAAGGTTTTTGACAAGATCACTCACTAGACTGAGCCTGTGCAGTTGGTCACTTCTGGTAAACAATAACATTCTACACAATCACGTCTCCAGATATTCCACTCAGCCTTGGTTTTCCCTGGCTGGAGAATCATAACCCCCATCTGGAGTGAACACACTAGAGTTTATTATGTCACACCTGATGCCTCAGATCTGCTCTCCCTTCAGGCCCCGCCACCACTGATCACCTGTGCACCACTCCTTCTGACCTCATTGGTACCCAAGAAATATGCCATCTTTAGAGGGTTCAGTAAAGAGAAGGCTCTGTTGCTGCCAAATTCCCCCGTAGGATTGCTCCATTTATCTCCTTCCTGCCACCACACTCCCCTCAAGCTGCTTGTACAACTTGCTGCGGCCTGAGAGGGAGTCCATGGAGAAATACATTCAGGAGTCTGGTAGCAGGCACCTCCACCTCCCCGGTAGGCGCAGGTATTTTCTTTGTCACCAAAAAGATAAGACTTTGAGGCCCTGTATAGCTTAGCAGGGACTTAATGACATCACTGTAAAAAACAAGTAACCCCTGCCTCTGTGTTTGACTAATTCCAGGGGGCAGATGTTAATGTTAAGACAGAGAAGTGTGAATTTAAGACCTCTACAGTCTCTTTTCTGGGCTTTGTTATTTCAGGAGGGCAAATGAAGAGAGAGCTTCAACATTTCTTGGGATTTAGCAACTTTTACCCTTTGCCTTCATCAAAGATTGCTGTAAGGTAGCTTCCCCACTTTCCAGTTTCAAACCCCACACGGTTTCGTTTGTCTCACATGGCATTAGACTTCCCTCACTGTCCTCCCTCAGCCCAATGGTAAGGCTATCATTCTTGTAAATTGTGTTTTCAAACTCCGTGGTATCCCCAATGAAATATTCTCAGACAGAGGACCTTAATTCATCTCACAAACCTGGAAAACCTTCTGTTCTTCCTTAGGAGCCAAGGTGTGCCTCAGCTCTGGTTACCATCCACAGACCAATGGGCAAACTGAGCAGCTGAACCAGGAGCTCGAGGCTGCATCACCTCTCAAAATACTGCCACTTGTTCCCAACAGTTACTCTGGATTGAATACACACACAACTCCCTCACCTCCTCAGCTACAGGTCAGTCCCCTTTTGAAGTATCTCTTGGATATGAACCCCCCTTATGCCAGTGAGGCCTTGCTCAGGCTCAAAATAAAAGGTACGTGGACTAACCCGTCGTCACGCTCCAGCACCAGATTACTCGCCAGGACAAAAGGTAAGGCTGCCAGGAACATCCCGTGTAAGGTTCTCAATCGGAAACTTTTCCTTGTAGCAAGACTGGACTCTTCTTTGGTTGAATTCTTGCATGTGGAACAATAAATTCTTGATCTATCTAACTCCAAGGCGATGTCTATTGCTATTTGGCTTGGTTTAGTTTTGTGTTTCTTTGCTTCATACGTGACTCAACACTTTTTATTTATCATCACACATTACTCACTGACACTACTGATTTGAATACTCAAAAATTATGAATAAGTAAATCTTTGAATAAAAGTCATCTTTGGCTGTCTAGAACTTACCTTTGAGATAGACTTTGACAAAAAAAAAAAGGAATTTAATATATATAGATATATAGATATATATATATATATAGTCTTTTTTTTCTTTCTGTATTGACTTGATTCTAGCTAAATTGCAATAGATGGCATTTTGACCAGACAAGGAAGAATTTGTAGCAAGATAACAATTATCTTTGTGGGTTCAAGCAAGGTCAAAACCAACTCATACATGGTCCCACAAGTACATGCAACTGTGGTGTGTAGAGCTTGTAATCAGGAACAGTAATGTTCCCCAGCATACAGCTGCTAAGTGACAACAAAAGGCCTGTCACTGTGATTAATGACAAGGGAAGTGTCCCAGTGTGCTTCCTCTGTGCCGCACTGTAGCCGCAGCTCTGAATGGAGAATGAATGGTGCATGTGCACCTCTGTTGCTCTCTTTCTGTTTCATTCCACAAGTTAATGCCTCCACTTATCTCCGACCTTGCAAGCTCTTTTCCCCTCTCTCTTGCAAGGTTTTCCCACCCCAATGCCTTATATAATTTGTTTTAGGGAAGTTAAAAAAAGGAAAAGTGTCAAATCTGATGAAAAGACAAAGAATGGGGCAAAATCCATTGTGACAACATGACATATTAACCAAGGTGCAACAGGTCTTCTTGCCATAAAGTTGTTTTTCCAAACAGCAGTCTGCTCTCCATGTCAGTGAGGGTGGACTGCTGTTTAGTTCACTTGTTTTGAGGAGAAAGAAAAGGGGGGAGTCAAGAAGGGGGAGAGTCTATTGATTAACGTTTCTGATTCTCCTATTGTGACACAAGATCCAAAACCAGCTGGGGTAAAATCACACCAGCCATTGGTGCTAAATTGATGGCTCAACTCTATGGAAAAATCTATACTTTAAGGTTTATTTCAGCAATCTGGATGCACCGCACAGCAGTGCATGAAAAGAAGAATCCAAAAGAAAAGAAAGAAATGGTGTAGTGTTTTTGACCCTGAAATATCTCTTTTTAACTTTCTGTAAATGTTTTTTTTCCTCTTACGCATATTTGTTTATGTCACGGTTCTGGGCCAGTTTTGACCCAGTATTTTGAGTTTTCATGTTTTAGTTTGATTTTGTATTTTTGGTTATTTTCTTGATCTATTTGATGATGATGTTCTATGTTCTAGCTTATTCTGGTTTATGATTAGTTCTGCCCGTGTTAAGTCTGTGTTTCTTAGTCTGCGTCCTTGTGTATTGTTTCCTGTTTTATTTTGAAGGATTGTGTCTTATGTCAGTATGTCCAGCTTTGCTCCTCCTGTCTTGTTAGCCCCAATTTCTCCCAGCTGTGTCTCCCTCCTGTTTCACATTCCCTAATCACCTCAGTATGTATTTTAGCTCTGTGTTTTTTCCCTGCCAGTTGTTGCGTCCTCCACGTTTGTTGTGTGCGTATTCTTCGTCGTCTGCCTTCAGGTTAGAGTCATCTGCATCTCCAGTCTAGTTAGTTTAAGTTGTTGTTTATGTATTGCCAAGTGTGTCTCACCAGCAAATAAAGCTGCCGTTTAAGTTAATGTTTTGTCTCTGAGTCCTGCATGTGGGTCCAGCCACTGACAGCCACACAACTCATCGTGACAGTTTATAGATTTTTATTTAATCTCTCGACTTCCACTAGGTTGCAGCTAACTGTTATGTAATTTGGTATTTAGTATATGGAAATAGAGTATCTTGTCTAACATGTATCTCCAATTCAATATTAGTCCAAAGTAGTTCGTAAGTAGGCGGATGCTGTCCAAGATAAAGACAATGTTGGATAACACCTCCCACCCACTCCATGACATGCTGGTCAGTCACAGGAGCACGTTCAGTGAGAGACTGAGATTACCGAAAAGCACCACTGAACGACACAGGAAATCTTTCCTGCCTGTGGCCATCTCTCTGTACAACGCATCCACTTAACACACTGGTTACTGCTACAAATACACATTTCTTTTCCAGCTATTTATTTATTTATGAGTGACTTATGTATGTATATATATGTATATATTGTACTATTCTTAGTTAGCGTATTGTCTGTCTTGTCTTAATGTTGGTTTATAATGGAGCACTGTAACAAAAAATAATTTCCCCCAGGGATTAATAAAGTATTCTGATTCTGATTCTGATTCACAGAAACCTGGTGGACATTAAGAAGTTATAGAATAATTTAGGTGCATTTTCACATTGTCCTCTGTTTGAATGGCACCAACAAAATGATACAATATCATCTATTATTTCTGGTTCTCAAGTCTTCCAGGACGGAGATGCCTATCCCAATTAGTACAGGGAAAAAAGCAAAGTACGGCCTTCACAGGTCACATATAGACAGAAAAACATTCACACTCATTTTCAAATCTATGGCCAATTTAGAATCACTAATTCTTCTAACAAGCATGACTTTGGACTGTTGGAAGAAGTCAAAGTACCTGGAGAGAGACCAGAGCCAGCCAGTTGACTGAACCTTCATACTGTGAGGTGACAGTGCTAACCACTGCAGCACTGTCCTGCCCATATTGTGTCTAATAGCATTTTTGAAAAGGGCCCATCATGTAGACATAGCCTTTAAATTGGAGTTTTTGATCTTTGGATGCCTGATACGTACCTAATACGGAATGATCTTACTTTATCCAGGTGAAATAAATCACTGTATTCATTTACATATCTAGAAAAAGGCGCTACATGTTACAAACAGTATACAATATAAAATGCTGCTGCAAGGTTTTTACTAAATTCTAGTCCGGGGATGTCAACCTCATTTTACATTCTGGGCTACAAACAGCTCACTTTGATCTTAAATAGACCAGTCCAGTAAATCTCCCTTTCTGTTAGTGAAAAGAAGTTTAACCAGACATTTAATCCCTGATATATTTATAAGGAGGGGAAAAGTGCAATGTCAACATTATGCCTTCAATTTTCCCACGTGATAAAGAAATACTGCTGCAGTTAATGAAATTAACTTAGCATGACTGTTTGGGCTGAATAGTAATACATGTGTAAAATGTGTAGTTTATTGCCTAGACTGTCCTGTAATTTTGGTAAATTCACAGAAAATGTGATTTTAAAAAAATTCAAAACATACATTTTGATAGTCAATAGTGAAAAACAGGAAATGTAATTTAATTGTTTATTAATATTGATATTATTGTTATTGTTTTGTTACAGTATAACTTAAATGAAGGATATAGAGGAGATCATATTTTCCTTATTTTTTTTCTTCTTTTTCTTTCAGCCGCTCTCTTTAGGGCTCACTACAGTGGATCATCTGCCTCCATCTAAACTTCTCCCTACCATCTGCCTCTCCCTGACAGTTTCATCATCCAGATACTTTGTCAGATATATCCACTATCCCTCATCCAATGTCCAAACCATCTCAACTTTTAATCACTAACTTTGTCTCAAAACTGCTCAACCTGAGCTCTCCTCTGATTCGTAATTCCAATAGTGCTCACTCTCAGTGAAAATCATAACATCTTCAGCAATGCCACCTCCAGCTCCACCTCCTGTCTTTTTGTCAGTGCCCCCATCTCCAAACCACGCATCATAGCAGGTCTCAATACCATCTTGTAAACCTGCCCTTTCACTCTTGTTCCTCTCCTCCTGTCAACATCTATATTCTGCTTGATGATTGCTGCTGTTGGGTGCAGCAATCATCAAGGACAGAGAGGGAATATTTCTTTTTTTATTGTTTTCCTGCTGTTTTGCATAGAAGAAGCTGAAAAAACCCCAAAACAATTAACTGAAACAGTGGAATCAGATCAAAAAGTATCAGTTGTAACTTATTTGAATTTTTAAGATCACCAGTATGTTTCAAACAAGATTCAAATTTTTGCATTAAGATTTTTATATTATTATTTTCTAGACGTTTCCTTTCTCATCTCCCCCATCTGCCAAAAAAATCTGGTAAATACCTGAGCAGTTACTGTGGTCCACTAAATCCAGTGACTACAGTTCCAGGCAGAGTCCAGTGACTGAGGTTTGTTACCCATTCTGACACAAAATACTGAAAAGCATGGAAGCTTTTGTAGGCCTTCATATCTCATCTGTATAACATGATAACGTAATGATAAGTCTTGCGGCATGAAGTCAGAGAGAGTGCCAGGCTTTAAAACATCAGTAAACACACTCGGATAGAGTAACTGAACATCCATCTTCAGCCCTCCGTTGCCCAATTTCTCCACATAACGAGCACGATGCTTGCCGTGAAAGTGTTTTTCTTCTTCTGAGAGTGAATATAGACTTGTTTATTTACTTATAGTTGCCATAGTTCTCATCTACATAATGTTTAGCAGGTTTTTCACTCACTTGACATGTCAGGGTAGCCCACTTCCAAAATGTCCGACAAGTTGTGGCGCACATGTGCACTTGGTGAGCGGTCGCTTGTCTGCAAACCTCTATACAAGGAGGGGATGAGCAGGAAGGAAGCTGAGATCCTAGTGTGTGCAGATAAAGAATGGAGATTTTCTATCATTCGATAGAGTGATACATTCTCGAGTGCATTGTACTTTGCAGCATCTGAGCTGGTGACACCAACAGACTGAGTAAAATGATCAGGAAGGCCAGCTCTGTGATTGGTTGCAAAACGAACGAGTGCCAAGTAAATGTTAAATGTGGAATTTTGGTGAAATGTAAAAAAAGATAAGGAAATGTACATCTTTGTACATGTATGATCTATGCATCAATGTAAACGAGGTTTTTTCTAAATAAAAATACAAAAGCATAGTCAAGAACTCAGGTCAGATTATAGAAAAGAATTAATGCAAACTAATTTTCCACAAAACGTTTTTGTGAAGCTGAGATATGTAGTTTTCAATCAAAGGCAGGATTTGTCACCTCTTCTTTTTCTATGGAGGAAAGAAAACTGCCATTGGCAGAGCTCTTTAACAGAACTCTGCATGGCAGCAGCAATGGCAACCGTCGGCAGGGTGGCACAATAACGAGGCCGTGGCAATGCTGGCTGTCCTCTTGCTCCGAACTGGAAAAGTGTCCTCTCCTAGAATGCTGGAGACAATCACAGGGGGAGTGAACTGTCTTATATTGTCCCACACGGACTCATTATCTCAATAATGAATCTTTTCCTCATGCATGCACATGTTCTCTATCTCTCTGTCAGTATTGTCTCTCTCGTGAGCACATCAAATGAAAGACGAGTGAGGAAAAGAGTGCAGGGAGACGACAGGAAAGTTTTTCCTTGACACACTTCCCTCCACTTGATTTAAGATGGTGGGGATTTTTCTCGAGCAGGTTGATCGCACTCTGCTCCCTTTGAACGCAAAACCTTGGTCAACTTCACAGGCGCAATCAGATAAAGACTACCTCCGACTGAAGTTCAACAAAGGGCCAGTTTCTCTTTCTTTATGCAAATTAGCTAAATTAAAGTTTTTGCTGAATGCTTTGCTGCCGCTCTGCTGTGAGTATTTGGCCTGCATCGCCTCTGGACACTGACTTTCTCTTGGCAGAGGTGCCGTTGGACAGCGTGTTCTGAAGATTCAAAGAATGCACGCTCCCAAACATCCTGTGCGCACACACTGCTGGAAGGAGCCGCACAGAGGGCAGCAGTACGCCTGAACATAATGGCCACCATTGTCGGGATTGTTGACAGCTTGGCTGCTGTAGAAAACGCTGTGTGTGTGTCAGTCATTGTGGCTCACTGTTTATGTGTATTATTGTGCAGAGCAGAAAAGAGCATGCTGATCAACACAACACAGCTTCAGTCCCTCTATTGGCCCCTGCAATCACCAGGGATTCTGGGCACAATTAAAACAAGCCAGCTGCAATTATTAGCTGCCTTCCCTCCTCCTCCTCATCCTTCTCCGCTTTGCTGTTTCTCTCCCCTCCCTCTTCTTTCCCTTTTAAAGCAGAGAGATAAAGCCAGGCCTCCTATGACTGTAATCTTGGGCCTTGCTATACTTCCCTGATTGGAAACACTGCAGACAGTAGGAAGGGAGGGAGGGACTGACAATGTTAAATATCAAATTTAGAGCGAACCAAAATTAGCCTCTGTGTGTTTCTTAAGCTTGTGTAGTAGATACAATTGCACCATGTGTATCTGTTGGGGAAAAAAAAACATTTCTGAATAAAATTACTGAAATTTAAAATGCTCAAACAATGGGCAAAATAATGACCCGTGAATTTACAACAGCCGCAGTTATCAGTGTAATGTGTCTTACAGAAAAGGAAATCTATACAGGAATAGCCGGAAAGTGGTGAAGGGCATGGTGAAGGGTTAGACTGATCCATCTATCCGTCTATTCTATTCAATTCATTTTTACTTCTTTGGTTATTAGTTTTTTTAAATGTATTATTTATTTATTTATTTACATAGCCCAGATCACAAAAGCAGTCCCCTCAGTGTGCTTTATATCTGATGACCCTCTATGAGAAAGCATTTGGTGACAGTGGGAAGAAAAAAATCCCTTTTAAGAAAGCTCCATCAGAACCAGGCAGCCATCTGTTGTGACTGGTTGGGGGTGAGGGGAAGGAGACAGGACAAAGATGCACTGTGGAAGAGAACCAGAGATGAATAATTACTAATGATTAAATGCAAAAGGGTGTATAAAAACACAGAGAGTGAAAAGGGGTGAGTGAAGTAGAAACACTCAGTGCATCATGGGAAGCCCCCAGCATCCTAGGCCTATTGCAGCATAACTAAGGGAGGATAGGGTATGATTCATCAAAAAGGAAAGTTTTAAGCCTAATCTTAAAAGTAGAGAGGGCGTATGTTTCCCAAACAAACTAAGAGCTGGTTTACTTGTGGTTCCTTGGATATTTAAAAGTAGAATGGGAGGCAGTCTGAGAGCAAAGTGCTCTACTGGGGTGATACGGTACTGTGAGGTCTTTAAGCTAAAATGAGACCTGATTATTCAAGACCTTGTATGTGAAGCAAATGATTTTATTCTGGATTTAACAAGGACACAAAGAAGAGAGGCCATTATGGGAGAAGTATGGTCTCATCGTATCTTCCATCCATCCATCCATCCATCCATCCATCTTCTTTCTTCTACTAAATCAATTCAGGGTCAAAGAAGGGCCAGAGCCTTTTCCAACTGTTGCATGGCACAGTTCACAATACAACCTGCTGGGTTGCCAGTGCATCCTTAACAAGATTAACACAGATGGAATAGATAACCATTCATGCTCACCTTCATAAATACGAACAATTTAGATTTACATTATCCTAACCCATTTGAGTTTTTGAACTAGGGAGGAAGTCGGAGAACTCATGAAAGCACAGAGAAAACAAAACCTCTAGACCAAGACATTCTTTTTTTCTTCCGCATACTATCAGTTTTGCAATTTGTCAAATACTAAGTGGAGTAGAAAGTGAAATCAAATAGCGCTCAAGTCCAACTACCTTAGAATAGTTTTAAAATGTATTTTATAAAGTAATAATGTGTGTGTGTGTGTGTGTGTGTGTGTGTGTGTGTGCGCGCGCGTGTGTACTCTTCCTAAACTAAGCTGGAGGCCTGCAGCTCTGTCGATCTCAAACTGTTTTGGAGAAGCTTATCAAGTACTCCACCCAGCCACTTCAAATACACGTCTACACCTACACCCTGACTTCCTACCATTCCTCCATGAAGACAGCAGACAAAGCAGACAATGGAATGAGGGCAGAGCACCGATGCATGGACATCACTGGGCTATGATGTCATGAGGGAAATGAAGTGAGATTTCAGACACGAGGCTTTGAAGAATGCAGCAAAAGGAACAGCAGGGTTGAAGTCATCCCCCCATGGAGGAACCCCAACTCCCTGCTCTCCCTTCTTGACTTCTCTGCTCCCCTCCTTTTTCTGCCTTTTGCTTATTTCTCCTTTCCTCTTTTTGACATGTTGTGTCTTTGTCCCAACCTCACCCAGCTTAACCCTGTCTCCTTCTTCTCTAGCCCCCTCAGCCTCCTCGATCCTCCTCCATCATGCGCTCCTTGACCCGTCCCTCACCCTCTACAGTTTAGCTTTTTTACTACCCGTCTCAAACTGTCACCCTGGAAAGCATTCAGGATGGCTTATGCTATGCTGCCTCGCTATCTTTGCACCCTAATGCAAGTATTCAGAGGATTAAAGGAAGAATGTGTTGACTGCGCCATAAGCCATTTCCATGGCTCTTGATCACAAAGCCGAGCTGACTTCTGATAAAAAAGGCTGACAAAAAAACAAAACGAAAATGAAAACATCACAACCTCGTCACTAATTCAGCTGGTATTGATGAAATACTCATGCACATATAAATATGCATGCTTTAAATATGCCGTGAATCTTGTCCTGGCTCAGGAATTGAGCCCAGTTCATTAGTTCAGCTTACGTAAGTATGCTAATGAGGTACTGATTTTATTGGCCTCATTACACCACAGGGAACTGGCCCGATAACACAGGAGTTATGCAAGAGAGGAAAAAGACCACTGTTTAACATCTGCCCCTTTAATGGTAGAGAGCTCACCAGGCACCAGTCTGACAATAAACTGATAGAGACGTAGAGAGAGGGACACATCCCAGGCCAAATCCGAATTTGTCAAGCCTACACGTAGGAGGGTGCATGAGCGTCTAGGAGTGAGCGCATGGCCGATGTGCTTTTGTCTTCATCTTTTTTTGTGCCTACTGCTTTTGCCAAAGCTGAAATTTCATGGCTGAGACTATCAGAGGTGATTCTCAGTGCAAGGCTGAATGATTTCTTTTTGTGTCTGATATAAGCGCCTTGGGATATACGAGTGTGTGTCTGCATGTGTGTGTGTGTGTGTGTGTGTGTTTGCACTTCCTCCTGAAACATTTTGTCAGCCGTTTGTTCTCATTCCAGTGCATCAGCAAACACAAACAAGCACATGCTATGAAAAAGAGCCATCCGACTATTTGGCGTCTGCACCGATTCCACGCTGCATCCAGGCAAGTTGATACAGCAGCTAGCTGGGAGCTGCCACCCATTTGTGCTGTGATGATGATTACTACTAGATATTATCCTAGACCTTTTGAAAAACTTTGGATAATGCCAAGATGGCATAAATAACGGTAAACGACTCTGACGCCAGCATTGCAGTGAGCTGGATTTCATCAGGAACTTACCCTGCAGCTGAGAATGTAATTACCAGATATGATGAAGCTGTGCCACGTTTGTCTCTACATGTGATAAGCAATAAACCTCTGCACAAATTCTCAGTCAGGTATAAAGAGAAATATCTATCTATCTATATATCTATCTATATCTATATATATATATATATATCTATATATATATATATATATATATATATATATTTATATATATATCTATGGATGGGTACCGGTATCGGCACCAGTTCTGACATAAAGTAAGTAACTAGACCGAAAAGCAGCGCACATTTCGGTGCTTTATTTCGGTGCTTTTTTTTCCTGAGATGTCATACACTTTGGATTCTAGCCAATCATTTTACCTTTGGAAGCGTGGTAGGCGGGCCCAGGTACGTACGTTCTTTTAGAGCAGAGCTACAGATTAAAAATGCCCAAAGCGAAGCGGTCAAAGTCTGGCTGTACTTCACAGCAAAAGATGCAAACTCAGCAGCCTGCAACAAGTGCTTTAAGGTGATACTGTGCAAAGGAGGTAACACCTCGAATCTGATGAAACACCTGGCGACGCATAGCGTTTTTTTAAAAGCCGAGAAATGCACCGTATTTGATAGCTTGCTGTGAGACCTCACACCGAGCACATCTACTGCGGGTGTGGTGCCTGTTATCGGACCCGGAGTTAGCAACATCCCCCAAAAACCCGAAGAGGAGAGTCCTGGCCCCTAGCCCTGCCAGTGTAGCAGAAATGATGACGGATGATGATGGCAGCAGCAGCCGTTCTTCTCTGCGTGAGTAGCTTAATGTTGTTCGTGTGTAATTTACACTGAGTAGGCTAACCACGTTATTACATTAATGCACGTAAGGTGAACTATGTCAGTGCGCCCAAGGGCAGCTGTGGCTACAACGTAGCTTGCCATTGCCAGTGTGTGAATGTGTGTGTGAATGGGTGAATGACTGAATGTAGTGTAAAGCGCTTTGGGGTCTTTAGGGACTGAGTAAAGCGCTATACAAATGCAGGCCATTTACCATTTACCATTTAACTAGCAAACACCATTGTAGTTACATGCGGCTGTCTTCTTGTTTGATGGCAGATGCTCCCTTCACCCTGGCCAAAAAGGCTAAAATGACCAAAGAAAAAGTGGAAAACAGTTAAACATGAGAGGTTTTTGGACAAAGTTTGTGTTTTTTTTCCCCATTGATTAAGCACTGCTTCCAGCCAGGAGTGATGCCATAAATCCCCTATAGCTGCAGAAAAGGCTAACATTGTTATCTTTTTACAAAAAACCAGTTAAACATGAGAGGTTTTGGAACAAAGTTTGTTTTCTCCATTCTTTAAGCACCGGTTCGAGCACCGTTTAAGCACCAGCACCGTTTCAAAAGTATCGGTTTGGTACTGGTATCGGATAAAACCTAAACGATACCCATCCCTATATATATATAGATAGATAGATATAGATATATATACATATGTGTGTGTGTGTGTAGAGAAAGAGAGGAGCTGGTTGCAGCCACCCAGCCGCTGCGTCCCGGCACCTGTGGGGACGCGGCGGTCACATATGCTCGGCCTGTGTTTAAGCCTAAACTGCGTGGCAACCCTCTGCCATGCAGTTTAGGCTTAAACAGTATTTTTACACCCAAATTATTATTATTAGTTATTAGCTTAAAACTTGGCATATCTTGGCATGATGTACAGTGTATCTTTAAAAAGATCATTTGCAATGGCATAATTTATTTAGCATGACAATCCCAAACACACTGCCAGTGTAGAAAAAGCATCCAGAAAATGGAACGCAATCATTCATGTGCTCCCCTGCACGGAGCCCTGACCACAACATCACTGAAGAAGAGCGTTGGACTCTCCTGTAAGAAGCCTGCAGAACAATTCATGAAGACTGCTCAAAGAAACAAGAAAGCTTCCCTTCTGCAAACCCACATTTGCTCCTGTATCTGAGATAAGATGTGAAGTCTGAGTACAATAACTATAGTCTGAGTACTTTTTTAAACCTTTCTAATTACTTAACTGATGTGATTATTGTTGCAGTCGCTTGATCAGGTCCACAAAGAGTGGAAGGTAAAACTGGGCAAAACAGCTGTTACTTTCTTGGCTGGAGGAAATAAAAAAACATAGCACAGTGCAATAAAATGGAGTAGAAACAGACAGAAATGCTAAATTTCCAGTGAATTTTTTTTAGATTTTTTGCGTTAACTGGAACTGTTTACATTTTGTCGTGTTGTGTCCTCTCACTGACTGCAAAATTACTCACGTCAGCTCTGTATCAACAATAGACAGAAATGTGGACATAATTTAAATTCTTCTTTAACTGATTGTACAATGTTATAAAACGTTGACTATATTTGCATGCAAACTTGGCTTATTTTTTTTAATTTACTCAGTGCTGAAACTTTATGGTAGGTTTATTGTAGGACTGTAATGGAGTCATGGGATTAGATCAAACTACAGCATACACTAGTCTGACAGTGAATGATATTAGAGTCAATGTGAGCAGGGATGTGGTTTTTGCTCCCCTCTTAGAGCTTTTAGTCAAAATTCCTCTCTCAGCTGTTCCACATTCAGTCACAATCCCCCTCTTGTTTGTTGTTCTGCAAATGTGGTAAAAGCTGCCTGTCAGATGCATTATATGATGTGAGGTAAAGTTCTGGGGCAGAATGATGACAGGAAGACCAGAACATACATCATTTACTGTATACATTGGAAAGTAAAAAATGTACCGCATATAAAAGTGTTTGAACTCATAATTATATTTTAAATAAAAGATCAACTTAGTTAAATTCAAACAAGTAGAAAAGAAAGACCACATACAGCAACCTGGTTTGTGTGGTGTGTCATGCTGAAATCTACATCTGTGCTACCAGTGAGATAATCTGTTCATTAACTGGAGCTGGAACATACAGAGTGGGTTCGAGTTACTGTAGGAATCTCAGGAAGCCACCCCACACACCCCAGGAAGTCATGTCCCTCTGTGCCTTTTATTCTGTAACAGCTACAAGCAAATATCTGTAGGCCTAACACATGTTAAAAAAAAGTCAAAACATGTTATTTTTTTATTTTGAAGAGCTTTTAAATTACAGCTGTGCAGAAAATGTGCTGTCGGCCTTATTAATTTTTTATTTTGCACAGACTTTTGCATTTTCCCAGTTCTAATTCAATATGTCTCATTCTTTTTTTTCAGAAGTAAACAACTCAATGTTAGCATGGCTCATAGTTAGCAAATTCATCCTTGTTAGCTATAGCTTCACAGCCCAAAATATACAGCAATATTAACAGCTTTAACAGTGCTAATGCTGCAAATGTTAGCAACTAAATTGGCTAAACAGCTAGTATAAAGTATGAATAACTGTCATTACCAATATCTTAGATAATTTATCTTTTGCAAAATCCCAATGCATTTATTAGTTTTTATATTAAATTTCATTTTATGGCCATGTGACACATCAAACTTATTGGTAATGTCACAAGAAAAACAATGGTGTGCTTGGTATCAACGTAACTTTATTCTTTCATGAGTTATTTACAAGTTTCTCTTTGTTCACAGCCATTGACATGTCGAAGAGGTTAACACATGAGGACCGGATCGAAATCGTGTTGATATCTGGTGAACGCAGTAACCGGGTTATTGCAGCAGATTTCAATGCAAGACTCCCTACGAGACCACCCATCTCCCATGCTACAGTCAGCAAACTGCTTGCTAAGTTTCGTGAAACTGGTTCAGTGTTGGATTTGCCAAAAAGTGGATGCAAGAAAACTATCACTAATGAAGAAAGATCAGTGGCTGTCCTAGCTTCATTCAGCAAGAGCCCACAGCGTAGCACTCGCCTCATGTCACTGGAGAGTGGCATCAGTCGAACATCCCTTCGGCGGATATTAGCTACTCACAAATGGCACCCTTACAAACTCCAGCTACTGCAGCATCTCAACGAGGATGACCCAGATCGGCCCACAGAATTTGCAGAATGGGCAAAACAAAAATTGGAACAGGACCCTCAGTTCACGCAGAAGATTTTGTTCAGTGATGAGGCAAACTTTTATGTGAATGGTGAAGTCAACAAACAAAACCACCACTACTGGTCTGACACTAAACACATTTTATAAGTGGTCAGAAACTTGTAAATAACTCATGAAAGAATAAAGTTACGTTGAAACCAAGCACACCATTGTTTTTCTTGTGACATTACCAATAAGTTTGATGTGTCACATGGCCCTCTTCCTATTGAAAAAACAAAAGTTGTATCCAAGATGGCCGACTTCTAAATGGCCACCATGGTCACCACCCATCTTGAGGAGTTTGCCCCCTCACATATACTAATGTGCCACAAACAGGACTTTAATATCACCAACCATTCCCATGTTATTACGGTGTATCCATATAAATGGCCCACCCTGTATATGCATATGACAGAAAAAGGCACATGAACATAAAAAAGCTCAATATGAAATAACAACCTACTTGAGTATTTTTTTTTCTTCTCTTTCTTTTCTTTCACTGGACAATTTAATATATTTCACTTTTTATTCAATATCTAGAACCGACTTCTCGATAACAAAATCACTTCCTGTAACATTTAATGACAAGTATAGTTTGTAATACATGATACTGTTAAATGCCCACAGTCTTTTTTTAAGCTGTTTTGAGTGCAGGAGCACCTTCTATTTATTTGGTGAAAGGTAGTTGCAGCTAAACACTCGAGGCCTGGTATTTGCTGACAGATACAGTATGGCAGAGCTCCGGGGAACTGCCTCTTATTACAGAATAACACTGACCTTTAAAACATCCCATCAGGCATCCTAGGTGTTTTTAGCAAAACATCTGTTACTGTAGCTCAAAGCCACACACTGCCACCAGCACCACAACTTGGTGTCCTGTTCTGCTCTAAAAATCTCACACAACTTTTTCAGGAACCTAGAAAGACTATTGCAGAGGCCTTACTCCTTTTACTGTCTGCTGTGGACTATTCAGAATTTATGCCTTTTCTTCAGTATCAGAGCTCCATCTAAACAGAGGCAGTTTGTTTACAGTGTAAAATCAGGATTATGGACCATGAGTCTTTCAGCCCACTGGCCTCGCTTTGACTCTGTCCACATTTAGGGCTGAACAAAAACAGGCTTTGTCCCAGAAACACAATTTGCAACGGTACTATCGGGCACCCTTCATCCCGGCCCCCACCCCTAGCCACTGTGGGAAACAACTGCACCGAGGCTTAACATCCAATACTGTGAGAGGTTTCCTGTCCAAATTTACAAGAGGGCTGTACCGGGGGAGTTCTGAAATGTCTGGGCCACATATACTTGCCCCGATCCATTATTTCAAAGGAAAGGGCTTTAAAAGTGTAACATTTAGATAGAGTTTCTCTTTGAATTGAATTCTGGTTAATTATGCTTAGGTGATATTATTGTAGTCCCATTGGCAATAGCTCGCATTCTTACTTCTTTCCGATTGTTAAATTAACAGCACAATTATGAATGTGACTTGAATGGATGAATTTAGGTTGAAATAATAATAACATTTTCTAAAAGGCATTTTATAGTTAATAACTGACCGTTGTGTGTACATCAGATTAACAGCATGTGAGAGCCATGTCCTTAAGAAATAGAAAATAAATCCAGTAAAGACCTCGCACAGGACCTGAGATCATCTGGCCCTTGACCGGAAACATCTACATCTACTTATCACTGACTCCCCTTCAAATGGACTCTAGTAACAGATCTTATGGACTTGTGAATCCAAATCAGGGGAGAGGTACAGTGAGTGCCTACAGCCATCTTTAAAACACAGTGGAGGCTCTGTCATCCCACGTCATCAACCAGAGGCTACAGCATAGTGGAAACAGTTAAGCATGAACATAATAATCCCAACCTGGTAGAAGAGAGCAGTGTAACTCAGCTAGATGATGCCCAGCAACCTGCAGTGACAATTTTACGTGTAGCCACTCAAATGAGGTCACGACTCCCACAGCTCACTGACAAGATCCCATTAGAGGAGATGCTTGCAGATGTGAACACTTTTCTGTGCACCATACCCACAACCAGTATCACTGAAAAACTGAGCTCATATATGCTGTTCCAACAGTAATCAAAATGCTCACTGCTCTGGTCACGACTCTGAAAACATATATTAGAGAAGCAGAGGCCTGAGAAGTAAAGGTGTACAGCTACAACAATCCTATGAGGGCAGACTAAGCAATACTGGAAGAACATCTAAAAAAAAAAAAGAGGTGTCTCACAACGGCAATTTCAAGCAACTGGTGGAATTAAAAGCAGACCTTCCAGAACAAGAACCAGTCAACATCACCAAGGGAGACATCCAACAATGAGTCTCCAGAATAACAAGCTGGAAAGCATCACTGCTGGATATGATCTACACCGACTGGCTGAAGAGACTAACAGCATGCCATGAACACCTGGAAGCACAAATAAGGGGGGTGCTTGCGCCAGGTTTTCATCCAGACTGGTTAACACAGGGCAGAACAAAGATCCATAGAGGCAGGAGTCTACCACAGCTGACAGGACCCAAGAGTCAGACTGAGCAACAGTGCCCCAGAGACAATCCAACACATGGCAGCAGGATGTAAGTTCCAATGTGAGACACCATCACAGGTCGTTTAAAACAACAAGTCTAAGGTCCTGTGTGACTTTGAGTTCCAGATAGACAATCAGATGCTGGCTAATAAACTAGACATATTAGTGGTTGACAAGTAGAAGAAGACAACAGTTGCTATAAATGCATCACTCCCAGTAGACAACGACATCATGAAGAAGTACCAGGGGCTGAAGGAATAACTGGCACAGATGTCCAAGGTAAAAACCAAAGTGGTCCCAGAATTCAGGCCTCTGGTAGAGGACAAGAGCTTGTGGAATACACACAAATAGATACACAGACACACTCATGTATTAGGAGTTCCTTTCACTATGTACTATGTACATGTACCACAAATTACCACACTGGAATTCACTGAGTTCCTGAGAACGACCCATTATTTTACAAATGTTTGTAGAAGCAGTCTGCATGTCTGAGTGCTCGATTTTATACACCCGAGGAAGTGATTGGAACACCTGAATTCAGTGATTTGGATGATTGAACTATGTATAACTGACCATCCTTTAATCATTTGTATTAATAGTAGATGTTTCAAATTTGGCAGGTGCGACTATGGCAAAGATTTAGTTTTTCCTTATAATATTCTGTAAGACAACAAACTTTTTTTTCTAGTATTTTTTATCAGGTTTGTTACAATATGGTTCATTTCAAAGAAATTGTGAAACTTCATTGGAAACAGCATGACTATTGTTCAAAAAGTCAGTTTCCTTGTCCAGCAGGTCTTCACAATTCTTGTCATGTGTCTAGCACATGACAACAATTTCAAAAGCATTCTCTTGTAGGAGACAAGACTAACAGGCCATTTGCCAGTTAGTCAAATATGAAGAAGGCCAAAAATACTACAGGTCAAATATACTAGGCCAGTGCTCAGTGTCTAAGGCCAGCAACCTGCCAAGTGTTTAATCATTGGCTAAAGTGAGACGGAAGAATCTAGAAGGGTAATTAAAGAGTAAGTAAATGTGATAAGCAGTTTAATACATACAATAATAAAGCTGGTTAATTTTTCATGTGCTGCACTCTGATGTTATATCCAGCTGAGGCCACTGAGGCTCTTCAAGAAATCCTTTTGTTCTTTCACACCTTTGTCACCTGTTTCTGCATGCAGGTGTCAATAAAGTTGTGATCATAGTTTTTCAACATTTAGAAAGAAAGGGAGAAAACATAAATTTAGCATGTCTTTCTAAGTGTTAGATTGCTATTTATTGACTCAGTTGGTGTATTTTCCAGGGAGAAAAACTCACTCTCAACAATTAAAATGTAAGTTACAAAGGACAGGTTTTGCATTGGGTAAGAGTGACAAGAGTTTAGTGCATGCTGCATTGGCTGATTTCAGTGGTACTATTTACACAACTACTACAGAACAAGATTAGGTGTCATGGTCAATGTTGGGCTGGATCAAAGGTTGGAGTCTTTAATTTGCACTAATGATTCTGTTTAGTTCCACTTGCAAAATTTTAGCTTTTGTACTAACTTTATACTACTACCACTACTACACAATGGCACATATAAATACTTATATACATATCTATACTATATTATATATACTATATTATTATTATACTGTATTATATTATTATACTATATTAATAAAGTTAACTAAATGACCTTAAAACCAGTAGGAGCATAGATCAGCTGAAAAAAATCTACTGGAACAGACAATTCAAAAACAATGTTGTGGCTTATTTTAAAATGGGTTTTAATAGGATTCCTCACATTCAGTGTTTATTAGGTGACTCATTATGAAGGCCTATGTGCTTGAAGTAGCAGCATCACCCGGCAAGATGTGACAAAAATAGCCAATCATCACCTGATTAGACAGCTGTTAGAAATGGGCATAAAAATAAAATACATATTTGATTGTGTTTCAGTGAATATTTCCATCCTGTTTATCCAACTTCCTGAGGAGTCCTGATGCATTGCTCCACTTGAACAATCCCTCCACCCTCTCTTTCTCTTGCCTGAAAATTCTGACATGCTGACCAGTTTTGTGTTTGTTTGTTTAAGTTGACCCTGTGTTCTCACAATTGTTGATGTAAAAAAATAAATAAATAAATAAATAATGCCAGCAGGGAGTACACATGCCAGCAGAGACATTTATCAAAGGTTGGCTGTTAATGAAGTCACATCATTGCAGCAGAATACAAAAACTGTCAGAGACATGCAGGGACTTCAACCGAATTACTTGAAATCTGGTAAATTAACTGATGCCCTCGTCATTTGCTTTGATAATTATTTCCATATTGACACAATCCCACTTAGAGATCATTTCCATCACATCTTTGTACTCACGTTTTACGATAGGGAAAAAAATATTAGCAAACATAAATATAGTGTTGGTGATTCAATAAGTTTGATGAAAGGACCAAAAGACCTTGTGAGAGCAGGATAGCCTCTGGCAGCACTTCCTGACTTGCGCTGGTAGTCTGGTGAAAGTGTTTTCAACCTCTCAGTCACGGAATTTGGATGACTTTTACATTCTACTTGGATTCTGTGATGGGATAACACACCAGTCAGCAAGTGTGCTTTACTAGTGTATTGTGATTGTGTGCATTCCGTGTTTTGCTGTGGGCTTGCATGTATGCATATACTGCATCTGTGTGTGTCTGCTTTCAGTGGTAGCGTGAGCAGGAGTGTATGTTTTCAAAGCTTCCGTGACTTGCTAGAAAGCCCCCCTGCTGTGGTGCTGAGTGCCTCCCCTTCAGACGCATTAAAATAAGATGAGTGTGTGTGTGTGTGCTGCAGAGTGTGTGTGTGTCAACAGTTAGGAAGAGTTAGGAAGGAGATAGCAAAGAACAGAGAGAGTTAAAGGAAAGATTAAAGGATTGGAAACACACATCATGAGGAAAATTTTGTGTGCAGTGTGACTGCACACATGCAAACATGCCTGTATGTGCGTGTGTAAAGGAACGCGTGTGCTGGATTCCCTGCGGGCCATTAAACTAAGATGAGTACCATGTTGGATAGCAGAGAAGGAGAGATAGCAGGAGAAAGAGGGAGGAGGAGTAGGAGATGTGTACATGGTTGGTAATTGGCTCTTAAGTGCAGCACGCGTCTTTACTCAAGAGCCTCTCCTCTGCGCTCCTCTCATGGCTGCTGTTTGTTGGGCTGAAAACTCCATCCACTTATCTCCACAGCCAGCAATCGCTACAACCTTAAACACACACACACTTTATCACTGACTTGCATGATTTCTTTTGCTTCTCCATCCTCTTTACCTCTCCATTCTTACTTCCTGCTCTTTCTCTTTCTCAACTACAAAGAGCTATAGCAGGGCTAGCAGCAGATCGCTTTGTTTTCATGTACCACATCAGTGCTCAGTGATTAGCTAACTCTACCAAGCTTGGTTAGCGAGCTGCATTTATAGACACTTTAATCTGATTGAATACTAGACTTTCACTCACCACAACTGAAGCACAAATTATTTGTCAGAAGTTTCCATTAAAAATGCTCCTAAGGGCAAAAGTAGACAGTTATGAGGTCAGTTCAATGATATGGATTAGCTGAGGAAATGTCTATTTGACAGCTGTGTTGGCTGATTTGACTATGTGTCAGTCAAATCAGACGTCTCTCTAATAATGCAAAGTTTCTGAATTGATTTTAATATACTTTGTATGGGCATTTCCCAATAGAGCAGTATTATAAAAGAAGTCTAATTGGATGACAGGACATTTTCAATTGTAATTAGGGCTCTTTTATTTATTTAATTTTTATGAACTGTTATTCCATGAAGGTTTCACATTTGTAAAACTTTTTAATTCACTGGTCTTTGCTTTCATTGGAATATCAAAGGCCTGTTATTTACATAAGCAATCACCTGCCACCTGCACTATGGGAAGACAGCAAGTCAGCAAAGATGCTATTTCCAGTATAAATGTGTAACAGTCGCAATTGTGTGGTGTCTCTTTAGGACAACCTCAGTCAATGTTTAATGTTAATGTTTAGTAATGTCACAAGTATGCGCCACTGCCCTCTGTAGAGTGTGGGAAAAACGTGTTTGCACACGGACACATGGACTAAGATGGACTTCATATCTTACCTCCCTAACTCAAAGTAACGTTGCAGGTTGTATGAACACTGCTCGCTGCATGTACGATAAGACAGCAGCCATTCAACCGAGCCTTGTGAGGTTGGTGAAGAGTGTGTTTATTAAACGACAAGCACTGTGGAATTGCCACTACCAGTGTGGTTTTGAGTTTTTGATTGTCCTGCTGAGTGTTTCTGCCGCCTCCTCTCAACCACTGAAAATAACCCACGTTACAAACACCTTTTCAGTGTTTCGGGGACAGCTTCAGGTCAGCTTCTCCACTAGACCCTAATGGAGTCCATGCCAGACCCACTCTGTGGGCTGGTAATCCCACAACATACCAGAATATTTAATAAACATCAATCATGAGAAACACATCTCTAAATCATTTTTTCAACAAGACCATGTGCACCCCCTTTCATGGCAAAGGTATTCCCTGGTGCCTGTGGGCTTTTTCAGAAAGATAATAATGCTCCCTACCACAAAGCATAAGCGGTTAAAAAGTGATTTGAGGACTTGACTTGACCTCCAAATTCCCCAGATGTCAATCTAATTGAGCATCTGTGAGATGTGCTGGAAAAATGAGTCCGATCCATGAAAGCTCCACCTCACTCGTCTGATAGGTGAGTCACAGCCCTGTTTAGCCTCCCTGTACTCTAAACAGGTACAATGGATGGCTTTATCAATTCTTAAAAATGGTTGCCAAATGCTATCGTTTTTCTTTAAAGCAAATTTACCTAGGGGTATAAATAAAGTACCCTTAACCTTAACCAACTTACAGGACTTAAAGAATCTATTACTAACATCTTGGTGCAGCTACCACAGCACACCTTTGTGGGTCTAGTGGAGTCCCTGCCTTGATGAGTGAGGGCTGTTTTGGCGGGAAAAGCGGGACAAACACAAGTAGGTAGGTGTTTTTGCCTGCTCAGTGTCTTCCCTTTAATTGTAACTTCTATTAGATATAACTTCATTGCTGAAGGTGTGAGATCCACTTGTTGGCCTGTGCCAAACATGCTTGGCTCCATTTGTACACCTGGCTGTGAGGAATTATGGATCAGAATCTAGTGCATAATGTGTCACATGTTTTTTCCCCTCTTTGTTTCCGTGTTTTCCGTCTGTCTATGCTGCTGTTTAGAGAAGCATTAAAATGATAATCTAATGCGCCTCTTCTCAGAAATAAACACATCAGATGCAGATGCACACATACAGAAATACACTAAAAACTGTACCACATCATTTCTATTCCTGGATCTGTGGCACACCTGAGTACAGTATTATACAAAGTTTGCTCAGAGCCCTGAACTTTACTTTTTCTTTCGCAGACACAGGGTGGTGACAAACACTTTAAAGTTTGTCCCCTTGGTGCCCTTAAATAACATCTGGTTAGGGCTGTTAGCATTTATTCCAAAAACCAGGGGACCTAGCAAGCACAAAAGCATTTTGTCCATGTGCTGTGGAGAGCATCTGGTGAATAAAATTAACCAATTAAAATCTAAAATATCAGCCTATCTCTCGTAGTAATTTCACACCGACGTGTCATCCTTCCAAACCCGTGGCGCTGGCTTTTGTGTCTCAAGGTTCTCAGGCATTTACATTGTCATGACACATCAGAGACATGAGTGACTGAAAAGAAAAAAACAATGGTACATGCAAGGCCAATCCAACCCATCTGAAAGTCCCACTATCCCTCCGTCTCTTCCCGTTTAAAGTATTCACAGCAGAGAGATAAGCTCCTCTGCTCGGGGAGAAAGAAAGAGAGAAAGGGAAAAAAAACCTCCTGCAATGATAAACAGCTGCTGGAGTAAAAAAAAATAATATTCCTCCACAGAGTGAGAGAAAAGGCTTATGTTTATGATTTCTCAAAACAACTTTATTTCTGACCTCTCCATAATCCCCAGAAAGTCTTTCAATTAGAGAATAGCTGAGATTCCCCCTATTTTTGAGCGCCCCGCTCCAAGACAGACTGGGGAGAGAGGGAGATAATTGGCCAATAAAAATGTAAATAGGGTGGTGGAGCACACCAGCATGTGATGTGGAAAAGCTTGTGTGTGTGTGTGTGTGTGTGTGTGTGTGTGTGTGTGTGTGTGTGTGTGTGAGCGTGTGTGTGTGTGTGCTCGTGTGAGGGTGGGGGTGTTGGAGAGAGGAGGTTTTAGGATAATCCACTATGACAGGTTGTGTTGGTTTTTGTTGGTTGCTAATTGGAGTTTCTTTTCTACGCAAATACCATAATACAACAGAGCCGTGATTACTGATGGGAGCTGAAGTAAATGAGATGAGGGAGGTCCAACGACAGACCCCCTCCCCTCGTGCTTCATCTTCCCCACTTGACCTGTGCGGGTGACAGCTTTAGGTAACAGGTGAAAGCCTGAGGAGTGACTTGGGCTCATGTGTTTGGTTAAAAGTTCAAATTGGGGTTTCACCTCCAATTGGATTTGACAGCAAGCGATATGAGACTTTAATTAGCACTCAGATATGATCATGTTAAGTCTGGCTCCAATAAGATGATAATGTTGTACAATTACATATTTATTGTAATTTATAACAGTAGGGAGCTTTAGAACTATTTAACCTTGGTTTAATTAAACTACAGTTTTATGAAGCTGCCACAGAAAAAGATATTCTCGAGAGAAGTAAGTGGCACAGTCTGTCCCATCTTCAGAAGGACGTTCTTGACATTTTCAACCTTCTAAACATGAACTCAGTGGAATGCAAGTTCTTGTTACATTCAGCTTATTCACCCATTTACTTTCTTTTTGCTGTTTAATTGATGCCATGTTGAGGCAAAATTATTATTTATTTATTATTTAACAATTACTCTATAAACTTTATCAACAACGGGATGGAAGAAAGTCCACCTCTTGAGTTCTTTGGCTGGTAACACCACTTGGTATACTATAAGCTCTCGAGACTCACATTAAAACTCGGCCTATCACGTGAGGTAGTAGAGACAAGATCACAATTCTTCTTCTCCTATCAGTTGCTCCCTTTAAGAGTCACCACAGTGGATCATCTGCTTCAACCTAACCCCAACCCTACAATTCTTCACTACATCCATGAATCTCCTCTGAGGTCTTCCTCTTTTCCTTCTGCCTGGTAGTTCCATCTTCAACATCCTGTGTCCATTGTATCCACTACCTCTTCTCTGTCCAGGCTATCTCAACCTTGCCTCTCTAACTTTGTCTCCAAGGGACTCAACCTCAGCTGTATCTCTGTAATCCTTTCCATTCTGGTCACTCTCAATGAAAAATGAGCACTTGACACCTCCAGCTCGGCCATCTTTCTTTTTGTCAGTGCCTCTGTCTCCAGACCACACATCGTAACAGGTCTCACTAACAGTGTTGGGACTAACGCGTTATTAAGTAACGCGTTACAGTAACTACGTTATTATTGTGGTAACGAGCACGGTAACTAGTTATTATGCCAAAATCAGGAACGCGTTAGTCGTTACTGGGATTTAGATAGGGTACTCGTTACTTCGTGTGGTGGCTATCGCGGAGCTTCCACAGATTCAGTAACATTAGCAAGTGGTGGAGGCCAGCAGGTGGATGAGGGAAAGGGGACGCCGAAGGAAAAGAGACCCGAGGCGGCCGCCGGTCCAAGTGTGAACTGAACTTCAGGTAAGAAGTTATGACCTGCAGTCTATCTGGGTCAGATATGAACCAAGTTTAGGTGGAGTTTATTTTCGTTATTCTGACTTTTTCCGTACTGCGTACTAGCTAGCATGACGGAGTTTCTATACAGCTGGGTGGGTGCTATGAAGTTAATGATGTTGAACTTTATTTTGTTCATAAGTTATTAGAGTTGCCAACCGTCCCATCTGGTATTCAGAGAAAATATTACGCGTTTCTTATTGAGGTGAAAAGGAACAGTTTGTCCCGTAATTCAGCTACAATGAAAAAGGCACAAATGGTAAATGGTCTGTATTTATATAGCGCTTTACTAGTCCCTAAGGACCCCAAAGCGCTTTACAAAGCTGGAGTTATTCTGTGTCTTTGCTGCACAGCTGCCTCTTCTTCTTTCATTCTCCCCCCTCCCTCTCCCGTTTCTACTTCAATCATGAAAACTGATCAATGATCAGCTGATCGGCTTTTCTCTCTTGTTTGTTTATCGCCCACTTTGCGCCGAAAGAGGAAACCAGCGGATGTCGCGCTAAACAACAGCAGCACGTTTAAGCTTGATCAGCTGTTGTTAGAATTTATTTAATATTAATTTCTAGTATCAGCTGATGTTTGCTGGAGCCACAGCTGTAAAAGCTGCTGGTCATGATATCGGTTTGGTTATCTGGTGAGAAACATGAAGATGAAACCAGGAGATGTCCTTACTGAATCATCAGAGCTGAACAGGTGATGGAGAAGTTATGAACTGTTTCTGAGAGACAAATAACCCCAGGATCCTTTTTTAGGTAGCTGACAGCTGGTAACTGTGCAGGTGCGGATCTAGCAAAGTTTTGCCAGGGGGGCCAGGTAGGGCATTAACAGGGAGAGGTGGGCACAAAGAAATACTTTTCTTTCTTATTCTCATTTAAAATGTCTAGCTTTTAAAAAATAATTATCTGAATCTTACAACAAACAATTGATAGATTGATACATATATACCATCAAAACAGTGTACATCACTGTCACAACAGTGTTTATTTTCATTCAAAGGCTTTATGATTTTTCCTATAATGGTGGGCCAGTCTCTAGTCAAAATGCCCGGGCCAATTTTTTGTCCCAGTCCAGCCATGTATGCAGCTCATCTGCAGTCTGTTGTTGCCTACATCTTCCTATTCAGAAGGCAGAATTTCCGAGTTCTGAGTACAATCGAAAGCACCACGACTGCAGTTTTTGCGTTGGATGTAAAAGGCGCACATGACGCTGTGACGTAGGCTAGAATCATGGCAGCAGTCAATGACGGTCCAGGCGTGGGATTTCTCTCGTGGAAATATGCACATTATCTTTTCCTTTCTATTGGTAGGTGGCACAGTGCACTTGTGGCAAGTAAGGAAGGTAGAAGACTGGCAAAGTTATGGAAGCAACACATTAACAAGAGAATTCTGAGTAAAACCAAAGTTACTTTCCCTAGTAACTAGTTACTTTGAAAGTAACGAGTAACTTGAAGTAACTGAGTTACTTTTGAGAGAAGTAACTAGTAATGTAACTAAGTTACTATTTTAAAGTAACTTACCCAACACTGCTCACTAATATCTTGTTAATCTTCTTTTTCACACTTGCTGCTCTGCTACTGTCACAAATCACCCCTGATACGGAGCCTGGAGAGCCTGGAGAAGTGTGAACATCATTTGACCTTTTTTGGAATAGTGATCATCCAAAATAAATTCAAACTTGTTCACTCAATTCTTGTTTTTTAAAATCATTAAAGATGAATGCTGTGCGATCATTCAAACAGTTCAGAAAATTTGTTAAAAGCCATAAATTACTATGGCATTCATAGCCGTGATGAGTCTATAAAACCACAATTGTACAGGAGACACAGGTGCTGAGACTTCAAATCGAATATTCCTCAATATTTGCTGTGTTTAGGCACCAGTTTCCCTACATTTATTATGTACTTTTCTGTCTTCAAATTGGTGTAAAGAAGAGTTATTATTGCAGCTTTCAAGAAAACATTTAAAATGCAAATGAACCCATTTGTTTTCTCACATAAGGTTTGAGAGGAAAAAAAGCTGTTACCAGCAAGCCTGTTTTATAGAACGAGAGCTGTGTGGCAATTAGGGTAGCGACTGGAAGCAGGGAGCACAGCTATCCTTAACAGATCTAAAGTTAAACTAAACCTAACAGCACTAATGACATTTATAAATGGCAGTTTTAAATTATGGGTTGTGTAGATGTAAATTGGCAACCTTTAAAGGAAGGTGGATTTCTTTTTTAACCTTTGGACAGATCAGTTGGGCCCGCTACGCTAACCTAAGCTAACTTATTCCTGGCTGTCTGGAATACAGCGAATAACTGTGTTCCCAGTGAGATGAATATAATGAAAGAAATGTGACTTCAAGGGTGCAGTTATCTATGCAGGTCTCATGTCTGTGTAGGTTCTCAGTCATCTAGGTTATGGTAGTCTAAGGAGCTTGGAAAGAAAGCAACTAGACTTTATTTTACCTCTCATCAGAGAAGCTTCTTCAGTTCTACAACTAAGTGGTGGAGAGTCCCAGGTATTTAAACCCTGGTGGGGATTGTCCCTTAAGAGGTTCCTTACCCACTATTAATCATGTAAGTCTTCACATGAGTCAAGGTGTAATATAAGGCGTGGGTTATCAGAGGTTTTGGGTGAAACCACATGAGACCTTGCCTCACCCTATCCCACTGAGGTCATCTGATGCAAAATATGAGTGGGGGGATGAGAACCCTGGAAAGGGATCTAAAAACAACATTGTAGGTGGAAGACAGTTGGTGTCGTAAACCACCACCTCTGGCCAATGATGGTCGTTCATGGTGGACATAGATGGCTTCTTTCACTCCTATTTCAAACCATCTGTCTTCTCCATCCAAAATGTGAACATTGGCGTCCTTGAAAGAGGATGCCCATGTACCCTTTAGATGCAGATGTACAGCTTAGCCCTGTCTTGTTGACGTGGCTTTTCTATGTTGTGCCATGCATTTTACGAAGTGGATGTTTGGTTTCTCCAATGAGGTCGAAGCAATCTTTGCTGCTCTGCACAGCATACATTATGTTGCTTAACTTATGCTTGGGAGTTTTGTCATTTGGATGAACCAGGTTTTCTCTGAGGGTGTGGCTGCTTTTAAAGTGTACTGGGATGTTGTTCTTGAAGAAAATTCTCCAGAGTTTCTCTGACAAACCTCTTACATGAGAGATGACAGTGTTGTTATATTTGTCAGTCTGTTTCTCCCTAGTTGGTGTCTTCTTTACCATGTATCTTCACTGATATGATGAAGGCCCACTTGGGATAACCACATTCTTTACATGTGTGTCTTCTTTTTCTTTTCTTTCTGCCTTAGAAAGAACATTTTCTAGCCGATGTTCCAGGGTCTTGATCGCCTCAAGTTTGTGTTCCAGAGGGTGGTGGGAGTCACAGAGTAGGTACTGGTCTATGGGTCTGGATTTCTGCTAAACTTCATTGCTGAGGTTTCCATCCTCCTCGATGTGCACAGCACACTGCAGACACGGCAAACTATTATAATTCATATCTTTCTTGGTGAACTTTACATTTCTACCTACTGAGTTGAACTACAGTGGCTTGCAAAAGTATTCGACCCCCTTGAACTTTTCCACATTTTGTCACATTACAGCCACAAACATGAATCAGTTTTATTGGAATTCCACGTGAAAGACCAACACAAAGTGGTGTACACGTGAGAAGTGGAATGAAAATCATACATGACTCCAAACATTTTTTACAAATAAATAACTGAAAAGTGGGGTGTGTGTAATTATTCAGCCCCCTGAGTCAATACTTTGTAGAACCACCTTTTGCTGCAATTCCAGCTGCCAGTCTTTTAGGGTCTGTCTCTACCAGCTTTGCACATCTAGAGACTGAAATCTTTGCCCATTCTTCTTTGCAAAACAGCTCCAGCTCAGTCAGATTAGATGGGCAGCGTTTGTGAACAGCAGTTTTCAGATCTTGCCACAGATTCTCGATTGGATTTAGATCTGGACTTTGACTGGGCCATTCTAACACATGGATATGTTTTGTTTTAAACCATTCCATTGTTGCCCTGGCTTTATGTTTAGGGTCGTTGTCCTGCTGGAAGGTGAACCTCCGCCCCAGTCTCAAGTCTTTTGCAGACTCCAAGAGGTTTTCTTCCAAGATTGTCCTGTATTTGGCTCCATCCATCTTCCCATCAACTCTGACCAGATTCCCTGTCCCTGCTGAAAAGAAGCACCCCCAGAGCATGATGCTGCCACCACCATATTTGACAGTGGGGATGGTGTGTTCAGAGTGATGTGCAGTGTTAGTTTTCCGCCACACATAGCGTTTTGCATTTTGGCCAAAAAGTTCCATTTTGGTCTCAGCTGACCAGAGCACCTTCTTCCACATGTTTGCTGTGTCCCCACATGGCTTGTGCCAAACTGCAAACGGGACTTCTTATGGTTTTCTGTTAACAATGGCTTTCTTCTTGCCGCTCTTCCATAAAGGCCAACTTTGTGCAGTGCACAACTAATAGTTGTCCTATGGACAGATTCCCCCACCTGAGCTGTAGATCTCTGCAGCTCGTCCAGAGTCACCATGGGCCTCTTGGCTGCATTTCTGATCAGCGCTCTCCTTGTTCGCCCTGTGAGTTTAGGTGGACGGCCTTGTCTTGGTAGGTTTGCAGTTGTGCCATACTCCTTCCATTTCCGAATGATTGCTTGAACAGTGCTCTGTGGGATGTTCAAGGCTTGGGAAATCTTTTTGTAGCCTAAGCCTGCTTTAAATTTCTCAATAACTTTATCCCTGACCTGTCTGGTGTGTTCTTTGGACTTCATGGTGTTGTTGCTCCCAATATTGTCTTAGACAACCTCTGAGGCCGTCACAGAGCAGCTGTATTTGTACTGACATTAGATTACACACAGGTGCACTCTATTTAGTCATTAGCACTCATCAGGCAATGTCTATGGGCAACTGACTGCACTCAGACCAAAGGGGGCTGAATAATTACGCACACCCCACTTTGCAGTTATTTATTTGTAAAAACTGTTTGGAATCATGTATGATTTTCGTTCCACTTCTCACGTGTACACCACTTTGTGTTGGTCTTTCACGTGGAATTCCAATAAAATTGATTCATGTTTGTGGCTGTAATGTGACAAAATGTGGAAAAGTTCAAGGGGGCCGAATACTTTTGCAAGCCACTGTATTTCTTGGGTTTTGATTATGACCCAGCGCCAGTGGCTAGTTGCTGTCCCTCTGAAAGAGCCGAGACCCAACAGCTGCCTCAGTCCTGTCTCAACCTGAACTCTCTCTCCAGTTTATTGTTGAAGTCACCTAATATTCATGGTGTGCATGTATCTTAAAAACTTACGTAGCTTAGAGAAGGATGTCTGGGAGTACAATGGAGCCTGCACTATCTGCACTCAAAACAAGATGGCCCACATAGTACCTGCAGGACTCTTAAACCCTTTAGCTGTTCCTTGTCGACCGTGGTTCCAAACAGGGTGATGTTGGACATCCCTTGACGAACAGTGATGTGCTATCATAGGACATTCCTAACTCTTCAGGTAACAGAGTCATTCTAACTACTGTCAATCGTTTCTCCAAGGCAGTTCACCTGATCGCCCTGCCCTGGTATCCTCCAACCAATCAAACTGGAGCTCCAACCTACCTAGGTTGAGTATGCTCACAACTCCCTCACATCCTCTGCCGGCACATCTCCTTTCAAGGCCAGCCTTGGTTATCAGCCGACATTATTTCCACTCCAAGAATCAAGAATGAACTCAAGAATGAACTCAGGGTGCCTTCCATCCAGCTCCATCTCTGTCATTGCCGCCACCTGTGAAGGTCCACCAAATCCATTCTCTGTCTCCCAGAAAAAAGAAAAAAAAAACACTGTTTAAGTTTCATTGGCTCATTTGAAATCCAATCAGTAATAAATACTGTCACTGTTCATCTCAACCTGCCTAGAAATTTTAAGATTCAATACTCTTTCCATGTCCCCTGTCATGATCCCCCAGTCTCTTGTACTGACCAGCGTTGCTTTTTTGTTTTTTCTCTATTTGCATTTCTGTATTTGTAATCCAGCAGTGGATGCACAGTTTACTAGAACTTTGCTGGCTGAAAAGACATGACCTGAAATTAAAGACCAAAACTCTAACCTTAACAGTAATGCTGTAGGTAATAAAGGCAGCAAGTAAAAATTCCACGCGTTAATTGAGCTGCTGCACTGGATAATCAAAGTAATAGAGTTTGGAAATACTATATTGCACAGAATTAAATGCATAATCCTGCCTTAAAGTAGTGAAATTATTAACAGGTTTTTGGATTAGTTTTGTAAACACAAACACTCAAAACCCATTTAATAGCAGAAAGAAACCAAACTAAAGACAGTGTCATAAAAAGTAGCTAGATTGAAATGGACAAATACAAAAAATGGGAAGACCCTCCAGTTTTGAAAAACACAACAAAGTGTTTGTTTTTTTCCTCTTTGCGTTTGAACTGACATCCTTTTGCCACCCACTTGTTAGGGAATCACACGTTGGGCATTTTGTTTTGTGTGTTTGTCTTGAATCTGTGCCTACATACAAATGTGCTATTGTGTGTGTGTGTGTTGAGGTCTTTGTCAGCTGGGAAGAGCTCTTCATTAAGGTGCCTCGCTGAAGGAGAGCCATTCCAGCCACTTGTATTCTGTCCTGATGAGAATTTGCTCCCAAACTCACTCACACATGGCAGGAAGTGACTTTAATCACTGATTGTGCCATTGTATTTACGCAGATCTTACAGCATGCCACTTTGATGTGTTTCATTACTCGGGAGAAACTGGAAAGTGTGTACTTCATAATAAAAGGAAAAGGCAGTGTATTATTTTGAAAAATCTGAGAAACATGTTTGGGAATAAAGAAGCAAAGCAACTTCTTACACACATTTCTTTACAAAAGCATTGTAATCCTTTTCACAGTAAATGCCCTCACAGAATCAATGGCTCTTTTAAAAATTATAAAATAAAGTAAAAATAAGACTTACTCCTCATTCTTGTTATATTCTAATGCCTTTATGGTCTCTTGCACAAACGTGCTGGTTTTACAGTTACAATCACACCAGCAACAGCTCCGACTTAATGAGAAAATATGGTGGTCTAGAGACCAACTTCAGCTTGAGAAAAGACATGCTTTTTCACCAATCTGACAACACAAAGCACTTACAAAATAATGTTGCCAAAACAGAAAAATCAGCCAAATACTAGAACTCTAAGCAAGATGTAAATGTCAGTTAAAGAACTTAAATGGAGATCATAAAAGAAAAATGCATTTGTCGTCTGACTAATGCCATTCTTTCAGTGAAAGGATACAGCCAGCGTTAAAGAAAGACATCTACAACCATATTCAGAGTGGTTCTTGAAGAAAGCCTGCTCTAGAAGTGCAGTGGCCTCGTACTCAAGGAACTGGTTCCCTTTCAACATAACAATGTCCTCGAGCTTAGAGTCAGAGAGTCAGAGAGTTGGCAGTGGGAAAATGAGGCACGGTTAGTTATTTATGTAGCTGAAGTAGACTTTTCACTACAAACCAGTCATATATCTGCTAACAAGGAAGCTTGTGCGACTTCAAAGTGGTCATTTCATTTATAAATATAACCAAAATTACCAAACAACGAAGACTTTTATCAGACAACTTATTTTTGCTAAAACGATTTAGACGTGATAAACTTTTAACAACATTACTGATGTGTTCAAAGTCTTTGTCTCTAATTTCAGATCATTAATCTCATTTCCAGCCAGCAAAGTAAACTGTGCGTTCTTGCTGTATGTTACTCTTACTCTGATTTCTTGACAGCATCTCATGTATGGATGTTCAGTGACTGCAATATCTTTCTAATTCTAGGTTGACAGAACACATACTCATTTATAATTTTTTCTTCTGGACATGCGAGTTGAGTTGTGAGTGCACAATATGGGCCTGTGATGGAGCTAAAACATGGTGTTGACACAAAACTTAGGTGTGATGACTGAATTTGATAAGTTTGAGAATATTTTAGTAATCGTGACTTCTTTTCACAATGATGATCTCAAATTGTGGCCAGGAGAGTTGAAGCACGCTGGGAGGATGGGGCTTTTGAGTGAGAGCAGAGATCACTTGGTTTACCATTTGAAGCCATAAACTGTCCGATCTCTTCTGAACACAGCAGTAAGAATACATTTCATTACAGCTGACGTCTTTCTGAAAGTGCTGTAACCATGGTTGAGGATATAATTCCTCCAATGTTATCTTCTTCATTGCCATGTACAAATACAGTGAAGAGCAGCTTACCTGAACTGTCCTCCCACAGAGGTCATTTATTTTATTAATAGTATTACATCTTCACAGGAAATTACTTTGAATACTGTGACTCCTCTCAAAACAAAAAATCAGTCTTCAAATCAGAAGACCTTGACTGCCTTCCTCAAATACTCACCTTACAGAATAAAACCCATAAGTTGAAGAGGAAATGGCATCTGATTAATTTAGAAGAGCTTTATCTAGCTTAAATATTTCGGATGCGGTATATCTTTAAAAAGCCATCACTGAAACTGATTATTCATCACCGATTGACGAAAATAAAAACAACCCTTAAGCCAGGCTGACAAAAAAGTCAGAGTTCTGTTGAGGTCATCAAGCCATAACTTAACGAATTTGTTCACAAATGAAATTTTAACCATTAGAGATTATTATTCATAGTTAACCATTATTCATATAGAGATGTATAATTATGTACAGCTACATTCAGTGTCATCCATTCTCTTCTGCTTATCCTTATCAGGGATAATCAGGGATAAGCGGTCTAGTGCTTGGAGGCTAAGCAGAATAGGTCCTGGAAGTACTTGGCTGAGAAACCACCTTCGAACAGCATTTCCTTTGAGTTTTTCCTTCTTCTTTTTTTGTGAAAGTCATATATCTATTTTTCCCAGTGTTTAGGGCTGGCTTTAGAGTTAATTATTTAGTCAGAGCTAAGAAATGCCCATTGGTTTAGATTTAGGGCTAGGATTAGAGTCTGGGACAGGGGGTTAGGCTTAAGGCCTAAACTCAACACAGTGCTCACTTCACTTGCCGCCTCATCTCACAGTCACTCATATTTACACCAGTCATTAAGGTGCAGGAAGCCGCTGTAGTACTCTCCTGAACAATAGCTGTCGCCACTCAGACAATATCACTGCATAAGCGCAATAGAGGAGATGAAGTCGAAACCCAAACCCCTGACTTTGTCCAGTGTTTTTTTGCTAAGTTTTTTGTACAATTTCTCAAGTTTTCAAACTGTTTTGATATCTTCGTCTGTATATCTGTATGTCTCTGAGCTTCTGTACAGTAATATCATTAAAATCGCAGTGGAAACTTGCACAATCACATACTCTGTCTTTAACCCAGCTGTGTCACCCCCGGCTCTGTCGTGCGACACATGATGTGATGTCAGAATTCGCTCACGACATCCACAACACAGGCAACTCTGCGAGCATGGTGGACCCATTAGGGCTTGAGCCCAGTGGTACGGTTGGGTTAGGGGTAGAGCTGGGGTTAGAGTTACAAGAACAATTAGGGTTACAGTCAGGAACAGGGGTTAGCATTAGGATTGGAGCACCATTGGAGGGTTGAGCTTTTGAACAAGAGCAGACAGTTCAAGGTTCACAATTTGAATCCATAAATTGGTAATCTCTGCTCCAGTGACCAAATTAAGGTCATAACAATCAAAGCAAACCTAATCCCATCTAAAACCCTAGAAGTTAAGTAGGGAAGGGCCTGGGAAGCACTTGGATTGGAGACCTCCTCAGAATACCAGGTGCATTTAGGTTTTCTTTTTCTCAGAAAACCACGTGTATCTTGTTCTTGTACAGCCCGATCTGGCAGGGAGCTGTGGGAAGCCAGGTCGGGCACCCCCCCCCCCTTCCGGCTCTCCTCTCTGCTCTCTCCTATCTTGTCCCTTTTGTTTTACTTCTCTCTGTCACCTTTTCTATCCCTTTGAAGAAGTAAATGTTAAAGAGGTAAGTATTATTTCTCAGTTGCAGTGAATAGAAAGGAGAAAATAAACTGTAGAAAAACTAAACAGAAGAAAGAAGAAGAGAAATAACAATTTAACACAAACCAGTGACACACTCCAGGGCCTGATCAACCCTGGCAGGGCCTCCTTGGATGAGGATGTCTAGTGATAATGGCCGAAACACCCGATGAATCCAAGGTCCACTACTGACGATGTGTCCCAAAACTTAATATGATAATCTAGATCAGATCTCTAATCCCAAAAAAATGGCAGATTAGTTTGGGTAAAAGACCGAAAGTTGAGGCACACAACGATGTGTGCTGCTGGTAAAGTTTCTGGACTGCCTTTCCTCATAACAGTCATTCCTCAAGACTTTCTCCATTTAAAGCAATGCAATATCAGGGACTGTAACATCTAGTCCTTTTACTGAATCTTAAAGTTTAGAGCTGGCCTTAGTTTTAATTCATCAGAACAGAAAAACCTCGGACCCATGGGGTTGGGATTATTGCCAGAATTTGGGACACAGCTAGAACACAGTTTTCTTTTTCAGTTTAATTTTGTCATCTTTCAATGTCAATCTTTTTTTTTTATTATGATTATTTTCAGCACCAAAATCAAGTATCACTGTTCTGGCTATTCACACATCGCTAGAGAGTTTATTCACTAAATGTCCAAATCCAACGATGTTAGCTCCACTTCAAGGCGTTTCTTCAAATTTCAGCATGCCCTCATAAATTTACCTCAGTATCACCGTCAATGAACAGGACTGATCTTCACTTCCTCACTGACCCAAATAATCCTCCTTTCACAAAGTTTTACAGCCTACTCCACAATAAAGAGTTGTAAGTGTACCACACCCAGCATTTTGAGGTAAATGATGATATGACAGCTTACTTGTCACAAATCTGTTTTAATTCCCAATTTATTGCAAAGTGTTTATATTATTAAAACATGCTAAATTATAATCGGTACAAAAATGTTTTTAGCCAGAAACAATAGTAGAGACACACCAGCCAGCTGCAGCCGTTATAGGGAAACACTAGAATGGCCACTGTGGGGTACAGAGAGTTAAGCAAATAAATCTTTATAAAGGACAGAAGCATTTGTCATTTTGTAAAACATTCAGGAACAAATTTCTACAAGCTAGATTAGAATGAAATCAAATAAAAATGCATTTACTAACCGGAGGGTTTTACAGGTTGTGGCTTTCATGCCTTTGCTACCCTTCATGAATTAAGCTTTGATTGTGAGAACATACAAACACAGATGAATGAAGCCATACACAGAACCTACAGGGAGGGTTAGTTGGTAGGTTGCCAGCATGTGGACAGTGTTAATCTCTCCATCTCCTCCTCTCTTTACAATTTTTAGATCTCTCATTCAGCTGGTTCACCAGACCCCTGAGAAGAGTCTAACCTCACAATGAACCCGCATCTCACCTCAAATATGACAGCTTACACTTCCCTCTCATCTCCCTGTTCCCCTTTCACTCTGACACACACACACACACACACAGACTCATCTCAGTTTCCCTCTCATCTCACCACGCACATGGCACTGGAAAGTTTGCAACTTCTTCCTTCCTTTCCCTCTCTGTCTCACACACACACACAGGGGAACGAACTCAGCTTTGAGACAAGACGGTGAGAGGGAAGAAGAAGCGGTACAGGGAAGAAAGAGCCAGAGAAATGTAAGATGTGTCACTGTGACCTTTGATGGTGACAAGTGTGAGAGCGCTGCCATACAACTGCTGTCTTTACCCCATGTCTCTGCCGCTCTTCTTGCCTCTCTAAAATATTCGAATGAAGAGCAAGTCATGTTTGTTTCAAGATATGAGACGAGTCATGTTTTAAAGTCTTGCCAACTAAAGCGATTCAAAATTTAATCCAGCTTGTTAGGTAGCTGGTTTAGGTAGGTACCTAACTACCTGGGAAAGGCTAACCACAAACCTACCACTGAACTGTCAGAACAAAACATGTTTGCCTTTTTGGACAAAATTAGCTGTACTCAGGGTGGCGTGGCATGAAGCTGCTCAAGAGCCCAAACTTCCCAATATGGTACAACCTTAACCCTAGCCGTAGTCTTGAACTTTGCCTTAACCGTGAGCCCAATCCTATCGCTTTGTGTGTGGTCTGACCAAAAACCTAACCCTGAACCTGGCAACAAACTGTCAGAGCATGTATGGCTTTTTGAAGTATCTCAAAGTGAATGCAGTAATTGTATATCCTTCAGTTGGCCAGTATCATATTTTCTTTCAGTGGTCTTTCTCTACACCATACAGTGCAAACTGAGAAATCGTGGATTCAAATGGTAAACCTGACTGTATCTGCTCTCATTCAAAAGCCCAACCCTCCCAGTGTGCTGCAACTCTAACCCTAAAAAGGAGAAAGGGTTAGGAGTTAAAACAGTTATATTATAGGCATAAATTTGCGAGTACACTTTCTACACTTGACAGGCTAACATGACAAAATTGAAATAAATTGGAAAGCTATCAGCTCTCACTGGCTGTACGTAGGCAAATTGCTACTTAAATGCTAGTTTATCATGATAAAAAAACTCTTGATGATAGGATTAGGGTTAACCTTGACCTGCTTTTGTCGGGTGGACTTTTAGTTCTGCTTTCAATGCTGACCATTTGCCCTAGTAGTGTCTGCAATCATTTTCTAATCATCACAACAAAAAGTCTTCAGCGTTCTTTATTGGAACAGTTGTTGAAAGGTTGAGCAGCTTCAAAAACTCCTTTCCATCTAACACATCTAAACTGGGGGGTGTGTTCAACAATTTCTGGTTATTCACACTGATGTGCATGGCTCCCAACCCTCTCTGTGACAGTCAGATTGTATGCTTCCTTTAGAACCATTAGAACCAACCTTTGCCCTTTGAAGTGATCGGACCACATGTCACATGTTTCCAGCTTGCATATTTTGCAGGTATTTGGACACCAAGAAAATTAATAAATAAAAAATGGTTTGGTTGAATGTAAGGACAGATGAAATGTTTTGAATTTAACCTGATGGGTAAATAAATGTCTGAAACAGTTTTCTTGTCTCTGCAAGCAGACAATGGCAAATTCACATTAATGCTACAGGATCATGTCACTGTATCATCAGAATCATAAAATTCTTCCTCTGGGGATGAATGTCTGTGCAAAGTTTTATGGAAATCCATCTTATAGTTATTGAGTTGTCTCATTCCTTCAAGACCAACAGCAGCTATTTAGCATTTTCAACTCAATCTTGACTTTTTTTAAAGGACTTTTCCCTGTTTCTGAGTGTTGTGCTTGTGTGGCTGTGGATAGATAGAGAGCTCAAAATAGTCCTAACACAAGGCAGTTAATTACTGGCTTTTCTGGTCTAATCTGCTGTGATGTCTTCCTCTATTTTAGGAATAAAGCCTTACTAATAGACACACCACACATTCACAGACACTGATGTTTAGTAGTTGATGCCAAACTTTGCCACCAATTAGTGTTCCTCCCACGTATTTCTAATTCTGAACTGTGCAGTCTATGTGTGTCTCTTCTTTAGTAATTCCCAGTGATGTTTTGCCTTTCTTCAGTGGATTCCAATAACTGTAAGTGAGTCATACATACATTTCATGTAAGCACAGTAGCTCACTTATTTATTTATTACATTGACGGATATACAGAGACCATGCTCACCAGAAAAAAAGCAGCAATCTTATTGTTTTATTTTAAATATTTACAAGAATGGACAGCAGCTACACAGCTGAAGGTCGTGACCACCCACCCGTCCATCCATCCATCCATCCATCCATCCATCCTCCTCTTATCTGCTTCAGGTTCACGGGCAAGGTAGAGCCTATCCCAGCTGTCACTGTCCAAAAGAGTGTGGTACATCCTGGACAGATACCCGCTTTCAATCTTGCCTTCAGTAACTGAAATGCAGGCTCTGTTGAACTGAGGTCAGACGAATGACTTGGTCAGTCCCATTTCTCACCTTGAGAAACTCTGGGTGGGTTTGGGTTTTTGCATTAAGCTTTGGTCATCATTAGTTCAGATTGTGAAGTGTCACCTGATCAGTTTTCAGCATGTGGCTGAATTTGAGTTCCCCTTTACACTTCAGAATTCATTTTGCTACTTCTATCAGCAGACACATTATAAATAAACATTAGTAACCCAGGTCCACTATGCCATAGCACTGCCTCCATCATGTTTGACATGGTATGCTTCAGATCATGGGCTTTTTCTCTCCTCCTGCTTTTCTCTTCCCATCATTCTGATATAAGTATTTCTTGATTTCATCCATCCAGAGAATGCATTTACAGCACTGTGCAGGCAGTTTTCTTGCAAACTCCTTAAAGGCCTTCTTGAGTGTAACCAGTGGTTTGCACCTCGTTCTTATCTCTTTATATTTGTGATGGTGGCTCTTGATTGTAGATTCTGTACTATCCTAGCTAGATGTTGGCTAGATGTTGTGAAGGGTTTTTTCTTAACCAAGGAAAGAGTTCTGTTGTTGCTGTTTTTAAGAATGTTTGTTGATTTGGTCATGCCTGACATTTTTCCATCTCTTATTTTGGTTTATTTTGGTTTTTCAACTCAGTCATGCCAACTTTGACTTTTGTCTCTTTGGAACCTTAAATTAAGAGTTCCAGTGAAAAGCTACAAAATCAAAGTTCAACAGTCGGGATCTTTAATCTTCTTAATTTGTCAGGGAATAATGAACTGACCTCGCCTGATGGCCAGTTTTCCAGTTACGTTTGAACTCCTGATTGTGTATAAAAATATCTGTTATTCTTAAACACTAAATGCAATACTTTGGGAAATCCCTTGAAATAAAGAGGTTTAACAAGTCTAGACTTCAGTCACAGCTTGGTTGTTTGAGTTAAAATTATCTATGGAGGTGTACAGGGGCAAAATTACAGGAAAATAATGTTTAATTGTCCAAAAACTAATGGATGGAATTCTACATACAAGATCCACTCTGTCCTTTTAATATTTCCTCCTGTTGTTTCTTCATTCTGAGAAATTTGTATCCAATTTCTGAAATTTTATACATACTTCCATGATCCTTTTCACTCTTTTCCTCTGCTTTATATACACATCTTCGTCTCTACCTTCACCTCCAAACAAACATGCACATTCTTCCCTCTGCCTCCAAACCGGACCCTGTGGCACAGCTCTGTGAAGCTGGGGTCTGACCATAATGCCCCTGTTGTTGCTGGCCTGCAGGCTTCAGAGCCTGGGAATAGATTAGATGCCTCCATTCCCACTCTGTGACACCCATCCAGGCATACCTGCATGCAAGACAATCTTCTAAGAATGTCCAGAGTTGTTTAAGGGGCTGTTGTTGCTGCTTTGTCTCATGCCATTCCCAGATTCCTGCAAGGCCCAAGGCCAGACCTAAGGGAGTATTGGTTTGTGGTAAAGAAAAGCAGAAATACATTTTTCTTTGTCTGTAAGGGAATTCACCTACTCAGCTTACTCCTCTACCTCTCTTTTTTTTTTCAAAATAGCATAGAAGTGCGTGAGAGTGATCCATCAAGTAGAGTTGACAGAGAGGCAAAGAAGAAAATACGACAGACGCTGAAATCTTGTGAGAGTAAGGAGAAGCAGAAAAAAAAACACAACAAGAGGTGATAGAGGGGCAAAGATGTGGAAAAGGTGCACAGAGGTGGAAAAGAATGGTGGAAGGTGGAGAGAAAAGGAAGAGCGGAGAGAAAGACAGAGCAGCTAGTTTTTGTCTCCTCATCAGGGTGCTGTCAGGTTTATAAATAACCGTAATCAATGGCTCAGCTGGCTCCATCCTCTGCACTAATTGCTTTAAGTGCTTAAAAACCAGCTCATGTACTTTTTTTCCCAGGACAGCATGGTTATAGAACTGCCACGGTGCTTTTGTCTCGCCCGCCCCTGTTTTATTTGGACCCGTGTGTTTTTGAACCCAGTGGTCATATGATTGTTTTTGTGTGCTGCACGGTTGAGGTCTTGAAAAAAGAAGTGATTAGCACATGACATTGTTCCTGTAAACAGCTGGTCACATAGGATGATAATAGCCCAGCAGAGGTTGATTTTATATTCTTAATTACAAGTTGGTGGAGTTAAAGTATTTATCTTAAACTCTAAAAAATAACCTGTAATATAACCTATAATATTGTGGGGGGGGATAGGCAGACAGCAGGAGTAGGGGCAGACAGCAGAACATGGAAACTCAACTTCAGTACGCATGTATGTTACACCATTTTCAACCAGGGTATTGTAAGACTAACAGTACTCTACTCCAATGTCATATCAAAACTAGTTCTTTTTTTATTGTTTTCTTAAATAAGTTGAGGTAAAAATGTAATACTTTACTGGATTATATTCAGAGGGTGGATATTTATGTAGCTAGTGAATTAGCTATGTTGTTTATTAGCCACATAATTAGTTAATTAGTCAGATGGTTATTGAGACATACTTGTCAGGGCATCTCTGTATTGTGTTTTCTGTCATTGATTAGTCTTACATCTTTCTTTTTGTATAAGCAGGGTTTCCTTTTCCTAACTGTAGTTATGTACTGTATCAGGATTCTGACCCCTTCTTTCTCAGGTTTGTTGAGCTTTCCCAGTTAATGCAGGACAAATGCCTAAAGTGTAATGACACAAGTGTTTGCTAATTAGTTGAAATCTAGCTCTGCCACTATCTGGACAACTCCACGACAAAGTTTTTAGTGAAACACTTTCCCAATGAACCTACTTTAAAGGAAACTGAATGTGAACTCAGATTCAGTACATTTTCACACCTACCTTCCAACACCATTTGGACCAGGGACATTGTTCCAGCTCTTCCTGGCAGATATCTACTGTCTTTGGACTTGCAGGCACAACTCTGCCCATGAACAGGATGAAGGAGCCAAGGCTCCTACTGCCATGAAACCCATGGATTTACTATCCTTTCTATATCACACTGAAAAATGTTCATAAACCTGTTTTCATTACTCTCAAAATGTTTTAGAATATAAGAAGTGGTGAAATAAAAGTTATAGCTTAGATCCAGTAGAATAAATAGGCTAATAGTGGCAGAAACGAGCATTAAAAGAAGAACAGGAAGTTCTAAGTTGTTGGTAGTCCCAGTAAATTTGAGTATAAGAACAGACTATTGTTCATTGGAACGAGAATATTTATTAATAATAATCCCAGAAAGTATTGTGATTTTGTTATGTAATGCACTTAATATATTTATTATTATTTGCTGTAGCGAAGGTAAGTATGTCAGAATTGAGAGAGATTTTGCGACCTGACCAAACCTCAACATCTGACTTTATCTGCCCATTAGTAGTGTAGACATCTGATTCAGGGTCAGTGATTGGCTGTTTTCTTACTGCAGTGCTCTTTAAGATTTGTGGATGACCTCTCTGCAGTACTTAAGATTTTTCATAAATTTTTTACAACCCAGTTGTTCATTGTTTCAGGAGAGTTTATCCAAGCCTGGCAACCTCCAGCTACCACTCACCTCACAAAATACAGAGGCCTAATACTCTGTACCTTCAAAGGTTACATTTATATAGCACCAACTTCTTTATATTTGCTAGTACAGCAAAGTAAAAAAAATGTACATACCCTTTGAACAGAGTTTATGATACTATAGTGATAAACATTATTTTAGTAAAATTTGATTTGCATACTTTTTTTTCTTGTTAATCATTAATAAGATATTGTGGGATGTGCGGTATGAACTTGCTTTGGCTTTTGAAGTGCTGTATGCTAGAAAAGGTCTGAGGAACAAAAACAACCAAAAGTGAGATGAAAAATAACATTAAACATGTTTGACTATGTGCTGATGAAAACCTGCTGAGATACTTCTGGAAAATAGAGTTCAGGAGACTAACCAGAGGTAAAGCCCACTGAATGAGACTGCTAATATTTACTGTGGATACATCTTTGACAGTGCCTGATAAGACCTCTTGTTATGGTCCCTTACTTATATGAGTTATTGTAATAAACAATGTAAACTGGTGGATTCAAAAAGTTGTTAGGTTAAGTTCAAGTGGTTTTATTAACACTGAATCTTCAACAGGTAATAGCATCTGAGGGATAAGCAGTCAGAGGGTGTTACAAGATGTAGAGCAGAGAGAGGTGTGGATCCAAAAGCAGACACGAGGAAGGCAAAACTAATTCTTAACAAAGAGCGAGCCAGTTTATTTGAGGCTGATGGAAAAAAGGGCCAAAAGGGAACTAAGATGCAGCTAATGATAAACTAAACCAGCTAATGATAAACTAAAGTAAACACTAAACACTTGAGCACAGGAAACGTGGTGCATGAAACATGAACCCTAGACATGGATACCTGGAACATGGCATGATACAAATAGACAAACTGACAAGGGACAAGAGAAAAAATGGCACAATATAAACACATGAGGGTGATCAGGGAAGAGGAAACACATGGGAACACAGCTGGGATGACACAGTGGAAGCAAAACTAAACACCCTGAACTCAGAGACTGTCAAAATAAAACAGGAAACATGATGACACACAGACTAAGACACACAGGCTTGATACTTGGACAGACATGGGGACAAACAGACTGATGAGATGAAGAGGGCAAGAGACATGGCAGGCTGGGGAGAACACACATGGATCTTCGTGACAGGCAAATCCACAGACTATCTTTCCACAGGAAAAAAAAACTCACTGAGAAGAAGATCCAGGAATCCTGAGCAGAGGAGAATAAACAGGTACGTTGGAAGAACGAGTAAAGCACAACAACGAATCGTGTAAGAGGAGCGGAGAACACTGACTGTATCCAGCTTTAAAATCAGGCGTCCAACTTTAATTCAATTCAGTTTTTATTCAATGGCAGCAACAGACGTGTGCAGATCAACAAAGGATAATATGAAGTGCAGCGAGAGTACGACCGTGCAGCGTTTAAAGCGTGGAAGTACTGACATTACCTCGAGTTTGACTCTGTGAAAAGTGACAAAAACATCAGCGTCCACTGTACACTTCTTTGTACAGCGAAAAAAAAACTAAACTTCTGAGCGAGCACCGAGCACGCTGCCACGGGAACGTGACATTCACAGAGAAACCCCAGATCCTCCCACTGACATGACCACTGTGGCACCGGGCAAACCTCCACCCGCCCCACTCCTGCTAAACAGGTGAAAATAGATTTAAGAGACAGGACTTAGTGCTGCTCAATCTTTGATTTTATTTATTTTTTGCTGTGTTTTACTTGCATCTATTTGAAAAAGTGAGTGTAAACACAAAACTTTATTTTATTTTATAAGCTGGAATATGCAGAAAATAGGTTTAAATGTTAAACAAATTTCTTCAAGTCAAAGACAGTTGCATATAATTACATTTTTTGCTTAATGCAATGTGCATAAAGTTAAAGATTAAAACTAAGAAAACATTTTTAAAAAGAGATTTCTTCATTTGATTCAATTTTATATGACGGATTATGCAGAAAAAATAAAATTGGGCTAAAAGCTCTATTGCTTTATTACGTATTCAAGTTGTGTATCATGTTTTTAAAAAATAATTAATTAATTAATTACTTTAATTAATTAAATTAAAAAGTAACTAACTACTCTTGAAAATCAGTAATCAGTAAAGTAACAGGATTACTTTTTTGGAGAGGTAATCAGTAATTAGTTAGTAATTACTTTTTTCAAGTAACTTGACCAACACTGGTTAAGACTGTACAACAATACTTGAATAATAATTGAACTGAATTGTTTTAATTTCATTTAATTTTAAATTGAATTACAATTTTTTGAGCTTATTCTTGATGGAAATTGTCAGGCTGGCCATAGACAGGGAGGGAAGGAACTCAGATATTAAACAGCATAGAACATTGGTTAATTTTCAAAATAGAAGACTTGCTTGAGACTAAATTTTCAATTTAGGCGATCGTGGCTCAAGAGTTGGGAGTTCGCCTTGTGATCGGAAGGTTGCCGGTTCGAGCCCCGGCTCGGACAGTCTCGGTCATTGTGTCCTTGGGCAAGACACTTCGCCTACTGGTGTTTGCCAGAAGGGCCGATGGCGCGATATGGCAGCCTCGCCTCTGTCAGTCTGTCCCAGGGCAGCTGTGGCTACAACTGTAGCTTGCCTCCACCAGTGTGTGAATGGATGGGTAAAGCGCTTTGGGGTCCCTAGGGGGGACTAGTAAAAGCACTATACAAATACAGGCCATTTTCCATTTATGATACTTTCTGCTGTGCTGTGACTCGATGCCAAGGTATTGTCCATTTTAGTCACAGAAAGTCACTGATGCTGGCAGATAGTTGCTACCTGAACAGAGATGAAGCACAGCCTGACATGTGGAGAGCAAACAGTTTTTTCCCTCTCATTGATTCCCTTGGATGGTACTGCTTGTAAGTAACAACATAGCATGTCTGTTAGAATGTATCTTTTACAGAAATACCGACCTGTGTTTTACTTGAAATCTATACCCTAAACACAACAGCAGTCCTGATATTTCTCTGAGCTGAAGAGTTATCACACAAATGAGCGCTTGGCAATGTTGGAGTGTAGATTGATTTTTCAGGCATGTGAAGGTAAGCGCTTAGTTCCACAGCAAGCACCCGGCAGTGCAGTGGCTGCTTTTATACTGATCTGTCCTGCTGTCATGGATCAAATCAAAATGAAAAGAACTAAATCTGTGGGACATCCCAGAGGCTTAGCGCGCTAGACAACATCTCTTGTCTTTTTTGTCCTTTGGTTCCTCTTTTTTATTTTATTTTCCTTGCCCTTCTTTTTGTTCCTCTTATTTCCCCACTCTGTCGACCTTTTCTAACCCTCTTTCCTTCTCATCCTTGATCTCTCTAAGGGAAGCTCAACCGAAGAGTTTCTTTTTCAGTGCCCCTGGCAGAAGTTTGTCACTTTCAAGACTGAACTATAAAGTCATCTGTGTAAAGACATTAGCAGAGTTGCACTGAATTACAGCGAGGCCTCCAAAAAATTCCCAATTGTACTTTGACGTAAACTTTGCTGTGCCATATGAAGTGCTATCCCCAAATAAGCATGCCACTTTGGCACATTTATATGTGTGTGTGTGTGTGTGTGTGTGTGTGTGTGTGTGTGTGTGTGTGTGTGTGTGTTTTGTTTGGTTTTGGTTTGTGTGTGCAACAAATTGGTTCTTGATGCCAGTTCGCTACTAAGAAATTTAGAGGAAGCAATAACTGCAGCCTTCTTAGTCTCCTAACTGTTTACCTCTTATAAGTCTGCAAGGAGTAAACTTAGAATCTCTTTCTGAACTGAACAGTTTCTGTCTTGTTTCAGGGCTGCTTATAGTACAAAATGACTAGATGTGCATCAGCTGTTGGTGAGGGTGGTCTATGACTATGCAGCTACCCTTGGAAGGCTGAGGTGTCAGAGCACGTCACTGAGGTTACAGGGGAGGCCATCAAATGTGATCTTTAAGAGAGTTGATTCTAAAGTTAGCTCCTCTAGTTCTTAAACTATGCTTAACTAAACTTGGGCCTTTCTTTAACTTTCAGATTACAGTAAGATTACATATGTGGCATAAACTTCTCATTGTACATGGTTCTGACTATAAAGTGAGAATCAGCAAAGTGACCCAGGAAAAGGAAAACGAACACAAAGACACACAAAAAGCCCTGTAATAGATACAGTGGGGCAAAAAAGTATTTAGTCAGCCACCGATTGTGCAAGTTCCCCCACCTAAAATGATGACAGAGGTCAGTAATTTGCACCAGAGGTACACTTCAACTGTGAGAGACAGAATGTGAAAAAAAAAATCCATGAATCCACATGGTAGGATTTGTAAAGAATTTATTCGTAAATCAGGGTGGAAAATAAGTATTTGGTCAATAACAAAAATACAACTCAATACTTTGTAACATAACCTTTGTTGGCAATAACAGAGGTCAAACGTTTACTATAGGTCTTTACCAGGTTTGCACACACAGTAGCTGGTATTTTGGCCCATTCCTCCATGCAGATCTTCTCGAGAGCAGTGATGTTTTGGGGCTGTCGCCGAGCAACACGGACTTTCAACTCCCGCCACAGATTTTCTATGGGGTTGAGGTCTGGAGACTGGCTAGGCCACTCCAGGACTTTCAAATGCTTCTTACGGAGCCACTCCTTTGTTGCCCGGGCGGTGTGTTTTGGATCATTGTCATGTTGGAAGACCCAGCCTCGTTTCATCTTCAAAGTTCTCACTGATGGAAGGAGGTTTTGGCTCAAAATCTCACGATACATGGCCCCATTCATTCTGTCCTTAACACGGATCAGTCGTCCTGTCCCCTTGGCAGAAAAACAGCCCCATAGCATGATGTTTCCACCCCCATGCTTCACAGTAGGTATGGTGTTCTTGGGATGCAACTCAGTATTCTTCTTCCTCCAAACACGACGAGTTGAGTTTATACCAAAAGGTTCTACTTTGGTTTCATCTGACCACATGACATTCTCCCAATCCTCTGCTGTATCATCCACGTGCTCTCTGGCAAACTTCAGACGGGCCTGGACATGCACTGGCTTCAGCAGCGGAACACGTCTGGCACTGCGGGATTTGATTCCCTGCCGTTGTAGTGTGTTACTGATGGTGGCCTTTGTTACTGTGGTCCCAGCTCTCTGCAGGTCATTCACCAGGTCCCCCCGTGTGGTTCTGGGATCTTTGCTCACCGTTCTCATGATCATTTTGACCCCACGGGATGAGATCTTGCGTGGAGCCCCAGATCGAGGGAGATTATCAGTGGTCTTGTATGTCTTACATTTTCTGATGATTGCTCCCACAGTTGATTTTTTCACACCAAGCTGCTTGCCTATTGTAGATTCACTCTTCCCAGTCTGGTGCAGGTCTACAATACTTTTCCTGGTGTCCTTCGAAAGCTCTTTGGTCTTGGCCATGGCGGAGTTTGGAGTCTGACTGTTTGAGGCTGTGGACAGGTGTCTTTTATACAGATGATGAGTTCAAACAGGTGCCATTCATACAGTGGGGGACAGAAAAGCTTCTTACAGAAGACGTTACAGGTCTGTGAGAGCCAGAGATTTTCCTTGTTTGAGGTGACCAAATACTTATTTTCCACCCTGATTTACGAATAAATTCTTTACAAATCCTACCATGTGGATTCATGGATTTTTTTTTCACATTCTGTCTCTCACAGTTGAAGTGTACCTCTGGTGCAAATTACTGACCTCTGTCATCATTTTAAGTGGGGGAACTTGCACAATCGGTGGCTGACTAAATACTTTTTTGCCCCACTGTATAAACAAGGCAAAACTTTAGAGGAAGAAAGTGTCTTCTGCTTATCGTTATCAGGGTCACAGGGGCCTGGAACCTACTCCAGCCACAATAGGGTGAGAGACAGAGTACACCCTCGACAGGTCACCAGTCTGAAGCAGTGCTAACACAGAGAGAAAGACAACCATTCAAACATATGGGTAATTTAGAATCACCAATTAACCTAATCCCACTAACTGCATATCTTTGGTCTGCGGGAGGAAGCCAGAGTACCCGGAGAGTCACGCAAACATGCAAACTCCACACAGAAAGGCCCGAGCCAGATGGTGGGGTCAAACTTAGGACCGACGGTGGTAAATATCGCGCCATCATGTCGCCCTGGGACACTACTTATAGACTGATTTTTAGAAAAAAAAACCTTTGAAGAAAGATAAAATCAAAAGCAAAGAGCAGCTTCCCTCAGAATGAAGTTGTATTTGTGGTAGTAGCGGGTGCACATGTGAATTATATCGAGCTTTTCTGTGTAGCTGAAATAAATGGCATTCAAATTATTCTTGCATAATCCATGGATTTCAGGTGTGCATGTTAGATAGTCACAGTTGTTGCATGCTATATAAATTAAAGTGCTTCAGGTAAAAATGGTCTCTATTTATTTATAATGGCTCTAGTCCTCCGTGGAGGGAGGAGGTGGGTTATAACATAAACAATATACAATATAAAAATGTAAACGCTACTGTCTTGCTGGGAATTACCTGTTATTTACTGAGCAGGGCCCAAATACTGTAATTCTATTTATTATTTTGCAAAAAATTTAATAATTAAATAATATACACTGGATACTAATAATTTATTATTAAAGATACATCTACCAACTGCATTATTTCAAGCTACAACTTTAAAGTGATGACTTAATGAAGCAATATTAGTAATAATCAAGTAGTATTATATAATTCAAAATTGATAAATATTCTAATAAGTATAGTACAGTATAAGTACAATGTGATGCTAAAATGTCTGTTCAATTAGACGACCTAAGTATGGATAAGCCTTTTATGAAGTTTGATTTTTTTTCTTTTTCATTATTCTGATTTCTTATGTTGCCCGGTTACGAGCAGGTTGTCAATAACAAATACACACCTTACATTATAAATTTCTATTTCCAGATTACATATCCAGCCAGCTGTATATTGATAGATAGGAGAACTTGTGTATAAGTCATTTTTTCACAGCACACTTGCACATTTTCACAGAGGTAAAAGATACATTCAAATTATGTACAAGTGATGCTGTAATGAAAGGTCTGGGAGGTCCAAGGAAGACCCAGCAAATCACCAAAAAACATTATGAATAAATGTGAAAAAAAAATATGTTTACTGTCAATGTCAATGGATGTTTGTGGTAATTAGAGGGCGATGGGTTTAAGTAACAGGAAGTGACTCTTCAAAAATGTGTTTTTCTGAAAGATTTGCATAGATACTAAACCAGCTTGTCCAGATTTAGAGGAGTTCAGATCAAAAGTGAGCTGTGTGGCCAAATGGCCGATGAACCGTGAGCAAAAACAAATTTTGCTGGGATAAAAACAATTATGTGTGATAAGATTAGAGAGGACAATTAGTGGTGAAACAGCACTTTTATTCAGTGACATTAGACTAACAAAGAAGTCCTGGGGCTGTTTATTTAGCATAACAAAGGCTATGAAGATGGAGCCAAATAATGTGGGCTAGCCAGATAAAAACAGTCCATCAAAACTCATTAAAGCTGAGAATAAGATACATTAGGAAAATATGATGGTGAAGAAAGGAGGAAGTGAAGCTCTGAAAATAAAGGATGTTTTCATTGTTTAAAATTTCAAATGCTTACTTTGATCAGCACGGTGAAATGTTGAAAGGGTCCACTTTGTATTCTAAAGCAGGAGGCATGGCAGCTGATCCCAGCCGTTATTATTAATGGCCTTCACCTCAGCACAAACTGCACAGCGATTCCTTAAAATGCAAAAATGAGATGCCACCACCTGTAGACAGATACAAAGGGTCAAGAGGATAATGTCAGCCAGAGGTTCACAGGTCAACATAGTAAATCTTGTCAAAAGGGATAAACACTGCCTCGGAGCGCACTGACAAGCACTCTCTGTCTCCCAGAATGTGGAAGTCTCATGAAAACTTTATTATTTATCTTCTCCTCTGCTGCTTGTGCCTAAAATGGAGAGGAGAGAAAAGATTGAGCTACACAAGAAAAAAGAAAAAGGGTTAGGGCCGAACCACTGCAATAAAAGTGATGTATGAGACGTCACACAGTGATTGGCTCAATACATCACCCTCAAAACGCGAGCCCGTGTGCACGCGCGCGCACACTCACTCTATGGTGCGCTGAAGTCCTGAATGCCCGTAGGCTAATAGATGCAAGATAAAATAAGAACTTTGCAAATATCGGATGAAGCAATCTTTTATTGGACTGTATTAGCTCCACCCGTAGATCCACACACGCTCACATACTGTCACATATGCACGTTTATTGTTTAATTGGAGCTGTTCTGAAGCTGAACGCGCAGGAGCATCGGGGCTGAGAATAAGCAGATGGTAACTAAGTGGGATAACAGAAATGGCAACTGACCTGATTGATGTTTCTATTGGTGCTCGCTGATGCTTGGTGCTTCCAGCAACACTTACGAACCTATAAAAGTATGGCGGTGTAAAATTGGGATGGTGCACTTCCTCGCTGCTGCGGAGTCCAAGAGTAATTTTTTCTCTGTTCCCTCTGTTTTCACTGTGAAATCAAATAAGACCCGTCATTCCACCACAAAGACGCTGCACATGTTAGTAAATGTTCATATATGTAGTTGTCTGTAAAGACATCTCAATCCAGATAAAACTGGTGGAATTACAATCCAGATTTTAAAATGACCATGAAAACGGTATTATTGTACAATTACTATTACATCACAACCAGTGCTTTTAAAATCTGTTAGACTTTACACTCCTAGAATAGGACAACTCACACCAACACCTACATTTCGAATATGTTTCCAATTAAAATTGTTTCAAGTAGTAAGATTTGTAGTTTTGTATGTTTAGGGAAGACTAGGTTATAAGAGTTAAGTATATAGTAAGTAATTAAAATAAAAATAAAATTGAACATATACAAAGGAAACTTGAACACATCAAAGAGCCTGACTGTTTATCACAGCGTTTGTTACCTGTGGAAGATCAGGCTCTGGCTGCTGAGGTGAGTAAACAGCTTTAACATCACTCTGTGTTTGTTGCTAGGCTTGAAAATATGCTTCAGTAGAACATTTGCATAATGACTGAAACCAGCCCACTGAAGGAACAATGGAGGTCAGTTCCTTAATCGTAATTATGCAAATTCTCATGACCATTGATCAACAACCACTGACCAGAACCCACTGATCAAAGACCACTGATCAATGGCCATGAGTACCATTCACAGAGAGTTGGGGAATGGCTGCAATCACAGCATTGTAAGATGTACCCTTAGGCCCCCTCCTCGATTCAGAGATGGTCTTTCCCTTTTCACTTTGGGATTGGGGAAACCTGCAGTCAGCTGAGACTGAAGAAGTCATTTGGATGAGTGACGAAACGTTTCTCCCACAAAACGCTACGTCCAGATGAACAGAATCAACTTTTGGAGATGCTTCAGTAGACAATCTCCAGAAAACCAGTAATCAACAAAAAAACATTATCTGTGCAAAGATTGATGCTGCTGAAGTGAAACCCAGAAATGTTACAGTGGGTTTAATAAACTCATAGTCAGGCTTTTTGCCATTTGGCATATTTTGGCACCATTTGTGAGCTGAAATGTCTTATGTATTGAACAGCAGAAATGATTTAAGTCTATTTACATGCCTAAAATAGTTTTATTTTAGTCCCACACACTTTGGGACTTTTTTCCCTTTGCTTAACTAAGTTACCTTTTCCTTTTCCCTTTAAACTTTGTGGGGCCAACTTTGGCTTCTATTGGCCGATCCCTCCTTTTAGTAGCTTGAGCATCACGGTAACATCTTCGTGTTCGCATCACTTCCACCAATCAGAAGTTGCAGGGCGAGAAACACCTGACACTAAATTTATGACACTTGCCCCCATCCAATCAAATGTCTGTAACTGGGCAGAAAAATGCAACTTTTGATGGGAAATGGCTCTGGGGCATTGAGTTAGTCAGGAAAAAGCTCTCATCCTATATAAACCGCTAATAATAAGACAGATAGTAAATTGAGAAGTCCCCGTCTTGTGTCTGTGCTGTTTTTGTCATGCTTATACCAAACAACTTAAATCTGTCACCTTTGTTATGAAGCCCAACATTTATAACAGGATTGCATGTCCTGTTTCCCTTTCTCTTGGTTTTTTTTTCTCTCTGATTAAAAACATAAAGTGTGTCCATGTGATGCTATTAGAAAACTGTTTTAATTCATCAAGTTAACAGATATATGATAAACTTCTGCTGCTTTTGTTGTTAACTGCCACAGTTGATTTCTTTCTGCAAATGTCCAAACTCAGGTGAGACTGAGAAACCCACCACTGCAGGTGAGAGGTGACAGGACAGAGGCTCTCCACCCCGGTGATACAACAGGACAGATTCAGCAGTGTGTGAGGAAGAGGATGAGAAAAAGGAGCCAGCAGCAGCTGAGAGATGGAGAGGAGTACAGGGGGAGAACAAACAGACGTTCTCTGTAGTTGAGGGACTGGTGGAAACACTTAAAACAGTTTCTAGATATTTGCTTTGTGTATTTGCAGAAGTATCTCCAACACAAACTGCAACAGCTGCATACAGGGAACCCCTCACTGATGTTTAACCTGCAGGACAGGATCTGGTGGGGAAACAAGGAAAAATAAAGGGAACCACGGATAACTTTGATAATACTTTGATTTATCCAGAATATTGTTTTCATCACAGTGGGATTGTGCTGGTTTCAGTGTAAAAAAAGTATGCAGCTCATTTAAATACAAAGTTCAAAGAGCTGTGAAAAGTTGTACATTGATAAAGTTTGTCAGTATTTTATAAGGACGTCAAGTTTCTGTATCAAGAGCCTCTTACCCTGTATAAGGCTCTCATATCTTCAACATCTTAAGCAAATTATACTGCACAGTTTTCTCATCAATAAAATAATTTTTACTACATCAGTTTGTCTTCCATTTTATCTGAAACATACAAGGATCAAATCTTATTAGTTTATTTTTGGGATATTGCTCTTAAATATAATTAAAGCTTTCACACAGTGGTCACTATATATTAATATTTGTCTGTCAGACAGTAAAACTGGTATAAATTATATGAAATATAAATATTCCTTGAATTTGAACTGAAATTTAATATTTGAGACAACTAAGTTAAATTTCACCACTGAGCATTTCTTTTTCCAAAAATCATGTATATATAGTAAAATATCAGTGATGTAAATCTATTACATTTGTACCATCAAAATGAGACTTGTTTCAAGAGCTAAACTTAGCATCATTGTTGGCTAAAGGGACGCTAAAGGGACTCATGGTGCACATGGTTGTGGTATTCTCCCAGATGCATCACATGGAGATGAAACAACACAATTTTTTCCAATCAAAGTCAAACAAATGATATAAAATAAAGATTTTCTCTGTTTCTATCGAACGTGCTGTCCGCCATAGCTGTAGCTGCTTATGTCGCAATTGCTAGGTGACAGGAACCGCCTGTCGTAGATTAGACCGTCCAATCGAACAGCACTTGCACTTCTGGCCTTTGAAGGATGCAGCCTCTGAATTTGGACAATGTCAGTCACTTTTCACCTTAGGAGCAAAAGCATTTTGGTTATGGCCAAAATGCTAATAATCGTGAGTAGCATTTTGGCCATAACCATGCACCCCTACAAATGACCATGTTTGAGATAAAATTACCTTCCTGTCAAATTTATGTAGTAAACAACTGATTGTAGGGTAACACATTAAAGTACTGAGTTAAGTATACAAATTGAAATGCATTAGAAAAGTTTGCATGCAGAGAAACATTTATGTTCTATTTTGGTGAAAAATTAGATAGAGAACTTTTTTTAATTGAATATTTTTGGTTGTTTTGTAGCTGTCCTCCAGGTTGAGGTAAACCCAGTGAGCTTTACAAAATGTTAATGTTAATAAAATAAAAGTTTATAAAACACACTGCCTCTGCCTGCAGGGAAGCAGAGTGTGGCTGGGGCTTGGGCCGATGGTCAGGTAGTGAACTGGTGACTCAGGCAAGACACTTGAAGTCGCCCATCCTGCTGGCCTTGCTCTTGACGCTGACAGCGCCGTTGCCCTTGCACTTGAAGATGTCAGCACCTCGTGTGTGCGCGAGCAGCAGTGCCTGGATGCAGACACTTAGATGGCAGTCACCATGACAGGGTCAACAAGGAGGGAGAGCAGTGACACTGACATCACTCGACCTCCTATGACCGCTCTGTACACACATACACGCACATGTGCTTCCTGCTCAAACCAGCTGAGGAAAAGTTACATCGAATTAAAAATGAATGTGAAAACTTGGATTGGAGATGTCACACCGTTAAATGCAATGAGCGTGTGGCTAACAAAACACATTTAAAGCAGTGAATCAGAAGCATGCAGAGACTGGAAACTCATTCACACCTGAACTGATAATATGCTGTCACTACATGAAGGTTTCAGCGATTTCAGATAAACAGAATGGCTGTTCCCACATTCCTGGCTTTGGCGATAATTACAAACTTATCTGAAAAGCTGCAGTTCATTCCCAGAGAAGCTTTGTTTGATGCAGTTGCAGCAGAACACTTTCGCAAAATTAAAGCTGTGGATAAAAAGAAGTCACAGGAATTACAGTTTCGGGACTTGTTTTTAATCTTGCTGAAGAACTTAGATATGTGCTGCAACAGCTGGAGAAGCAATAAACTGCATCGCCAATAAGTTGATTTGCAAGAGAGTGAGTTTGTGTTAAGGGTCCCACTTACTTTACATAATTGAATTCAAGATATTTAAATTCTATTTAAGGTTATTTGTCCAAGCTTTCCACTTGGTTGCACCAGAGACTCCTGGAGGCTAAGGAGGCTAAAAAGGGGTTGTCATGGGTCAGTTGGCTGCACTCAGTCGGCATACCTGAAAGAGCAGAGGAAGAGTCTTATCTGCCGCACTAGACTATGTCCGACTCTCATAAAGAAAAGCCCAATCAGAATAGTGGATAGAACCAGGTGTTGTGTATTGAGTTCTATTTGCAGGTGATTTTGTTAATCTAGTATTTCTTAAGTGATGTGACTCAGTGAATGATTGAAAATACACAGTTTTCCTGCAAAAGTATCTTTGAATGTAAATGGCGAATACTGCTTGTCATGAATGGAGCAAATTTCAGAAGAATTATTGGGCTCTTAATTACAGATCGTACATCTTCTTTTTTAATAATAAAGAAAATAACAACAATAAATAACAGAGAGTGACCTGGGACCTTGATTGTAACAAGGCCGAACCATTGTTGGTTCTTCTTGCTGAGCTTTTGAACGAATTCTTATAATACATTGTACAGGTGTAGAGTGAGGTCAAGTTAACAATCTATTAAAATTTGGCTTACATCCACTAAGATCTTCAAGGTAAACTTAATAATTTATTGGTTGAAAATGAGCAAAAAGCCTTATCACTTAGAAACTATGACTCTTACAAGTGTGTTGTGTATTGTCAACACTGTATAAAGATTTAAAATATCATTTGACCTCCCTTATTGCTGCAACATCATTTTGACTGATTAGAAAATAGCCTCACCTGGCACTGCACTCTGAACCACAGCCCAGCCACACACTGATGAAGAACAAACCTTGAGAATAACGCAACAGATAACCAGGCCTTCATGATCACCCAGCCACAACCCCTGCTGAGTTTTGGGATTTGGTTTGGATTAAGTTGAGCTTATAGACGGTGCCACCAAAAACTGATGTCAAAATATTACAAAAATGGGCACCAACAATCTCTCATGTGCAGCTGTAGTCTGTAGTAGAGACAGGCGTTTAAGACTTATACCAAAACACTGCTGGTGTCAATATAGGTACTGTCAATGGTGCCTTAGTCTAAAACTAAAATTGATGTCAATAGAAGAAACAGGTGTCCTGAAACGTTTTTCTCAAACTCTCCCAAAAAGGTTTTTTGTTCTATAAATTATACAGATAAGCAATACTTCTGTCTTTACTGTCCACGCATGTTACAGTGGTTTGCCTTGAACCTTTGAAGCAAGTGACTTTTCAAAATGCTGAAGAAAAAAATGTAATTCATTATAATGTATTATATGATACACTAAGTACAGGGGTTAAAGTGAGCACCTTTTTTAAACATCATTAAATTGAAAAAACTGTTTCAAATAATGTCACTCAGCTTCTCTTTTCATGTGCTGCAGCCTAGTTGCAATCCTAGGTGATGCCAGAAGACATTAAAGTAACTACATGGTCTCACCTGCATCCATGCTTTTTTTTCTTTTTAAATCACTATCATGTCCGCGCTGAGGCTGTTGATAAAGTTGCAGTATTTCAGCATCTGGATAGCTCTACTGACAAAGCTTAAACATAGTAACACTTTCTAAGTTGCAGGTAATTTCAAATGAAAGAGCTCAATCCATATCAGCAACCACACCACAACTGTTTCTGAGCAGTTTTGATAATCATCTGTCTGTGAGCTACAGGTACAGTTGCTGTATTTTCGGGGGAAGAAAAAAGCTATTGTGGAGAAAAATTTATTTTGTAATTATTTTAGTGTTAGATAGAAGATATAGACAAGACAGGACAGGGGAGGAAGATGAGAGTGAAATTTATAGTATAAGTAGTAGAGGTGTGAGTTGCAGAGGAAAAGGATTGTCAAACATTGTTTGTGAGCAAGGTCAGTATACTCTCAAGCGCATTTGCTAGGATGATAGTATGTTCTATGGTGACACTTGCCAAATGCTAACTGTCTTTAGTGGAATGAGAGATTTGCATCATAGATATGCATCTGATGAAGCTGCAGCAAACATGTTTCAAGCACCTTGGTGCTCTTTAAATTTCAGCATTGAAAACAATAAATTGAAGTTATTAATATAAACTGTATCATGATCATTCCCAACATGTCATGCACACATTGCTCAGAAGTTGTTGTGTATTCCCTGACTGACTGGCAGTGGTTCCTGGAGCTTTCTTGCTTTTGTTAGATGGAAATGTTAGCAAAGAATGTGCTGCACCAAAAACTTCCCAGTGATTGCTTTGGTTGCTAGCAGATTGGCACAGTCATCTGTAGTTTTTCATGTTTTTCTGAAAATACCAACTAACCCCTTGCAGAGTGGTAGTGAAACAGAAATGGAGAAGACTTGTTTTGAAAGTGTGTCTCAGCACGGCAACTTTGACTTCTGACTTTTGAAGAGTACCTGATCAGTGTTTGAAGACAAGTTTGTCACTTCCATTCAAAATACAACTGCAACAGTATTATAGTAACCAAAGCAATCGCAAAGAAGATTTTGCCGTCTGGTTAGGGAATGCAGTTTTACAGGGAAAGTGATTCACACCATTCATGTCATTCCAATGCAATGTTCTGTAGTAATAGTAGCATTAGTAAAAGTAATACTGTAGATTTGAATTATATGAATTTTAATAAAGTAAATTTAAATTAAATGTGTGAGTTGGGGTAGAATAGAATAGAATAGCATTTTATTTTTATTGTACATGTAAAACAAAACCAGGCACAACAGAATACCCCTAGAGCAGCGGTCCCCAACCTTTTTTGCGCCACGGACCGGTTTATGTCTGACAATATTTTCACGGACCAGACTTTAAGGTGTTGCAGATAAATACAACAAAATAAAACCAGTACCGATACCAAAAAAAGAAGATTTATTTGTAACACACGGGAAAAGACCCAGGGAAACCAAGTTAACGATAAAAACGATAAAAAAAATAATGATAAAAAATGATAAAAACCCTGAAAACCATAAATTTCACACCCGAGCCTCAACTCTTGTGGCCCGGCACCAAACGACTTACAGACCAGTACCGGTCCGTGGCCCAGGGGTTGGGGACCGCTGCCCTAAAGAGCCTGTCCACATGCCAACAGGTCAGAGCAATTTTAGCAGCACAAAGGGGGATATAATAAGCAGTCTTATGCAGTGGGTCTTTTATTGTTGGTTTTAGGATTTTAACAGGATTTTTTGAGAATATGAAAAATAAAAAGTACCATCATCCCTTTAATCTCTAATATTAAATTTTCATAGGTTCCTTGTGTATGTATCATGCAAACGAAATAAAAAATTAAGTTGAATAAGGAGAGAATATATAATATCCGTATTACTGGGAATCATAAAACATGCTGCTGAATCCTGTCACTATCAGCAAGGTGGGAAAGGTAGGGTTAGGGTTAGGCTAGAGGTTAAAATCGTTGTTCTATAGAGCATCAAAATTCATCTGTAAAATATTGTCACATCAAAGATGTTGAGTTACTTGGTCAAATATGTCATTATATTTGACTTTGTCAGTATTGCCAGCCTTAACGCTTCACATTTATTACTCTACATGTCCTTGCTGTTGCACTCTGACTGAGTTCATGAAGAGCTTTTGAGTATGCTGCTGTAACATTACAGTGAAGAATAGGAATGGGCCAGATTTAAGAGGTGATAGATTGTCCCCTGTAAGAAGTTTAACCCAAAAGCAGGATCTCGGAAAACCGGGATGGTCACCATTATGGGTTACAGTGTGAAGCAATCACCATGGTTATCATTCTAGATGTTAATGGACTTTTTATGGAGTGAGAGACAGATCGAGAGTGACTACAAAGACACATTAATGTCCTCCTCTTAATTTTTTAACCTTGACCTACCTATCATGCTCCTGAAATAATCGCAGGCACAGTGATGCACACACACACACACACATACACACTGAAAAGAATTCTGCAGAGGTCATTTATAATTAGTTACACAGCATGAAAGTAGTGCTGCAGTGCCACACACAATTCCACAGCATCCACTGCATGCAAAAAATAATCAGCATTCAAGGCAATCAAGTAATCATATTTTTAATAATGCATATCCCACTGGGGGATGGTGTTCTACTGTAGGTTAAATGTTAGATAATAAGCAAAAAAGAGACAGAAGGAAAAAGAAAAAGCCAACCCATTATCTTTTTATTTTATTGTTGTATTGTATTTTTAACACCAGTTTTTTGTTGAGTACTGGCGCATTCAGCTGTATGTGTGGCTGTCAGAGTGACAGCTCTATATCACAACTCCAGCGGTGAGACAGGTTACCACAGGAACCCTGGAGAGAGCTGCAGGCTAATACTCAACAGCAGCAGTTGACACTGGAACTACAGACCTCTCTGCGGCTCAATCCAACTCAGGTTTCCCATTTTGTGGATTAGTGCAAGTTTAGGTGTCTGCCTCAGAAAGAAGCCTCACACCTGCTCCACTGCTTTCCCAGTCTGTAAAAACTATACACCTGGACTTGGTTCAGTGGATAAACCCAAAAATGAACTTTGACTGCTGTGGGAAGAAAACTTCTTTCTACAACGAAAAATTAAACCTCAAATCTGAGCAAGTAACAGGATTACTTTCTTGTATAACTAATCAGTAACTAATTACTATTTTTAAGTAACTTGACAATCAATAGGAATATGTCCAAAATATAGATGTATTAAAAAAACAAGAGAAAGTCACAGATTAGACAACAAAACAGTCATAAAGTACTTGGATAATAGATAAAAGGCATTGATCTGTAGATAAATGGATATAAATAACTTTTTAATATTATATAATATTACACTACAGTATTTTTCAAACTAACCAGGCAGCTCATTTTCTTTCTTTTGACAATATTTTTTCTAAAGATGTAGCACATTTGGGAGTCAACTTGAGAGAAAGGCTGGTGTGAAATGTAAAAGTGGGGCGATTGTGGCTCAAAGAGTTGGCAGCTCGTCTTGTAACCAGAAGGTTGCCGGTTCGAGCCCCGGCTCGGACAGTCTCGGTCGTTGTGTCCTTGGGCAAGACACTTCACCTACCGCCTACTAGTGACGGCCAGAGGGGCCGATGGCGCGATATGGCAGCCTCGCTTCTGTCAGTCTGCCCCAGGGCAGCTGTGGCTACAACTGTAGCTGCCTCCACCAGTGTGTGAATGTGAGAGTGAATGAATAGTGGAATTGTAAAGCGCTTTTCGGGGCCCGAAAAGCGCTATTATTATTATTATTATTAAATGTGACATCATAGGTCAAATGTGACATGATATTTGTATGAACTATAATGTGATATTTAGAAGCCCCATGTATCATTCCCTATATGCCTAGAAGTTATCAATGTAAAACACTGCAGTAATAACAGTTTAAAACAGCTCTATAAGGCATTATTATCACTTTAACCCTTTCATGCATGAATTATGACAACATCAATCAGGATTTTTTCTTAACTATTTTTATTCATCTTTAGGCATGAAAAAAGATTTTTGAACTTCTAAGGGGTTAGAGAAATTTAGATTTAACTTTAAATAAAAAATGTTTGTGCACTTACACTGGCTGAAAAGTGGGTGGCAGGGTATGGAGTGACACATCAGTGTCCAATCGAGTGGTTTATGTGCAAGTATACCATCAACACTGACACAAATACAAGGAAACAGCCTTTGAATAGCTTTCCACTGTAGTGACCACTATGCATGAAAGGGCTAAACCTTTAAATCAATCTGTTGTCCTTGAAGGAGAGACCAGAGGTCTAATGTCACATGATTTCTTAAATCTTTATATGGGACTTTCTAAATGTTGACACTACACACCACACTTGTAAGAAACATAAAATAAAATAAAAACAAGTAAGCATTTTCATCTTGGTATTTCTTGATGAGAAGAGGAGGAGCACCGAGAAGTTAGTTGGATATTGCACAGAAGGAGAAAGGAACTGAAGAGGGTTGATGTGACAGAAGAGATGTGAGGTAGAGGTACATACTGAGCTTTGGTGACCCATAACAGGAGAGTCGAAAGAAGAAGATGGTCTTCACTACATTATAGGAAAATCATTCTGCAGTGAAAATCCCTACAGTGACAATGCCAACATGTTGTTGTTTAACAGGTAAAATGTTCACCAACATAGTTTTCACAATACACTGAGATTGATGAACATGTTACTACCTTGTCAAGTATACGGTCATGCTCTAACATACTGGACGCATTAAAAATTGCTAGATTAGAAGCTAAGGGATCAACAAAGTGATGGCAATGTATTCTCATTAGCAAAATGAATCTAATGACAGTAAAATATATGATAAAAATATAAAAGAAACATGAAGCCTAGGAATGAGTATTTTCGCATTTGTCCTGTTGAGTTTAGAAGGGGCTTATGCAACTGTGAAATTGCATTCTTATTGGCTAACAACTTGTGACTGGTAGGTAATTAACTAATTACCATAGCCTGATTCTTAGAATAATTATAATTTACTAGATGGATTTAACCCATAATGAACCCATAATGTAACCAGTGTTTACTATGATGACAAAGCAAGACAGCTCTTATTCCTCTATACAACTGGGAATCTTTGTGCAACTACAGTTGTCGCCACCAGGTGGCCAGTAAAAAGAATGTGTTTTTAAGGCATTTTTGCTCTGGCAACACTTTTTAAAATTATGTTGACTTTTTTACTACCTATTGTCACTAAATGGTCTGACAGTCAAAATGATGTCACCAAAGTGGCAGTGCAAAGAACTGAAAGCAGTTTACTGTAATACTCAGTTCACCCAAAGGCCTAATAGAAGCATGTCTCAACATTAGGCAGAGATCTTTGAAAAACCGCTGGGCAGTTGTTTTGAAGCACTACCTAATTTATCTTCCAGAATTCTGCCTCTTTTAATTTATGATTTTTTTAATGCCACCGGTCTCCTATGATGCCTCTTGCTTACCTCACAAGTACAAAAAGTGTTTGTAACACCGCTCCATGGACAGGCATAAAAGGGTTTGAAACTGATAGTAATAGATACAATCTTGAACTTTATAAAGTTTTATTATAATAGATTATTTTTCAACAAGACTCTCTTCACCTCAACAGAGCCATAAGGCAAGAGAGCACCTTCAACTATCTCTGAGTTTTTGTTCAGCTTTTAGAGAGATACACTTAAACTAACCATCCACCCAATTACTGACAAGGTCCAAGCAAACTGTGCCTTTATGCCTTCTAATATTTTGTTTGTGGGTCAGTTACAGCCCATCTGTGAAATATCTTCCTCTTGCCCTTTTGATTCATTTTTCTAAATACGCCATCTGGCGCTCGCTAACTTCTAGTTCTTGGGTTTACTAGAGGTCTGGTATTCCTTAAAGACCTCTTCATTTGAATAGCTGATGACCTCTACCTCAATGACATTCTATAATATTAGCAGTTTTAGGTCATGTACATTTGATGTGCAAGGATTGGCAATTGCAAAACCCTCAACCATGGCCAAGAAATGACTTTTAAAATGTAACTCATCTCGGGCATGACCAGTACAAGTGTGTCAGAACTCCAGAGGACTGAGAATATCAATTGAAGAACTGACTTGTCTCTCCGTAAATGTAGGTCATTAAACTTTGCTAAAGTTTCCGTAGGTGTGGTTTAGGACCCTTCTCAGGAGTTTTGCAGGGGTTTCTGGAGCATTGCAAAGGGCATTTGAAGTTGAAGATTTCTTTTTATTTGTTAGGACAAGAAAATAAGAACGATAGTTTCCCTTTTTGAAATTGTTCTCCCATAAAATGACCCAAGTTGGGGGGGTTTAAGGATCGTCTACATACTTAGTTATTTAGATTACTGGAAGGGCTTAGAAAGAGACATATATATTCTACCATATTAGCTTATCTTCACTGGCTTAAATACAGAATTGAATTAAAAATCGTATTCTTGCAAAGTGCTGAATATTCAGATGCCAAATTTAAAAAATCCATAAAGAGATCCATATTTTCTGCTGAGCTCTTAGATCCTAACTTTTGTCTTTTTCATTTCAAAACAACCAATAGACAATCAACTTGTCAAATTTATACGAAAAGGATAAAAACTGAAATATTTAATAGTACAGGCCTAAACATACCCAAAGAGAAAATGTGATGGGTGAAGGATGTAGCAGATAAATGCAGCTCATTACCATCATTTAACAGGTTAACAGATTTCATTAAAAAAAAATTCTTGGGTTTTCTTTTTTTTTTAAGATATTTTCCCCAATCCAGATGTTTTATCACATGAGTTATAAGATTAAAAAGTGTTGGCGTTGGAGTTGTCAAATGTCACCATACAAAAATGGTAGAGTCAGTTATTGCTAGAACTGCAACCAAGCGGTCCAGGTTCGGGTCTGTATCGCTAGAAAAAATCGTTAGATAAATGCTGGACCAATAAGATGAAATTCTACATCAGCTCCAAAACATAAGACCTAAAGCAGTTGGAGTCAGCCCGTGGTGATCACACACACGGAATCTGTATTTCCAAAGACCTAATCTATTATCTGTTTAGGCCAATGTAAACAATGTGTTAAACGGTCATGTCTTGCACAGACTGAGGTTTTGTGTTTGTTATAGAGCTCCGTACAGTTCCCTCCATTCTGCCATGCTCCATATTTCTTATACATTTTTGAGATAACTCCTTTCTTACAAGGCTCGTGTATTAACATCACCTCCATGGGACATTGTTTTTGGGAGTTAGGAAATTATGGATTATTTGGCCTTAACAAAACGTTGCACCTGTGGATATTTGAAAACATGTGACCTACATATTTAAAATCCTTATTCATAAATATAAATTTCTCACTGAGAAATTATGAATTTCTTTTTCAGCACGATCATTGGATGTTGTCTTTAATAAGAGAACTTAAGGGGAGCTTGTAGCTTGTGGGATTCCAGAGGCTGTCAGGTTGAGTGTGAATATGGCAGCATATGTAGACTTATGTAGACATGGGAGGCATAATATGCTTTTAATGAGTATGAGAAGACAGTCCAAGGGAAACAAAGTCCAAAAGGTATCTAAATCCAGGAGTCCAGGGAAACCATGAAAGTAGAAAAACAAACCATCGAGGAAATGGCACAGGAAGGGATAACTAATGTACTGATAAGGAACAAAGGACTGAGTGGGCTTAAATACACAATGAGGGATAATGGGTATTGGATACAGCTGCAGGAAACACACGGGAGCAAACACGACGTGGGGGAAGTAGGACTAAACACCAAGCACAAGAGACAAATAACTATCAAAATAAAACAAAGTAATCTAAACGGGGAAACACAGACACAAATGAACTTAATACAGGGACTGACGCAAGAGGATGACAATAAACTCTAAACAACCAGGAATCGAGAATGGAACTAAGAAAAAACATAACAGTATAAATAAAACTATAAATAGAACTAAGTAAAAGGGAAACATGAAGCAAACTTAGATCAAGATTGTGTGTTTGCTAGTCCTGACAGTCTGGGGATGGTTTGTTAGGAAATCCATGTGCAAATGGTTTTGCTCAGACCTGGATTCTGAAGTTTGGATACCAGTTTGCTGGGGACAACAGTGTTAAAGACAGAACTGAAGTCCATGAAGAGCATTCTGGCCCACCTGCCTGGTTTGTCAAGTTGTTCTAAAGTAGTATGGAGGGCAAGGCTGATGTAGGGGTGGGCGATATATGAAATATGCTCAATGTATTGCAAGTTTTTCCACGTACAATGGTTAAAATGGCTTCATCTTAAACATCGAGTATAACTTGCTATGGAAATATTAACTGTCTGCACCTAATTCACTGCAAGTTATTTTTCTCCCACATGCTGCGAAAACATCATTAACATCATTAACCATCATTAACTACAGTCCAGCACATGCAGCAGTATAATAATGACTAACCTCGTATTGTGGATGGATTATCTCAGTTGTTCTCCTGACTGAAGTTTGGTCTGTTTACAGCATCCTGCCATGCGACTGCATTTGTCCCTAACCATCGGGAGCCCTCACGTTAAAAGGTGAGAGTGGAAAAGAGTTAGCGTTCATCCTCCAGCTTCACTGTGCTAATGTGTTTATATTATGCTAACATAGCTGTGTCACTAGCCACCACGTAGCCAATCATTACCAGCTAGCCCAACTTCAGTAACCCTACAAAACCCTACAAAAGTAACCCTACAAACGTCACTACTGTTTAGTTTTCTTCATTTATGTTGGAAATGACAGCAGAGCTGTACGTTTTAATTTTTTCCCTCAGTCAGAACATGGTGTATTAGGTGGAAACTAGCGAGCTAACATCCTGCTAACTTCATTAAATTTCAGAAATTCTGTTTTCATGGATGCCTGGATGTTAAACTTAATTGTTACACCTTGTAGTGCAGCCACACTGATCATTTTATTAAAGATGAAAGAATTTAGACAGTTTGTAACTGTCAGTGATGTCGCAGTGATCCTTCGACTTTTGGACCCGTAAATGTCAAATGACGTCAGACTTAAAGAGCGGATATCCAAATAAAAACATTTTAAATCCAAGAAGCACTCTTTCTCAAATATTTTTTTACCTCAGTATTTTACTCTTATATTCTGGGTAAATATAACAAAAATTACAGTGTGAGTCTCTAATGTGAATCCTTAACATAGCATTAAAAATCTATATGTATAGTATATGAGTAAATAGATTTTTGCACCACCTTCACTAAATCCATGCATTTTTTTTAGCACAGCCAAACAGATTAACCACTGCCTGTTACAATATTTTAAATTGTTATTGCCCAGATATTTAAACATTTGCAGTGTAGTATGAGGTGATTTACTGGGTCAAATGTGCCAGAGCCTGTAATTTCACAGTCTTTGGTCAGATCATCCAACGCTGTCACCTTGTGGTAGAAAGAAAATACTGCACTATATGTGTAAGAGGATTCATATGAAAACATTATTACACGCCTCCGATCTGTAATGACAGCGGCTTCTCAAACAACACCAGCCATGTTGCTTTAACCTTTGTCACACGATCAGACTGGGTGACATGTGTGTTTATTAAGTGTTTTATTAAGTCCTCTGTATTAGTAAGGAAGGGTATGATATTAATATTCAGCTCTATATTTGATCATTACGAATATGCGTTAGCTTTTTTTCCATTCATGCATGTGCCCTTTCAGGAGCAACCCAAATCTCTGCACTCCTCACAGCAGCATATTTTGGTGAGGCTTTGCATGTGTGTTATAGAGCAACCCTGTCCTCTCTTTCACCCCGAAAAAACAGAAATATTTCGTCTTCATCCTGCTTCTTCTCTCTCCAACACCCCCCCACCCATCTCTCCCTCCGCCTCCACCCAGCTTTGATCCGCCCCTGCAGCCACGCTGGAAAGATGACAGAGCGAGGAAAGAGAGAGTGGAGAGGGGAGAGAAAGATGTGACAGCTCCTCAACAAGTGTGGCGCACCGGGGAAAGAGAGAGCGAGGGAGAGAAAGAGAGAAAAAAAAGGAGAGCTATTCTGATGATGAGCTTCTCGCCATGGGAGGAGGACGAGACATATGCGGCATCAAGAGGTGCCGGAGCTTGGTTAAGCATGCACTTACTTGCCGCTCTCATTTTGCACACACACACTCACACACTGTCTTAACTGACTCTGTTTAGCCTCAGTCTGAATTGTCAAGAATCTCTGTTGTTACCAGGTCTGACTGACACAGATCCTTACTTAAAATGCATGCAGTAATAACCAATTACACAAAAGTACACTTTTTAGCAGCTGTCTTCACAAGAACGCACACAAAATCCTAAGGCATAAACAAATAAACACTCAGTAGTGTCCAAATAGGTTCTCATGTTAAAGAGTCTCTGCAACTCTGCAGCAGAAATAAATATGTTATAATCTGGTAAAATAGATAAATAATGATGAAATAATTCTAAAAATGATGCAATAATGCAAGGACTCACTTCTGCTAATTTGAGTCACTGAACTGGATCTCTCTACCATGTCTGTGGTTATGGTACATGTTTTAAGACAAATATCTAACAAATAACATTACTGGTTGGTTAACTGCCTAAATGTCCACGTAAGAAGTCTGTACCTTGGACTCACAGAGTCTTTGGATGTTGTCAAACAATTTTACTCATTTTAACAACTTAGCACATCACAGCCATGTCCAAGCATGACTACCTGAGACTTTAAATAATCTACATGGTAGCAGCAGCAAAAACAGGCATTACAACTAAACTACATCTATGACATTCAGAAGGAGGCCATGCAGAGGGCTGGTTTGACAGAAGAGGATGCAAGGGGTAGAGTGAGGTGGAGGCAGATGACTAGCTGGGGTGACTCCTAAAGGCAGAGGCTCAAAAATGAGAATCTTACACATGCTTTATACTATTCTAAATTCACACTTGCTCAGTACTCAATACCATTTTAGATACCATGAGGGAAAATGGCAAAAGTGCCAATTACAAAGTTGGGAGAATGGCTTTTTAAAATAAATAAATAAATAAGATTAAAACAATACTGATTCAGGAAAAATGTATTCAGCTGTAGCCCTGTTTATTTCATGTGATTCTGGTGATTTGGCACCATGCTTTCAGTGCTGATCAAAATGAGTTACACAGGCAGACTAACGTTCAACTTTAATCTGTGAATTTAAGAGAAAAAAAAAGATGATCTAAATTTGATAGACAGGACTGATGATGTATAACTGATGGTATAATTTTATAATTAGCTGCTACCTGCTAGCTTAATAACAACATATTGAGGCTACCAGGTGATTGCTAATAGTTAAACAGCTAACGTTAATGTGTACGCTGTCCATGTTAAAATTTTTGATAAACACCTTAATGTTGTGGAAACATGAGCTTAACTGACCTCGTGAAATACCTCATAAAGATGTATTATAATGGGTGTTAGTCTCTGGGTACTGTTCATGTGCTCGGCTGCTAGTGATGCTAGCTCTTTGCCTGCCTGTCTGATGCAGGGCTACATGGAAATTTGTGTCAGCTGGAGAAGGCAAAGACAAATACAAAGAGTAGAGTTACAAGTAAGTATTTAATCCAAGAGTCAATTTTAGTGTGAATTATTCTCCGAGTGTGTGTGTTTGTTTGTTTTTGGGCAATCTAATAACCACTCTGAGGAAAGGAATTAGCAAAATATAAGGTAGCACTGGCTTTAAGTTTTGTGTGCTACATCTAAGTTGCAGACATACCCTGATAACAACACAACTCACCCAAGTCATCCACATTGCTCTTGTAGAAAAATCCCTGCATTCTTACCTTTTGTGTCTTACTCTATGTCATTTCACTTATTTCACTTTAAAAAAGATGTTTTACTCTGAAATGAGATATGTACTAGGTGATAATGCATTCTCAAACTGTAGCAAAATGAGAAATAGGGAAAACTCATTATGTCAGGTGGTGGCCATAGGGAATCTTAATGCATTTTGTACTCATTACTATACATTAGAGCACAGAAAAGTACACACAACATTTTTACAGGGTAATTATTTTTGAAAGGCAACTGTTAGCTGAAGAGACTAAACAGGATCTGCAGCTATGTGAATAATTATGATAATGCTAATGAACGGCTTGATTGCTAAAATGTGTCAATATGTGCATGATGGTAATGTGCTTACAATCTTGGTAGAATTTGGAACGCACTTCAGGCTATGTTTTTCCACTGCTAAGACAAAACTTTAATAACCGCAGACATATTTTTTTATGTGATTGATTTGCTATGTGGCATTTTGCTCTCTTGTAGCTGTGCGGACTGTAGAGTGTGAATGAAGATAAGGCAACATGCTCGAACCCTGATAACAACAGTCAGAGGTTTAAAATAAAAAAAAGAAAAGAGAAGATGGCGCCGGCGTCTGGTGCATGTCTGCTGTTGTACAAAGCATATTGTGGAATACAAAACTTGTTTGGAAAGTGTGTGAATATTACGCTTTGTAGTGTTCAGCTTTTCTCTAATGCAGGAGAACTATCTGATAACATTAACAGCATTACAGTATCTCATTGCTTGTCCGTGTGACTAAGGTTCTATGTACATAATTGCGTTTCCCAATTAGTTAATATTAACTAATTATAATCTGAATGTTAATTAGAAAAAAAAAACTCATAAACGTGAGGTTCCTGGAAGAATACTCATCTTATCATCTTTACATCTTATTAACATGCATCACGTATCACAAAAGCTAATTAAAATCATCCATGTTATGCATATGTAAATTAGATTTCTCTTAACCTCACAAAATACTAAATGCTAAACTATGCTTCTCATAATATTTACAGCTGTCTAAATTACCAATCAGCAGGAAATGGTTGACTGGGTGTGGTACATCATGGAGCCAGGCTTATTTATATGGGAACTTGCTTAAGTAAACTTTTAAATGCAGGATTTTCATATTTAGGCTACACACACCTTTTCATAGATTTCTACTGACCAAATACACATGATAGAGCATAAGTAGAATAGAGTAGAATAAAGGTGGACCTTCTGGTGTGTTTCAGATCGTTGTCAGCTTCTCTTGACCTTCGGACTCGGACCCTTCAAGATTTTCTGGTAGAGAGTCATCTAAGTCCTGAAGCGGTAAAGCTGGTTCAGGACTCCAGGACTGAAAAATGAAGCCAATGAAAAGAAAAGGCATGACAATACTAGAGTCCCAATTCAGTTCAGTTCAATTCAGCTAATTTTTATGCATCTAGTGCCAAATCACAACAACAGTCGCCTCAAGGCACTTATCACCATCTTGATGTTTCAAAGCCAGGAGATATGAGAGTTGGATTTCACTTTGAAGCTTTTTATCCTCTTTTTGTCTCTAATAAAATTGTTTACAAAATTACCTTCGTGTCATGTTGAATAAATATAAATTCACCAGCAATGTAATTTGTAAATGACTGGTACTTATACAGTGCTTTTCTGCTCAATTTCAGCACTCAAAGGATTATCTTATCTCTCTTACAAGCCTCATTCGCACGTTTATTCATGCAAGTGTTTGTTTGTTTTTGTTGTTGTCATTGTTTTTCCTGTGTCTAAGCACATGTAACATAATGTTCACGCCCTCACACTCCAATGCGTCAGGGCAAATTGCAGTTCAGTGTTTTACCAAGGATACTTTCTAAAACTTCGAATGTGCCCCAAGTGCAATTACAAAAAACATCAAGCACTACAACAAAACAGGCTCACATGAGGACCGCCCCAGGAAAGGAAGACCAAGAGTCAGCTCTGTTGCTGAGGATAAATTCATCCGAGTCACCAGCCTCAGCTTCTGTGTGAATCAGGCCTTTATGGTCAAATAGCTGCTAAGAAACCACTACTAAGGAAAAGCAACAAGCAGAAGATATTTGTTTGGGCCAAGAAACACAAGGAGTGGACATTAGACCAGTGGAAATCTGTGCTTTGGTCTGATCAGCCCAAATTTGAGATCTTTGGTTCCACCTGCCGTGTCTTTGTGCGACGCAGAAAAGGTGAACGGATGGTCTCCACATGCATGGCTCCCACTTTGAAGCATGGAGGAGGAGTTGTGATGATGTGGGGTGCTTCACTGGTGACACTGTTGGGGATTTATTCAAAACTGAAGGCACACTGAACCAGCATGGCTACCACAGCATCCTGCAGTGACATGCCATTCTGTCCAGTTTGCATTTAGTTGGACCATCATTCATTTTTCAACAGGACAATGATCCCAAACACACCTCCAGGCTGTGTAATGGCTATTTGTCCAAGAAGGAGAGTGATGGAGTGATGGAGTGCTGCACCAGATGGCCTGGCTTCCACAGTCACCTGACCTAAACCCAATAGAGATGGTTTGGGATGAGATGGAGCGCAGCGTGAAGGCAAAAGGACCAACAAGTGCTCAGCATCTCTGGGAAATCTCTCAAGACTGTTGGAAAACCTTTTCATGTGACGACCTCATGAAGCTCATTGAGAGAATGCCGAGAGTGTCCCAAGCAGTAATCAAAGCTAAGGGTGGCTGTTTTAAAGAATATAAAATATAAAACATGTTTTGAGTTATTTCACACTTTTTTAAATAAAATAACTCCATATTTGTTCATTCATAGTTTTGATGCCTTCAATGAGAATCTACAATGTAAATAGTTGTGAAAATAAAGAAAATTTTTAGTGAGAAGATGTGTTCAAACTTTTGACTGGTAGTGTAAAATTGATTCACTTCCATTTTTAGATTTTTACAGGTTTTGTAAATCCTATTGTAAATCTTTAGCAGGCATAGCAGAAAACTAGCATTTTATGTGCAAAATCTGCTTCTGCATTATCAAAACTGTATTTATGGAAACTGAAATAACGTGTGTGCTATTTCTTGCCAAGAAGCTGGTGTAGAAACAAGTTTAACTATTTAGCACAAATTTACACATACTCAGTAAGGACTATCTTGCAAGCACTTCACTTGCCCAGTGAATTACAGTCATTCTTATATATCCTACAAGATAAGGATTCCTTTATTGCACATAGGTATTGTACAGTGAAACTGGAAATGTATTAGGATTAATAGGATGTTCTCTCCTAGACTGGATCTGATTGACTAGAATCACTCCCTTTGTAAAAGTTTTTAAACATCTTTTTGACCATATTTTTAAAAAAGTAGTCCTTGTGCTGCCTGCGCTGCATGAAAAGCCAAATTTTCAGCCCCGATTTCCAGCCGTTAGAGATGGTTTATGGGCTGTGAAGCCAAGAGAAAGCTGCTTTCTTTTTCATGAAGAAGGAAAAAGGTAGTCAGCTCTTTTGCATCACATCATGAAATACTGCACACTTCCAATACTTTTACTGAAGTGATTTATGTTCATTTGTAAAGTTTTAAAGAATTTCTGGAGCTTTTACAAATCACATCTAGCCTTGAATTACTGGGAAACCAAAAACTCTTTTTCTTCGTTCTTCTTCACTCCCTGCCAACCGACAGATGCCAGATTAACACACCGGCATGCATAGATTGGTGAGGTTGGTTCACACAAAATATCTACTATTGTGTGTGTGTGTGTGTGCGTGCGCGCGCGCGCCTCACGATAATTGCCTGGATTTATGGGTGACAGGAACAGTCTACTGTGTCATTTGGATTTTCAGGGACAAGGGTTCACTTACCGGTGAATGTGGCAGACAAAGAACCCTGTAAGAATACACACACACACACACAATCAAGCTGCGTAGGAGTTTCGCAGCTTACTGTTTGCACGTTTCAGCGATATCTTGTGTATTGAATGTGTGGGATGGAGGAGTGCTGCTTGTAAGGAGACAGATGCTGAAGCTCATAGTGACACACAATGACATACACAAAATAAGCCCACTCGCAATTCAGAAAATAAGGCAAACGCTGCAATGAAGCTGATCTGCTCGTCGTTACCGACTGTCCCACAGATGAACTCCTGCTACTGAGATTCACACTAAACTGAGGGGAGCCTGATCAAATACTCCAATTCCCTACTGTTACCCCCCACCCCCTCGCCTTTATACACAGACACACACATGCAGCAGACACAAAAACAGAGTACGAGGATGTTGGTTGAATACTAATGTTGGACCTATTTACATTTCAAGCCGTACGACTGTCAGCACATCTCTGTTTCAGGGAGAGAGTGGGGAATTGTCAAGAACACACAGTTCTCGCCTGGCTCTTAGTTTTACTCCAACCTTTAAACCCACAACATAATGCTGGGATACTCTTGAATCAAGGGCTGATAATGAAACTTCAGACTGTTTTTATTGTTCATTTTGTGTACAAATCTAGTGTTTACACCTATTTTTGTCCTCTGAGAAACCAGCCCAAGTTTAAGATGTGTTTCGCTCTCGCTTGCGCACTCTCTCACTCTGTTTTCATTCTGTTTATCTGCATCATTTCACACTGACCCTCTAAAAGCAGTCAAATGTTGCCATGTGAATGGCGGTGCTTTTCAAAGTCTAGACCTATTCAGATATTTTCATTAGGCGGCCTTTTGCCCTGTAAGAAAAGCTCAATCTGTGCTGTGCTCAGACGTTTTGCTGAAAATGGTAAGAACTGAGTTAAAGCAGGAAGCAAATATTGCTGAATAGATGGTCCCTTTGCACAAATCATTCCAAACTGCCAACAGCATCGAGGCCAGCATCAGTTGGTCAAAATGAAGCCAGATTAAAATGTTTAAAGCTGCAAGCATGCCTTTATTAAATCTAGGCATTAAGCAAGGAAGACCTGGGTGACCCAAATAAGATGGGTCGCCAAAAATTATAGATGACTAGAATACATATGGGGTATGATCAAAAAGTTATGGGAATGGGACCTGGGATCATATTTCTGAATTGCTCTCTGGAAGTTTCGGGCAACTTCTTCAAGTTTTACCTCAAACTGTACCTCAAACCTTTGCAGAGATCAACCATCCTGTTAAAAGTCTGCTTGTTTACTGCGCCTTGTTTAGACTATATTACCTATGATGCACCTCGGTATTGTACTTCCAGTTGGGAATGCGTTCAGTGTGGTTCTGCACAGCTGAGAGGTGCATCGGAGGAATAACGTATTTACTTGCATTCCTGTGTGAGTTAATATTGTATGCGTGCTTACCACATAACTACACACATACACACACTCACACCCCTTTACTTTACATTTGAATATTGTAATTCAATCCCATCCCTGCCAACGCTGTTCATCCTGTTGATGCTATCTGCCACCTCTTTATTAAAGTTATTTGAACTACATCACTGTGGAGTACCATTCCTTCTGACCGAGGAGAAGCATGATCGGCAATCAGTGCAAACATATATTACAAGTGGTCCTTCAAGCTGGATTCGCCTTGGCTGAGTTAATAAGATGGCAAACCCTCAGGATAGAGGTGCATCGGGAGAAAAGCGGGAGAAGAAACTGGGACATCTGGTGGACTATGAGCACAATCTAACTGAGCCATCCGAGCCGTCTAGAGCTCCAAGTAGTTCAAGTAGCTCAGACTATGAAGAGGAAGAAAGATAGCAGAAGATGGAATCAGTTTGTAGCAGTGTCCTCCAACACATGACTCAACTGCAAGTGTCTATGGAGGAAACTCGTGAGACATTACTAAAGCAGGTGGAGCGTTTGGAGCAAGCTTCTAAACCTGGCAGTCCTCTCCCCTCGGAAACAGGAGCGTTAGAACAAGCCCAACATATTTTCTCCATAACAGAAGTTGCACCACTACAACCTAGCAGTGAGGTGTTACATGATACCACAGAGCCACTAACTGTGCCAGTAATACCCTAAGAGCAGGACACCACAACACCTGAGAACATGCTGACGTCATCCGCTCCATCACCTCCTCGTAAAGTGAGCCTTCACAATCAGTCAGTGCTGCACCCTGCCACTTATGTAGCCGCATCAACACCACTCAGGAGACCTGAACGATACACTGCTGAACCCTTCTCATATCAGCGATCGGAACATCATCTCCTCACCTGCCCATTTTTCAGTGCACCAGCTATCACAGGCTGTGGACCCAGTGAGTGTGTGGCAGACGTCACACCCAGCTGCTCCCGTCTTCCAGGCCAGACATCCAGCTAATCCTGTGTACTTGGAGCAACCACCACGTCCTGCTGATCCTACCAACCTTCACGTCCACCAGAACCTGTGACCCAGCCACTACAGTGGGCAGAAGCTCACCGCCCTGCGCCCGACATACCGCATCATGAAGCTTTGCCTGATCCAGCTGGCAAATACCATGTTCCTTATCCCTCAGGAAGTAACTATTCGTCATCTTCCTCTGCTGAACATCATAATCCACAGGTAGCCACACCTTACTCAGCAGGAACGCCTCTACCAAACCTGATGGAGATGATGGTGGCGTCTTCATATGGCATTCCGAAGCCTAAGCTGGTGATCTTCCGGTCAGGCAGAGAGAGTGACTTTGCCTTATTAAAGAAAGGGCTGGACAGCACCCTAGGGCCACAGGGTCCAAGCTACAAAATAAATCTGCTTCCATCTACTACGGCCCAAATCCAGCCCAAGCCAAGCTAAAACAGGAGGTAGGATCTACAGCTCCAGACTCAACAGTCCAACCTAAGAAGAGACAGAAGTTCAAACCTTATTGTCCATATTGTGAAGGGACAGAGCATTATCTCAATGGCTGTGATGGATTCAAAAGGCTAGACCTCAAAACTATGGCTACCTACATTACGGAGAAGGCCAAATGCTGGCACTGTGGCTGTAAACATTCTCCAGATCAGTGCACTCTGAAGAAGCCGTGCAGCACCTGTGGTGACCAGCATTTGTCGGTGCTCCATGACCTGGTTGAGGCCAAGAAGCGGGACCTTAACGTAATAACTGTGAGTACTAGTATGGTCTACCTAAACTATTCAAGTCACTCAGGTCGGATTATGCTTAAGGTAGTACCCATCCAACTACATCATGGTGGCAAATCTCTGGACACATTTGCCGTACTCGATGATGGCTCAGAGAAGACTGTTCTGCTTCAGTTAAATCTCTAGGCTTGGAACAGGAGGAAGCAACACTCTCACTGAGAACTATCCGTCGAGATGTAATCCAGATGAAGGGAGGCTTTGTCTCATTTCAGGTGTCACCAAGGGCTAAGCCCAAAGTGAGGTACAAAGTAACACATGCCTTCACAGCCCAACAGCTGAGCCTAGCTACTCAGTCATGTCCAGCTGAACAGTTAAAGAAGAAGTATCTTCACTTACAGAAAGTCCAGATTGAGGGATTTAACCAGGTCCAACCTTTAGTGCTGATTGGCTCAGATAACGCTCATCTCATCACCCCTGTCCATCCATCCTTCGGGGGTCATCCAAAGGGCCGGTAGCCATCTGCACCAAGCTCGGATGGGCCATCCAGGAGCCGGCCAGTAGTATACCTACATCTGAGAGGGACATGCAGTGCCTGAATATGTGCCTTTCTCCTGCGGAGGCCCTGCATCAAGATGTGAAGCGTTTGTGGCAACTAGATGCTACCCCTTCAGGACAGAGAAGGAGGTTACACAGTCAAAGGAGGACAGAGAGGCTGTAGCTATGTTGGAAACAAAGACCATCAGAGTCCCAGTAGACGGTGCTGAGAGATACACCACTCCGCTGCTGAGATGAAGGGACTTTCCACGGATGTGCGTCTCCTGGCCAAGAATCCTGATCTGACTCTTACCTACAGCCAGGAGATCCACAGGTTAGTAGATTCTGGTTATGTTGTTAAGCTGAGCCCAGATGAGACACATAGCTCTTCCGAGTCATGGTATGTACCCCACCACATGGTACATCACAATAATAAAGCTAGGGTGGTCTTCAACTGCTCGTTTGACTTCCAGGGGACCCTCCTGAACCACTACCTCTTACCAGGACCTCCCTTGGGGCCCACTCTACTGGGGGTATTACTCCGCTTCCGGCAACACCCTGTAGCCGTGAGTGGAGATATAAAAGCCATGTTTCATCAGATCCGGCTGCTACCAGAGGATTGTCCTCTACTGCAGTTTCTGTGGAGGGATTGTGAAACTGACCGGCCCCCAGACGTATATGAGTGGAGAGTTTTGACCTTCGGAACAACATGTAGCCCCTCTTGTGCTATTTTCGCCCAACAGAGACATGCGAGGGAGCACGAAGACACCCACAACGACATCTGTGACACTGTCCACACTGCTTCTACGTGGATAATTGTTTACAGTCCCTGTCCAATCCAGAAGAGGCAAAGCAACTCATCGACCGAATAAGAGGTTTACTCATGTCCTAATCTAATCTCTTTTCTTGGCTGACGTATGTTTGAAGTGGGTGTGTTATGTGTGTGTTACACACACATAACACACCCACTTCAAACATACGTCACAACAATTAAAAATCCACCCCAGTATTAACAACAATGAGCTTTCATCAAATATCCCCAAACTTTACTTTTATTTATCCCAAATTACCCAAAATTATCATGGACATGTCACCTGAAATCTACTTAACAGATTTTATAATTTAGTTTAATTTCCACTACTGAGCCAATTTAACGGTAACAATCATCAATTCAGTGGACAACTAATTTAGAATTCATCCAATGTGCACAATTTTCAACAGGCTTGCGCTTACCTATACTCTTTTAGACCGGTCTGTTGTCCACCTCATATCAGATCGTACCTTAAGGTCCAAATTAGTCCCCTCAGCCGCACAAGAATCCAGGTCACGGCACCAAGTGTTAATTTCCGGTTCTTTCAGATTCTTTAGGGCCAAAAAGACACGGCTCAAAAGTGGTCTTTTTACTTTAAAAAATGATCTTTATTTTACATATCCGGATATGGAGACCTTAGCACACAACACACAACCCAAGGTCTGAAGCACAAACGGAAGCCTAGTTATTTATATACTTGCTCTCACGTCACACCACACTTTAAGTTTCTATCAAACAGTCTAGTTGGTTTCACTTTCACTTCATTCTAGCTGCAAAAGCATGCTCTGCAAAAGCATGCAGTTTCCTGTCAGCACTTTTTGGCACAGAGTGTACTCAGAGTTAGGCCTTTCTTATATAAAGCAATATAATCAGCATATAAACATTTAAGATGATAAATTTAAACCTCAACAGAGGATTCGAGATACGCCAGTGGGCAAGCAACGTGCCCGAAGTAGTTGCACACCTGCCCTCTTCAGCTAGATCAGAGAGCTGCGAGCTTTGTTTGAAAATCAAAAGTCTCAACCCACAAGAGTCAACATTAGGACTCAGCTGACACTGCCCGACAGACATCCTGGGATATAAGCACCGCCCTATAACCTACTTCACGATCATGCTGCACAATGTGTACAAGGTACTAGCTACCCAGTATGACCCACTAGGTTATATTTGTCCCTACACTACAAGGGCCAAGCTGATTGTACAGGCCCTGTGGAGCACAGACAGAGGATGGGATCAGCCCATCGAAGGCAATATACTTCAGTCCTAGCTTGAGTGGAAAAGTGAACTGTTACAGCTTTAGCATGTCACCATTCCCCGCTGCTATGCTCCTTCTCACAACTCCAGCAATGCGACATACAAGGCTCATATATTCTGTGAGGCATCAGAAAAGGCTTATGGAGCTGTGGCTTATCTCCGAGTAATAGAGCAACAACTGCCCATCGCCACATCATTCCTGATGGCTCGCTCGAGAGTGGCCCCACGCAAACAGGTGTCAATGCCCCAATTGGAGCTTTGTGCAGCACTCACAGGAGCCCACTTGGCCAAATTACTCCAGACTGAGCTCACCATACTCCTGCAGTCAATCTACCTGTGGACAGACTCTACAACGGTGCTGCAGAGGATCCAGTCTAGTTCCTGTCACTATAAGGTATTTGTGGGGACTAGAATCTGTGAAATACAGGAGCTGACATCACCTGAACAGTGGCGGTTTGTGACCTCTGACCTTAATCCCACTGATGACATCACCAGAGGGAAACATCTCGCCGACCTAACTGTTCCCAATCGTTGGTCACATGGTCCACCCTTCCTGTCACAAACTGCTGACACTTGGCCTAAGTTGCCAACAGAGTTCCCAGCATGCAGCGAGGAGGAGCTCAGGAAGACGGTTCAGACAGCCGTCTTAGCGTGCTGTCCCCTGAATTTGACAGTCTTACCGGTCTCATCAGAGTCAGATGCCGCCTCCGTCGAGCCGCAGACTTAGATCCAGACAGTATTCATCCCATCGTACTAGAGCTGAACATCCCCTGACCAAGCTCATCATAAAAACTTATGATGACCAGCTCCTTCACCCAGGTGCGGAGAGGCTGTTTGCAGAAATACGGTGCACCTATTGGATCCTCAGAGGACGTCAAGCCGTTAAGAAACATCAGCACCAGTGTGTGGACTGTAGGAGATGGCGTGCCTCACCTTCTACACCCAAAATGGCTGACTTACCTTCATCACGGCTGAGACTCTATAAGCCCCCGTTCTGGTCAACGGGCGTAGACTGTTTTGGGCCGTACACGATAAAGATAGGTTGTAGAAGAGAGAAATGCTGGGGAATTATCTACAAGTGTCTCATAACCAGATGCGTGCACCTTGATCTCCTCCCTAGTCTTGACACCGATTCCTTCCTTATGTCATTAGGCAGATTTATCGCACGATTGGGAAAGCCATACAAGATGTGGTCCGATCAAGGGACTAATTTCAAAGGTGGTCACAGAGAACAAACTGCGTTTGAAAACATGGAGCCTGAACTAGCCAAGCAGACTATCAACTTCCACTTCAATCCCCCACACTCTCCTCATTTCAGGGGAGCCTGGGAAAGGGAAATTAGAGCAGTGAAGTCAGCTCTGCAAGTAGTCCTTAAAGACCAAGTTGTGGCCAAAGAAGTCCTACTCACAGCCCTCATAGAGGTTGAGGGCATTTTGAACTCTAAACCACTCGGCTATGCATCAGCTGACACAGCTGGCCCAGATCCCATCCCACTAAATCTTCTCTTGATGGGGCGGCATGATTCGGCACTACCCCAGGCAGTTTACGGCCCCTCAGGTACTGTTTCGAACAGAAGATGGAGACACAGTCAGGTCATCAGCGACCACTTCTGGAAGCGGTTCATACAGAACTACCTCCCAGGACTGCAACTCCGACAGAAATGGAGGAAGTCCACTGGCAGTGGGACAAGCTGTTATGATTGTGGACTCTAATCTGCCTAGAGGCCTTTGGCCTGTGGGTACCATTTCCAAAGTTTTCCCAGGGACTGATGGCATTGTTCGAGCTGCCGAGGTCAAGGTTAAAGACAGTACCTATGTTCGCCCGGTAAGTAAGCTGGTGGAACTTCCCAAAGTTCCTGAGAACTCAAATGATACTGTCTCAAAGTAGAAGGACTTTAGGATGAGTGTATTTGCATACAAATACTGGGGCGGCTGTTAAAAGTCCACTCGTTTACTGCACCTTGTTTAGACTAAGTCACCCACGATGCACCTCGGTATTGTACTTCCGGTTGGGAATGTGTTCAGTGCGGTTCTGCACAGCTGAGAGGTGCATCGGAGGAGTAACGTATTTACTTGCATTCCTGTGTGAGTTAATACTGTGTGCGTGCTTACCACATGACTACACACATACACACACTCACACCCCCTTTATTTACATTTGAATATTGTAATTCAATCGCATCCCTACCAACGCTGTTCATCCTGTTGATGCCATCTGCCACCTCCTTATTAAAGTTATTTGAACTACATCACTGTGGAGTACCATTCCTTCTGACCGAGGAGAAGCATGATCGGCAATCAGTGCAAACATATATTACACATCCACTTCTATTTGAAAATCATTTCATGTTAAGGATCACTGCCATTGAAGAGAGCTGGGTCTCCAACAACAACCAAGTGGTTTCATCAGTTTCCCCTGGAAGAGTGCAAAGTTTCCAAAACCAAAGTTGCACAGCTGGTCTGGAGCAAATCTGGGAGCAACTGAATTAGTCCCCAATGAGTTCTACCATAATGTGCAGAGGAATTTGAGTAGTCTGAGGGAGAGCAATCAGCAGAAACTTACTCAACTATGGTAAGTGCCAACTACCACAGACAACACCAGAATTTTTTAGCCACACCAATCTTTGCTTGCCCTTAGTCCTATTTGCTAGATTTATCTCCATGTGGTTCTCTCCACTTCCTGAACATGGAAATGAAGGATCACCATTTTGACAAACAGGATGAGGCCATTTAACACTATAAACCTATAGACTACAGCCCTACACACCAACACAAATCCCTGTCCTAATGAGGTCACACATGATCCTTCCTTTAGTATTTAGGTATGGACACAAAACTGAGAACACAAAGTAAAGCAGAAAAACGACACAAAGAGACTTTAAAGCTGATGCCTGACTGGTCATCATTTCATTACCTAAGTTCAGGGTTTGGCTACTGAGCTGGAGTTTATATTTGACTAAGCAATAACATCACTCTGGGTTCTTGGCTGTATAGCTCACTTTTCACCCAAAAAAGCAAATATCAGCCAAGTGCAAGTATCAATCAAACATTAAACAACATGTTTATTTTTAAAGGTGCCTAAGTAATACTTCAGTCAAGTTTTATTCTTCTGGCAACTTAAAAGACTGTAAGGGCAAAATAAAGCATTGTGTCTCTGATGAAAAATGTGGATAAAAAGGGCAAAGCAAAGCATCTGCATTTAACTTTTATCCTCATTTTAGTCTGGGCCAGTATTTTAATAACTAAATCAGGTTTACCTTTTTCTTTTTTAAAAAACACAAAACACTTTGGCAGAAGTCATAACTGAAATTAAGTACTTTAAATCAAACTCACATTTTTGTTTCTTTGTCTGATTAACATAACAGTGTATGCCACAGTTAGAAGTTTAACTATAACCCCAGACTTATTTCATGACATAGTCTTTTGTTGGGGGCTGTCTTTCCCTTTGCAGAGTTGAACGTGTGACTGTCTGTGTCTGCCTGACATTTTCATTCGCTGCATCAGCTCTTGGTGCTTCTTTTGAGCTCTCTGGCCATGAAACACGTTGCATTCCATCTCTTCCCATCACTGAGAATACATCACTGTTGTACCAACAATGGATTGCTGTACTGTGTCTCTCCTTTTCCCAATGGAAAGGTTTGCATACTCTGTGTAGATACTAGTAGATACATACTGTGTAGAGTGCACTTTTGTCCTGTGTCTGTGCCATTTTAATTCTGATGTGTTAATACTGTCCATCCATCGGCAGAGGCAGGATGTCCAATTTAGTCTGCATTGGCATCCCTCTGAGGAGATGGAAAGGGTACCCACCAGTTGTAGCATAAGGGTAACCCAATAACTGTGAAGAAGTTCTGTAACCACAGTTTTCCAGGCTCGTTGTGTAGCTTGTGCTTTCTGAATAGAGTCCTTCAGTACTCTGTTAAAGTGCTCCACACCTCCGTTCACCTGAGGATGCGATCCGCTTGTCCTGATGTGGTTAATGCCATGCTCAGTCAGAAAATCAGCAAAAACAGAAGTTAGGAATGCAATCACAGTTGCAGTTGTGGCATTTGGGGTGAATGCAGCTTCAGGCCACTTACTAAAATAGTCAATAAGGTTTTTGGTAACTATTGTCCTGTTTTGTGTCCTGTGTCCTGTTTGTTTGTATATGTGTTTTTCTTGCTGCTGTTACAACCAAATTTCCCCTTGTAGGACAATTAAAGGATTATTCTATTTTATTCTATTCAAACCTCCAGTCATAGGTCTAATGTTCAAATGGATCAACAATGTCAACTGCAACATGTTGGAATGGACCTACTGGAAACTTGATGGGTTGTAATGGGGCAGCTGAAACAGTAGCTGTTTTATCACAAGCCTGGCAGGTTGTGCATGCTGAAAGAATTTTTGTGGACAAACTCATCCATGTGTGGCCACCAGTAGGTGGTGTTTGTTGCGAACCATGCCTTGATGTCCCACGTGGGCCAGGTGCACAACTTTTCCTTGCAGAGATTTAGGAACTATGAGTTAAGTTCATTTCAAGGTTGAGGCTTTAGCTTTCAGACTGATGCCCTCACATTTGACTCTAGAATAATTTGGTTTATAGAGGAATTCATCATTGTCTCAATGACTCCAAGGTACCCAGTTTCTGTGAGTACATAACAAGCCTAAATTGTCATACCTCCACCACCTCATCACCTCAACAAGTGGCATCACCTCTCACCCCAACCGGTCGCAGCAGATGGCCCCGCCCCTCCCTGAGCCTGGTTCTGCCAGAGGTTTCTTCCTGTTAAAAGGGAGTTTTTCCTTCCCACTGTCGCCAAATTGCTTGCTCATAGGGGGTCATTTGACTGTTGGGTTTTTCTCTGTATGTATTATTGTAGGGTCTTCCTTAAAAAAGCGCTTTGAGGCGACTGTTGTTGTGATTTGGCGCTATATAAATAAAATTGAATTGAATTGAATTGAATCAGTGTGTGTGCTGATGTGTTTTCCCAAATGTGGTAATATGTATATGTGGGGTGCTCCATCTGGTGACACTGTTGTCCTACTGGGAGATTTCAGTTATCACATGGTCATTGACAGCAAGACCGGTAGGCCTGTAATTGGGATGAACAGCCTTCCAGATCTGAAACTAATGTGATGTTTTGTTATTGCATTTTTGTGCAAAAGGGAAAACTCAGGTGTGGGAGGAGGTCAGTGAGGCCATTGAAAAGGACTTTTGATCTGCCTTGAAGCAATTTTGGCAAAGGTGACTAAGAAGGTAACTCATATGGTGTACACTGAGGGTGAGGTGCAGCTGACTTCAATTGAGGACATAGTCTAGTGACAAAAGAAATACTTCGAGGACCTACTTAATCCCACCGACATGTCTTTTATAGAGGAAGGAGAATCTGCTGATGAGGAGGACAAGATGCCAATTACTAGGGGTGAGGTCACTGAGGCAGGTAAATAACTTCTTGGTGGCAGGGTCTCTGGTGTGGATGAGGTTTGCCCTAAGTTCCTAAATGCCCTGCATGTATAGGGCTGACCTAGTTGACACGCCTCTACAACATTGGTTGGCGATCTGAGGTGCCGCCTCTGGACTGGTAGACTGGGGTGATGGTCCCCATGTTTAAAAATGAAGACTGGAGAGTGTGCTCCAGCTACAGAGGGTTCACGCTCCTCAGCCTCCCTGGGAAGGTCTATGCCTAAGGGTACTTAAGAGGAGAGTTTGTTCTTACTTAAAACTTGGATGCAGGAGAAACAATGCGGTTGTCATCCTGGTTGTGGAACGCTGGACCAGCTGCTTATCCTCTTGAGGATATTTGACGGTGCGTGGGCATTTTCCCAACCAATCTACATGTGTTTTCTGGGCTGGGACAAGGCATTCGATCGCGTCCCTGGGAGTATACTATGGGGGGTGAATCAGGGGCGTCTGACACGTTGCTACTGTTCATTCAGCCACTGTATAACTGTTGCAGGAGCTTGGTCCACATTCCCAGTAATAGGTCAGACTCATTCCTAGTGCGAGTTGGATTCTGGTAGGGTTTCCATTTGTTACCAATTCTGTTTAGAGTTTTTAAGGACATCCCTAACTACATCCCTAACCTCACCTATGGTCACAAGCTCTGTGTAGTGACTAAAAGAATAAGATTGCAGAAACCAACAGCAGAAATGAGCTTTCTCTAAAAGTTGACTGACTTCTCCCTTAGAGATTGGGTAAGGAGTTCAGTGATCTGAGAGTGGCTCAGAGTAGAGCCGCTACTCCCCAACATGAAAAGAAGTCAGTTGAGGTGGTTTGCCTCCCAAGGAGGTGTTTCAAACATGTCCCACCAGAAGGGGGCCCTGAGGCAGACATACCCCTGGAGAGATTACATCACTCAGCTGGCCTGAGAACGCCTCTGTGTTCCCCCTAGATAAGCCAGAGGAGGTGGCTGGGGCGAGGGGGGTTGGGGCATCTTTGCTTATGCTGCTGCACCCTCAAGCCAGCCGTAGGTAAGTAGAAGAAAATGGATGGATGGATGGGATGAATAAAAATAACCCCCCCAAAAAAAACACCAAAAACATACTAGATACACCAGGTTATACACATGATGGCCCTCCTTCCTTGTGTAGGCCTGCTGTGTTTTTCCCCCATTTGGTCCCCCTGTGTTGCGTTGCAGGTTAGGTGGAGTTAATCAGTGCTGCTGATGGTGGTCCATGCCTGCAGCATTTAAGAGCTGTCTATCTCAGCTTTCTCTTTCTTTCTATCTCCGTCTCCCTCTCTTACCAGACATCCAACCCATCCAGCACTATGTTTCTTGTTAGGTTGACTTTGGCATTGCTCCTGTACAGCACCACCACTTAACAGACAAACACTCATTCAACTGCTGTCATGCCAGGAACCTTTTAACACATTTCATAACATCAATTATGGTTTCTGGCTTTTCTTTTCTTTTTTTACAACTGGCATGTAATTTTTCATGAACAGCTGGACATTTTGCAGTCTGAGCCCTCACAGTTGTGCAGTGGAGGGATCTGCCTTATTATATGTTCTTGTTAAACAGAGAATGTGAAGATGTAGAGCAGCGGTCCCCAACCTTTTTTGCGTCACGGACCGCTTTAATGTCAGACAATATTTTCATGAACCAGCCTTTAATGTGTCGGGGATAAATACAACCAAATAAAATGATACGATCAAAACAAAAACTGTGGTATTTTGTAAATATAATAATAATAATTATTAGCAGCGTCCTCCTGAAAATGCACCAACAACATTGAGAGTAACATCATCCTCTCTGCCCTTTAATGCTCTCTGGTCACTATAGTAGTGCGTAAATATTTCTTTTGAAATAAGACACACAACTACAACACGGGAAAAGACCCAGGTAAACCAAGTTAACGATAAAAACCCTGAAAACCATAAATTTCACACCTGAGCCTCAACTCTTGCAGCCCAGTACCAAACGACTCAAGGACCGGTACCGGTCCGTGGCCCAGGGGTTGGGGACCGCTGATGTAGTTGTTGTTGTTGTTGTTAATTTATTTCAAACATGTAAACAATATACAGGTACATTTAGTAAAGAAAATAAGAGAGAGAGAAAAAAAATACTATACAAAAGTCAATACATTTCAATATAGCTACCGTCCTGATTCATTTACATGTTGAAAGGGAGTGGGAAGAAGTACACACTTATTTAATCCCACCCCTTTGCCAGAAGTTATCAGTTAATATTTTGTCATCTTTCTTACTGATATAGTCTGTAATAAAAATAGTGAACAGATTTCTGATATAATATATACTATATACTATAAAATCACATCATGAAACTTTTTAAATAGAGACATTCACTTAATTTCAATATTTTCCCTTTCTTTATAGTTCGAGAAGATCATATTTTTTTTAACTCTTTTTGAACTGTTTTATGTTTGGAAGTTGCTTTAATTCCGTATTCAAACTGTTCCACAGTTTCACTCCATGCACAGAAACACAAAAGCTTTTTCTTGTAGTACCTTCCCTGTTTTGAAGTTACAAAAAACCCTTAAATTATAACTTCCTTCTTGCAAAAAAAACATACTCTGACTATTACCTGGCAGTTTTGCTTTGAATAGAATTTGTGCTGTTTGGAATTTCACTAGATCGTCACTTTTCAATATTTCAGACTGCAAAAATAGTGAGTTTGTATGTTCCCTGTAACCTGCATTGTGGATGATTCGAACTGCTTTTTTTTTTTGAAGAGTAAAAAGTGAATGTAGTGTCGTTTTATAGTTGTTTCCCCAGACCTCTGCACAATAGCTTAAGTATGGTGAAACCAGTGAACAGTAGAGAATATGAAGTGATGTTCTGTCTAATACCTGCTTTGCCTTGTTTAGTATTGCAATGCTTTGTGATACTTTGGAATGAATATATCTTACGTGAGCTCTCCAGTTAAGTTTTTCATCTATTATTACCCCCAGAAATTTATTTTCACTGCCTCTTTCAATATCAACACCATTTATTTGAATCTTAGCATTTGTATTTAAACTACTACGTAGTAGAGGACAGTTAGCTACTTGACTTTTAAAATTTAGCAACATTTTGAGTGCTGTTATTCCCTCAATTTTTTTTTTTTTTTTGGGGGGGGGGGGGGGGGGGGGCTAAAAATGTTTAATGTTTTGATAGACACACACCTAACCTGACCTAACCTCTGTTTCAGTGTCTAACTGCTGGTCACTCATTTGCACCACCAGCTACATCAGTCACTGGCTTTAACACAGACATCCAGGCCTGACTGGCATGTCGTCAAAACTGACACAATGAGCATCTTATCAGACACAAATATTGTGCTGTCGGCTGGTATTAGTTTATTTTCTCAGTCTGAAAAGTCACTTCTTTCTGTCATGTGAACTTTTTAAATAAGGTTATGAATAACCTTATTTATAAGAAAAAACAGCCAAAAAAAGCCCAGCCATGACTCATCTGTGACACACAGCAAGCATAGATGGTTTGTGTTTCCAAGACTTTACTTTTTAAATAGCAGTCGCTGCTGGTGTGTGTGTTCTTTTTTTCTTACAGTGTAATTAGGTGACTGAGTTCTCAGCAACACTCACATTCACCTTATCTTTTCCATCTAAGTTAGCGCATCATGTTGGATGGGTCTTAAAGTGGTCTGAAAAAAAACATTCTTGAAATGAATACGGTGTGTATAAATATATATATATATATATATATATATATATATATACATATATATATATATATATATATATACATATATATATATATATATATATATATATATATATATATATATATATATTTGCATTATTTTAAGATGAAAGTGAGAAGGATTAGTTGTTTCCACTGAATTCCAGCTTGATGTTTTACTGTGCAGAAGTGGGCATCTAAGATCATTTCCCGCTCATGCCTGTGCTTTACATAAATCAGCCAGTTAAGAATTAAGTTAAGCAGCACAGGCTCCCCTCCATCTATCTCTCTCACGCTCTCTGTATTTCTTTTTCCACTTATCCACAGCTTTGCCTGCAGCTACTCATCTGAGAACAGAGCAGAGAAAATGAGGGAATCAACTCCAAAGTGGTGCAGGATGATATGTAAGAACAATCATTGTGCCAGGAGGCACGATAAGCCTTTGAAAAGGAGGCTCATTTATGGAAGTTCTTTACCCTGTTGCTTTTTCTGTTTCCCTCTCAGAGCATCAGTGGGTTGTTTGCAGACTGTCAGACAATGAGTTCATCAACTGAGGGTGTCACAGTCAGGTCAAGAGACATTTTAATCAGACGTTCACACACACACAGGCAGAGGTATTAAGTCAAACATTTGGCCAGCAGGCATCCACCAGTAGTGGCTGACTTGAATTTGTAATATGTTCCCTGTGCCGCCAGGCTGTAATCCAGCCCAACTGCAGTCCTGCACTGCCCTCTTTAGGTCAACATGGGAAGTGACGAGGACAGAGGCAAAAATGTAAAAAGGTCATTTTGGTCCCGTATTCAATAAATGTCCAAATTGTCAGGAGTAAGACTATTTAGTTCAAGCATGAATTTAGCGCTAACCTTATTTACATTTAACCTTTGAAATTTAAAGTGCAGTGAGAGCTGTTATTGTAAAGTCTAGATGAGTTCTGTTATGTTGAATATTGACACCAAAGTTGTAATGGTGGAAAGTAACTGAACGACTTAAACTAAACTAGCAAAACTTGAATTCAGTTGAACTTTTTGTCAATTTTACTATACGTATTTAATTTCATTTATTGCTTTAAAAATGATTGAAGTCTTCTTAAATCATTTCAATTGTAGATTAATCTTCTGCCTGTACCTCAAACAGTTTTACACCACACTCTCGCTGAACTCAATCCTCCTGTGCAAGTATGCTGCAGCTGTTCATTACAGTGAATTGTATTACATACTCATTTTTAATATCAATTGTGAATATGCCCCATGAAAAGCAGTCAGAAACACTGAATAACTCTGTGTTATGCAGTAGCTCCACATTTTTGAAGCTTATATGATGATGACTTTATAGATGGGCTATTTAACAATGAGCTGCTAACATATTTATAGTTTGAATTGGACAACTAAAGTCTTAAATGCATTTTTTTTTTTATAAGAAGCTAATCTTGCTGTTGATGCAGAGTAGGTGACAAACCACTGTGCCGTGCTCACCAGACACCAGATTACCGGGAAAGAAAATCATATCTGGAGATTTTTTTTTCTTCTGATAACAGACAGGCAGCCATGCATGATGTCTCTATGGACAGATGAGGTGTACAGGTTCTAAACCATGATTTCTGGTGTTTCATGTGACAGTAACGGACATTTTCTAAATTATTTGCCTATTTTCTAAAGATTTATTCACTATAAACAGGGAACAAGTGGTAAAATCCAAAGCTATAGGTGCATGTGAAATCGTGTCATGCTCTGCCACTTTGAATTGTCCAGTTGTTCACTCACTCATTCACTGTATAATATTTGCTAGAAGGTACAGTAATAGGGAACAAGTGCAGACAGGTACTAATACATTTCAGACACCACATGGATGTTGTGCTACTACATAATATGCCCTGATATCCCTGATTATTTTTTATTTTAAAATTGTATCAGAATATCTGGGGCTATGGACAAGTCAGGATTTCTGTTTTTGACTGCAAACACTTGCATTTCACATTTTAACTAGTCCGGCCACAGAACATTTTCTACTTTGCCTCAGTCCATTAGAAATTAGCTTTAGCCCCCAGAACAAGGTGGTGGTCTGGATCATGTTCATTTATGGGGTTTTTTGCATGATAGAGCTTTAACCTGCATTTGTTGATGGCACTGTGAACTGTGTTCAGAGGCAATGATTTCTGGAAGCTTTCACGAGCCCACACAGTGATTTCCATGACAAAATCGTGCCTTTTTTAAATATATTGCCACCAGAGGGCACGAAGATCAAAGGAATCCAGCGTTTTGGGGGTTTTTTGTCCTTGTCGCTTGTACACAGAAATTTCACAATTTTTTTGATATTATGTATTGTAGATGTCATGTTTCGGCTGTGTGCAGGCAGGAATTGGACCCAAACGCAAACTCACTAGAAACGGGATTGAACTCAAAATGGCAGCTTTTATTGCTGAACAAAGAACATCTACAAAACCTAAACTGAAACGAATCGACCAAAACACACAGCATGAGGGAGATCACAACACTGACACAGACACACAGGGCTTAAATACACTGGGAAATAATGAGGGGAATGAGACACAGAAGGAGAGCACAGCTGGGAGAAATCGGACATAACGAGACCCAAGGGAAGCGAAACTCAATACATTCACGTAGGACACAGACCTTCAAAGTAAAACAGGAAATGTAACATAGACGCAGACTTGACTAGGGGAGACAGAACAACTAAGAAACACAGAGAACAATAACAAGGAGACAGAGGGCAGCTAAATACTCAGAAAACTAAAGAGAATACAAGAAATCCAAACTAAGACACTAGACTAAAGAATAAACTGGGGCAACAAAGAGAACTAAGATCATAATGCAAAAACTCAGAGACACAAGAAACTCAAAACACTGGGTCACCGACCCAGGACCGTGACAGTAGAAGATGAAATATTCACAGTCTTCACAATTTTATGTTGAAGGAGATCATTCTGAAATTGTTCCCCAACTTGTTGATGCAGATTTTTGCATATTGGTTAACCTCTACCCATCTTTACCTAGAAATCCTTCCTCTCAGCATCAGCAACATCCAACCTTTAGGAGTGGTCAAATCAACAACCTGGTTCATTTTTAAAACGAACGAATCCTCTGGGCACACACACAAATATAAACACAGTGGTATGAAAAAGTGTTTGCCATCCTGTTTGCCACACTTAAATCTTTCAGATCATCAAACAAAATTAAATATTTGACAAAGATAACACAAGCAAACACAAAATGCAGTTTTCAAATGAAGGTGTTTATTATTTAGCGGAAAAAACCCAAACCTATGTGACCCTGTGTGAACGAGTGATTGCCCCCCTTTGTTTTAACATAAATTAGCTGTGGTGTATCACATCTTTGGAAAGTTGAGTTCAGTTTCTCAGGCCACACCGAAGCCTGATTATTATTATAAGACCTGCCTGACAAAGTGGAGTAGACCAACTGATCCTCAAAAGCCAAATATCATGCCCTGATCCCAAAAAATCAGTAAGATCCAAAGAACTGTAGGCCTCACTTACCTGAGTTAATGTCAGAGTTCATGACTCCACCATAAGAAAGAGATTGGACAGAAATGAGTTCCAAAGACAAAAACACGGCTCAGCAAATGGAACATAAAGGCTCGTCTCAGTTATGCTAGAAAACATCTTGATAATCCCCATGACCTTTGGGAAAACACTTTCTGGACTGACAAGACCAAAGTTTAAATTTTTGGAAGGTGTGTGTCTCATAACATCTGCGTAAAAGTAACACAGAATTTCAGAAAAGGAACAACATACCAACAGTAAAATATGGTGGTGCTAGTACAGTTCCAATCAAAAGTTTAAGACTGTTGAATACAACCATGCAAAAAAGTCATATTTTGGATTTAGAGCTTCAACGTGCAACAAGAAGAAATTGGAGTGAGACAAAACATTTTTTGAGCATTCAATTTATTGAAAACAACGATTAAACTGAAACAAGCTGTTTTACTTTCAATAGTTCAGGACAACGTGCCTTTAAAAGGCCAAATCTGTGAAAAATGTGGATTCATTGTCATTTTCTGTCAGGTAGTCACACTGTCATGGCATTCTGATGGCAAAGGCAAAAAAACCCATTTCCTTTTTGAACATGATCGGGTTGTTGAGCTATATAAGCGGGGCCTCTTGTTGCTGAGGTGGGACGCAGTTAGACAGTCCTTTGGAATTTCTTAAGTGATCCTGAGGGTTATGGAACAAAAAAGTCAAGCGGAAGACCCAATAAAAAATTCACCAGCACCAGCAATTGGCTGTCCGTCAAGACACGACGGACGATCCTCGACCCAAATTACGGCTGTTACTGGTGCCAACTACAGCCCCATAACCATAGCATCTAAGACTGTAGGGCTTCAAAAACAGTAAACGTCTTCAAAGCCCTCGTCTCCTTGAACGCCACAGAACTGACCATTTGGACTTTGCAAGAGAGCACCAAACATGGGACACTGAAAGGTGGAAGAAAGTTATATTCTCTCATGAGAAAAAATGTAACCTTGAAGGTCCTGATGATTTCCAACGTTACTGGCATGATGAGCAGATGTTTTCTACATGCCACACAGGAGGGGCGCCGAAATGGTCTGGGGTGCTTTTTCCTTCAGTGGAACAATGGAGCTTCAGGAGGTGCATCAGGGTGTCAAACAGCCGCTGGCTATGTCCAGATGTTGCAGAGAGCATCCCTCATGACTGAGGGCCCTTGTCTGTGTGGTAACGACTGGGTTTTTCAACAGGACAACGCTACAGTACACAATGCCTGCAGGACAAAGGACTTCTTCCAGGAGAATAACATCACTCTTTTGGACCATCCTGCATGTTCCCCTCGTCTAAATCCAATTGAGAACCTTTGGGGATGGATGGCAAGGGAAGTTTACAAAAATGGACAAACAGTTCCAGACAGTAGATGCCCTTCGTGCGGCCGTCTTCACCACTTGGAGAAATGTTCCCACTCACCTCATGGAAACACTTGCATCAAGCATGCCGCAACAACTTTTTGAAGTGATCAACAGTAACGGTGGAGCTGCTCATTACTGAGTTCATGTTTGGAACTTTGACTTCTGTTTTGACACTTTGACACTTCACCTGTTGCCTACTGGTGGTGGTTAGAGGGCCAGTGTCCGATAGCCTCGCCTCTGTCAGTGCGCCCCAGGGCAGCTGTGGCTACAATGTAGCTGCCATCACCAGTGTGTGAATGTGTGTGTGAATGGGTGGATGACTGAATGTAGTGTAAAGCGCTTTGGGGTCCTTAGAGACTAAGTAAAGCGTTATACTAGTGGTTCTTAACCTTGTTGGAGGTACCGAACCTCACCAGTTTCATATGCGCATTCACTGAACCCCTCTTTAGTGAAAAATAAAATATGATTTTTTTTCAAATTCAAGACATAGATATGTTTTTTACTGGTGCACAAAATGAGCTGTGCATGTCACGGCGGACGCTTTGCCGAACCCCTGAGACCAACTCACCGAACCCCTAGGGTTCAATCGAACCCAGGTTAAGAACCACTGCGTTATACAAATACAGGCCATTTACCATTTGGTGGGTTTACGGGCCTGTTTCATTTTAAGCACTGTTTTCAATAAATTGCATGCTCAAAAAATGTTTTGTCTCACTCCTATTTCTTCTTGTTGCATGTTGAAGCTCTACTTGGAACCTTGTTAAGATGCAAAATATGATTTTTTTTTTTTTTGCCAAGTGGTCTTAAACTTTTGATCGGGACTGTATGATGGTCTGGGGCTGTTTTGCTGCCTATCCTGGAAGACTTGCTGTGGTAAATGGAACCAAATTCTGCTGTCTACCAAAACATCCTGAAGGAGAATGTCAGGCCGTATATTCTTGACCTGAAGCTGATGTGCACTTGGGTTCTGCAACAGGACAATAATCCAAAACACCAGCCAGTCTGGTGTACTTTGCTGGTGTGTTTACTTGGTGCTAATTCTGTGTAAATGAGAGGGAGACAGATGTAAGAGATTGAAGACACAAGGAGGAGAGTTAGTGAAAATGAGTGAGTTTAAATACCTGGGGTCAACTATCCAAAACAACAGACAGAGCACAAGAGAGGTGAAGCCTCTAGCTTGCCTAAGCTGTTTTGCAGTTTTGTGGATTCAAACAAATTCAAACTTGTGCACCTAATCCTTTTTCTTGTTAAGTCATTAAGATGTCTGCTGTACAATCACTCCATCCAAAGAATAGTTCAAAGAAATCATTAAAATCTCAAAATTACTCTGACATTCATCCATTCTCCCTCACTATCATCAAAACACCACATGATATGTTTCATCAACCTGACTGTTTCAAACACAGTAAGAACCCCTGAAAGGTTTCCTATCTTTAAACACTACCTCTCAAAAACTGGATGGTAGTATTTGAGGTATTTGAACCTCTGACAGGGTCCTTGATGACCAGGGGGAATCTGGTTGTATTTACAGGAAGTATTTTTGCTGCATTGCAGTTGGCTAAATGGGCCACCTGGTGTCAGTGTTACACAGATGAGGACACAGAATAACAAGCTCCCAACTCCTTGTTTCTGTCTTGCACTTAACATTTTAGTGTGATTGGCACTTAAACATAGAGCACTAGATGGTTTAATCCACAAACACTGTTTGGAATTTTTAGCTGGAGGTCAGTGCTGTTATGATGCACAAATGACGTTCATCATCAAACTTTGAAGAGGTTTATTACCAAGGCTGAAAGGGTCAAAGGCTTCTGCTGTAGTTCCATAGTGATGGTTACAGCGCTCAGACTTGAGCATGAGCCACTGGCCAATGTGAAGCCACCAAAAGAGAGGGAGATGGAGGTATAGAGAGAGCGAGAGGGGGGCTGGAGTTTCTTCCCTGGTTGCTATGGAAACATACCTGCTCCTCACTCACAGCATCATCACTGAACACAGAGACAGAAGTCTGTCTGATGTGGAAGAAACAGAAGACACAAGGCATGCATTCTAACAGTGTTTCATCACGATACACAAAACTCCTAAAACACTGATCAGAATTCAACAGCCTGTCTCCTAAAATCCAGGGTAGCATCATCACCGACACACACGCACACACAGTATAATGGGAATAACTCACATTCCAAACAAACCCTCAACACAGCCTACAATTTGACAGAACCTACTCAAACTCACTGCACGCGTGGGTGGACCTGAAATTCAATGAGCCTAGAAAACAAATGTTACTTCCATTCAGTGTCAGAAAACTCAACTGCAATTCTTAACAAAAGACTGTATATTTCTGTGACAGTCTTAATTTTATATACTCTCAGTAACTGATTAGTTAGTGTGTAAATACCGAACAATTAAACTGCTGTACCTGACAGTTTACCTCTCACATGGCCCGATCAGGTCCAGCCCTTATCCTTTGGACACCAAAGCATAACATACGCAAACAAACATTCTTAGTGATGATATTTAACAAATCTGAATTATTTCAGTTACAATCGGCTTGTAGATCCACTGACCTTCGCATTTCCACTTTAGAAACTGAATGCGAGTTTAATTCACTTGTTCAAGCAGAAAAATTAAACTCACTGAACAAGACTAAACAGCTAAAAAAAAATTGCAAAAGAGCAATCAAACTTTGTATAATTAAGAGACTGAAAGTTCACAAAAACATGTACATTTTGTTTGTGACTGCTTTTTGGGAATGTTGAAAAAATGGTGAATAATTAAAATTTTATTATGCCTCTCTCACATTTTTCTAATGGTAATATCTAGTCTTACTAATAGCAGTTTATAAATAGACAAATTTAATATTGCACAAAATTGAGTTCGGCTTATTGGTGCAGCCCACCACAACAGTGTCAATTTCTCATAAAAAATAATTGCCCACTCCTGGTTTGAAAAAATATGACATAGACCTCTGGGGGCTTAAACCACATCATAAACTGGTTTATATAATTACATAATTGCTCATAGATAAATATAGCCACAATTACAAAATTGCATAAAATACATTTTTCAGGTAGAAAAGTTAAGTTAAGAGAGATGCTTTTGTAAATACACCTTGAGACGTTGCCACAGATGTATGTGTCACTGTCCTGTGAGTGCAGACTTTCCGCATTACATTTGTTCTGTAATTTTCAACCGAAAGCATCCTTTAAAGCTAGCTTCACAAGCTGATGAATGTATTTTGTTTCAAATAGACATTTTTCAGAGTCTTGCTGGACTGACTGACTGCAGCTCAGGGGGTGTTGGGTCATCTATTAATTGGAAGGTTGGTGGTTCAATCTCTGGCTGTAAGAGTCTGCAAGAAAAGTATCCTTGGGAAAAATACTAAACCGCAAGTTGTTCTCTGATGTGTCAGTGTTACACAGAAAGCATTTAGGTATTTGTCTGAATGAGGCACAATGTGTAAAAGTGCATTTAGTCCTTGAGCAGTACAGTAGTAGTGACAAAAGTCAATTATGAGTTATGAATTTCTATTTAAAATGGACTGTAGACAGATGAAACTGTTTCCAAGTGAACCCTGTAGCAAAGATATTTGTTATAGATCATCTCAGTCAAGACTGCTATCTGCAGATGTCAGGTGAGCCACAATCATACATTAAAACATTAAGTAAAAACCCAGCCACAGGCAGGCCACAGGTCAGTGTATTCCTAGTGCCAGTCCCAAGCCCGGGTGAATGGGGAGAACTGCTTCATGAATAGTGTCCAACGTATAATCCTGGCCAAATCAAACATGCAGATCATAAAGAATGAGATTTTTACATTGGATTGGTTAGGGCCTGGGTTAACAACAACTGTCTCGGCTGTTTGTTAGACAACAGAGACAAATGAAGATGAATGAGGGAAGGCATGTTGAGAGGTAGTGAGAGAGAAACAAAAGCTGGAGTATGGAGATGAGAGTAGCGACTCTAAATGTTGGTACTATGACTGGCAAAGGGAGAGAGCTAGCTGATATGATGGAGAGAAAGAAGGTAGATAAACTATATTGCCTGAAGTATTCACTCACATATCGAAATCACTGAATTCAGGTGCTTCTCCATCTGGCAAGCCAACGGACAAGTCTGGGTTTGGCACCTGCCAGGAGAACAGTACTTATCTGACTCCATTATGGCAAGTATAAGGTTTGGTGAAGGGAGGATAATGGTGTAGGGTTGGTCTTCAGGAGTTGGGCTCAGCCCCTTAGTTTCAGTGAAAGGAACTCTTTCACTATAGACAATTTCATGCTCCAAACTTTGTAGCAGCTTGGGGATGGCCCCTTCCTGGTCCAACATCTCTGCCCACCAGTGCACAAAGTAAGGTCCATAAAGACATGGATCATGTCTTTAGTCTGGAAGAACTTGACAACTAAAGGGAACACCTTTGGAATGAATTACAGTTAGAGCGCAAGACAGGCCTTCCTATTCCTACTAACATGCTCCTAAACCTTGTGGAAAGCCTTACCAGAAGAGCTGAAGACATTATAGCTGTAAAGGGTGGGGAGACATCATATTAAACGGTATTGATGAAGAATGGGATGTCACTCAAATTAATATGCAGACAAGCAAATACTTTTTGCAATATAGTGTCTCAGCTGTTTCTAGATGATTGTATTTGCCAGTTTAGCACAGTTAGCAGAGCTTTTAAAAATCATGACTACGACCAGTATGTTGATGCAACCTAAAATGTGACTTTGTTACCTTTCAGTGTCTTCACGTACCTATATGGCTCAAGTACATTGGGTATATTCAGAGAAAGTACCTGAATTTTTAGATCACTCAGATCAATGAAAAAGAGAAAGTGTGGTTCATTTGGCAATATTACATTGTTGTAGTCATTCAATTATATATTCTGTCAATAGAGTTGGTCATTAGAGGTTTGCTTACTCTGCCTGACCAAAATGTGTGTTTAATAGCAATAAGCAGATCCACCATCACTTAAGGAACTACAATGAATTTGATATCTATATTTTATAGACTTTTTACATCAACAACTGACTAATTCTGGTAATTTGACCCATGAATAAGAGAATGTAAAGATCAGCAAGTATCTGAAAAAAAAATTACAATACAGACAAGAAAACAGAAACAGAAATTCATCATAGCTTTTGTATGTACATGTGCTGTCAATGTATTGCATATGTGCCCTTCATTCAAATGTGTGTTAATGAAGAGGACAATCCCTAATTAGATAACACTAGTTGGCTTCTGATTTTATTTCAAATCATATACATGGTTGGTATTTCAGGTTGTTAAAAGCCTTTTTTGGTTCTGTTTTGTTGTTTTGTAGATTTGATACCAGTGAAGAATATCAATGAGAACTAGAAGGGACATTCTGAATTATGTGCCCCTCCACTGTCCTCCAGACTCTAGGACAGGGGTGCCCAACTCCAGGCCTCGAGGGCCAGTGTCCTGCAGGTTTTAGATGTGTCCTTGAACCAAGACAGCTGATTTAAATGGCTAAATTACCTCCTCTACATGTCCTGAAGTTTTCCAGAGGCCTGGTAATGAACTAATCATGTGATTCAGGTGTGTTGACCCAGGGTGATATCTAAAACCTGCAGGACACCGGCCCCCGAGGCCTGGAGTTAGAAACCCCTGCTCTAGGATGTTGATTTCCAAATGAAATGCAGCATTTACTTTCATCTGAAAAAAAGGACTTTGGACCACTAAGCAACAGGCAAGATACCTTTAAAGTCTCTGGTTCAGGAGCAGCTTGATGTTACGAATGCTTTCCTTAAGATGTCTGTGTACGGTGGATCTCAGTCCACTCCTTGTGACGCTCCCCCAACTTTTTGAATATATTTTTCTTGACAGAGCTCTCAAGGCTCCGGTCATCTGTCTTGTTTTTGTATCACACGTTTCCCTTCCAGACAACTTTCCATTAATGTGCTTGGATACAGCACATTGTGAACAGCAATGCTTTTCAGCAAAGATCCGTAAAATAACCGATTGTATTCTGGACAACTTGGTCAAGGCGTCAGTCTTCCCCATGACTGTGGTTGTATGTACAAAACTAGACCGAGAGATAGACACTATTTTAACTCTTTGAACAGTAATTTACTCAAATTAAATGAAATATTCTAATAGTTTGAGGTAATTTCAATTTTGTTTGTTTGTTTGGGTTTTTTGGGGGGGAGGCTAAACAAGAATAGAATAACATTACTTTTGGTTTTTGAATAGCAGGAAAAAAAAATATTTCTAATCATAATTTAAACGAAAATGGAGCAGTCAGCGACAAGTATAAACCCAGGTCAGAAACAGGGCCATTAAACGTAGCCTGAACAGCCCAGTCCAGTCACAAGAACCTAAAAGAAAGGCTTATAAGGGCTCAGTCTGCATTATGAAAGTGGATTTTATTTAGTAGTTTGGAGAAGAAATCTGTTTTCACATCCAGGAGGCTACTAGATTCTCACAGCAGTCTGAGGATGAAACATATGCACAGCAGTATAAATTCTTTTACTGAGACAGGGATAACATGTTAACTACAATGTGGGCTATAAATGTATAAATGCAACCGCTACCTGCGCTTCATGCTGCAGCAGTCTGCCAGGTGAAACAGAGGAGAGAAAGGCTTGTCTTAGTAACAGCCACATCAAAGAGATTAGTGAAATACGATATATGTTCATATGAACATACATGCACATTATAACCTATTGATGCAGCGTTGCTTTATGGTCTTGTGGGACCCACACTGAATTGAATGTATGTATCCAACCTGAGGGCCTCTTTTTGTTTTCTTAACAGTGTCATTTCAACCGAGCCTGTTAACGGAGGCGGGGAACTGTATGCTAAAAATGCTCTGATGAGCAGCTAAAATATCCAAGAAGAAGAAAAGTCGTCGTTTAAATCAGCCAATGGCAGCAGCGGAGCACCGCGCTGCGCCTCTCAGGGTTCATTGGGGGGCGGCCCTTGCCGGGGAGGCCCCACCCCTCAAGGCCGCGTAGTTTGGTTGAGCACAGGCTGCAGTTTCAGTTTGTTTTATTCACCATTTTGAAGGTAGCTGGAGGTAAAAAAAAAATATAAGAATATTTGCGTTAGGAGGACTACTGGCTGCCGTACTTTTATTTTCACGCGCTAGCTCGGACGGTGGAGTTGTGCGTCAACCTCACTCCCCTCGGTATTTTGCAGAGCGGGAATCTATATTCCTTTCCCCCCCCCCTGTGCTTTTTCTTCTCCCCCTTTCTCACATCCTTAACCTCCACAGTATTCCTGCAAAATGTCAAGACCAGTGAGGTAGGTGTGCTAAATATGTCTTCTGCTCTCTCCGAGTTAATAACGACACTGTGCTGGCGCCTGGCGTAGCCGATAACGTGCACGTCTCCACCATGTTGTGTTTTATGAGCTGGGAATTTGTTTATTTCATGAAAAAATAATGGGAATGTGTGCATGCGTGTGTGTATGTGCGCTTCTCTTCTCGCGTGTGCACCCTCATTTTTTTCTAATATGGATCCCAGCGCTGTGGACTGTTCGCCATGTCTTGTGTGGAGATACGCGCAGCCCGCCGCCGTGTCGTGTCTATCATGCTTTTAAACGGATCCATGATGTGCATTGTTGGCTGCTATGTAGGCCAAGCGGAAAATTAGTCGGTGTGATTTAACCAGCTACGTTTTACGGCTCACTTAAGCCAGGCCAGATAACGTTTTTCCCATTTTGTTTGAGAATGAGAATATGGCTACCCATTCATCCAGGGTAGGCTCCAGAAACGCTAATACACCCCCACACGAAAAAAAAAAAATCTCCGGAGGAGGTGGTGGTTGGCCTCGGGATTTGATCTTGTTACCGCGCAGACTGTGCGTGTCGTGTTGTAGTCGCCATTACATCGCATTTCGGGGGGGGGGGTTCGTACTTTGAGAACATTTTTAAAAATGGTGTCAGCCAACGAAAATGTCGTTGTTGTTGGGGGAGGAGGAAAAAAGAGCACTGAGAGCGGGTCTACATTTACAGAGCTGGCAGTAAATTAACACTGCTGGCTGATGTCAGAGGAAGGCGGAGAACTACAAGAAGTCACCACACCCCCTCCAACCCCCATCCCCATTGCAAGATCCCCGCTGTGATTATAACGCACGAGGTGCATTCAGACCTTTTATTCAGATTAAAATGCCTTTTTACGATTACTGTAAATCACATTAATGCTAATCTAATGTAAATTCAGTTCTCGAAATTTTGTGGCGACAACATGGAATCTTTTACTGGGTCATTCTCGCAGAGACAATTGGGTGAATATTTAGGGACTGTATGAAAATTACTCCTTATTTTAAAAAAAAAAGCTGTGAAGTTAAAAGAAATCCGACATTAACTAATGTTCTTCTTAATCTTATATTCGGGTTGAGAAAACAGGGTTTCTGCCTTTCAGAGTTTCTAAGCTTTTAAAGGCATTGCATTAAAATAAATTGTAAAAATAAGGGCTTAGTTGGATTTAAAATGTCTTGAGGTATTTTAAAAATGTTAAAATATGCTTTGTAGGATTTTAATATTTACTTTTTTTTACATGCTTAACACAAAGTCTGTACGTGAGCCCTCAACAGGTATAAAACTAAACATGTCGATTAAGACAGGTGAAGTCAATGAACTTTGGACAAAATAACACTGCCTTACTCTTTTTGTCAACACTCAGATTACAGCAATCACATTTGAATAAACTTTATTGGAATTGTTACTTAACAAAGCTTGAACATGTGCGCCATCCAAATGTTGCATGCCATATACTCATTGTCTGGCAGTAAGTGATGGATTGCAGGGCTGCCTCATATAACTGAATGCTGCACTGTGAAAGATTTGGGACAATGTGCGCCAACATAAAATCTGAAAAGGATGAAAGAATAGTGCTCTCAAAACGATTAAAAAAAAAAGCAAAACTCAAATGTTTAAGCATTGAGTTATAATTTTAAAGTCACGAGGATGACCAGTAGAACAGGACAAATGTCTTTAGGAATATAAATACTTTCATGCTGAAAAACAGCAAAACAAATAATTAGCATGCGTTACATAGAAAGGGCATTTGATACCTTGGGCAAGCTCTGCTGGAAATAGCATGTTTTTTCTGTTTTTGTTTTTTCTACACATAAATAAAAAAAAAATAAAATAAAATCAACTCGATTAGACATTTCCACAGATCCATTGATGAAGTCATTGCAGTTAAGATTTTTGCATTTTGTTCTTTACTGAGGTTGCCAGAAAGTCAATACTAAAAATGACTGTTGGACTAGATACTCATTTACAAAAGTGTTGTGTCCCTCAGCCGAGACAACTTCACACAGCACTGTTGCAGATACACAGGCACACAGCCCCTCCCCTCACTAGCAGCTAAACACATGAACAATAGTTGACATTTAAAAAACTTTGAGGAATTTTGTAAAGCTCCATTTTCACCAACATTGACGCATTACATTGTTATAATAAATGCTAACCTGCCACTGTACATTTTAATGTTAGCTGTTAGCCGCCATCCAATAGCTACATTAGCTGCCTGTTAAATCCTCATTAACGTGGTGGCTAGCGACAGTGGCTATTAGTAAAATAATACATTAATATGGGAGCTATGCTGCAGGCGCTGTCAGTTCTGCCCATCTGTATCATTCATAGACAGTGTTACTTTAACATAATGCAATTATTTGTGCCTATAGTGTGTTACATTTACTCTTAAGACAAAAATTGAAGCAGTCTGCCAGAAATGATAGCAGCCTACTTTACCAACTCTGTTTGATTAGAAATGAAATAAGAAGCCATGTCAGCAGAAGCACAGCTATACCTCAGACACCTTAAAAATATTCTTTTTGTTGTGTTGCACCACCCAAAAAAATCTTGAACACATTCTTTACAGGTATGTTGCTTGTGTTACTCATGCTATTGTTTTTAATGCTCAAATCTCCTGATCAATAATTTACTACTAGTTTAAACAAGGAATAATTGAGACCAATTAACTAGTCTAAAAAGAAAAAAAAGTTATTCTAAACTCAGCAAAATCTAATGGACAAGGTTAAACATTGGCCAAAAAGCTGCATGAGACTATAACATTCCTTGATAATCAAATGTTTTAAATATTAGTGAGAAGTGTGGTACCTTGCGCTGTGTCTACAACTGCAGTATATGGTGATACATTGCTTTGGTAGCGAGGCTTTATCAGTTAACTCTAATATAGCCAACTTCATGTATCTTTTTTTTGGAGGGGAGGCAAGAGCTCCACCTAGACCTCGGCAGCATAGCTTTACGTTTTCACAACCTACTGGGCTACAGAATTTAACCATAGAAAACTAATTACCAGGATAAAACAAATGGTAACTGATTATATCATTTATATAATTAAAGTTAAATTAATAAGCCTATGAAATGGTCATAACTTGTTCGATACTAGCATGATAAAATTGTTTATATACCCTGCCAAATAAACAGAATGTACAAAATACAAAAAGATAAATAGAACTGAGAAAATAAAAATAATAGAAAATGAAATAATAAATAGAATAATTAATAGAAAATAAAACAAATAAATAAATAAAAATGTTATGATTGGTATGGACTAGTTTATTTCTTAAAAAAAAAAAAGTTTTTCTTTTGATTCGTTTGATAAATTATTTGCAGTCATTTGCATTTTCTCAGGGACAAGGGATCCACTGGTGCTATTATTTCCCTCCATGCTACATCATGCCTGGATTATGGTTCGATTGGAAATACACTACACTTTGACCTACGCCGTAACCTGAACTGGAATATCATTAAAATGGTGTTTTTAAAAGAAAAAAAAAAGATGCAATTGTACACTTGTGTGTTCAACCCAGCTGTGATGACAATGGCACAACGTGCCAGATTCTAAAAGTTAAGAGGTGCACAGCAAGTCAGATGGCCACAAAAGCAGTGGTGCATGCTACATGATGTGATGTCAGAACTCATCCCGGGCCACCCACGGTGGGTCACGTGGCGAGAATAAAAACACCATAAGAAAACGAAAGCTGTCAGTCAAATGGTTGACCACTGTCAGGAGAGCTATTGTGTGTAATTAAGAGCTGTTTACAACTGTTAATTTGCTTGTTTAATAAACAAAATCTAACGTTGTGCATAACATTGCGCACACAGTGTCAGATTAATTTGGAAATGTTGCTAATGTCAGCATTGCTAGCACCAGCAGCCAGGGTTGTCAGCCTGTGTACAGGGTGGTTGACTGTTACTCCAGTTGACTGGTTCAGTGCTCATTATTGTGATTTGTCCCCCCGGAGCCTGGTTCTACTGGAGGTTTCTTCCATTTACAAGGGAGTTTTTCTTTCTTACTATCACCAAGTGCTTGCTTACAGGAGTTGTCTATTTTAGGGTTTTTACCTTTACGATATAAAACACTTCTAGATGAATGTTGTTGTCATTTAGCGTTATATGAATTTAATTAAATATGCCAATTCAGTCAGATCAAATGACCAGTTCTGTAGCAGCTTTGTCAAATTACTTAGCCTAATAAACTGTGTGGTTATCTACATCTTAACACTGCTTGTTTATGAGCACATTATTTTATCACTGAAATTATAATGGGTTCTGTTGTAGATTAGTGGAGGTAGCAATTATTCTTTGTCTACCATCTGTGCTTGTATGCTAACATGAGATTGAGTCTGATATTCATTATACTTATGCCACATTTTGCTTCACTGGAGCTCAGTTTGCTTTAATTCTTGTATGAACTGCTAGCTGCGCTCCTTTTTTTTTTTTTTTTTCTTTTAAATGCAGCTGGTAGTTTTACTCATAGGCAGTATAAAAGCTGCATTCTTTTAAACGGCCACCGGGGGAGATACAGTTGCTGCAAAAAGACTGCCAACCCTTTATAGTCAGCATGTGTTGATCTTTTTGATGTTACATCACGTTGCGTGCGCCACTGTATTTGAGGTGCTTCAGTCAGTCGTGCCCCGCTTCATTTTTGTAACCTGGCGTATTGTACCACGACCGTCACAGCTGGATTGAAGACAGTACGATTGTGTCAGTGTTCATCATTTTAATGATGGTCCAGTACAGAAACTCAGTGCTACAGGTGATTGTGTGATGATGACGTGGCAGCAAGCTAAATGACCAATGCAGAGGGTATACTGGCGCCCTGTCTGTTTGAAAACGGCTTTCTGATTTGACTTCTCTGAGTAGTTTCCTGTTAAGTTTGTGGTCTGTTACTATTTTCAGGCTGTGTTGAATAAAATATCATGCCCGCTTTGTAATACTTAGTCATACCGTGTTTCAGGGTAATACTGTGTATCAACGGTATACTCATTAGTTAGAAACTTCTGATTGACAAGGCACTGGCCAATTATCATTCACATCCGGTTTCAAAACACCAAGATGGCAATGGTAAAAATCTTCAGAGAGTTCAAAACAAGATTTCTAATATCAGTTGGTGACATTGTTTTGCTGTATCCATATTTTGTACCGTTTTAGGTTTCAGCAAAGTAACATTACCGGTTTAATAAAAGGCAAAAGCCCACTGCTGATCTTATTCAGGACAGACCTGCTGTTTCGCTCTGGGAAAGTTGCCGTAGTCTAGTTCTTGTTTTCTTCCCATAATCTTGATCATCTGAATAAATTACACTCAGCCTCATTCACCATTAACCTCCTAAGACCCTAACTCTTCCACGGCATGCATTTTTAATTTCTCTTTGATATTTGGGCTGATTGGGGCCCGATGAATGTAAAAACAAAGAATTACCAGATTTTTTTTTTTTTTTTTGCCTTATTTTTGTTTTTAAGAAAAATAAGAGCCACATCTGAGGATATTCGTTTAAAATTTTGATAGAACAGTAGCAGTATAATGTCCTTGTAAGTGGATATCAGGCCCTTGCAGAGCAAAATTGAGTATTTTGGTCTAAATAAGCCAAAATGTGATGTCCACATATGTGGACGGCAGGTCCTAGGAGGTTAAGAAAATGTTCTTAAACCGAAGAAAACATAGTTTCCTGGAAACTTAACCTTGGAGTCATGAAATGTGTGTACCACAGAGTTCTGTCCTCCCCACTATGAGCATGTTAATACATCTAAAGTCATCAGTCTAAATCAGCAGGCTCGTGCTCATTGCCACGCCTCTATTTTGCTTTTGAAGGAAACTCTTTCTCTGCTTCACCTGCCTTGAGGTGAAGTAGGGAAAGAGGGAAAACAGACAGGCTTCAGGCTTGGCTCAGAAGTTCTCAGTGGAAATCAGTTTTTGTGACAGCTCAGGTAGTGTGAAGAACCTCAATGGGAGCAACTTTTCTTTTCTTTTTTTTTTAAATTTCTTTATTCTCGCTTGAACTTGAGCACAAAACTGCAAAACTAAATTTAGACAAGAAGCCAGGTGAATGCGGATGAAAGTCCCATTCCTTGGTCAGGTGACATAAATGACTAAAGGCTCATATGTGGTCCAGTATGGAGAGATCTTGCACAGGACTGCCAAGGAGGCAGTAGTGTTACGATAATGGGATAATGGGCTGGATTAATGCAAAAGGTGTCACGAAGTCTGAAATTTACAGTTGGCACCCTAAATACCTGTTGATCTGCTGAAATATTGGCTGAGACGACTACCAGAGAAGAAATATTCCAGCATGATGAGTCAAAGACCACTGGCAACATCAAGAAGACTTTCTAAGGAAGAAAATAGTGAAATCCAAACTTGAGTTTTATATCAGTTCAGCAGAACGTCTTTGGGGTATTTTAAAGAGAAATAAAGAGCAGCACAACCTCTCCAGCAAATAGCAGCCAAAGTAAATGTCTCTGAAGAATGGCAGATCATCTGTACAGAAATATAAGCGACACTGTGCTTTCTGTGCTAAAGAGATCGGTGCTATCATTAAAATAAGTACTATGCATATATAACTTTTTCAATAATAAGTAATGTCCACAACCCAATACAAGAAGAAAGGGAACTACTTGTATAGGTCAATCTATTCGATCCTTATCGTGTCTTTTTATACGTAAAGAAATCTGATTAAGTAGAAGTGATACAGAATCAGCTCCGCAGTGACAAAAACCTCTAACAGCATTTATCTGTTTCTCAACCTGACCCGGGAAAATGTCCAAGCATCAGGACCTCTAATCTTCACTCCCGCTTAGAGACTAAACATCTTGTAATTTTATCCTTTTAAGGTGTTTTTAGACTCAAGACACAGTCACCAAGCTAGCTATTGAATGCAGTTAGTCTAAACGTGCGAACATGCGTTTAGACAAAGTTTTGACAGATTTAAAAATAAGTTAAAGCTAATATCTTTATTTTTTGGAAGATGCTTTTAAATTACTTTACATTTAAGTGATATTGCATATTGGCCATGTATACTGTTAAATACAAGCATTTGTTTTAATGTATTATTTGCATAAATGTATCTTGCTCTAATAAAGTGGATTCAGTGTAGGGCTGGGCAATATGGCCTAAAATCCATATCACGGTATAATTTGAAGCATGTGCGGTAACGATATATATCGCGATATATTCCTTTCTTCTATTTACACACTATAAGGCGTGCTTAAAATCCTTTAAATTTCTCAAAAATCAACAGTGTGCCTTGTGTATAAATTCTGGTTGTGCTTACTGACCTCGACCGATTTCATGTGGTACACGGCACTCAAAAATCTGTCCAAAATGTTTTAGTACGACTTTGCTAAGCTACGAAGCCGCACCGCTTGACGGCTGCCGTATTCAGGAGCCTCGCAGAGTAATCTGGGTCCTAAACTCCGTCCGATTCAGGTCCCAAAGTCAAACGAACACTACGGCATCACTGAGAGTTAAAAACTGTCTAAATTCTTTCATCTGTAAATAAATGATCAGCGTTGCTGCTTTACCAGGTGTAACAATTACATTTAACATCCAGGCATCCATGAAAACAGAATTTATTAAATTCAGTTAAAGTTAGCAGGAAGTTAGCTCGCTAGCTTCCACCTAAACATGATATAACATGTTCTGATTGAGAGATTTCTGAAACAAATTCAAACGTACAGCTCTGCTATCACTTCAAACATAAATGAAGACAGAAAACTAAACAGCAGTGACGTTTGTAGGGTTACTGAAGTTGGGCTAGCTGGTATATAATGATGTGCTACGTGATCGCTAGCGACACAGCTATGTTAGCATAACATAAACACAGTGAAGCTGGAGGATGAACGCTAACTTTTTTCCACTCGATAAAAGTTAAGTGAGGGTTTCTGGTGGTTGGGGACAAATGTAATCGCATGGCAGGATGCTATAAACGGGCCAAACTTCAGTCAGGAGAACAACTGAGATAATCCATCCACAATACGAGGTTAGTCATTAATATACTGCAACAACACGGGAATAGAGCAGCTGCGAGAGAATTCAGCATTAATGAATCAATGGTAGGGAAGTGGAGGGAGCGCAGTTTTTGGCTTTCCTCATATTCCAAAATTGCTTCGTCTCTTTGCTTTTACTGTCGCCCGGCATAATTTGCAGATGATGTTGTTTGCAGCCGCTGCAATGCATTCGACCAAAACAGGCACAGCTTGATGACACCATCAACATGCGCTATCGCGGTAGAGCGGTATAGTCAAAATCTCTACCGTTGGCCAGATTTATATCGTTTCTACCGTATACCGTGTATACTGCCCACCCCTAATTCAGGGGTAAATTTTTTCCCAATGATTTTAACCTGAACTGTCTGTTTGTCTTGGTCAGTGCTGCTCTTCAGTTTTCCAAAGAGCGTGTTACCTGAAGTGTAGTCAAATACTGTCACTGAGACCTCCCCCATACACTTGGCCAAATTAGCCTTTGTAACTGTAGAAGGTAGACCAGTGTCCAGTTCAGGGCCCCCTGGCTGGAAGGCGTTTTATGTCTCGTACCAAATAATACGATCGAGACATTCATACACAGCCAGCACGTTGCCACTTGCACCACCTGAACTGCTGGACATTACATATGATAGCTTTGTTGCACTCTAGTCTACACTGTCTAATATCGGGTTAAGGCAGTAACTTTGTAATCTAATGCAGTGTGTTCTTCTTCACAGGAACAGGAAGGTGGTGAACTACTCACAATTCAATGAGTCTGATGACGCAGGTAAGTGAGGCTTCAGATGTGTTTCATTACAAATGGAGTGACACAAGGGCAATGTACAGATTAGTCTCTGCTATAGATATTTAGCATCAGTGCACAGTAATGACACAATTTAAGGTAAAAAGTATGAGGTAAAAAAAAAACAAACCTGTCCTGTGAGGCGATACTGTGTTTTGGTACATTTATATGCGCACCGTTTCTCTTTACTTTGTGTCGACCAGTAAATAAATACCTCTGCAGAACAAATGTTGGACAAATCTGTTCCAGTTTTGTGTCTGAAAGTAAACAGAATTTCAGCTGAGATATCAGATTTTAAATCCCCAAATATCAACGTTGGTTTTTAAAATGCTTCATCAGTTGGAATCTAAAAGATATTCAGTCTCCTGAGAAAATCATGGTCCAAGTTTCCAAGTTGAGGCAAAGTGTAAGTTCTTCATGTACTGGTTTGGCTCATGGGGCGAGAAGGTGGCTGGGTACGGCTGCCTTCCTGACCACTCGTTACTGCGATATCCAGCCAAAGCAACAAGGATGAACAAAGTTAATTTGCGCATTTTTGTCCATCCTGTAAGTACAAAACTAATGGTCTTCTGTTAGTTTTAAGTATAAGCAAGCTAGCAATAACTGAGCCTAACAGCTGGTTTTATTCTGGTAGTGTTTTTCTTTTAATACAAAGAAGCGGTTTGTTGCTGCAACATTTTTGCCTGCTCTGGATTATGGAGATATTCTATATATGAATGCTTCTGCTCAGTGTTTCTGGATGGTTGATACTGTGTCTCATGCTTCTCTGAGGTTCAGCACAAACCGTAAATTTCAGTTATACCCTCGGGTATGATGGCCTGCTTTGGCCAGTCAGTCTCATTTATACAGTTTTATATATTAGGCGATACTCGGATTGCTGCCTTCCTATATATGTTCCCTGGTTGCAGTGAAACATGCTGGTCATTATTCTCTTCGTCCGCATGGTTACTTGTTGCTTTCTGTTCCATTTGCCTGAACTGAACTTGGCAAAAGAGCTTTTGTCCATTTAGCCCCCTCGGTTTGGAACGAGCTGCAGAACAACGAAAAAATGACAGAATTCGTTTATTAAATGATTTTAAATCAGAACTAAGAATCTTTGAGGCCAGTTCCATAACATGCAACTGTTTCAATTAGATTGCTTGTCATTTTAATTGAATTTTATTTCATTTATTAAAACCCCCCCACAATATTTAAAATTTATTTGTGTGTGTGTGTTGTTGCCTTTGTTTAATTGTGTAATTTGTGTAAAATCTCAGTGGGATCTTCCTGGTTAAATAAAATAAAAAAATTAAAAGTCATTGAGAGTAATTTAGAGTGGTGACGTTAGCATTTAACTCAAAGCACTGTGATGTCTTAACTGGTATCTTGTAGAGCTGCTAGCATGATATTGAGTTGTGTGTCTTAAAGGTTAAAAGTGCGCTTTCTCCTTAGATGAGGAGTATGGTGACGACAAGCCGAAGAAGGTGCGACCAGCCCCTCGTGAGCACAAGCGCTCAAAGAACTCGCAAGATGACAGGTGAGCACTAAGTGGAGATTTGGTAGGATTGTTGGTGTCTGGTTACAGTTTCTAATGCAGCGTCAGACACTGTGATCGATTTTACACTTTATCACTTGGATCTAAAGGTCCGGCAAACATGTACATGGTGAAGCGTATGGCGATCCGTCCTGATGAGCTGTAGACCTGAGCCTTTATAGGAAAATAGAAAACAGGAAATAAATTGTTGATTAAATATATGTTTGAAAAGGAGAGATCCAGGTGACAGTTATCAGTTTTTCAGACAGGGCTGGAAGAAGGGAGGACAAAGTGGAACCTACATCACATGTTGTGTGTATCATGTAGTTGGCACATAGGAAAAATCAGGATATCAGAATATGCATATTTTTGTTAGTGAAAGATCTCAATGGGAGGATATTAACTGTGCCAGAGACAAACACTGGCACCGTTTATCAATTTGTTTAATAGTTCTTGGATATCAAAGCAAGTGCCAGTGCAGTTATAGTGCTGAGTCTCTTACTGCTGCTGCCACCTGTGGCCCAGCCCACCACAGGTGGCCTTTATTCTCTCTATCATGTGTGATTATCGCGCTGTTTAATCGGCATGTTGGTGTGTTATTTGGCAGATAAAATCACAGTTATGTGAATAAATTAGTCAAGTCTGAGAGACTGAATAGAGGGGAAAACGGTTGTTTTGTATTTTTACATTTTTTACTCAGCAATGTAACAGTAGGCAAAATGAAACATGCTTCCCACTGAATGAATGATGTTGAATCAGTGAGAGTAACACTGGCTGGAGCTTATCAGGACATCTTTCAGACCAGTCCTCAGCACATTACGCCCATATTATTTCATCCATGCCAGTCCATTGCAGTCTGTCTTGTTGATGAGTTCCTGGCTGCCTTTCCTCGACTTACTGAAGACACTGTTTTGTTTATTTCTTGTTCTGCTCCCCAGTGAGGACTCTGATGACAAGCTCTCCAAACCCAAAAATGATTCAGCAGGTAAGTCAGTCTGAGCTACATGAAAAAGGTTGACTCTCTCTGAAAACAGCTGGAGTTTGATTAACGCTCACTGACTTCCTCTGTGTCGATACTAAAGATGACTTTGGCAGCGATGATGAAGACAATGACTTTGGAGAGGAGGAGGATGAAGATGGAGGAAGTGACTATGAAGAAAAAAGAGGGAAAAAGGGAAAGAAAGCCAAGGTGGAGAAGCCCAGCAAGCGGGGGCCGAAGAGAAAACGGGCTGCAGGTAACGCAAGTTTGTTTGAACGCTACTTCTAATTCTCTGCTACAACTCTGGCAGCATGAAACACTGAAGACGTATGCAGCTTTTAATGTTGATCAGCTTTGTTTGTTGTATATGGAATTTTACTTTGGACAGTGTTATGCACACACACGGTCAGATTGACTAAGAGGGGCAAATGATGATGGGCTCGCAATCTCAGGAATGCGGTGATGGAGAATGGGAAGATCTGGGAATGCTCTCAGGGCTTCAATTGGCATTATGCTAATTTATAAACAAAAGAATGCAACAAATCAAATAATGACCAGCAAACCTTTGCAAGAGTGGTCGGAAAACAAGCAATCAATCATATCAAAAAAATTCCGCATAAAATTCAGATCACTTAATGGCAGCTGAGGAAGAATCAACGTTCTGATGTGAATGTGTTTGTGGTCTAACTGATCTAACAAGCTCTGATCCAGACTGTAGCATCGAGGTAGGTCTGGATCAGGGTTTAGGTGGAGATATTGAGGTGTTATTTATCTGTTAAATGCCAGGTCTCTCTTGGAAATGAGACTTTTACCTGGATAAATAAAGGCCTAATAAAAAAAAGTTTGAGTGATCGAGCACATGATTTTGATTTGCTCAGCTCTCGTCAACCCTCTTGAGTAAAAAGGTTCAACCTCTGAGAGCGGTACACGGCGCTTATGTGTTTAACATTTCCACAAAGTGTTTTCTTGAGAAAACAAAACCACTCAAGGAATAAGTCATCGTTTTGAGATTGATATTAGTCATGGACTCTTTACTGGTCGCCTGGTAACTGGTCTAAAGGAAAAACTAACCAAGAGCCTCTTGGTAAAAAGCTCTACCTTTATGTTTAGTTTTTTAAACTCTCAGAAACATGCTGTAGTCTGAGCTTCAGATGTGGCGCTATACATTTTAGCCGCATCAAAGAAACAAAGGAGTTGGCAGCTAAAATGTCAAAACTGTCTAAAGTTTGATCGGTTGTGCTCTGTCTGTATTCTTAGATGTGACCAAACAAGGCGGATGTCAGTTTATCAGCTGTGTTCTGTGTAGCCATGGCGGTGTGTTATAGCTTCAGGAGACTCCACAATGTTATCCTCGTGGTTTTATCTTAAACGATAAAGAGATCATTGACATCGATCGCTTGACATTACACATCCAGCTGGAGGATATCTCACTCAGCCCACCACAGCTCGAGAGCACTGGATGTGCTCTCCTGGACATTTATTCCTCCCACACTTTCAACTGATTGAAGCGTTTGCTGTCCTACAACGGTCCCCGACACTGTGATTTATTATTACTGTGAATGGAAGCTACGGTGGACGAGGCTGATCAGTCACTGTCATCTGCTGAGCTGCGACTATAAATACTGACAACATATCGGTATTTGTAATTAATATATTAATTAATTGATGGTCCGGACAATATCCTGTTCGTATCTGCTGCCCACTTTTTAGTTATAGCGGAGCCTGTGGAAAACAACTTTATGTTGCTGATTTACCGTATTTCCTGGACTACAAAGCGCACCTGAATATTAGCCGCACAAGCTAAAATCAGGGGAAAACCCTGTTTTGTACATACATTAGCCGCACCTGACTAAAAGCCGCAGGTGTTTCAATGTTGACTTATCATATGTAAGAGAATATGCACAAAGGGAATTGTCAGGAAAGAGATGGCTGTTTGGAGACACATCACTTTTATTAATATTTTGAAAAACAAGTTATGGGTACATATTTGCATAACTTTTTAGGTATATGTACAAGTAGAGGTAATTACAAGTACGGAACATGTACTGTGCTTCATAAATGAGTAACAAATGTAGTACATAACAATAACCTACAGCACACCAGAAAAATAGATTGGACTACCTTTTAGGCTCAGGTGCAGTGACACGGCTTTAACAAGAAGAAAAGTCAGTCATTCACCACCATCTTCCTGCGCACTAAAACCACCAAAGTCCTCTTCTCCAGTGTCGGATACGAACAGGCTCAGGATGGCTTCGTCATCCACTCTCAGCTTCTTTCCTTCGTTGTCACTTTCAAAACCAAACAAATCCTCGTTGTCAGTGTCGGAGTCGAACACCCTCAGAAGGGCCGTGGCGGTGTCCTCCTCTCCATCATGCAGCAGTCCAGCCCTTCGAAATCCGTTGGTGATCATGGATGTTTTCACACTTTTCCACGCTGTCAGATTCCACCGGTGGAGTTGAGCATAACTTGCTTTTCGCAAGTTTATCGCCGCTTGTCATCCACGCCTCCTGCTGAACGCGTAGCGCTACTTGTACGGCACTATGTTGCCTGGCGGATGGACATGTGACCAACATACCACTCTTGAACCCCGATACTGTGTGTCTGATCACATGCCCTTCCGCCAGGCAACGTAGTGCCGTACAACAGCGGAACAAACAAAACAAATCGTCTTACGATATGACAAAAATCATGGACAATCCATAGAAAAGCCGCACCTGACTAAAAGCCGCAGGGTTCAAAGCTTGTGCAAAAAGTAGCGGCTTATAGCCCGACAATTACGGTAAATCAGCCTTTATATTTCTGCCTCATCAACAAACAAGTGAGTAGTTACACACAGAGAGCTCTGTGTGTGTGCATGTGCAGTGGAGCCAGCAATGTGGGCCTTCAGATGTCCTACATGGCATAAATGGCTTACCTGCAATGCTCCACTGTGACTTTTCATTACACATCAGGGTTGTACATGTTGTGTTTGTGCTGTATTGCTTTGCTGCTAAGCTGTTTAGGCATTATCCCCTCACGTATGTTCATTAGTTACAGTATGGATGTGAACCGTGCGCTCATGCTGGTAGCCTGCGTTTGTGGTATTCATACTGGAAGTGACTCCTCAACAGCAGCAGTAATAAGTTTTCTGTGTTTGGGGCACTCGGTATACATCATGGAGGGTGGATGGCACCGCCTAAAGGCCACAATATACCAGTGTTAATGGGTGCATGCTAACCACCAGCCTGCACTGGCATGGCTGCAGCTGTTTTGGTTTTTGCTGATCTCGCAGAGGAATGATGGGACAGTAGAACTGTCCTTTTTTTGTTTTTTACGACCAATTGATGTGGAGGGTTTGTTGTGGAATTAGTGGATAGGTCTACGTCTGAATAGAAATAAAGTTGCATGATACCGGAGATCAAATAAAAGCACTATATAGAGCAGCATTAAGGCACTGTTTCCGTTTGTCTTGTTTGTTTTACCCATCATCCTCTGAGTCGTTGTGTAACTGTCTGTGTGTGTTCTTGTGTAGATGACAGCGATGACGACAGGGAAGTGAGTCGAAAGCGTACAGTGCGTCAGGCGGCCTCAAAGGCCGTGTCCAAACAGAGAGAGATCCTGCTGGGAGATGGAGGCAGCGAGGATGAGGAACACGAAGATCAAGAGGAGTCCTACATGGACCGTATGTAGAACACAGCACACTTTGATACAGCAGCTCATGTCTTCAGTAAAAACAATGTTCCTGTATCTTCATTTGCTAGAACAAAGGCAACAGTGAGCTGTTTTTGTAGTATGAATTTTGATCATAGCTTAAATACTATTTTAACTAGTAATTGTTTTCAGACTTTAGGTCTGTTGGTTTTTAGTTTGATCTATAGCCTCCATTCTTCGTGGCAATAGTACTCATACTGTGAGCATGCATGCACCTTTTTTGGCCTCTTTAAACCATAGATAAACCATCGGTCACTACTCCCATCTTTTATGTATAGTCTGTGCTTCCCAGAAACAGATGTAGTAGTTAGGTATCAGTAGACTCCCAAGTCTTGCAAATTGGGTGTGACCCAGAGAGCCACAACAGTCAAACTGGAAATGGAATCATCCTCTAAAGCCGCAGTGCTATCATGGTATTAACTGGAACTGGATGAAGACATTAAAGTAACTCAGTGTTTGAAATGGTTTTTGTTTTAAACTGAAGCTGGGGAGGCTTTAATATTCCAGGCATGCTGTGTATGTATGTAAACAGTGACTCTTGTTCAGTTGGATACCCTCTGTGCTCGCTCTCTGAGATTCTTCTGTGTCCTGTTTGCAGCTGACGAGTCTGGCAGCGATGAGGACTTCATGGTGGAGGATGACGATGACAGCGACTACGGTCACTCCAAGAAGAGAGGCAAGAAGGTGATTCGACGGCGACGGACAGACAAGGAGAAGAAAAGCCCCAAGCCACGGCTAAAGGCCACAGGTGAGGCAGCCAATCAGAATACAGGTGCAGGAAGATGGGTCCCAGTATGCCTGTGACGTGGCTTCCTTGCTCACAGTAACTTCATTGTGCAGTCACAGGAGGTCACTGCAGTATTCTCCTGAACAATAGGTGTCGCCATTCAGACAGTACAACCACAAAAATGCTGATGTAGGAAGAGAAGTAGTCAAAACCGGAAACAACGACTTTCCAAGTGTTTTTTTCCCCCACAAAGTTTTCAAACAGCTGCAACATTTCCCTCTGTATATCTGTGTATCTCTGAGCACACAAAACCTTCAGTTTTTACACCCAAGTTGTTTATTTTAGGAACTGTCAGAATATTAAATGAATATGTTAAGTAAGTTGACATGCTGACTGTGAATCCTGTTCAGAAGTTACAATCTTAAATGCTTATACAAGGCTGGGTTGCAGGCAGAGAAGCCCAAGCCTTCCTCTCAGTCACGTCCAGCTTATCTGGGGAAACACGGAGGCATCCCCGGGCCAGCCAAGCAATATGATCCTTTCAGTGAGTCCTGGGTGAGGTGTTCTAGGCATGTCCCATTAGGATTTGACCCAGGGGGTGACCATCTCCAAGTAGCAGGGCTATTTTGAACCCCTCTTGAATGACTTAACTCAGAACCCTATCGGTGAGAGAGAGGACAGTCAACCTTCTAAGAAACCTAATTTCCACTGTTTGTGTCTTATTTTTGCCTTCAAAATAATGAACGATAATAAGCTGCAGCTCCATCTGGTGGCAGATGGCTACGTAACATTTAGGACACAGCGATTTGTAGCATTTTCAATGGAAATGTTAACAATTAGATTAAATAACGAGTGTGTCGGGTACTAGTGACAATAGCGGCGATCAGTCGACTAGTCATTACCCTGCCCTCCCTTCTCTCACCCCAACCGGTCGCAGCAGATGGCCCCGCCCCTCCCTGAGTCTGGTTCTGCTGGAGGTTTCTTCCTGTTAAAAGGAAGTTTTTCCTTCCCACTGTCGCCAAAGTGCTTGCTCATAGGGGGTCATATGATTGCTAGGTTTTTCTCTGTATGTATTATTGTAGGGTCTACCTTACAATATAAAATGCCTTGAGGCGACTGTTGTTGTGATTTGGCGCTGTATAAATAAAATTGAATTGAATAGTCGCGCACATCGTGTTTTGTGTGCTCTAAAATGAGAGCTGAACAAAATTTTCTTGACAAATGCAGGAGAAAAAACCACACTCCGTTCCTCATACTGTCAGAAAAACTTTCCTGTCAGGATCAAGTTTGTGCAACCCGGCACATTCAGAATAATCCACCTTGATGAAACTACAGCACATCACCACTTCACTCAATTAGTACTGCTCACTCAGCGCAGCCTGTCCCTGAAAGCATCACATCCCTCTGTGTTTATCCGAATCTTTGTCTTGTGAGAGGGAAAAAGTGCTCATTTCTTCCAAAAGTACAAATATGAATGTGGATAATGACATTAAGTCATAAATAAAAGTAAGTCGCTGCTTGCTGACAGAAATACTGCAGCAGGCTATTACAGGACTACACATATGCAATGTACATTAACAAGTACTTGTTAAGGTTGATGGTGCAAAATTGTGTCACTGAGTGGATCCTGATCAGAAATGGAAACAGAAAATATGAATTGGTTTGCCTTTGCTTTGCACCTTTGCTTCAGGTGTGTGCCAGTGCAGAGCAGTGGGTACCGACCAGTGTTAAATATATTCCTCATTGTGAGTCAGAGTTACATGGCAGCCCACCTGTGTGCATTTACCTGTGCGATTAGTCACTGACTGATTTGTGTCCCTCTCTCTGAAGTGACCCCCAGCCCAATGAAAGGAAAGGGGAAGGGGCGCCCCAGCACCAAGGCGATGGAGAAGAGCTCACCCAAAGAGGAAGAAGAGGAGGAGGACCCAGAGAGTCCCCTGGAGGAGGAAGAGGAGGAGCCCGAGAAGAAGGAGAGTTCCCCAGCTCCCAAGAAGACAAAGGAGGCCGCAGGAGGAGAAGAGGAAGAGGAGGACGAGGAGGAGGAGGATGGCTCAGAAGAGGAGGCACCCTCTGGAGAAGACTAGAAGATGGTACCCATTTGAAACCCATCCTCCACATCTCTCTCTGTCTGTTCTCAGTGGGTTTTTTCTGTTCTTCTTTTTGTTGTTTTGTTTTTTTTTTCTTTTTGTTTTGCTCTGCGTTTAGACTTTTGTTTGTTTTTTGTTTTGGTTTTTTTGGTTTGTGCCGGTGGCCTGGCTCAGTGGTTTGGACTTGGTGTGCTTCTTTAACCTCCCCCCTCCTTCTCGCTGCCTCCAGCTTGGACATAGTGCTCCTGTGGCTGTACAGCATATGTAAGGACTTAGCATTTTCTCTTCATCCTTTCTGGATTTCGTGTGAAAACTGTCAGCGCTAGCAGGCATCCGTCCCGAGTGTGAACACACCCCTTCACTGCTGTGTATCTTTGTTTCCTCCTCGCGGTTATCAGGCATGACTGGCCACACTCTTTATTTTTTTTACTGATATGTGTCGGTAAGTTGAGCACTGTATTTGCAACATGACGTTGAGTGAGCACGTGCAGGCAGCGGTCAAGCCTTCACCCTCTCTGGTTTGTTTTTTTGGCACCAGGTGGTTGTTTTAGACGGTTCTTTGAGTTTGAGCAGCGTCTTTTAAATTCTTTTTAAAGCTAGCTCCGCTTCCTTCAGACACTTTGATCTACATAGTTTGCGGCTGCTGCTTCGTTAAAAGTGTAACTGGGTGTTCGCTACATGTCAGACTGCCACCGTTGCACATTTCAAGAAGACACACGCGTGTGTGTGCCTTTGCATACACGCTTAAATTTTCATTGGGGTACTTTTTGTATTTTTCCTCTAAGCCCATCAGCTGCCTTTGTGAAATGGTTTCTGTTGTTGTACATCAGGCTTTCTAATAACCTCCTTTTAAAAAACACACACAATTTCTATTCCCTGCATGGCTACAGCATCTTCTGAACACTCGAGCCCTTGTGCCAGGCATCCTGAAACCGTTTTATTTTAAGAAAGAGGTGTTTTTGTTTTCTTTTCTTTTGTCTTTTTTTTCTTTTCAGAGTTAAAAAATGAATGTTTTTCTCCTGTTGGTTATTGTTCTAATTCTCTATTCAGATTTTTTTTGTAATGTTTGTTTTTTAAGAAAAAGAAATAAAATGTATCTTGATTTTAAAGAAAAAAATGTCGACCCTATCCAATCTGTTCTTGCCTGATGGTTTGATCAGCCATCCCTTCTTTGACTTATTCTGTCCTTTTCATCCCCCCCTCCCACCCCCAAACACATCAGCTTTAGCGAGGTCCATGTTTCCTGGAGGCTTTTTTTTTTTTCTTTTTTGCCCACATTACTGTTTCCACAAGTGGACACCTTTTTGACTCCAGATTTCCACAGTCCTGCGACTCGGGAGTAGATTAAAAGCGGGCAGCTCGGTATATATCCGGCATTTGTTTCTCTGTCAATGCCTTAATTTTCATTGAGTTTCGGTCGTGGCTCTGATTATATCATCACTGGAGGCCCGAGAATGTAATCTGTCCTCAAGTTTTAGGTCTTTGCTACAAACGGCAAATTAGGCTTAAAACGAGTCAACAATCTGTACGATCAGCAATCCAAAGCCATAAAACGATCTCAAAACTAGTGACTCGGAGATCAGGTGCAGCACTTGTGAGATTAAACGTCTTTTGTTGTGTTTTGTTGTGTTTTTTTTTTTTTTGTTTTTTTTTTTTTTTTTGCAACAAATAGTGTTTGATGTCAAAGCGAAAAAACAAAGAAAAAAAGCAAAACAAAAAAAACAAAAAAAAAAAACAAGTGTATTGCGGTCTTGGGAGTGTGTTTTCACATCAAGTCTGAGGCTGCAGTAAACGTCAGTCCTGGATGTGTACAGGACCCACTCGAACCTAGTCCCTGGTTCAGAAGCACATTCGATTGTTTTCCGACTGTCCTCGTTCGCAGGTTAAAGTGTTTTTTCTACGTTCAGGTCCTGAATTGGCACCCATCTGTAGCTACTGTCATTTTCTGATTGGAACTTAAAAAAAAACAAACCTCTGTTTATATCAACCTAACGCTGTTAGCGGTAGGGTCAGATAGCGGCTCGTAGTTCACAGCACTGAGGGCTTGAATGACGTTCCTATCATCTTCCCGCAGGAGCCACATGGCATAAGGCTATGAATTTCTCCTCTCTCATTCATTCTACAACTTCTGTTCTCTTTCTGATGTCTTTTTTGTTTTGTTTTTCTTTCAATCTACCTTCAGTTGTACTGGCAATGTAAATGTAAGCCAAGTTGTGATTCCTACAGGAGACCAAGTGGAGAAGATTTTGTCAGTAGTATGGAAAAGGAACACTGAACTCTTGAATCTTTTTGCATGTTGTGGAAAAGTGCGAAGCGGTGATGATGATGGTGGTAATGGCAATATTGTGGTCTTACAAAAAAAAAGTATTAACAACGATGTTGATAATGTTTTTGGTTTCCCAGCTTCTAATAAAGGCAACCTACTTTTTATACAGATTAACTACTTGTTTTGTGCCGTTGAGCTCTGTGTGGGTGGTGACTGGAGGGATGAGCAAGAAGGGTTTGATGGGTAATAAACTGCAGTGCCCCCTGACTACCACTTGGGGGCGGCGTGTTCAACAGCACCACTATGTTTTCAGATGTTGATCAGGTCTGGTCACCAGATGCTATATTTAGATGGGCTTAGTGACAGTGCTGCTGAGGCACTCCTAACCCAGAGGGGGTAGGAAGAACATTTGATTTGTGTGTGTGTGTGTGTGTGTGTGTGTGTGTGTGTGTGTGTGTGTGTGTGTGTGTGTGTGTGTGTGTGCACGCATATATTCCCTCAATTTTACACTAAATGTGGGACCTTTCTATCTAAATAGATTTTACACAGAACACAGTACAGTTTTGTTTTGTTTTTAAGCTGGTCCACAATTAATTATAAAAAGCCCCAGCCACAAACCATCAGTCTAATGCCACCTGAGCTCTTTAGAGCTTTACACAACATAAACTTTAGTAAGGCCTTGAAAGCCAATAAAACAGGATATAATAAAAGTGAACTTACAACACTGATAATATAAAGTGAAAGGTCAGAGGCTGACTAAAACTACAGCGAGTGGAAATAAGGATTAAAATAAAGTGCAGAGGTAGTTTGGTGTAAGTCAGGGGTCCCCAGTCCGCAAGGGCAGGTGTCCCTGCAGGTTTTAGATCTCACCCTGGGTCAACACACCTGAATCACATGATTAGTTCATTACCAGGCCTCTGGAGAACTTCAAGACATGTTGAGAAGGTAATTTATCCATTTAAATCAGCTGTGATGGATCAAGGACACATCTAAAACCTGCAGGGACACCGGCCCTCGTGAACTGGGATTGGGGACCCCTGGTGTAAGTGTTGCACCTTGTTGCAATCAGTGTTATAGTTGAGAAAAACTGAACCATATCTAGATGTGGTAAAATGTTTAGAAACTGAAATACAAACCAAAACGGGAGTAATGTTGTGTACTCAAGAGTACACTTCAAAAAATTGAAAAAAGGAACACTTTTTAATCAGTGTGGCATAAAGTCATTAAACGTTTTGTGATATTGATCTGGTCAGTGAAGTAGCTGAGGGGTGTTAATGAGATTAACAGATGGTGCACAAGAGAGGCAGCAATGAGACAACCCACAAAACAGGAATGGGTTTAAAGGTGGAGGCCAAGAAACATTTTTTCCTCATCTTTTCTGGCTGTTGTCTAGTTTTCCAGTCGGCAAGGGTCAGTGTCACTACTGGCAGCATGAGGCGGTATCTGAACCCTGCAGAGGTTGCGTACGTCCAACTCCTCCAGGATGGCACATCAATACGCGCCATTGGCAGAAGGTTTGCTGTGTCTCACTGTGCATTCTCAAGGAGATTCCAGGAGACAGACAGTCATTCTAAAAGAGCTTGACGTGACCGGAGAGGGTCCTTAACCCATCAGCAGGACCAGTATCTACACCTTAGTGCGAGGAGGAACAGGATGAGCACTGCCAGAGCTACGAAATTACCTTGAGGAGGACACTGATGGGAATGTCTCTGACCAAACAGTCAGAAAACGGCTTCATGAGGGTGGGCTCACAGTCAGGCACTCTGGAGCCCAATTGATATTTGCCATAGAATATCAGAATTAACAGGTCCATTGCTGGCCCCCTGTTCTTTTCACAGATGAGAGCAGGTTCATTCTTAGCATATCTGACAGACTTGAAAGGGTCAGGAGAAGCCGTGGAGAACATTATGCTGACTGTAACATGGTTCAGCATGACCAATTTGGTACTGGCTCAGTGATGGTCTCGTGATGCGTATCCACAGAAGGACTCTTTGAGTTCAGCTGTCTTAAGGTTATTAGTTTTAATTTCTCTAAAATGATGTGGCATCGTTTCATTCCTAACACATTACCCAGACCTTATCAGGATTTATTTTTTTCCACATTGCGATTTAATGTGTTTTCTTTGTGTTGCTTTAAATTTTTAAAATAGTATATAAATGACATTTCTTTAGTTATTGTCAGTGACTTTATCTGCGACTCACTGAATTTTGGTATAGTTCTGCAAAATGATGCCCAATGCCCTTTTGAAACAAATCAATTTGTGAAATTTAGCTTCTCCTAGATATTCCACTATCATGTGTGAGTGATAGTGGAAAATGGAGGAATCACAGCAACTTAACCACCGTAAAGAACGTAGGTACAAACAGGGGTCGTTGAAGTCCATAGTGCATCTCAAAAGCTCCCCTGGCATTAACATCAGCACAAAAACTGTGCTGGGAGCTTCATGGCGTGGGTCCCTCTGTCTAGCGGTCTGGTGGACATGTCTGGGTTTGGGAAATGCCAGACGATCATTACCTGGCTGACTGCACTGTGCCAACTCTAGAGTTTGGTGGGGTAGGAATCATGCTGTGGAAAATCTTATTGCTTTATCTCACCCAGACATTTTGGATAATTCTATGGTTCAGATTTGTTAGAGCTGTTCTCAGACCCATATAGCAATTTTAGGGTAAACTGAAACAAAAATTGCTCTCATCCAACATCAGTGCCTGACCTTACAATTTCCTTTCTTCATGCATGGACAAAAGTGTGTCCTACTCTCCAAAATCATAGAAAGCCTTCCCAGAAAAGTGGAAGCTGTAATATCTACAAAGGAATAGGAGCAATCCAATGGATGTAGAATGAGATGTCATAAAAGCTGCTGGAGGTGAAATGTGTAGACGGCCCAATACTTGTCTATGTAGTCTTGTCTATGTGTTCTTTCTTTTAACTCTCTGGTATGTCATTTATGGAATCACCAGCAATCAGCTGCGTTGATTGTATAACAGCATGTCTCAAATTAAAGCTCATATTCAATATTTTTTAATACAGACAGTGGAACAAGCAACTGTAGTGTCGGTGCCCCAAATTGTTGTCTGCACTGCAGAGCTAACCTCGCCTTTGTGACAGGTTTTTAAAACTTTACGAGAGTTGTGTTTTGGTTTACATATTTAGTTGAAGCAGGTTTTTGTCCAGAAATGTCTAAAGGAGTGTAGAGAAATCAAAAACCCCAAAATGTCACGTGTCTACAAAAACAACTCAAAGAGGAAGGCTATCCTGCTTGGTGTCTGTTTGATGCTTAATAGTTAGTTACATTAGTAACATATTAGCCATCAACTTTAGAGAAGATATTTGGTTAATGTAATGTATCTCTTCCACACAACCACAAAATATTTTAATGTAATTTATTGAAGGTAGTAGTCTAAAGTAATCAATAAAAAATTACTTAACCTACATTTTCATTTCTGTTTGATCACGCTTGGCATGTTTTAAATGTTTCTGGTAGAATTTGTTCATTTCCTACAAAGAAGATGAAACTTTAAGGAAGAAATGGTGAAGTGTCAGGGTATCAACTAATGCTTGCAAGCTTGGCTCGCAAGCTGCATCCATAAACTGCAAAAATTCAACACACAGCCATGTGTAGCATCCAATTAGAGCCAATTAGTAGAATAGTGAGGTAACAGAATTTGACTGTTCACTGTAACTGAAATACAAATTCGGATGAATGGCAGGCTATATTGTTTGTGAGAAAATGTCATTAAAATGCTAGAAAAGACACCAACTGCATAAACACAGTGAGAGGTTCAACTATCAAGGCCTTCCAGACAGCTATCAGCAATACTGTCCATGGTCCTAATTCCTAACAGCTACCTCATAGTTGGGTGAAAGGGTGAAACTGTCCAAAGAGACCAAAAAAATGGTCTCTACCAGGCTGTAAACATGCTTTTTAATGCTGTAAAGTTGGGCAATTCAACATGGGAGCCAATAGGGATTTACTCTGTTTGGAACTAGCCTCAAGGTCCCATTAGTAAAAGTGCAGTTTTTACCATGCCCTGGCTTCATTTTTATGCTGTGTGGGTCGCCTCTCTTGGCCTGTGAAGTAGCAATGCAAACACACATGTATGTATCGATAATGACAAATTCTTTGGTCATCTTTCTGCTGATTCCTGATGAAAATGTTTATATACCTGTGCTATTGCGCAGGTCAACTTACCGTTACTATTAACAGCAATTCATCTAAGCTGGCAATGCAGCCTGACTGTATCTATGATTCTGGCAGCATCTATGCATGTATAGCTATGAGTTCTCGACCTTGCAACACTAAATCTCCCCATGTTTGCTCTGACACAACAGTGGCACCAATACCCTCTCTGCTGTCTGTGCTTGTGCTTCTTTGTGTGAAGGCATAAGCACATGTTCCCTCTCAGCTTCCCTTTTTACAACTTGTGTACATCTCGGCTCCTCAGCACTTTTTATTGCTGCATTGTTAACACTATGAGTTGAACACACAAAACACACAAACCAAGTCGTATTTAAGGTCACAGCGGTAGAAGCCAGTGACTGCTAACCAGATGGCAACATGCTCGTTTTACTTGGAATAACAAAGTGAGTAATATTGATTTTATTCTTACTGTCTGCAGTTTTGTGGTCTCCAACGCACCAACACTGTGTTTCTTACACAGCTATCTTTCCCTCTATTGTGACTTCAGAAAGCAGCATGCTCTGTAGCTTTGGGGCTCTAGGACTTCTTTTCTAATGTGTAGACATTTTTGAATAAAAAGTAAATAGACTACAGAGCTTGAAAAGCTTCTTCAGAACTGTAGAAGCTTCTCAGATGAGAGGTGAAAAATCTTCAATAAACTTAAAGAAGTCCAGTCGCTTTTCTTTCCAAGCTCCTTAGATGACCTGGATGACAGAACCGACACAGACAGTACACAATAGAGTTTTTTACTTCCACATATCCATGCTATTACACTGGTATAAAGTTCAAACAGATATAAAGGTCATAAAGCTATCATTAAAAATGGCAGTTAGTCAAAGAAAACAGCATTTTATTCACTCCTGAAAACTGAAGTGCTGCCTATCAACGTCAGGAAAAAACAAAAAAAGAAGTAGTTGACTGCTTTTTCAGTTTCTTGCTAAGCTGTAATAAGCTGACACCTCTGCTGCAGTCACTGACTTTAAATGCTAAAAACATGGGAAATTATCAAAAAGGTTTAAAAGATGCATCGACCAGCGAATCAAAAGCTTCTGAATTTTACATTTGTAATTGTGTACAGTGTACAGTTGTGTTTATTACAGGGTTTATGTGTGGGATAGAGAGAGTTTTTAGTAACTTTCAGCCAAGCGGAAATCTGAAGAATGAAGCCGACATTAAAAACACAAAAACAGAAAACCAACAGTTACAGTTCCTCTAATGCCCACTTGAGGCTGACTACAAAAGTGAGTCAATTCCCTTAAACCTGGACCTGACCTCCCCACTGCGTTTGGGGTGTTGCTGCTTTATGGCTGAAGCTTGCTAGCATTAGTAGATATCATAAGCCCCTCCTGCACATTTTGGTTTTTTTTAATTACAATTCAGTACTACCTAATGTGCGTCATTGTCGTCATAGCAACCCATTTGTGGGTCCCGCAATGTAATTAATATGGCACACGAACGCTACAACGCTACAACAAAGATGGACGTCGAAGCAGAAATGTACCTGCTGCTCAGTCTGTGGCTTTTCGTCAGACTCTAGGACCATGATATCGTTTTTTGCAGCCATTGCTGGATTTCAAAAGTGACAGGTTTGATTTTTGTGAATGAGAGGCTCTTGTGACTCATCGAGTGATGCTACTGACCAGCCAATCTGTGGCATGCAGTCTGCCAATGTCACATTTTAGTACCTGCTTGAATCACTTGGGACCCCGGCCGAGCAGGTACTAGAAAAGTACCTGGTACCAGGTACTTTTCTAGTACCTGGTACCAGGTACTATGACCTAACGGAAAACCCTTAAAACCGTAGCGACCCGTGCCGAATCGATCCGAGTAAGTACTAATGGAAAAGGGGCTTTAGTGTTTGGAAACAGGGATGTGGCAGGCAGAGGGTGGATCAAAACTGACTCGAGGCTAACGGGAGGTGACTGTACATTAATTTCAGTTCGGTTTCTACCTACCCTTTATTTGCAGTTGGCCATATTTTGATTGGGCATTCAAGTGCAGCACTGGGAAATCATGGGACAAAGTCCAGATGTTGTGCAGCAATAAGGTGACCATTTTTCCAGAATTTCTCTTGTATCTGCACAACCACAGTGTTACCTGTCTCCTTCATTAAAGCAGCAGCATTGTTTTTATCATTTAGACACGATGCTCTTCCATGCTACTGTGTCTTCTCTTTCCCCTTCTTTCTCTCAGTTGTCTTCTGTTGTTGAAGTAGTACTGCACTGCACAGGTGATGGTCTGCATCAGCTTGTAGAAAAACTTCTAAAACTGTAGAAACACGTCATCCTCCAGATGTAAAGACATGTCATAGATTTCACTGTCCCATCCTGGATCAGTCTCCTTCCTTTTATGTCTGAGTAATGAGCGAATTTGAAAAAAAGATGCAAATAAATCTGATAATAAACACTTTCAAGTCAGAGAGTCTTCCTGAGCATACAAGCTGCAGCATGAGGTTTAAGCAGTGCCGATCGCAATGAACAAATTGTGTATTGTATCATCCGCTTGAATGGCAATGAAAGGGGCTGGTAATACCTGTTTGGCAACCTCCTCTCGATACATTGGACATGTTCTCCAAATGTTTATTTTGAATTGTTTCGGAGCCTTTGAAATAGGGCTGTGAGGCCTCCAACATTTCCACCTCTGCAGTATACCAATGGCACTTCTGTAGAGCAGCCATTATTAGCATTTTCCTGTTCGGCTGTATGACATCATTTCACGACTAGCATGAAGAACTGCTGCTAGCCCAAAGGTACTGCTCATTTTCCTAAGAATCAACAAACTGTTGCTAAGGTGTGTACCAACATGAAGAAGGGACATGCCATTTACGCATAAACAATTACTACTACTAATAATAATACATTCTATTTATAGGCACCTTTAAAGAACTTCACAGTCAACTTACATTAGTACAACAAAATAAAAACATAAGGTAAGCAAATAAAAAACAACTATAAAAGTTAATCGAGGTAAAAAACACAATAAGACCAAGTCATAATAAAGGGTATGCAATTCTGAATAGATCAGTTTTAAGATGTAATTTTAAAGCAGAGAGTTTGTAGTTGGGAGATCTGGTAGAAGTGCATTCCAAGGACTCGGAGCTCAAGCTAAAGGCTCTGAGTCCCATGGTAGTGAGGCGAGCAGGTGTAACAGACAGAAGGGAAGCTGAAGAAAAGCAGGGAGGGTACGCATGGAGAAGATCAGATAAATATGGAGGAGCAAGGTTATGAAGCACTTTGAAAGTAAGAAGTAGGAAATTCACTCTTAGGTGAGCTGGAAGCCAATGGAGCTGTTTAAGAGCGGGTGTTATTTGTTCAGTGGATCCAATTCTGGATATAATACGAGCAGCTGAATTTTGAACTCACTGCAGTTTATGGATGATTTATGAGGTAGACCATAGAGAAGAGAATTACAGCAATCTAAACAAGATGTGACAAGAGCAGCAACAGGTATGGTGGTACTGTTTGGAGTGAGTGAAGGCGAAGGCAGTTAAAATTACTAAGATTAAAATAAGAAGACCCTGTGATATTATTTCTGTGTGCCTTTAAGGAGAGAGTGCTGTCGAGGATGACACCAAAACTCTTAACCCAAGAGGAAGATGTGATGACAGAGAAATAAATATAAAACACAGACATAAAAATAAGGAGTTTGGATTGATTGGCTAGCACAAAAAACAATGACCGTTTTATTTATTCATATTTACTGTTGAACCAGTCAGAGCATTATGCAATAATTTGCATCGGGCTTATGCTACAGTTACAGGAAGTGACAAAAGAAAATGCACTATAGATTACTGAGTGCTGAGTTTCAAAGTAAGTTAGTAATAGTTAAAAAAAAATAATACAATGAACACATTTTTCAGTTGTTCCAAATGTAGCCCCAACAAGTGTCAGCCTTTACAAATCAACAGTAGCTGAGCAAATCATATGAACACACATGTAAAAACAAACCCAACATAGGAATGTCAGTACTAACTGTAGTCCCGCCCACATCCTTAACAGAAAGCGTGACGTGGGTAATAATCTCACCTTTGTTGTCATTTGCAGCACATACACAGCTGTATACACCACAGGCTACTGAACTTTAAAGGAAGAAAACCAGTAGCCACTGCTGGCTTTTCAAACAACTTTTGCTGCTCGAAGAAAGATCAAAGGACTTTGATGAGGCAAGTGGAAATAAAAATACTAGTGGTTTATTGCTTAATGTTTTAGAGTGTGTCTCAGAGAAAGAGGAGCTTCTCGTTTAACAAGTGAGTGAATAACACACATGCACACACACAGTGTGCCAGATGAAATCATTAGGAAATGAATGAATTGTGTGCAATAGCTTACAGTAAGCAGGAGGCATACATACCACAAAGAAACAGACTGTTACATATTAACAAATTATGCAGTTTTCTTTGTCGGTCATTCTCAGTATTATTAACATTGTGAGAATTCAAAGAGCCATAAAGCTCTGTGTACTTATAGCAACACTTAAAACCATAATAATCATCTACATCCCTGACACACCTTACATTCTATACCTCTCTACGTCTAACGCCTAAAGGTACTATTCATTTTCCTAAGAAACAACAAAGCGCTTCTAAGGTGTGTGGGAAGGGACATGTCACTTATGGATAGGACGAGCTCAGACTATAGCCTCAAAAGTCCTCAAAACCAGATGATTTTACAGTCATGTTTACACCTTCACTGAAATCTATAGATAATAGTGTAAGTGACACTAGACAGCAAGAAACACACTGAAACCACATTTATGGCGATGTTCATAGATTTCTAAGCAGTGATGATACTTCCTAAAAAATGAAAGGAAGTCAGAAAGTTCTATCAGGAATAAATACTGAACCAGTTAAAATCCTTTTAATTGCCACTAAGCACAAGATTTCTCATTAAAACGACAAATATCCTTTATTAATGTGCGTGACAGAAAAAAACAAGTTGTATTACATTTTTTAACATACGGATACATACAGGTAGTAAAACTAAGCATGTCACCTCCATGTTTTTATTTTACTCCGTTTTCGAAATTCACGAAATTGTTCTTATTAGTTTTTAGAGTTAGAGGTTTTTTTAAGTCTTTTTTTTTTTTTTTTTTTTAGTTAACTAAAAGGTTTTTCACATGTAGTTTTAGTTTTCAGTTATCTATACATACCTTGATGCACAGTATTGTTTCAGTCAGTTTCCATCTTGTTCAAAAGTCTAGTTTTTATGTACTTTTTCTTCAGTGTTTCTTTAATTCTAAGTTTAGTTTTAGTTCACAGTGATGGTCTGCCCAACAGAAAATGACTCAGTAGATTGATGTGAGTTGGTGAATGGCTAAAATGGGAGTTGAGGTTTTGCTAATAGATTGAACAAAATGACTTTTCCCCATTTCACATTTAGATATAGAAGGTAATCTTTTTCCAGATTTTACAACGATTTTTTCAGGCTTTGCTGTGCTTTCTTTGAATTACGCAGGAAGACACCACACTGGCAGGTGAAGATGCCGGCCTCTGCTGGGGCGCTAATGGAACCTCAAATAAAAAGGAAACTTAAGAAAGTTGTCTTTGCTGTTCTCTGATGACCGCTTCATTCACAAAGCACATCATGACAAGGAAGCTGTCCAAAACTGATGACCAGCCAAAACCCCTCTGGGAAACCCTTTTGTTTAATAGTTGTCTTTACATTAACTTAATATTTCATATCAGGACTAAAGACATTTGTACATTCAAATAAGACACTAAATAAAAAATTGAAGAGCCAAGATGGTTGTGAAAAAGTGGTTTCAGTGTCAGATGTGGAAGTTGTTGCTGGTGAACACTTTATCATGTGGCCTGGAGGTGTGCATGGCTACCGGGACTGTCTACATCCCACCTCTACTGCTGCAGGCCGGCATGGAGGAACGCTACATGACTATGATGCTTGGTAAGTGGAGGGAAAAAAAAAATCACACAAGCATTACAATTTTATAGATGTTCTGTTTGTGTGTTTGAAACATCTGTTTGAAGCACCAGTGCTGACGGTGCATGTCTACAACTACTAACTAGGAAATGTATTCAAATAGCTTCATTTAGTTTTGTCATTATATAATGATTTTTCATTATCAATAGTTTTCATATATTCATATGTTTTTAAAACTAGCGGATCTTAGGTAGCTTAGTTTCAATAACGACTTTGATCCATGGACAGAATCAAAGATGGACGTAGCAACTGTGACATCACTTGTTGCTTTGTCAAGTCTTGTTTTTAAGCCTTACATTGAGGTTTTTCACAGCTGCCATATTGGTTGCCTGATAATAATGGTCGTCTCTGGTTTTAAAACCGAACAGCATGCAGTTTGATCAAAAACAAGAAAAGCAATAACACTGGAGAACCCCGAGTACTGTGGCTATTCGTTAGCAAGATAGCAGAAAGCTAATATTTATTAAGCTAACAAATGGATACACCTAAGTCCTAAGTTAAGCGGAAAAATGTAAATGTCTTTCTTGCTAGCTAACTAACTAGCTGACTTTACTGTCGCTGGGCGGGCTGTAAACCTTTCCCAGACTGTTGGTATCTGTAATGTCGTCAGTGCAGATAAAGTACGACTACAACAGAAGTTTAAGTGCATTATACCATAAAAATAATGACTAGATCCCATCTGATACTTCCCTGGTAAATGATTGAGCTTTGAGGACCACTAAGAAGGTTAACAGGGTCTTTCTTTTTACCAGCTGTGACTCCAGTTTTGGGCTTGATCTTTATACCCATGATCGGCTCAGCTAGTGATTCTTGGAGAGGGCGCTTCGGTCGACGCACGCCCTTTATCTGGATCCTGAGCCTGGGAGTTTTGCTAGGCCTGCAAATAATTCCCCAAGCCAGGCGCCTGACTCTACTGATTTCACCACAGCACCCTCACTGGGTGCAAGCTGGCATGCAGGCTGCAGCTGTATGCCTTGTCGAGTTCTGCGCACAGGTGAGTAAACTTTACAAGTAAAGTTGTACAAAAATAAAAAATATATACTCAGTTATACTATTAATTCTTATTCTCGTGCTTCTTGGGAACTAGATGAGGGATTAACAGGGATCTCTTCCAGGGGTCCAGTTGTAACCAACATGGACAGAGCACAGTCTCGTGTCCTAGATGGCAAATCGGTCTGTGCAGTCAACACCTCCTCTGAACAGGAGATACCCGACATAGCAGATCATTACTGCAACCCGGCTGATGTAAATATATTAAATGAGCCTAGGGCTGCAACAATTCATCAAGTAATCCAAATGTGTAGATTTTATTATTTTTTTTTTTAATCCTGGACATCAGTTCTTTGCTTCGATGCTTCGTGGATTTAGAGTCTGTTTACACACTCACCCACGAAGAGCAAAGAGGTGGAGCCATTAGCAAGTCAGTGAGCTAAGGGGTAGAGAAAGAAAATGTTTTTATATTGTTTAAAGCAGCAGTGCTTGTTCCTGTAATCACCATTAAAACCTTTACTGGGAAAAAGCTAGCGGCAGTCCTTCATCAAGGCACCTATTTAACAAGCACTGACGTGAAGAAAAGTAAACTTTGTAGCTGCTCAATCCACCGCTGTTTGTTTTACACTGAAAAGGAAAGCTACAGCTGTTGTAATAAAATATGTAGATGGACTGTTAACCTCTTAAGCCCCAAGCCTACCTGATCTCCTGCCTTTTGCCCCCGTATCAGGGGGCATTGGGGCTTAAGAGGTTAACTTAAACCATGTTTAAATCAGGCAGCATGCTGAAGGTTGGCAGCAGCCATCCTTTGATACCTGCAGCAAGCAGGGGCGAATCTAAAGTAGCGCATGGGTACTAGATCATACTCATTTCAACACTTACATAACATTATTTTTCAGATTTAAAGTGAAATAACATGAAATATATTCATAAAATGATATTAGTATTTTTTTAAAAAGAAAAAAAGAAAATATTAGCTTTTTCCCAGGCCAATAAAAATGCTCATGGAGCAGTAAAACTCTGAGCCACTAACCTGGGGCTGTTAGGCTGGACATTATTAATATCTGCACCCTCAGAATGTCTGTTTTCAACTGTACAAAAAAACGAGTATTTCAGAATGCTGAAATACTCGTTTTTCTTCATTCCAGCCATCACATACACGTAGGCACACAAACATGTACAATAACACATTCACATGAACACACACCTAATCTACGTCATCCAGCAAATACAGTACAGTCAGAAGAAGATATAGAAGATAGAATATTTTATTGCTAAATTAATCAATTTACTGTATGAGATTCTCTGTCCCGAGGCTAAATTTGTAGTTAATGTAGTTATGAGTGAATTTTTGTACCCCTAAAATCAAATCTAGACCTTCCTGGTTCACTTAATAACTTTGGCAATTAAACACTTGTATTATTATTTTTTATTTCTGAAAGAATAAGTCTTTGTTCATTTCGGAGGCTTTGGTTGAGTATCATAATTACATGTGTCAGCTAACTCTCAGGTTGTCTCCTCAGGCCTGTCTCACCCTACTGCTTGCCCTGCTGTCAGATCTGTTCCCCGGGGAGGAAGAAAACCGAAAAGCATTCTCAGTTAATTCCCTGATGACAAGCCTGGGGGGATGCTTGGGGTAAGCCACTTATTATCTTTTCTTCCGAACTGGTTGTGTCTCATACTTCATTTCAGTTCAGTTATCATTATATAGTGCCAAGTTGCCTCAAGGTGCTTTATATTGTAAGGTAAGACCCTACCATAATACAGAGAAAACCCTAAAATTCAGATGAACCCGATAAGTGACCACTTTGGCGAGAAAGTGGAAAGGAAAAACTCCCTTTTAACAGGAAGAAACCTCCAGCAGAACCAGATTCAGGGACGAGCAGCCATCTGCTGCAACCGGTTGGGGGTGAGGGGAGAAAGACAGGACAAAGACACATCATTATATTAGTTGTTGTACCTATGGTACAGCTGTATTAATAGTAAGATAAAAAAAAATTCTCCAACAGGCACAATACAGTCACAGCATCCAAGTAAGTGAACAGACCTAAAAGACCTAATATTTCAACATTTAAAATGTATTTTTTCCAGGTTTTTGCTTCCTTCCGTGGACTGGAGCCAGGCGCCCATAGCAGCATATTTGGGAGGGCAAGAGGCCTTTGTTTACACCCTGCTCACCCTCCTATTTTTCGGCTGCCTCCTCTCCACAACCTGCATCAAGGAGGAAGCAGGAGTCAGAGGAGAGAGGAAGATTCTTGTTCATCCCCCTTTAAAAAGTTTGGGGAGCAGATGCTGCCCGTTCCCCTTCCTACCTCGGCCTCGTTGTTTACGTGATGTGCTGTGTCGACGTGCATCAGAGGGTCTTTCAATGCTGCATCATTTGTATGTGGTGTGCATACATGTGCCACAGGTCATATGGAGACTTTTTGTGGCGGAGGTGTGTAGTTGGATGGCACTGATGAGTGTCATGCTCTTCTTCGCTGACTTTATGGGGGAGGGATTGTACCAGGGAGTGCCGGGTGCAGATCCAGAATCACAGGAAAGGAAACACTATGATGAAGGTAGGCTAAGTTCTTCCAACCGTTGAAGTCAGTCAGTGAGATTATGTTTTGCATTAAAACCACTTGATTCTTGTCCAGGTGTGCGCATGGCCAGTCTGGCTCTCTTCCTGCAGTGTGCAGTGTCGGTGCTGTGCTCTACGCTAATGGACCGCTGGGTGGCTCTGCTGGGAGCCAAAGTGGTATACACTAGTGGGGTGGCTCTTCTGCTATTGGCCACCACCGTCATGAGTGTCTCAGACAGTGTGATGATGGTCACTGTCATGGCTGCTGTGACGGGGTACACACTCTGTGTCCTGCAGGTGCTGCCATACACACTGCTGTGTCTCTATCACTCAGACAGAAAGGTTAGTTCTTACTTACACCGTGTGCAGCCTTGTGTGTGATATAGTGGGAAATCTGCAAGAATGAAGAATGAATATTCAGGAAGTCCAGTGTTTGTGAGGAAAAGGATACAAAAAATCTTTTAATATTTATTTGTTGGAAATAAAAAGCAACAAAATCAAAAGACAGAATATGAATATCTGCTGTCAGTCAGGTTGTTCTTTTTAACATCAGCACTGATCCAGAATTTTACATTCGGTGCTTGGCTGCCATTTATAATTAAAGCTTACATTTAGCTCGTAACAGCTCTGTTAAATTTACCATTGCATGCATTTCCCTTTGAGAATTAAACCACTTACAGTCATGGTGAAAAGAAAATGCATCCTTTTAAATCTTAAACGGAAGAACTGACAGAGGGTGTATTGTCTTTTTACTGTATAGCATGGCATCACAGGAACTTGTTGTGGATGCTGCTTCAGCACTTGATGGGTGTATATGCCTGACCTTTTTGGGGTCAGGCATCTTTGGGGCATAATTACCATTGTTACAACAACTAAGAAACCACAAGGCAAGTCAAGTTAGCAGCTAACAGTTAGCATGAGACAAGCTACCTGCCTGCTGTTAACGATTCCTCACCACCAACTTTCTGTTACTACTGGATGTAAATCACAACTGGCTAATCACCATAATTTATATTATTTATTTAATTACAATTAATATACAATTATAAATAATTGTTTTCCAAATTATTACAAAGAAAGTGACACACAAAAACTATTTTAAAGCATTTTTCTTCTTTATAGCTTCAAATTGGAGCCAGCAATCGGTCCTCAGCAACCCACCTTGATTGGTTTTCGCAGCCTTTAATCACACTGTTCAGTCTGGTCAATTATTCAGTCATTAAATCTGGCAGGCTGGACATTGCTAGAATGGTAAATGGACTAGTATGTATATAGTGGTTTTCTACTCAAAGTGCTGTCTTACTACTAGCCCCATTCACCCATTTTCACATGCATTCATACAAGCACCATTTCCTGTGCCTAAGTGCTGGTAATCTAACAGTCACACACACTACTCTGATGGATACATCGGGGCAACCCAGGCTTTAGTATCTTGCTCAAGTTTACTTTGATATTCAGACTATTAAATGACTTATGCTCTGATTAGTAGACACATACACATACCAAGTAAAATCACGAAACATAGCAAGTCCCCCTTACATCAGATGATATTGTTTAGTGATGACAGTGAATGTAATTGGTAACCTTTTCTCTTTAAGATTTTCTTCAAGTCATCCAGACCCAGACCTCTTGAGCGGACTGAAAGTAATGACCCAACACTTGCTAAGCCTGTTCCCTCATGTGGTCCACCTGCTAAGCACCAAGCTGTGGGGCTGATACCTCCTGTGGCAGAGCCCTCTGTTGAGTCGCCACATCTATCACTTTTGGTGGCTGGAGGTGATAGAGCTGAAGCAGACTCCACACAAATCTCAAACAGAGGGATGGGCTTTGACATGGCAATACTGGAAGGCGCGTACCTTCTCTCCCAGGTATAGGTGGGCAATTGGAGCCGAATTAATTGGTGGTGTACCTGATCTCATTTCATGTGATATAAAGTATATTCAGATCTTCTTTGAACAGCTAATTGCATTTATTGATCAGTTAAGTTAATCAGTTGGAGTTAATCAAGTAAAGTTATACCAAATCTCGCCGCTTGGTTGGCTTCTTGAAATACTCCTGGTGTCACTGCCAGACAGTGTTGGGCAAGTTACTTTGAAAAAGTAATTATTTATAGTTACTAGTTACTTCTTCAAAAAAGTAACTGAGTTAGTAACTGAGTTACAAGATTCTACAAGTAATTAATTACTTAAAAAGTAACTATTGCGTTACTTAAAAAAAAAAAAAAAAAATGTTTAACCCTCTGTGGTCCAGGGTAAAATTGGCCATTTTAACTACTTTTGATGTTTCCTCTACATTTCACCTTTAAAAACTATTTATTTTGCCTTGTTTGGTATCATTCTTTTCAGCACAACCTCACGTGTCTGAATTTACGGTTATGTTTTCATTTTGATATACTGTATTAACACAATTGATCTAAAATCAGACAAAAAACATAAATCCGAGTAGAAAAAGTTATATTTTTACTGTAACAACCACAAACATGTTTATTGAATCATATTTCAGACCTTTAAATGCAAATATAAATTGTCAATTTTAAAATCATATGCATAAGTTTTGCAAACAACAAAGTTATTTGAAGCCATTTACCTTTTACCCTTTTTCAAATAACCATTTCAAACTATTTACAGAACAATCAGCTGTTCTGCATTCAATGAGATGCCACACAAATTATTTGTGCCACTCCAAAAAAAATAATTTCTGTCCACTATAAAGGAGAACATCACAGCCTGATACCTGCAGGTCTGACAGCAGGTGCTCCTCTCACTCCTCCTGTTTTTCACCTGGAGACAGCAGTCGCCTCATTCTTCTGACACACAACACAAAACTATCCACAACACTACACACTAACTACACAAGACAACACATTAACTACACACTCCAAACATGCTAAACGTCACAAATCTCTCACATCTCAAAACTCGCTCTCTCTCTCTCTCCGTCACTCCTAAAACTTCCCCCTCTTCCCAAACAACCAAATGTCATGTTGCCATATTATTTTTTGATTGGTCGACATGGTACATTTTTCCACCAACACGAACGGGCTGTTTTTTGTTTTGTTTTTTTATTTTTTGCTCATAAGCAGCGAGTGCTCGCTGCACTGTCCTTAGACGGTAAACATGACGAAACCATTGAGAAAAAAACACACGTATATATTGTTTATCATGACTCTGGTTTTACGTGGCCTATCAACACAATTTATAAACTGGTATATATCACCTTGTTGCTTTGTCATCTTAAAGTGGTCATGTGATTGGCTTACCACGACTACTTTATTCTTCCTCAGTCAAACAGCAGCACTCATGCGATTGTTTTGCCCCCTTTGCTCCTGGTGTTGTGCCAAAAAGTGATCGTCTACAAGAAAGTGATTGCCGTCCGCGGGAGCGCGCAGATTGCTTACATAGACAGCAACTGATATAAGATGCGGTAAGCTGAACACAGCTTCAACCGTCTGTTTGTTGAAAAATATAAACACCGTTAGTAACGCCGCTACTTGTAACGCTGTTATTCCCATCACTGCTGCCGGATGGCTGGTGTGTTTGAGGAGTGGACCCGAAAGTAGATACACAAGGGACAGGACTAAAGTTTAACAAAAAGTGAGCCGTTCATTTAGGCTGATAACTGCCACAAAACAAAAGCACAGGGATGAGAAACTAAATGATAAACTGAGAAAACTGGGAAAAACTAACGCAGGACATGGAATTGTAACGATAACCATAAATCTAACATGAACATGACCAGAACCTGAGATAACCAAGACTAGAGAAACATCCATGTAGCATGAGGTGAGATGAACAGACAACCCAACAATGAACAACGGGAGACAGAGGACTCAAATACACAGAAGCATAATGAGGGAAGTGGAAACGCCTGTGGAACACAGCTGACACAAATGAATACGATGCCACAGGGGAAGCAAAACCAAACACACTGAACACGGAACAAGAGACTGTCAAAATAAAACAGGAAGCATGATGAGACGTAGACTGTGACAACACGAGCTTGACAATAGGACATGGAACATGCAGACATGAAACACAAGGGCATACGAGGGCACGGACATAACTAAAAGTTATACAGTGGGGGTGTCCAAATTCATGGGCTGCATCCTCCTGAGGCCGCATTTGTAGGCTGATTACGTCACAGCGACGCAATGAAGGCTGTCCAAATTCGCAGACTCCTCCGAATGCAGCCGACAAATGTGTCCTCCCTTTTCCCGAATTTGAAGGATGGGTCGGGTGTGTCCTTCGTGGCCCAACCTATCCCAGGATTCATTGCGCAGCCCAGCCAGCCCCCGCAGTCTTTCCATACTCAGGTTAAACGTGATATATAAGTCACTTAGATAACTTAAAAATGTAATTATTTGGCTTTTTCAGTGTTTTATTTGTTCGTGAGTAAATCGGTTTTGCTGAGATTAAAGTTATAGTTTTCACACCGCTGAATAAACGCCAAACAGGGAACTGATTAAACAGAAGTGTGAGATGGTCGAGAATTTACGCCAGTGTCCTGTTATACTTTACACAGAAAGGAGCAGACGCCTGAGTTTATTAAACTCCACCGAGACAGCGGTGACGCAAAACTGAAGGCTAGACCGTCCAATTTCACAGCCGCTCACTACCGGTCTACCTGGCCTTCATAGGAAGGAACAGGAAATGACACCTAAAAAAGGAAGCATGGGTGATAACATTAACTAGACTAAAACCTAACTACTTTATAAACACTAGAACTTAACATTTCTCTAATACCTCATAAGAAATCAAAAATACAAAACAAACTCAAAATGCTGGGTCACAGAGCCCTGACACCTGGCCACTTATTTTGGAAGTCATGCTGGAGGAACTTTCATTTCAATGCTTCAATGCTCCATGGGACGTAAAACCTGATTTTAAAAAGTGAAAAGGTTTTTGTTTTTTTAAAACTTTCTTTCCCCCTGGAAGTTAAACTTTTACCATCATCTTTGCTGCTGCAGAGTCCTCCCATAGATTTGAATTCAGGATTCTCTGAATACCGTATCTCTCTTTGATAATGTCTCTGCAAATACTCTTAGACAGTTTAATCAGGTCAAGCAATTAAGACAATTTTGCGGTTAACAGAGAGATGAAGATGGGCTATTTTACAACTCAAAAGGACTGCTTTGTAAATTGTGGTCATGCATTTAAAATGCTGCTCTTTTCATCTGCTTACCTGCAGTTGCTGCCAGCCATGTGTCTCGGTTCCATAGTGCAGCTGACTAACAGCGTGAGGGTGTACATGGCTTGCGCCTGCTGCTTCAGCCTGCTGGCTTTGCTCTTTGCCAGAAGAGTTGTCTACAGCCACGCTGACCTCCAGTGTTGATCGAGTCTCCATCAGGAACATCAGCCGACACAAGAGTCATGTGCTGGAAACAGTGGATCCTGAGTGTTCTCGTGTGGGGGAACATAGAGCATTCTTCAGGTTTTTATAGGCATTCAAGGACCTATTGGAGCTTGTTGGATATAAAGCAGTCACATAAGAATCATGCTGCCACTTTAAGATCGTACCACATGCCAAATGTAGTGTCTTTTTAATACAATAAGGTCCATGAATGCTGTGTTTCCATCACTCTTATTGTGAGTGAAATGACACAGCACACAGAATACACTGTATCAAATAACTTTGTTTTTTGTATTCTTGGATAGGGAACGACAGGGAATGATATCCTGCTGTGTGCTGTTGCTAAGAAACAACACTGGAGTCTTGACACTCCTTGTGTGGTGCATTCTGCTGCAGTCTCCTCATCCATATGCTCAGCTTGGCTGCTATGAAGATTCATTTACAGCTAGCATGTAACCTAATTACCCAGTGATTAGAAAGCATGTTTAAAATACCTTCCTTCTGAGCCGTGTGTTCCAGCCGTTTGCAGCTGTAGTGGTTGTACTCTTACGCATGATGGGCTGAGATATTATGGTAAAATGAACTCTCCACTCCCTGTCCTTCTGTTGTAGAAGAGGGTGTGGACAGATCAATATTGACTTGAGCTTGAGTTTACAATACATCTGTGCAGTCTTATCTACTCTGAGTCCACGTGTGCATCCAGTATAACCAGGGAGGCTGAAATATTGCACTGATGTCATCTTTCTCATCAAAGTTGTCTGGAAATTGTGCAGCTGAAGGATTCCTTTAAAAGGGACAATGAGCCAGTACCTTGTATTTATTCATGTCATTATCTTGTATTCAGCCATAAGGCCCTAATTTATTGAAGTAGACATGACATGTAATTTGTTGTCAATTAATCAGGAGGCAGCCCAGATACCCCAATTCACCACGTGTTTGACTGACGTGCTGGAAAAGCTGTACTAATTACCATATATATATATATATATATATATATATATATATATATATATATATATATATATATATATATATATATATATATATATATATATATATAAATTCGTCACCATTGGAGGTTATAGTTTTGAAAATGACACAACTGCATGTAAAAATGCTCAGCTGGAAATGTTATTGACGCAAAACATGTTTTGTATGTGTCATACTTCTGGGATATATTTAGAGATGGGGTCTTCTGACTGAGATTTTTCTTTTCTTTTTATATTTACATGTGTTTGAGTTGTTTGAGACACTTAATTGCACTAAGTTTATAGGTTATTTGGGAATTCGCTCAGGGGATTTTGTTTTTAAGTTGTCCTAATTGTTTTCTGAATCTTATAGGTTTAAAAAATGGTAGAAGGTTTAAAAAGTCATACTTTGAAATGTAGCCATGGCATGTGAATAAATGTGTTGTTTTACTGGCTTTAATTTTTTCCCATTTTAGTCACGTTTAGTGTAAAGATTCATCTTCTGTCTGAGTTCCATAGCCCTTCCAAACCACCAGAGGGCCCCTTTGCACAACAGAAAAGCTGCACAGCATGAAGTGTATATGCATGAAGGTATCCTTGCAGGGCAACTTTTATATGTTCATTCTTCTAACAGTGTACATGCATTAACAAATGTGATCTTGATATGTTGAGAGTTTTTTTAAATAAAAGTTTTCTGTCCTCAAAATAATGTGGAATATTACAGCTTTCATGTTGATGGAGTATAAATCAAGGTGTGAAGTTTGGTTTTGCCTAGCAGTGAGCTGCTGGCAGAGGTAAAAAAAAAAAAAAAAGAAGAAGAAGGATGCGTTTCATCAGTTCCTCCAAAGCATGAAGATCATTCTCAGCACGTCAACACTTTGTGCCGAGATTCTCTCACATCTCACACAAGGAGATGCTTGAAGTGCTCAAACAAATTTGACTTTAAAATTCTTTTAAAACTTGAACTATGATGTTATTATTAATCTCTTCCTCCCCTCACTCCCAACCAGTCGCAGTAGACGACTGAGTCTGGTTCTGCTGGAGGTTTCTTGCTGTTAAAAGGGAGTTTTTCCTTCCCACTGTTGCCAAGTGCTTGCTCAAAGGGGGCCATCTGATTGTTGTGCTTTTCTGTGTTATTGTAGGGTCTTTACCTTACAATATAAAGCACCTTGAGCTGTGATTTGGCTCCATATAAATAAAATTGAATTGATAATGTTTATTGTATTATATATTACTAATAACTGTCAGTGTTTCAAAATGCGTATGTGTATTTGTCTTCAGATTATTTTCTGATAATTAAAGACTTCATCAATGAATAATTTTGTTAAAGAAAACAGAAAATAGTATCTTATGATATATTTATCTTTAAAGTGTTGATTGCAGCCTTACAGCAAACAAATGAACTCAATATAAAAGAAAACTAAGGCCACTTGGGAAGTGATCCAGATCCTCATTATAACTGGAGAAGTTCCACCAAGTTTCATGAAACTGTAGGTCTTGTAGTTTTTGCATGATGGCCATAAGACACACAAACTTAAATACTGAAAACATACCAGAATATAAATCTATTTTTGACACACAGTCCCAGTACAACACAGGCCTGTCATAGTGTACTTCTGCTGTGAATATTTTAACAGACTTAAATATTAAGAAGTAATGGGTCACCTGAGTGATCAGTGGACACTGGTAGTGGATGGAAATCCCTCTTCTCTAATATCCTTTATATCAACACCGCAGTAATGAAACTGTTTTTGAGCCACAGAAAGTGATGTAGTGCTGCTGAGCCAAAAATGCAAGTCAGTTTTTGGTGTCTGGAAGAGGCCTGAGCAAGGTTGCAAAGTGAAAACGCATTCCTCTTTTGCTGCATCATTACTGACCTCTGGCAAGCCATTGCTTTTCCCCAGCCACATGAGCTCAGCCACAGCTTGCCACAGATTTCTTTGAAATCTTCTGACTTCTCACACTGGAAGTTTGTTCTGGAAAACCTGTGTTTGTACCAGCAGAGGTAATCTGACTAACAAATCGGCCCTTACTTCTCTAATGATGCTTATTGGACAGACTTAGTCATTCAGAGTGCTGTGATCATTATTGGCAAGTTAACCAGACCTGGACTAAGACTGGTCCCAGAAAACAACAACAACAGCAACAGAAATTAATTTTAAAAATCAGGGAAGTTCTCCACAGAAAACGTTTGCGTTCTAGAAGAAGGGTTAATCCACATCTGTGTCAGTTTCTTCCTCTTCTGATGCTTTTAATTAACCAGATTCACGGATGGCACAAAACTAACTACTCAGGTACATCTTCATCAGCAGCACTGTTGTAATCAAAAGTCTCCAGTATCAGACAAAATGCTGTTGAGAACTAATCCTGTAAGCACACTTCTGTATCATTGTGTATTTCTTCAGCAGCATAACAGCGCCCCGGTGTGGTCGGCGTGACAATTACAACTTTGCCCTCTCGAATTTTCATTGCACAACACGAAAACATTAATTCATTAACCAGATATATGCTTTGGATCACTAGAGATCCTGCATATAACAACATTTTTTTAAATCACCTGTAATCATAAATAATCTATTGTGTAATGAGTTAATTGCTTATTCCTTAATGAAACAATAACTAATCTATGTAAATATGAGGGGAAAAAATAGATAAGGTGGTAATAAAATGTTATTTCCGTGTAAACGAAGGTGCAGTAACTTCTGCCAAAGCAGAATTTCTGAAAACTCCAAGTTTCAAGTCCAAGTTTAGCCAGTTTCATGTCTGCACTCGTAGCTTCATGGCAAATTCGACTGAGTTCAAAAAACATCCTGACAGGGGAAAAATAAATGTGCAGACTTTGTGTTAGACTTAAAAAACATGGAGAATGAAAATGAAAAAGACGCGACTGTGAAAGCGTGACTGATGGATAACGGAAGTCCTACCTCAGGAGATTTAGATCATCAGGGGCTTCATTTCCTACATTGTGAATTTTTGTGCAGCAGTTTGAACCTTTTGCATATCTGTTTATGCCAAATGCCTCTGGCCATCAGACCTTCTGTGGGGATTTTAAGTTCTTATTCTTTCGCATTTAAGATGATAACTTGCTGAGCCAACGGCGCACATGGGCATGATTTACTCTTCTGTCCTCCTTTGAATGAGACAGTGTGACAGTTCTGCCTGATTTCATGTAAATTTGGAGCTAATGACCTGCTCGAATGTGCACATATGTCACACGTATCCTGTCATTACATTCATGATGAATTCGTGCACTTTTTACTCATTTTTACTCATAAACACCTGGACTTCAAGAGCTCAAATGTGAACGCATCACACATGTCTGTGATTTTAAGGAATCATAGCGAGTCGCTATTAGCGACTATGTTATTCAGGTTGGCTGGAAATCAGAAGCACAGGCAACATTTCCACTGGATTAGTTATCAAACTAGTAACAACCCTTCTAAATCTTCTAAATAGTGTTTTATTTTTGACACTGAAAAATTAAAAAGAAACTTCTAATATCGGGCACTTTCTTCCTTTTGCTCTGGACCAATGGTGTGTGAAGGGGATAGTCAAGTTTACCTAAAAAGATTCATAGGTGGAGTAAATCACGGTCACGTGATTCAGAGCACTGGTGCCCCACAACTGGAAGATTTGAATCTTCTGGTAGGCTGGAGCCTCTGAGTGTTGAGTCTGCAGGTTCTTCTGGTTCCTGCACAGGTTTCATCCAACTGTCCACATGCATGTTTGTTCCATCCATCTATCCATGTTATGGGTGGATGTTGTGCTATTTGATATAAACAGATTATCTGTGTGCCTCCCTGATTTCTCGCTTCACGGAACTTAGACAACTGGGTAGCAGTGCTTCCACGGCAGCTTTATCTCTAGCAGTAACTGCAGGTTGGTCTGATGGCCCAGGTTAATCTTGACCTCTTATCAGTGTATCCGTCACCCCCACTTCCACCTCCTTCCCCGCACATCTGCTGGCTACGGTGCATCCTGTTAAAACAGCACAGCTTCCCCTCTAACAACACATGGTAGTCAGAATTTATTGAGCGGCAGCCAATCAGCGCGTTCCTTTTTGGGCGAGCCTCCGCGGTGCTGGTCCAATCAAAGACGCGGAAAGGGACCCGTGCCTCCGAGTTGTGCAGCGATGCCGTCACGTGACGCTGGGAAAAGAAATGCCAACATGGACCCGTGGCAAAGACGGGACGCGAGTGCGCGACGACAATAACACGACGGAGACGAGAAATAAAGGCGAAACACGGAGAGCCGTGGACTGCGCCACCTCCGCGAACACTCTCCCCGCTCTGAAGCACGGTAGGTCGAAGCAGCCGCCGGGATCGCGCCGCTCGACTCCTCCGGAAAGACCGAGGAGTATAAATAGAGCAGTTTTTATGACCCAGGCGAACTTGAGGCTCGTGGATGTCTGAGTGGGCACAGTTGTACTGCCATGCTGTCGGAGGAGCGCTCGCTTGTTTCTCAAGCAGTCGGGCCGTGGATTTTCCATCTTTTCTCTCTCGGTGATCCGACGCTCGCACTCTCTGGCGTGTTTGTGGGCGCGTCTGTGCGGCCCTTGTTTACCCTGCGCAAGCGGCCGTGCTCTGCGCGAGCAGCGAGGCCCTGCTGCCACATGTGCCCTCTGACAGCACCCACAAACAGCCTTTACATAAGCACACGGGGTTATTGTGATCAGGACGCTGGCTTTAAACATCAGGGCTGCGGACATGTGAGGGGATGTAAACGCACTCCCGGGGACCCTCCATCGGATTAAATCTGAGTCCCGATGCGTTTTGGGGTCCCAGCACTTGTTGCATAACTCTAGACAGGGTTGCTGTTTCTTACATTGTTTAGCGTTCACATCAGGCTTTTTCTGTGTTTCAGCACCAACACTGCCATGGACGTGAGAGGTCAAATGCACTGCAGCTTAGGAAATGACTTTAAAAAATAAAAGCTGCAAAAGCACACAAAATAAAAGCCAGCCTGTGGTTACAGGGCACCTGTGGTGTAGGCCTGAGTCCATGTGAACCCTGGTTCAACAGCAGACACACCGCCAGAATTTTTTTATAGGGGTCGCCATATGGGGGCCACTAAAAATATTGGGGTTGCACACCAAAAATATAATTTCCAATTTTATTATGCTGTTGTCAAACATAGGTTACTTGAAAAATATGGGGGAAAAAGAGAAGAATTCTATGCCTAGTTAGAAAATTGGTACATATGAAAATCAAATAAGAGGGTGGCGTCCTCTCTCTTGTGCTCACGTTTATTAGAATTACCAACATAGGACAATCTTGTAATGGGAAGCCACTGGGGAGACCAGCAAATTTTGAGGGGGTGGCCAGTGCCCCCCCAGCACCCCCATTGGTGGCACCCCTGGTAGCCGGCCCTTTTGCTTCTAGCTGTTGGATCTCCATAAGATCCATATGTGCATCTCCAAGGCGACAGAGTGGAGCCACAGGTTTATTGTGGTTTATTATTGGCATGCTTGTAAATAAATAAATATAACTAAAATGCAACATGTAGCCTTACATGGATTATTCTAAGCAGTATAAACAGACATGTTTGTTAGTCACTAAAATAACTGGGCAGGAAATAGCCCGGTGACAATAAAAATGTTTTAGTTGTGTCATAAGCTGCTGTGGTTAGATGAGTTATCCTCACACAGGAACGGGATTTCCAGTGTGTGGCATTCATTGAGTAAATAAAATGCTTATATGAGCAATCAACTGTCTGAAAATTTGGTATTGATACTTAGTAATACTGTAAATGTACAGCAGCGCCTCTATTTAAAGGGCCGCTTCAACCCAAATGACTAAACCGCCCCCCCCCCCGGGGTTCCCATATTCTCACTCGAGTGGATAGTTGAAAGGTGGTAACCTTGCTGAAGTACAATGACAGTCAGATTTGTTGTGCCCTGATGCTGTAGCAGTGTGCTGCACGGGGGCCCTTTGTCAGAGTCCACGTTTAGTACCTGACTTGTTTAACGTTATATTAGAGCTCAAAGTATTTATTTATCCAAGTGAGGACCAGAGACTTACACTAACTGGGAGTAGACTCTGCATTGCACCACAAAGGAATTCTCACACTCCTGCTCGTACATTCTTACTTTTCTCTTCACAGAAGCAGGAAATAAACTGCCCAGAAAGTATGCATGTACCAGCGGGAGAGCACCGAATCATGTTTAACCTTGTTTGCATGCAGCAGCAAATCATTCAGCTCATCCCCAGGACATTTGTTAAAAAAGTATAAAGTCATAAAATATCACCACAGAGATTTTTCAAGCCTCTTATATGTCTAAAAACTGCTAATAAGATAGATCGGTAAACTCCAACAGTGTATTGGTTCGGGGGGGGGCTTAGGCCCAGCTGTCCGCCAGGGTCCTAATATGCTGCTATGCATGAAAAGTTTTGCAACAGTGTGACTGAGAGGATGCCATGCACTCATCTGCCAAAACTTGTTATATGTATGGACATCCAGTATTAAAAGAGAAATTTTAAATGATGCCATTACCCCAACCACCCTGCATATGTTTTTATAGATATTATCGATATTGGACCACCTGGTACGTTTATACAGATATGTGTGTGATCTGGTTGACTGATATATGAGTCTATGTCTAATTCAGTGCATCATTAGAATATTTGCTCATTTCTTTTTCTGTGTTCCAGTATTAGTTTTAACCCTCTGACATAATCAGAGTTTACAATATAACTTTGACTTGAATATTAAGGAGAAAAACTGAAGGAGAAAAATGTTTTTTGTTGCCAAATGCATCGACTATATTTATTTTGAAGTCAATAATCGAGTCATTGAGGTCCTCAGGCCCTCCTGCCTTTTTACTTTCTGCTGGGTAATAAAATCTGGTCTCACTGCTGCCTTTGCAGGTCTTTGTGTCTCCTCTTCTGGATCGAGTTTCCTCTACATCCCTTCTGCAGCGTTCGGACAGGATCAATGGTGTCTCTCAGCAGCAGAATGCTGAGTTTGGAAAATGACCTGTTCAGGGACAGCAGCAGCCTCTTCTCCCTTGACCTCGGGGACGGAGACCGCAGCCAGGGGGGCAGTTCGGCCTCCTGCAACAGCCCAGAAGCCAGGGAAGTGGAGGTTCTGCACAGCTCCAGCCCAGGAGAGGATGAGGAAGATGAAGAAGAGGAGGAGGATGAGGATGGAGAAAAGCGTCTCCATATTTTCTTGGGAGAATTGGGAGAAGGGGAAGCTGCCAGTCAGGAGCCTAAGCTGCCTGAATTCTCGTTCCACCCCTGTTCCCCGTTCTCCCCAACCTTGGAGGACATCGAAGAGTTTTTGAGGGAAAAGATGGAAATAGTCAAAGATGGGATGGTTGTTCCAAAGGAGGAGGCCTCCCCTCAACCATGCAGCTCCGCTGACCCTCCACCTGCCTCCGCTCTCCCGGTTGCTTCCTCAGAGACTATCAATGATCCAAAGACTGATGCCTCCCAATGCACGTCTAGCTCAGATGCCACTCAAGGCGGGAGAAATAGCCCCATTCCAGCAGACCCTTCTTCTTGTGCCCAAGTTAACCCCTCACCACCCACCTTGTCCCCACCGGTGCTCCTGGGTGCTCCTTTGGTGCTCCAACTCCAGCCTCTTCCGTTGGCCCAGGCCCAGAATCCAGCAGGCTCTCCTGCAGGGGCCCAAAGTGGGATTTTGCTCACCCATGTGGTCATGGGGCTTCAAGGTGCTACAGGACAAAATGTAACCCTGCTGGCTCCCCAGGTGCCCTCCACCCACACCACTCTGTTATCACTAAACAGTGGTGATAACAAGCCAACTGACCAGAAGTATGTAAAGATCGCCCCTCTGCCAATCACTATGAGGACTCTGGAGATCACAGGCTTGACTGGGGTCGGGGGCCATGGAGGCGGTGTGCTAAAAGCAATGGCTCCTCGGATGACGAGGGTGCCACCTACTGAAAGGGTCCACAAGTGCTCCCACCCAGGCTGTGGGAAGATGTACACCAAAAGCAGCCACCTGAAAGCTCACTTCCGCCGTCACACAGGAGAGAAACCCTACACGTGTAGCTGGCCCGAGTGTGGATGGAGGTACGGAACATGATGCAGACTGTAGCAGGTTTAACAGTTAAGATGAGGTTTTAGGGGTTTTTCCCCCCGATTGATTGTTGGCACTGATTAAGCAGATGGCCTGATCCAGCAAGACTACTTAGAGCAACAGACCCTGCACAAACACGCCACAGTACGTTTATTACAATATGAGGAAACGGAAGAAGAATAAACAATTTCAGCTGCTCCTTTATTCACAAGGGTTTGTTATGCATCCACAGAATACTTTCATAGCAACAAAGAATTTCAGTTTCCATCTCGGTTATACTTTACGTGTTTAACAAAGCATCTTCCTGGTTAACAACCCATTAAGCTTTGTGTCTAGAAGTGCTTTTTGTCTAGTGTTTTTTTCCCTTTGGCTCCAAAGGTTTGATGGTAATCAGCAGTCAATTGTCAAAGCTATTTTGTCAATTGACAATATTATGCACATAAGTTAGCATAACTTTATATGAATACCTTCATGTAAAAACAGTTTACTTAAAAGATGTGTGAAGCTTCCACTTCTGGGAAGTGAAGCCAGTATTGAGGTGGCTAAAACCTGCTTTCCTTCTAACAGTCAGTAGGGGGCAGCACCTCTGGCTGCAAAATGAAGTCCGATTATATCGAAGCCTACAGCAAAATGACACTTGATCTGTGGCCTTAGTAAATGTTTAGCTCATGAGTTTATGAGATTCAAGTATTCTTCAAAACAACATGATGTTAGATTCTTTATATTACGTTCATCTTGACGTCTTGACGAAAAAATCTAAAAGGCTAGCAAAGACCTGCATGTAGTTTAGTAAAAATATAACAAATTTATTATGAACAATGAAACTATTTGAAATTTGGAATACATCAAAATAATATGAATAACGTAAATAATCAAATAGATATTGAGGATTTAATACCCAGCAGGTTGCTTCAGAAAGTGTCTCATGATATGATTATGCTCACCCAGCCTTCGGGATCTTATCTTCATGTTGATGTCGCCTGCTCTGCTGCACTTTTAAGCATTTTTACACTGGCTTATTTCGTCGAAGATAAAAACCGTTAACAAATGTAGAACATCAACAAAATAGATGAACGTACCAAATGTGCATGAAACGTCAACAAGCATGCGCATGGTGAACGCAGTTGTAAGGTCACCATTCGGCGTTCAGTTAACTGTAAGATAGGGAACATACATACATTATTATGATATTGTGTGTTTTAGGGCGGGGCAAAGGTGGTTGAAAAGTACCTGTGAGGTGAGCTGAGATGTGATGATGACCACCGATGAGACTGAGATGGTAGTTATTAAACATAAAACGTTGGTCTCCCCGGGTGGTCTCACTGATATGAAGAGAGAGGGGTGTTTGAGCCTGTGCTACAGTGTCTGCACAAGGCCTTCCTCAGCTGCTGAGGTGGTGCCTTAAATGATTAGTGAGGTAAAAAAATCAGATTTTTCCAGGGCTGTTAACGCACTGGAGTGCTTCATATTAATAAAGAATAATTTGTAACTGAGCGTGCGGAAACTGTTTCATATGATCATTTTCTCATTTTCATCTGCTAAATATTGATTTCAGCCTCTCAGTCTCCTGTTACCCATTGCCAGCTTATTCAGTCTTAATAAGGAATGGTAATTACGTTTGTGTCATTAAAGACTTTTAATGCCTTTTAGTTTTGAGGATTGATGTCAGGGACTTCCAAAGGGACTGAGACTTGTTTTAGCTCCTTATCTAAGTTTGAAGCTCTGTGAAGATAATAGTCACTTCTTAGCTGTTCTACTCTCTCTGTTACAGGACTAAATGACAGACTGTGAGCAATTACAAGATAAATCCTTCTCTTTATGCCAGAGTTCCCACTTTTATTCTGTGAATGCTAAACATGACCTGCAGGTTTTTTTTAAAAAAAAAACTTACAAAAGCACAAAAACATTTGGCCAATCAGCACGCTCGGCCCCAGAAGTTCCTGAACCTTTACTGTACCTCCCACACAGGAGATCTGCTGGCAGAAGTTCTACAAATATCTCATCTTTAACTGCAAAACATAAGAATGGATTTGATTCATATAATAAATCCAATATTAATTTGTGTAATCTTATCCATCATTGGGAGGAAGGGATTTGGTATGTCCCGATTAATGGATATGTTAGCTGGTGTGTCTCTAAACCTCCTTCAAGCTGTGGATAACACCACCCCTCTGCTCTTGTGTCTCCAGGTTCTCCCGCTCCGACGAACTGTCTCGTCACCGCCGCTCTCACTCGGGCGTCAAGCCTTACGAGTGCTCACTGTGTGAGAAGAAGTTTGCCCGCAGCGACCACCTCTCCAAACACACAAAGGTCCACCGCAGCTCCAGGCCCAGCAGGATTATCAGAGCCACCGTGTGATACCCTCAGCTGACCTGACCCCTGCCCAGCATCCACCCACCCACACCTGCCGTGCCTCCCTTGCCCAGCTTCGATTTGGGCAGCGCGGTGAGGGTCCGGGCCTCCTCAGGACTTTTGGTGCTTTACGAGCTGGACTTTCAGAAGAATCTCAGGAGTTGGCTGCCGTTTTACTTCAAAGTTTCTGTCCCGTCTCTTCCTCCCCTCTGTTTTACCTTCAGTGCTCCTTGTGAGCTGCTCATATTGTACAGAGCTAGCAGCCACCTCAGGAAAAAGTCAGCTCAAAGTGGATTTCCTGGCCTTTGCGCACTCATGCGTGGCAGAATGCAGAGCAGCAGACATTCTTATAAGGGCTCCTCATGTAACCACTGCGTGCCCCACTGCTCCAGTTACCAAGCTGCCAGGTGCTGTGGGAAGTAGAGTGCTAACCAGTAATGGCAGCATCTGTAATTATAGAATCTTGTTTTTTCTACTTTTGCAATCGATTTGCTTCCTCAAAGGTAAACTTCAGGGTTCAAATGGTTCAGATGAAGCTTCCGTTGTTGCACTTATGTGTTCTAATCGTTAACGCGATACGCGCGAGAGAGTTCGGAAACCCGCTCCCAATTTCTGAATTCTTCTGAAAGTACTTTCAGAGTGATGCCGAGGCTCCTCACAGCAGAGATAGTTTAGTCGTATTGAACTGGTGGTGTCCCTGATAATTTGGCCAAGTTGAGCAAAACTCCCTGTTTTCTGGACCACACCTCTGGCCTTGATCGCATTCATCCAGTCGTGATCCAAAATGCTTTGGACCTGTATGCCTTTTCTCAGTCCCAGTATGTCCTAATCTCTTTATCGATGCCTTTGTCCATCTCACAAAACCTCTGTTGAGCCTGCTGTTATCATATGACTGCTCTTATTTAACTGTGACTCTGAACACGGGGTTGCCAAACCTGAAATCCCTGTTCTGGCCCTCTGTGGGAGGATGAAAATGACACCTTCGTTTATACGGTTTATAAGCTCTTTGTTCTCTGGAAATCATTGTGCAGCCCACTGATGTGGCTTAAAAAACATACACACACACACACACACACACACAAAGTAGTTATGGGCCTATAAGGTGCAACAGTGATGTGAAACTTTGCTCTTTTTTTTAATTTACAGTAGCACTTACTGTAAACGTTTATTTTTTTGGTTATAGCAGCAAGAAAAGCTAATAGTATGAATAGCTGGAAAGGCAGCTAACATCTATCCAATCATTTGTATTAGCATATTCAATATAATGTGTACTGAATATTAAGGACACAGATGATGTGTACAGCTTGTAGCCTTTATATAGATGTTTGTTTGTTTTGAAATCCAAGGATTTTCAATCAGCGCATTAAGCTATTCAGTGGTGTTCCTGGAGAGGTTTTCAGTCTGTTATGTGAGTTTGATTGTAGCGCGATCAGTCTGTGGAATGTCGGACTGATTATGCTCTGGGATTTGGAGTCCCGCTCTACCCGTTCACATAAACCATTAAGCTGAGTCTGCTGGTCTCAAGTGCACTTGTGCTAGTGAAACGTGAGAAACAGTCAGAAAACACTCCTGCTCTTATGGCAGTTCCATAAAATGCACTGGAACAGCAAAATGCGAAAAAAAAAAAAATAGTGAAGCAATTTTTGTAAGGAAGGTTCAACTGCCCGTGGCGGTCGGTATTACCGTTTGTTATTAGATCTCAACATTGTGGTGCTTGTTAACCTACCGGTGCTTCACAAAATAGGCTGTAATTACAAGCGTAACACCTCACATAGCTGGATTATCTCTGTTGAACAGGCACTTATAATTACAAACTGCAGGCTACCGGCAGTCTTAACTTTAGCTGGAGCAACACTGGTGCTTATGGATAAGCGCAAAAATAGAGCACTTATTTACACAGCAATCGTTCTTATATCTGTGATTCTTAGCATTCTGGAAACCCTAGGTTTCATTCTTTCCAAGCAGCCATGCTCTGTAGCGTAGAAACAGACGGGCAGACGTGTTTATCTGTCTGAACCAGTGCTGTCTTTGTGTCTGAGCCTCCCCAGGCTGCTTCTACTGACCTACATCCAGACCTGTATTCCCTAATCATCATCATCCAATTCTCTCTCTCTCTCTGTGATGCCTGAGCACAGGCGATATTTTCTTTTTGTTTTGTTTTTGTTTGTTTGTTTGTTTTGAATACCAGAAATGCTATTTTCCTATTTGCAGAAATAAAATTAAAAAAAAGAAAAAAGAAAAACACTAATCCTTTTGCTATGTTGTTATTCTAGTAATGCTTGTTAGGCAGACATAGATCAACATTTGCTACGAGGTTTACAGTGACAATGTACCAGCATGTGAGAAAATAACAAGTATAGAAATGGTGTGAAAGTATTTTTATTCACACTCAGTCTTTTTATAACAAGCTTATAGTGTGAAATATCTGTGTACAGTGTACAGATGGAAATCAGAAATCTTGAGTACTGTTCTTAGTGATAGTTTCGAATGCACTGTGGGAAACAAAGGTTTCTTAAAAAAGCTAAGGGGCTATTTGGAGCTGTCTTCTTGGGGTTTTTGTTTTGGGTCCTAGCTTACATGAATAGTCTGATATATCTGTTTACTGGCACTAAATGAGACTTTTTATGTTCTTGTTGAAGACAAAAAATAAGTAAATAGGAAACAAGTTTGACTTTAATTCACCATTTGGCCAGAATCACATGTCAAATTGCTAATTTCACTTTGTGTCCGGTGTCCATGCAAATGTCTGTTATGAGTAGACTCCATTTGACTCGTCTAACATTCATTGATTCACATCAAAAGAAACACAGCAAAAAATTGTCAAGTCCAAGGAAACATTAGCATCGATATAAAAATACACATGCAGAAACAGTGATTGAAAAAGGATAGTAACAGATGTACAACATTCCCCAACAAATCTTGGAAGAAAAAAACATGAATCTTCAAATATCGACAGCTTTGCGGTACTGGCAGGCAAATTTACCAGCTTCTCTCCTTTCATTTTTCTGTAGTCACCTGCTCTCTGATAATACCAGAGATTGGTGTCACTTCTATGAGACGATCTGAATTCCCTGCAGTGCTAAATGACAGCAGGGATTACAGCACAGCAAATCTGGCTTTTAAAAAAAGCAGCAGGCAGGTTTCAATCCTGTAATTACTTTCCAGTACTCTGAATCCTGCTGCATGCTGCACCACCTCTCACTTCGGTAATCTACAAAGCTAAGAGGAAGCTACAGCTCTCTACACATATCATGTTTTGGCTGTCAGTGTTTTCTAGCTGTGCTTGACTGCATGGGGAATGGGAGGGGAACACCTGGAAGGAACTGGGACCAGCTTCAAAGCAAAAAAAACAGTTTCCTCCTTTCCTGCTCTGCTCTTGGACACTTTTGCTAATGTGGCCTGAATACGCAGTCATAAAAATGCTGATCATCTGAGTCCTGTTTTGATTCCTAAACTGTAGGCAGGCATCTGGCAAGAACGTAGACTGAACAGGAGGAGAGAAGCAAGGAGGGAGTTTCCTGTTAGAAATGAAATGTGGCCACAAGCTGTAATGTAATAAGAGTAGTCGACAACAGTCATGACCAGAGGTTACTGTAGGACAAAGCGCTGCACTGCTCTTTAAAACAGAACAGTATGGCCTTTAAAAAGCTATAGATTTATTATGATCAGTAAATGGGACCAGAACATAAAGCTGAAGAACACAGAAGAAGGCTTTCTGTTTATCTCAATAGATTGCCTGCAGCAATTCTTTGTGACTGTTAACAAGAAACTTTGTTGAAGACTACTGCTTTTATTCCTTCTTACCTTCTTTCATTCATCACCCAGCCTAGGTGGAAACTAAATAGAATCCATGTTGGGATAAAAACACAGCTTAAGGAAAGATTAGTGTTTAACAACTGTGTAATTTAAGAGGATGTGTGAAAAATAGACAACACAAGTGAAAGTCAGTGAATACTACAAACAATATGCAGCTAACTAATCAAACCTAGGTAATAAGGATCATTTCAATTGTGATATTAATAATACGTTTTGCAGATTCTGAAATCATACAGAGGCGTTACATACAGAGGACGTCATGCGCACGTCACTCAAGACCTGTCTGCCATGTTGGACGTAATCATCACTAATCCGTTGTTTACATAGAAATTATCACTACTTTTCCCTCATACATGCTGCGGGGTTAGGTGCAGTAATCATCAAGGACAGAGGGAAAATCTTTTTTTAATCATGTTTTTTAGATAGAAGAATACGGGGGAAAAAACGAATTAATGAATAAAGGCATCAGATAAATAGTATAACAGTATAACAATTATGGGTTAGTTGAATTTTTTAAATAACCAGTATCTGTTTCAAACAATATGTACCATTTAAAATTTTTACGTTGATATTTTCATTATTTCTTCTTCGTCTGCCTCCTCCAGCACAATTCTCGCCTTCTCATCTCCATTTCATCCTCTTCCTCCTGAACTAACGTTAGGGTTCTAACATAAGAAGTCTCATATGAACATAATTATTTAATCTTGATATTACTGCAATGAGTTATTGTCAGCAGATGTGACCCTCCCGTCTCTGGACAGGTAACAAGAGATGGCTAAACGACAACGTAACAAGCTAACCATGCAAGCTAGTCATGCAAGCTAGTCATGCAAGCTAACATTAGCCTCTAGCATCCTAAAACTTAATTTCCCTCTGATTAACAGTTTGATTTCACTTTCACATCACAAGAGTTTATTTGCTAAGTACGAGTCTGCCAACGTCAAATCCATTTCAAAAAAAGTTTCAGTAACAGCCGTGAATACCAGTGAACAGGAGCTAACAGCAGAACACACTGATGGAAAATTATGGCTATCCATATGCCTTGCCGAGTTTTTCCAAATAACAAGCAAGATGCTTGTCAAGAAAATGTACTTCCTCCAAGAGAGTATATGTTTACTATGTTTAGTAAACCGTATTTCAGGATTATTACACATCCAAAATGGCCGACAAGTTAATGTCACATGTAGGGTTGCCAACTCTTAACTATCAAAAAAAGGACAATCTGGCCTGCCAGAAGCACAAAGCACAGTCAGCTAGGAATAGTGTAAATAGGAACTGTATGTTCATATTCGTACAATATAAATGCAGTACAGTGTTGATATTCAGTTTAATCAAAACCTCATCTGAAACAATACAGGAAAAATACAGTAAATGATAACAGAAATCACATGGGCATTTCCTTTGAAAAATAAGCAAAAAAAGACAAAATAGGAGCTTCAGTCACCCCGTTTATTATGCAACTGGGACCAAACGGCACCTTATTTTTATGAATCACACATCTGGTGCACATCCTCACATCTGGTGTGCATGATGGGCCATCACTGATGGCTGTGACTGGACACAAGCACAATAGCCCCGGCTAAAACGGGAACCCTTGTCACGTGGTAAGCAGTCATGTTTCTGCAAAACCCCTATAGCCTCCCAGTTTGGGTAATGAAATGTTCTTTACAGTGACACATTTCTCATCATTGTATCCCTTGAGCTCTGCAACTTGTTTTAGTGTCTTTAGGCACATTGTTTTTTATTTTACAGCCTGCTTTTCAGCATTGCTGTTTTGATTCTCTAACAGCTCATATCTACTTACTTTTAGCAGCAGGCAGCTGCTCTGAACATATACAAATACTCACCAGCACCCCATCTAGGGGCTTGTGATTGGACTATTCCAACACAGTGGTGTGCAATTACTTTTATTACAGTGAGACAAACAGAGATGACAGACCACCTGGCTGTGGCTCAGGTGGTAGAGGAAGTTGTCTGCCAAGTTCGGTGGTTCAATCCCTGGCTCCCCAAGTCTACATTTTAAAGTATCTTTGGACAAGATTCTGAACCATAAGTGCCCCCCCTTCTCCCATGTATTCATTGAGATGTGACTGTTTGTGTGAACAGTATGTCTTTCGTCCTGAGCCTGGTTCTGCCAGAGGTTTCTTCCTGTTAAAAGGGAGATTTTCCTTCCCACTGTCACTAGGTGAATTCTCATAGGGGTCATCTGATTATTGGGGTATTATTGCAGGGTTTTTACCTTACAATATAAAGCACCTTGAGGTAACTGTTCTTGTAATTTGTAAATATATAAATTAAACTGAATTAGATCAAAGTGCTTAAAAGCACGAAGGTGTGTGATTGGGTGAATGAAGCTTGTAGCAAAAAGTTCTGAGTGTTCAGTTGGGGGTAGAAAAGCACAAGACCATTTACCACAACAACTGTAGACCTTTGCCTTTTCCACTGCCCTCTAGTGACAAAAAATATATTTAATAATAAAAGCTGGATTTGCTTCAGTGCCAAATATTAAAAGAATGTAAGGCTTCTGTGGAATTCAGCAGTCTTACTCCTGAAATCTAGGTGTTCACACTGACTAATGTGACAGGGACCAAAAATAAAACACAAAACTCATTATAACTGATTTTGTCATGTCTTCAAAGCCCTTAGACTCTCACTGACAGACAGGCCTTTTTCTGGCATCCAGAAATATGAGGTTATTGAAATCCTACACAAGATATTAATTAGGGCAATTCATATAGAGCAGATTTCTACTTCAACTGCGAATGAGTCACTCATCCGCCAAGTCAATCCAGCTCCACCACTCTATAAATAATCACCCTCTGGTGTTCGACTGCTTTGCATTTATGTCTGAATAATGCTGGTATTTGTTTTAGCTAAATGTGCCAGTCGGGTCTGATTCTGTACTCTCACTCTCCAGCCTGAGGTGTATACAACAGCTCAGACTTTTTTTTCGTGTAGTAACATAATGCTGTTTTGTTTTTTACATTTTTATTAATTTTTTAAATAATACATAACCTAACCTGTTTTTTCTCAGTTTTTTTTAATGTAGTTAGGCTACATTTAGCAGTATGTTTGCTTTCTGACAACATCAGATAATAACAGATGAATGTCCACAATAACAAGACTAGAATCTGCACAGGGCTCACTGATGGTACTGTGACTGTTAGCATACGCTGCCACTTGGTGGTTAATCTGACAACATGTAGCTTCTGGACGTGGAGGTTAGATTGTTTTTTGTTGCTAATGATGTTCTGTGTTGATGGAAAATCCAAAATGACGTTTAACATGGTTCTTTTTTACAAATTGCTTTTTGTATAATTTGTATACACACAAAATATATTTAAATTGTAATATTTAGACTCAATCAACTCTTTTTTGGTACACCTTGCTAGAACTGGGCTGGATCTACTTGTACCTATAATTGGCTTAGTTCTTCATGGCACAGATTCAATAAGAGGTTGAAAGTTTTCCTCAGAGATTTTGGTGCATAATAATCATAGCATCACACGTGTGCTATTGCTCACATGTGTGATTCTCACATGTCCTCACATCCCAAAGGGCTATTTGAGTACATTAAATTCAGTGTTATGTTCAAGAAACCAGTTTAAGATAATCTAAGGTTTGTGACATGATGTCTGCATCCACCCTGCTGAAACAGCGACACTGTGGTCATAAATGTATGGCCAGCAACAATACTCAGGTAGGCTGTGGTACTTAAATGATGCTCAGTTGGTACTAAGAGGCCCAGAGTGTGTCATGAAAATATCCTGCACATCATTACACCACCAGCTGCCTGAATTGTTGATACAAGGCTGGATGAATTGAGTAGTTTATGTTGTGTCTGCCAAAATCAAGATTCTTTAGCCCTGGCTGCAATTTAATGTTGAGTGAGAGTCCGTATGAATTACTGTCTCAGTTTCTAGATCTTATGACAGGAGTGACAGTGGCCTGGTGTTCTCCACTGTGGCCTATCTTCTTCAAGATTGTAGATGTCGTGGGTTCAGAGATGTTTTCCATATCTTGGTTGTAATGAGGATTTATTTCACTTCCTGTCGGCTGAAAATAAGCCATTCTCTTCTGACCTCAATGGATAATTTCTCTTTTTCAGACCACTCTTAAAGAGATGGCTGGAGTAGATCAGCAGGACTTATGTTCAGACTGCCATGGATATTTATTTGAGTGTTAAAAACAGGAAAAACTGCCCACAGCAGCAACGTTCTGTGCTTCTTTTTTTTTTTTATCTTTTCTATTACATAATCTATTTTTCAACTTCCTCTTCTTGGTAAATTCTGCTGTCACTTCCTTTGCTGGTCATGTCC